>NC_053154.1:147189958-147936778 GCF_016835505.1 Polypterus senegalus | reverse complement strand
TAGAGTTATTTTTCACAACTATAGCTATTTTTATACTATCAACTTCTGTTAGTGATTTATTTTTTCAAGAGATGCCAAATTGTTGATTTTGCTATGGACATCCCAGTGGCGTGATAGTTAGTGCTGCTACCTGACAGCTCCTATAACCTGGGTACAACTATCAGTTTACTGTCTGTAAAAGGTTTTGATGTTTTCCCTGCATTTGCATGGGTTTCCTCACATACCCAGAAAGCATTCATGTTAGGGACTGTCCCTGTATGAGTGAGTGCATCCTTGAGCCATGCAATGGACAGGTCACCTCTTCCATGACTAGTTTCAGCTTTGGACTAAATGTTGTTAGGATTTTTCAAAAGGCAGGCACCAAAGACAAGACTAAAGGCTACATTCTTACAACAAATGTTTTACACATATACAGTCAATGCTAAAGGAAACACATAAAAGGTAACTCACAGACAATACATTCTGTTGTTTTACCTCATATTTATGTTTTCTACCACACTGAACTGCTTGAGTATATCATAAAAATACAAATTTTGACTTTACAGACCTATTACTTATGAAAGGATAGGACTGCCAAAGCTAAAAATGAAACTGAAAAGCAGATTGACTTCTACAGAGCTGCAATTCTGGCACCCTAAACTCCTCCTCTGCAGATAAACATTTTTTGACACTCTGCTTCTTTACTTCTCATGATTAAGAAGATGGATTGTTTTTGTGCAAAGCTTCTCATATACAGCCAACTTTTCCTTCAATGTATTTCCTTCATCCAAATGTTTGAAAAGCTTATGCATTTTCACAGCCAAGCTCTTCCTCACCTGACTATTATTTTAGGTCACTTAATATATAGCATTTCTATCACTTTCACAATGGAATCTTCTCGTGCAAGTTTCCTGCAAGACAAATAAACAAGCCAGGGAAGAAGTTATGTCATTTTGTACTAACTGCAAGCTAGGAGGGATTATTATATGAGATTTGCCATTTGAGTGTAGCTCACTAGTATTTATATTCCGCTCTCTTTCATGGTAATACCATCTCATAAGGGTATATTAGATGGCATGTATAAATGACTGTTAAACTTCCATGTGAAAGAACATTTTTTTATCCGAATAGGGTGATTTAATTTAGAATATTTGGATGGGTTGCAATATTTGACAAAGAACCTGTTTAAGGTAGTGTTCTTTCCTTGTGTATTTGTTTTAATTTTTGCTACATGGGTTTGTAATTGGTAAACTTTCACACTTGCATTTAGGCCTCAGATGGCCAAGTGAAAAATGTGAAGTAAATTTTGGACAACTTGGGGCCACTGTAAAATTTCAACTCTGTAAAGCAGCATTTTTCCCCAAAGTAAACTGAAAGTCTAGAAATGGTCAAGTGTTAGGTTCACATTTTAATGATTAATTTCAAATTCCTGGTCTGATACAATTTTCACTGCCAAAGTGTTCATATTCAATTTTGAAATCAGACATCCTTGTCAACTGTTCTTTACTCCAAATTAATCCAACTGAACAACAAATTATGCCGTGTGTCTAAACAGACATTATCAGGCATTTCATAAGCCACTGACATGGCTCTTTCACAAAACATCCTGAATATTATCAAGCAAGGCACAATTTGTTCCACTAATAAGAAAATGGAAATAAAAGAAGCTAAGACTGTAATTTTAAAAATGCAGAGGGAACAAGCCAGGACTCTTGGGAATGTGACATGACATGTTTCTGTGAAAATCCATTTTTTCCAATGTAGCATCTGAATAATTGTGCAAACTGCTTGTCCCCATGTAAAACATAAATATCCATTGTCTAGTCATTATCAGAAAGCAAATCATGTTACACCAGCTTGTGACAGAGGTATCCAATAGGCATTTGTAAGTCCTCAACAAGCTTTAAAGTCCATGGATGTGCTAAACAATGAGCACCATTGTAATGCTTGACTATTTCAAGGTGCCTCAAGGAGATAACCTTTGAGACGTTTTAGTAATGTTTTAAACAAGATGTGTAATCCCAAAATGTTGTAGTAAAATTTACAAGAGTCATGTTTCATCACTGCACACCAAGGGAGTTTTAATCACACATTATACATATTACTATGACTGAATTCTTTAATTTAAGAAATAGTGCATGAATTAAATTTATGTTACTGCAAGATGCTGAAAAGTCAATTCACAGTTTAGCCATCTAGATTATTGCAACCTTATCATTGTTATCTTAAATGGATATAATTCAGCTGCAGTTTGTCCACAATGCAGCAGTATGAATCTTAAAAAACAGAAAAACTGACCATATTAGTCTTATTATCATTACACTGTGATTGGTTTCCTTTAAAACCGATTGTCCTCCTAACTATATAAAAGATTCTGAACAATTTACTTTTGTCTAATGTTTTGGATTATCTGTTCCCCTACCTTCCTAATCATAATCTTAAATCATCTAACACCGGTTTGCTTAATATTCCGTAAAAGAAAGTGATGAGGCTGCTTCTTGTTTTAATGCACGAAAAATCCAGAATACTTTATCGATGGAAAAGCTATATGCCAGTACTGTTAAACACTTCAAAAAACTACTAAAAAAATGCACATCTTTAACTTGGCTGTTTCATAATTCCTCACAGTGGTCAGGTGCTGTTAAATCATAACTGCAAATGTTCCACAGTTGTGGCCAAAAGTTTTGAGAATGACACAAGTATTGGTTTTCACAAAGTTTGCTGCTTCAGTGTCTTTAATTACAAGTATTTAATACATTTCATAGGCTTTTATTGACAATTACATTAAGTTTATGCAAAGAGTCACTATTTATTGGCCCTTCTTTTTCAAGACCTCTGCAATTCACCCTGGCATGCTGTCAATCAACTTCTGGGCCAAATCCTGACTGACGGTAGCCTATTATTGCATTATCAATGCTTGGAGTTTTTCAGAATTGGTGGGTTTTTGTTTGTCAACCCGCCTCTTGAGGATTGACCATAATCTCAATGAGATTAAGGTCTGGGGAGTTTCCTGGCCATGGACCCAAAATTTCAATGTTTTATTCCCTGAGCCACTTAGTTATCACTTTTGCCTTACATCACAGTGCTCCATCATGCTGGAAAAGGCATTGTTCGTCACCAAACTGTTCTTAGATAGTTGGGAGAAGTTGCTCTTGAAGGCTGTTTTGGTACCATTATTTGTTCATGACTGTGTTCTTAGGCAAAATTGTGAGTGAGCCCACTCAGCAGTCTAATCCCTGTGCCTTTTGCAGAATATCAGTCTGTCCCTGGTATATTTCTTGGAGAGAAGTGGCTTCTTTGCTGCTGTTCATGACACCAGGCCATCCTCCAAAACTCTTCACCTCAGTGTGCATGCAGATGCACTCACACCTGCCTGCTGCCATTCCCGAACAAGCTCTGCAGTGGTGGTGCCCCGATGCCGCAGGTGCATCAACTTTAGGAGGCGGTGCTGGCGCTTGATGGAAGTAACACCCTCCTTTTAAAGCATCCAGTCTGCTATTCTAACTCAATCAGTATGACAGAGTGATCTCTAGGCTTGTCTTCATCAACACTCTCGCCTGTGTTAATGAGAGGATCAGCAGGTCCTTTTGTGGCAGGGCTGAAATGCAGTGGAAATGGGTTTTTTGGGATTAAGTTCCTTTTTCCTGGCAAAGAGGGACTTTGCAATTAATTGCAATTCATCTTATCACTCTTCATAACATTCTGGAGTATATGCAAATTGCCATTATATATACATGGATGGATAGATGGATGGACAGACGGATGGATGGATCTTTATTGTCACTGTCACTTTTACAAGGAACAACGAAACTGAAGGTGCAGTCGACTCAGTGTGAGGCATAAGAGTTAAAAAGACAAGAAGAGAGAAATTAATAACAAACCGAATAGTAATAAAAGTACTTTACAAAATATACAAATTGCACTGGTTGACTTAAGGTCTATATTGTACATTGGGAGAATGATATGGAGCAGTTTTATTCTGAGTTCAGGGCCACGATTGCTTTTGGATAAAAGCTGTTTTTAAGGCGGTTTGTCCTGGTTTTCATTGCTCTGTATCTCTTGCCTGATGGCAAATACTGGAAGAGGCAATGACCGGGATGTGATGAATCCTGTGAAATGTCTATTCCTGGCTTTCAGCAGACTCTGGACATTCCTCGTCATCCAGGGCTTCCTGTTAGGATAAATCCTTATGCGTTTGTCCCTGGTGATGTTATCTGTGCAGAACCTGATGTAATCCAGGACTGCTGTAGTGTGGTTCTCCAAGTCTAGGTTATCGAAAACCTCCCAATCAGTTCTCTGGAAGCAGTCCTGCAATTGTTGGGAGGCCTCCTCGGGCCATATGGTAACAATCCTGGTCATAGTGGGAGCTTGTTGTTGGTATATGCAGGGATCAGAAGCAAGGACGTGTGATCAGACTGGCCAAGGTGTGCTAGGGGTTTAGCCCTATAGTCCTGTCTGATGTTTGTGTACTGCTTGTCCAGTGTTTTTACTCCCCTGGTTGCACACTTTATGTGTTGATGGAATTTGGGGAGAACTGCTTTCAGATCTGCATGATTAAAGTCCCCAGAAATGATGTGACAGCCTCAGGATACTTGCTCTGTTTACTACTGCTGATCGGCCCCAGAGCCGAGTTAGCATTAGCATCTGGCGTTGAATTCACGGGGGAGGTATATGGGTCTGCATTTAATTGTCATAGACTCCACGTCTGGAAAGCAGTGTCTGGTGACTATGGTGGAATTTGTGCACCAGCTATTGTTCACATAAATGCACAGCCCCCCACCCCTTTTCTTACCGGAGCTCTTTGTCCTGCCTTGCCGGTGTGCTGTGTAGCCTGCTATCTCGATCGCCGTGTCCGGTATGAGTGGATTAAGCCAAGTCTCCGTGATCAGCAGGATGCAGCAGTCCCTGATGATCTTTTCCGTTGCAATCCACAGCTTCCACTCGTCCAGTTTGTTTGCCAGCGACCTCACATTTTAGGAGAAAATGCTTGGAAGTGGTGGTTTGTGTGGCTGCTTCCTTAGCCTCGCTAGCATGCCGCCTCTGCACCCCCTCTTTTGATTACGTTCTTTGCGCCGCTACCAGCTCCTCAAAACTGGGATTGTAATCCAAGGAGAGCCCGGAGTTCGTGCTATGTCGTACGGAATGTTGTGGACGTGGAGAAACTCGGATGTCGAGCAACTCTCACTCCGTAAGCCAATTGATAATATATCCTGCTGGCTATACGTGTATTTATCCAGGCAGGGTGGAAAAAACAAACTCTGAGTTGGAGAGCACACAGCCGCAGCGTCTAAGCAGCAAACTTTGTGTCATTCTCAAAACATTTGGCCACAACTGTATAGCTTGGTTACTAATCCTTACGCCTGTGCATTTTCTTTTTCTGGTATTTGGTGGTGGTGCTCTGTGCAACTCCCACCTGTTCAAAACACATTGCAGTGACCAGGGCTGAAAAGACAAAATCTACATACAGCTATTTTCATATTGCTATAATCAACAATCAATGACATATTTAAGTTTGTTAGAATGCCCAGAGGAGGCTGGAAGTCTTTTGGCCTTGGAACCACTCATGGCTTATTTTCTCCAGTGTCCTTCTTTGTTGGCTGGAGGTTTTGTTTTCCTCTCCTCCTTGGCCATCAGACCATAGTATTCATTTATCAAACTCACATTTACAGTCTTATATAACCTTTAATAAACAAGTTTTTACATTTTTGTAACTTTTTGATTATATCTGTTATTATTGTAAAGTACTTTGAGCTGTTTGTGTGTATGAAAATGTGTGACATAAAAAACACTGCTGTTGATTTCTAATCTGAAAATTCACACTTAGGTTGGATGGAATGAACTAGTTTCAGTATCACATGCAGTATACAAACTAATGGTCTTTGTACATTAAAAAGTACAATGTGGTCATTTATTACTTTAAATATGAAAAACACACTATACCTGGATTTGAGATTCTGTCTCGATACTTAGGGGTGTAATCATCCAGTGTCTGCAGCATGACCCACATAGTGAGTGAAAATAATCCAGCTAAGAATCCATAGAAGATGAGGTAAAATAAAAGAATAAGAGCTGAAAAGGAAGCAGAATTTCAAGAGTCAGAAACTGAATATTTCTAACCTACTAATGTACATTTTTCCTCTGATATTTTTAAGATGATGAACGAAAAAGTTAACAGTTTTAATCTGAAAAATAGCTTAAAGGGGGCAGCTAACATTTATGATAGCACATTGCTTTTTTTCCTCAAAACGTTACTCAGAAAATAAAAAGTATCTGCACAGAGACAAAAAATTTTTCATGTATTAAAAGACAGCAATTTTAAAAGAGAAAAATACAGAAATCATTTCTAAAATACTTTGCCATTTTGATGACGAAATGATAACACTGAAGTAATAATTACTTCTCACTGTGGTAGTGTATTCAAACCATTAATGATCTATTCGATGGTTTTCATACAACTTTTGATTGCGATTAACAAAACTTTTAAAGATTTACAACTATAATAAGGCATATCATTACCTTCACTTGAAAGTTTTATTGAGTTAGGATGACTAAAACCATGAGTTTGTGCTAACACATCAAGGCACCAATCTTTATATGAAAGCTTGAACCATGCTCATCAGCATGAACAGAAAAGAGAACAATCCTTCTATTGGAAATGATTGAGCCAAAAATGATTTTTTTCCAATTTATCACACACAGTTTTAAAAGGTAAACCTTATTAAAATGGGATATTTTCTGCTCAGAAGTTGACATGTTTTAAGGGTTTTATATCTCACTTTGTCATTTTGCAAAAGAAAAAAATAGGTCAATAGGATTTGTTATTCTAAATGGTCTATTCTTGTCAAAATTTTTCTAATGTGGGCTGGTGTCCCATTTATTATCTTTACAAGAATTTCAAGGAGACTGAACGTGGCACAAAATTACTGAATGCACCTGCAATCAACTAAGCACATGCCTAGGGCCTCGATAAAAAGATGAAAAAATAAACATATGTTTTCAATAACAAAACTATACTTTATCATTCATAGGACCAATTGTGAAAAGCTGAACCCCATAATGTAAGCTGTCATTTGCATTCCTTTTTACAGAAGAAAATTAAAAATAAAACCCAAATACTGAGATATAAAATCTAGCACTGTAAATAATACCTGTAATGATCTTCAACACTTTACATATAAAAAATGTAACTTTTTCCTGTATGAATATTGGCTAATTTAAAAGCTATGCAATTTCTGCAAGAAAGTAAATTACTTATGTAGTTATTTTAAAAGCTCTCTATGGAATATTTCAAGAGTGATATAAAGGAAATGCATGTTATAGAAAAAAAAAAATCAATTTCCACACAACAGCCATAAAGTGCTTTCTTGAGAGGAAGCAAGTTAATTATAGATGTATTTTTCATTTTTTAGTCTCCAAAGAAATTAGCTTCCATAAATAGTATGTGGAGGAGGACAACATTCTACAATACAAAGAACGCCAAAGATAAACTGTTTAGTATTACCAGTTGCAAAACAGATTTATCTATTTATTGTTAAATCCAAGGAAGCTATTCCAAAAAAGGCTCAGACTAAGAAAGGGGATAATACTGGAGTATAAACAGGCAGTACAGTATTTCCTAATATTACAGCTATAAATGTATTAATTTGTTTTAAATTTAAATAGCAAAAAAAAAAAAAAAACATAGCTAATTAACAATTTTTGGAGAAAATCCATTAAAGTCAACACTCTGTTCGCACCCAACTCAGATTAAGTAGGGCTGGGTATCGACAGCAGCTTAAGGATATGATACTCATCACGATACAAAATGAAAAAATACATTATTGTAAAACACAGAATAGCACACTGAATATACAACAGAACTGACAAAATTTCATTGTATGCATTTGAATTTATATGTTATAACATTTCCACATTTTCTGGTGCTTCTCCATGCAGTGATGCTGTCACCACCTATTTCAGCAGGCACATTTGTACTTGGGACACATAAGCTGGCAAGTACTGTAGGAGAGTTCTGAGATCTCCACTGATTTAGTGGCTGATGACACAAGTGGGCACCAAACACACTACATAAAATTTGGGACTAGGTGTCTATAAATAATTCAATTATGATTAAATATTGCTGCCAAGTGTGTTTGAAACAGGGCAATGAGGAGACAAAGACTTATCCGGTTTAAAGAATATACAGTATTTGAAAAACAGCTAATTAGGTGTCAGACATGATTCTGTTCTGGTGTCAAAGCAAAAGTTTTTTTTTTTTGTTTTTTTTAATCAAACACTAGAAGGGTATTTCAGATTTTAGTAATATTGTACTTTGTTATTTTTGTTATATTCTTGCATGTATCAAATTTATGTTATAATTACAGATATTGTGATTTGTCCATTCATTACCAAAACCATTCCATTCAGAACATTTTCTCATAAATAACAGTAAACTACACACATGATTCTCACTTGTAATATTTATTTGCTGTCCTTACTTTCTGATTACTGTTAAAGTTGCAGATAACATGTACAATACACAGTACGTAGATGGCAGTTGACATATTTATGTCAGTAGATGGCTTATTAAGTACCAGTAGGTTGCTGCTGGTGAAACAGATGGAAATTACCTTTGAGGATGACTTATTTCTTCTTTGTCGAGTTTCTCTCAGAAAATACATTATCTTTTTGTGAGTTTGCATCAATTACTGAATTCTCTCACTGACAATTTTGTGCATAAATTACAGTTGAACACTACTTCTGATGTGGAGGTGTGAATTCAGTCACTTGTACTTTAGGTACCTTGTACAGGACTTTTTTTTTTTTTTATAAAGATGACTGGATTTCCATTAAACATACACATGACTCCAGTGTGCATGATTTACTTCATAATTATTGCGGTTAATGCCCAGATCTACTTCTGCAAAACATATCCACACTTTATAAAAACATAATAATAATAATAATAATTCTTTACAGGACGTGAACCTACTATCTCTTATGTATTCACATATGGACTTTTCTCTGCAACACTTTCCCCTATAAACAATATTTGGCTCTTCTGCAAAGGTGAGAACTGACCCTCACATCAAAGCAGAGTGGCCATGATCATTTTCAATGCTTACTTAGTTTGCTAAGGTAAAAGGTTGTTTATTAAAGTATCTATCTATCTATTCTTTTTCTTTTTGCTGATCTTGAATATTGCAAACCAACAACAATCTTGCCTCATCCTGCTTTGCTGCAGCAGGGAGTGAGTGGAATGAGCATGTGTTGAGAGGGCCAAGACCCTTTAAAACGTGGTGGGCCAAAGCCACACAGAGCAACTCTGAATCTCCCCTGTATGTATTTATCATGTTCTCTCATAATGAGCAGCTTTGATCTCTCTAGTGATTTCCAAATCACTTGGTGCAACTGAAATGCTCAGAATGAGTGAAGAATATAAAGGTAACACAATTACTGTGTGGGCATGCTTTCTTCATGCATACTGTTTGTTGAACTTTTAAACTGTTTAATTTCTTACATAGTGTTTTGGGGATAGTCAGTTTAAAATGTCACACACATCTGTATAAAGGATTGCTGCTCATACATAATACCATAACAAGCTGATGTTCAAGGAATCACTCAGTCATACTGAAAGGGCTATTCCATCGTGCTGGTTCTGGCAGCTGGATTCGTTACTGTTTTCCATTAAGATTGCTGCTAATGGTGTTGCTTCTTCTGAAAAATATTGCTCCATCAAGAAGGCAAGAGATGCCTGACAATTTCACCATAAGTTGAAAGTTGCTGGCAACTTCTGGATGTTGTAAATATCTCACTCGTATATTTGAACATACTATAACATTTTCATACAAGCATATTCTGTAAAAAAGTAGATTCATAAATATCAGTACAAAAATGACTGCAGCTATTCAAGTGTTGCCAAGGGCTGCTGTTTCGATATTTTATAAACAGCCCTAAATAAAATAGTTCATTCTAAGATGGTTTATCACATACAATAAAATAGCAAATAAGATCAGCACAGGCCCAGCGCACCTATTTTAAAATTACTGTACAATAATGTGCTGTGAATGAGGACAAACTATATAATTCACAGCACAGTGATGCTAGATACAGTAACTGTGAGTTTTATTTTTATTCAGAAGGATTAAGAACTACTGACTGATTAATGTAAAAGCCTTTATTTTTTAAGCCTAAACAGATAGCAGACTACAGTTTATTTACATTATGATATAAATTTTGAAGTGTTGCAAGCTTTTCATAAGCTGACTGGTAATTGAATGTTGTTTCTCTTGACCCATAATAATAATAATAAAAAAAAACTTGCCTTGTTACAGTCCAGGTTGGCTCCACACTGCCCATTTCATTCGGGGGTTTTGTGAACTCGAAACGTTGATAATTATAACCAAGATTAGCCAGACAGGTGAGTAGACATACATACAGACAAGGGGTAGGTGCAACAGTGAACAGTGCTTTTTTTTTTTTTTTAAATCCGACAAATCAAGTGCCCAGAACAGTGCAGTGTATCAAATATTCTTAAATAATTAATTCATAAAAACAATCCTTGTGCCAGTGGAGGTTGAAATATCCATATAAATAAACATTCTATAAAAACGAGGTTAAAATCTCTTAGCTGGAGGCTGTCCTTAAAATTCCCAAGCCCTAGTGCATCCCTTTAAAACTGACATCTCCACAGTTTACCCTATTCAGGTCTTGCAGAACGGAGAGATGTCAACAAACAGGCGCAGACAACCTTTTGATCCGCTAGTGTCCCCATCACCCATCTCATGTTGCTTAACAGAGAGCCGCCAAGTCTCCACTCCTTCAGGCTCCTGCTGCCATTCCTTGCAGTGGAGTTCCTACAGAGTAATATTGTTGCTCCTGCTCCCATGCTCAGCAGGAGCAACCCTAACCCATAAACTCTACTTCCGGGGCTCACAATTCCATTTCCCGGTCTTGCACTAGCTCTCTCTCTCGCTCCTGCCCTTTTCTCCATCCTTTAACCTCCATGTCTCAGTTTCTTTCATTATGTCTCTTCGTTCTTTCTCTCTCTTCTCCCCCCCCCAGGGCAGATTCCTCTTATACTTGACCGCTCTAATGTGGTGAGAGTGTGAGCACACCACTCCCTCTGAGGCAATCATGAGGCACCTGACTCACACTCACATTCACATGTGCCTTCACAATCAGCCAGGCAACCTAACTGTCCCCGGAGAGAGATGCGTTCAAGCATCCACCCGCTTTTGCAGGCTATGATTATTTATTTAAAATCAGCACAATACCACAGACTACTCATCACATGCCTTCACATTTATAGATGTGACTAGTCTTTAAAAAGTGAGCAGACTCAGAGAATGCACAATGCTGTAGCAATGTATCAGGAATGTGGCATAGGGCTAAATACTGCAAAAGGCCAGGCCTTGTGTCGCATCAAAAATGAGGTGCAGAATGTGTGAATTTAAAGTCATTCAGAATATAAATGTGTAAATCTAGATGATCAAGTTAGAATTTCTAAATACGGTAAACCTAAGAGCAAACTCTGTGTTTAAACTGTTTTATGTAAAAAACTTTTCCTAGCAAATACTGCTGCTTATATAAATTTTTTATAAAGTAAAAAAAAAAAAAAAATCCTTCAACTTTCACATAAATATTTGTTCTTCCACCTGTTTTACTAATTTTATTTTCTATAAACTGATCAGCCGTGGTTATGGTCAATGTTTCAGGCTATACCACTTTTATGGGCAACTGACCTATCATCTGTTTTAGTTTAAAATACAGCAGAATTAAATCCATAATCTAGATTCCATTGTAATTACATGAAAATTCGATTAGCAATTGTTTTAGTTAACTACTAAACTAAAATAAGAATGATTTGCTGGTTTCTTGTTCATCTACAACAACAAAAGACATTTTTCTTACTGGGGTGGGAATTGTCATGGACATCACAATATAATTTACAATAATATAATGTTGCAATTTTTAAAATGTTGAGTGATTTAGTTATTATGTTTAAATTAGTGATAATTTAAGTGAAGATAAAATTAAAACCCAATGGGCAAAATTGTCCCAGTCCATTGCACCAATTCAGAAAAATCCTTAAATAAAATAACATTAATCCGGACATCCATTACCAAACCCACTACATCCAGCTGAGGGCCCCAGAAGCTGCAGCAAATGTCAAGCCGAACTGGGTGCAAGGCAGGAATTACCACTGGACATGTTGCCAGTCCATAACAGGGAACCCTTGAGTTAATTAGTCTGTTTTTTTTTTAAAGTGGAAATTTAACTTAATTATTTTAACAGCATCCACAGTAAGACCGAGAATTATATTATATTATCTCTGCTACATTGTTAGATGTGCTCTTACTTTAAAGAGTGGCCCAAGAATGATTTTCAAATGGTGGTGCTTACATATTACACATTTCATATCAAGTTCTTTATTTACTTTTACAAAATTAACCTAAACATTCAACTCAAAAATAACATGAACATTTATCACTTTAATATCTCCAGACATGGTAATGTCATTGCTCCTCTTCCACAAACAAAAGAAAAACTGTTCACAGGCTATGTGTCCATTCTTACATGAAAAAAGAAACACCATTCAAAGGAATTTAAAATTTAAGCATTAAGTTATACAAGTAATAAAATTATAATCTTAACGTTTAACTCCTAAATCGAAAATATATATATATATACATTTTTTTCACAATAAATATTGATTGAATGTTGAAATGAAAAAGTGAATTGCGGTTCAGTTTTCAATTTGATTGTTTATTTTTATTTTTTTTATTTTAAATGTATATTAATTTGATGCCATTCTTAAACCTAACAATATATTTGTCAATAATTTTATCCCTAAAGATAATTATCCCAAATTTGTATTGCCTTTGATAATTTCTGATGTCTTACTCTTTTTCTAAACAAATTTCTATGTCATATGTAGAAGGGCTGTATGTTTCACTACTTCTCACATTTTACTACTTCTCTGATGCACAATTTTGCAGAATTTCAAAATGTTGAAATTGAATGAAGAAAGAGTAAGTGAAAACAAAATATTTATAAAATATCAAACAATGTATTTTGTTTTCATATAGAAAATTCTGAAATATTAAATACAACTATTTTCAACACACAGTTACCATTAAATGAGGATGACCCTTTGTATGCAATTATTATTTTAATGTAAAAGTTTTGAATAATTGTTCAATCTTTTTTGGATACACTGAATTAACTGCATCATCATCACTTTTGGTAAAAATCTGGGCAAAAAATTGGGTTTGTATTCTGAATTGTTGTACTCATATGTTTAATATTAAAATAAACTTAATGCATGTACATCCCAGAAAGTCATAAAAAGACAGTTCAGCATCAAGTTTTGAACATCAGCTCTTGTGCTAGCTAGCATTCAGCAGACATTTTCACACTCCACTATACATCATCCTCTTTAATAAAACCCGTGTGCATCCAGGTGTCTGTGTGTCTTCTGGTGAAGTGCGCATGCGCGGGGCATCATGGCACGTGTTCAGTCTCTTCCTGTGCATTCCCTGTGTGTGCAGAGAGAGAGAGACACACAGGTGCGTGCGTGCGAGAGACAGACCCGCATGCACGCACGCAAGCAGGCAGGCCCACGCAAGAGACACACTCACACACACACACACAGGCAGGCCCGCATGGGGGACAGACACGCACATGCACGCACAAAGGCCCGCGACAAAGGCAGACACTCACGCAGGCCCGCAACAGAGACAGACACGCACGCATGCACGCACACCCGCACGCACACACACACACACAGGTACACGCGTGCATTGTTGCAATGTTACTTTTCTTGGTTATTAGATTACGGATTTTTCAAATGTTCATTTTTTTTTCCCTGTGCTTAAAACTCATTAAAAAAGGGGTTTTTAGCGAGCGGGTCGTAAGGCTATAGCGTGAACTCTTGCAGTGTTAGTTTTCTCAGTTGTTCAAGGTTTTCTTAGTGTTATTGAATGTTTTTACATTTAGTTTACTATTACACTGTGCATTCAATGGTATAATTAGCTATATTTGTGCTTAAAATCTTAAAAAAAAATATATTTACATACAGTTCATATGGTCTGGAAAGGATTAATTGTATTTACATACAGTCCTATGGGGGAAATTACTTCGGTTCCACCGAGGTTCCACTGTATTACTGTCCGACAAAATTACAGGCATTTTACGGAAATACAAACAAGTATTACTGAGAAAGAAAATTAAAGGAACACAATACAGTGACGTATATTACAGCCACATACAAGGTCCCTTGCCATTTAATATAGACTGTTCCTACTAATGTTTATGCACTACTATTCTAGCACCCGTTATTGTAACGGGCTTAATGTCTACTCACTATATAACACTCACTGCCCCCATATCGTTCTGAGCAGCACTGTAGCTGTTTTACTTAACATACAACACATAACATGTTCAAATATGTGTAATGTGATTCAGTGGCATGAGTAGCCACGGCCTATTTCTGCAGCAGGAAACAGCCTTGCACATGGCACCAATCTGAATAGTCCTTTTATATATCCAACTGTAAAATCCTTTAACCCCACATGAATGCTTTTGTTAAAAATGTCACCTACTTTGAACTGGAGTTGGTTATGTCTTAGAGAATGCAGTTATAAGGTTTTTAACCTTTACTTAGTAATATGAAAATTTTGTACACAGGCAAAATAAAAATGTTCCGGAAGTCTTGTCACACCATTTCCTTTTGTCCTACTTTTGCTTACAAAATTAACACAGCCTTTGGATAGCAACAGAACTCACCGATTTATTTTATCAGCCAAAAATCATGCACTATTAACTTGTTTTTTGTTAATCATATCCAGACATATCTTTAAAAAGTATTAGTGTATATTATCCACAAGATCAAAAAGTGCATAATTCAGCTTCTATTCAATACAGTACTAATTTAGATCAGAATAGACAGAAAATAAAATAACAAATGCTCTGAAGTTGAAATTTATTTTTAGAATAAAGTTGGTAGCCTCCTAGTCGATAAGGGTCTATAAGTAATATTCAGTAATTTGCAGATCACACAGCTAGAAAAGCTACTGGGGTCAAAAAAGGCTGAAATCAAATAAATCACCATCACCATGACTGGATATCATCCGAACATGCTTAAGAAAGTTAGTTATTGCATATAAATCATTAGCTCACATTTTTAGGGTACAGCCATACAATGGTAATTATAGCAAAGTAAACTTAAATGTGTTCAGGGATACATTAAATGAAACAATTATTAAAGGAAAGCTCAAACAACACATATCATGAACAGTTTACACAGGTTTAGATGGGAAAGATTCTTTTGCCTTAGAATTCTATGGAGAAAGAACAAAAGTGTTTGACCAGAGGGACGTGTATGTCATTCGTTATCCCAATTTTCAAAAAGCTATTTACTGTATAAGGCACCACATGAGAAGCTACTGATTAAACCAAAGAACAGGCAGTTCACAGGACAGTGTGCAGATAAGTGCAAAATTAGCTCAAACACACGATATGTGAAGGGACTTGGTGCGAGCAACTTAGACAGGAATAAAAGTGGAGTCCCTCAGGCATCACTGTTTCAGCCACTCTGCTCTTTTGAATTTAAATAACTGCAGCTAACTAAGAAGCTAGTTTGTTCAGCTGATAAACTTAAGTGCCAAGATATAGTAGAGTCAGCAGAATCATTAGAGATAGCTCTTAAAAGAATTCAGACTTGGGCAGATAAAATTCAATGTAAACTAAATGTAAAGTATTACATAGAAGAAATAAAAAATATGTAATATTAATACACAGTGGGTGGCTCTTGATCTTGAAAGTACACCTCATGTATTTATGCATACAGTACATCCAGACAGTGTGCAGAAGCTATTAATAAAGCTAAAAGGATGATGGCTAACACTGCCTGATGTGTCAAGTCCAAATCTAGAGAGATTATTCTCATGCTACTAATCTCATTTGACAAAAAGATATAACAGCATTAGATAAAGATCTGAAAGACTGAATCTAGGACTACTGGGTATGAGCTATGAGGAAAGATGGAAAGAGTTGAATGTTTACAACTAAAGTAAATGGAGGTTAAGAAGAGATAAGACAGGATTGAGTGTTCAGAATTATGAAATTAATTGTCACAGTGGATTCCAATTTTTATTTTAAAATGAGTTCTTAAACAAGAACACAGATACAGAAGCAAGCAGATTAAATTACAATTTTGCACAAATGTCACACATAACATTTTTCTTCACCCAGTGACCCATAGATAAGAGTAAGAGGAATAAACTACCAAGATCTTTTGGGACCTTCAGCACTTGACTGGATGTTATTTTGCAAAAGTGAAAGGGACTGACAAGCTTTGCTAGTCTAAATAGCCTGCTCTCATCCAAACAGTGTCTATGTTCTAGCCAGACATCTAACTGAACTACTATGGCAGTTAATACAGAATAAAAAGAGATAAGCGCCATGGAATTTGTCCATGCCACATCATCCTCTTCAATATTTCCATTCATTGGCATATTTAATAAACTGTCGGATGTTGGCACAGCTTAACAATTAAACAAAGCAAAGCAATTAATTACAAATGAAATTTTCACCACTGCATTAAAAATCTTTTTTTCTTGTGAATTAGTAGGAAATGAGATATTAATTTTTTTAAATAAAATCATATCACAGTTAGCAAGTGTCCATTAATAGCTACTAACTTTATTCTTTGTCACTCCCAACGCCTTGTTAATATTATAACAACCTATCATAAGTGTATCTGTACCTGTTAAGTAATTCATCAAATTTTTAGATAATTTATGTCTGGCACAATACAGGCAGCAGTTTTTGATCCACAGATTGTCTTGCTATGCTGCAACATGACTGCACATCAATAACTGAGAAACAAATTAGTGAAAGAAAACAAGTGTGGGTTTTGTGTGTAATTTCATGAGCTGCTAAGCCTTAATAATGTGCAGAGAATTCAACTTGGCGCTCTTAACAATGGACCCTTGCTTTATGGCCTGTACTCTAAGCAATTAATTTAGTTAGCGCAGTGCATTCTGCTCCCGTTTTTGTTTTGCTTTTTTCTGAGGTTATCCTACATCCTGCTGTAGCATGACCAGTCTTAACACTAATTTGTTCATATCTACAAACTTACGCTCTTTTTTATTGTACTGTTATACTGAAAAAGGAACACTACTATTATAAAAAGAAAACAATTGGTAGAAGAATAAAAAAAAAACACATTGTGTAAAATGTACGTAGAACAGTCAAATATGCACCATGAAAAAAGTTGTATACCAGCCGTTTTTAGCTGAAGACATAGCATTTGGCACAGAATGAAGTTTTACTAACAACTTATTTTATTACAAATTGTAATCTCTAGGGATTTTAAAATATTTGGAAATTTGAATTGACACTTCAAGCTGTGAAAAAATATCTGAATTTGTACAGTGATTTGATGCATGAGAAGAAAAATGAAAAATAGTACTATAATTGCAGTGCAGTGAAATATCAGTGTTTTTTTCTGGCCAGACTGTACTATATTTTTGGTTAACCTTAATATATTTTAAAAATTCCAAAAATGAAACGTTGAGGAAATAGAACATTTTTGCTTTCTTTCTATAAAGCTGAAGAACTAAATACAACATATCCAGCACATATGCTTGTTATCAACCTCCCGTTTACCACTTCTGCACCTTTACAGTTTCCTAAGAGTACTGAGCACTCCTTTTGCGTATTATTTAGAATTCAGAACTAGATGTTGGATAGCAATTTATTAATAAGATCCCTACATTGTAACAAATCAAATGTTACTTACATCTGTTCAATCTGTAAATCATTCCTGTCAATATCTTAAGTGAACAGTGAGAGATGGCAAAGGGCAATTATACAGCTGAAGACTTTGTAAAATAAGCTAAGTTTTGACCTATGGACTGGGGCAATGGCAACATGTTGAAACAAAACTACATGCATTGTAACTTTCAAATTTGTGTTTAGAACTCAAAATGGATGATTAAATCAACCATATTCTGGGAGTAACAATGGGTGGTGCCATTTTTTATAATTTTCAGTTTATGCTTTCAGTTTGAATCTGAATTTGTCAATTAAGGCTAGTCTTTTGAAAGTCAGGTTAGCACCAAAAATACACCATTACTTATGGCATTGTCACAAAAACTGGAAGTTAAACTAAAGTTGACCATAAGTCTGTAAAATGTTAAGCAAAATCCTTTATGGCATATGGGGTTTGGTTTTGACACACTTCTTCATCTATTTCAAACTTAGACAACTCTCCAAAGCAAATGTCTTAATTGTCTTTAACTTTACAAGAAAAAGCCAACACCATCCTTACCCTGTAAAGTAACTAAGCTACAATTGCCTGTTGTGAATGCTACAGTACAACACAAAAGATAAATCGAGAAGTCTTTGTACATTCGGCCAGCCAGACTGTTAATACAATTGGTCATTTTAATGATTCATGTTACCATTTATATAAATTACAAAAGTGCCACAAAATTAGTGTGAAAAAAGTGCTTTGTTTTAATTTTCACTTAAATTTTGAAGAATAAAGGGAAAACAGAATTGTTCTCACTTCCTCTTTACAGAAGGGGAAACAAAGCAAAAGTCCTCAACCATCATCATCATCATCATCATGTCAGTCCTCACAAGATTCTTATTCTTGCTTCTATTTAAGTGGATGAA
This sequence comes from Polypterus senegalus, assembly GCF_016835505.1. Classification (NCBI taxonomy): domain Eukaryota; kingdom Metazoa; phylum Chordata; class Cladistia; order Polypteriformes; family Polypteridae; genus Polypterus; species Polypterus senegalus. Next base: position 147,918,130 of record NC_053154.1, on the reverse strand, counting down.
GTTGCTGGCTCACAAATACTTACACATTTTGGCTGTGGTTAATTAAACTTTTGTTAATTTCAAATTTCTGTTTGAAAGGCAACTAAATTACATTGGGTAGGAGTGCAAGCTGAAGCTGACATGATGATATGCACCAATAACCATTTTCTAGGCAACATTAGAGTTGTAAATTAACCAAACAATCCTGAGCTAGGTGGTTATAATCAACACACAGTAATGAAAAATAAGAAACTGGAACAGCATAGTAGTTCTTACCCTTATCAATTATATTATACGTATTATATATATATATAGTGCATCCGGAATGTATTCACAGCGCATCACTTTTTCCATATTTTGTTATGTTACAGCCTTATTCCAAAATGGATTACATTTATTTTTTTCCTCAGAATTCTACACACAACACCCCATAATGACAACATGAAAAACGTTTACTTGAGGATTTTGCAAATTTATTAAAAATAAAAAAAATGAAAAAGCACATGTACATAAAGTATTCACAGCCTTTGCCATGAAGCTCAAATTTGAGCTCAGGTGCATCCTGTTTCCCCTGATCATCCTTGAGATGTTTCTGCAGCTTAATTGGAGTCCACCTGTGGTAAAGTCAGTTGATTGGACACAGAGGTGTGACCAGAACATCATGTGTGGGTGGGCATTTGGCTTGTCTGGGGGGGCAAAAAATATCCATCCATCCATCCATCCCCATTTTTGTAGGGGTGGGGCTCAAATAATAACAACAACATAGTTTTATATAACATATAAAAGCAAAATTGCAGCATAAATCATAACCTATTGTTCAATAAAATTAACAGAGGCAATGGAACTTGTATTATTATTTTTTGTGAACAAATATAGAACTACATCTACAAGGTAAATATCAATAAAGTCAAATATATACAACATATGAGAGCAAGAACAGAAACGTGGCTCATTGTAGTCATTAGGGAGGCTATAGGATATCAGTTTCCAGTGTTTAACCTGGATATTATCTACAGGACAAGTCTGCTGTTACTCTTGGCAAATTCTGAAATAAATTCATTCATGTCGATTTTCTGTGATGTTTTTCTCATTTGCCAGAATGACTAAATTTCTCTTCTTTGAAAGCAGCATTGTTCGGCAGAGTGGAGTGAGAATGCGGTTCAAAGTAGAGAAACAGCTTTCACATGCAGCTGAAGACACACCAATGATGAGTGCTGTGACATATAGCGAATGCAACATAGGGAAGGCCTCTTTGTACTGCTGAATGCATTTGCATGCTTCAGAGAGATTAGCATCAGCTGGCAGTTTATTGATCAACATCGCTTTTGCCACAGCCATTTCATTTTGTAAACTCATGCTGTTTTGCTCTGTGTCTGCAAGTGCCTGAAGAGGTTTCAGGAGAGAATGATCAAGAAATAATTCTGATTTTTGCAGGAGAAGCGATGTGGCCCTCAATAATTCAACATTTCTCTGACAGAATCATGTCTCCATTTCCACAATAGCTCTATCAAGAATGTTGAACATAGCCCTTTTAAAAGTCTGATTACGAGTAATTTCTTCATCAGAGTCACCATGCCCAAGCGTAGACACGACAATACTATCATCAAGCTGCGAATTACCTTTCCGTTTCCTTTTGAGCGAATTGGTAGGCCTACTTTCACACTGAGATAAATGATCCTCCCAGAATGAGTCGCATCTCATCTCCATCAGTATGGCCAGTGACGCTGTCACCACCTTCCCAGCCGTACACAAGTCCACTGCATGTGCCTGTAGAATTGCATTGGCTGGTTTCAGCACACCAAGCACATGAAGGAGGAATTTTCCTGTATTGAAGAAATTCTGCTTTTTTAATTGGGTCAGAAGACCACATGCCTCTATGCAAATGTCAAAAGGGGCAGTGCCAGTCTCTGCTACCTCTGAGAGAAGCCCCCTTATAGCTTCCTCATTGTTGACTTTGTGACATCATAATGACTGGTCCATCGCATTTCTAGAAGTCTTTCCAGTGGGGGTGTATTGTATGTGTGTGAAACACAATGTCTGTGACAAAATGTGTTTAATGAATTTGACCAGTCAAATAACTTCTTAGCCAGAGGTTCTGATTCCATTGCATGCTAAATGGAGCTGGTGGTGGTAGCAGTGTACATATGGAATGTACTTGTGACAAAACCTGGACACCACCCCTTGCACCAGACATGACAGAAGCACCATCAAAACACTGACAAACTAAACTGTCTGGGCTGTAACCTAGCTCAGAGAGATGTGCAGACAGAATATGGTTACAAATATATTCAGCATCAAGCTGATTTAGTTCAATTAAGCCAATCAGGTGTTCTTCAGGGATGGAGTTCTGGACAAATCTAATCACTACAGACAAATTCTCAATGTCACAGCGATCACTGGTACCATCACTTTTAATGCAAAGTCCAGGAGAGTCAGCTTTTTCATATTTGGTCCCGATATCTTTTACCACCATTTTGGCAAGAGGATCAATTATTTCATCTTGAATTACATTGGATTTGTATTTTGTGTTGTCTGGGATGCATTTTACAATTCATGCAAGTTTGGCATCTTTTTTGATTGTGTAACCAAAGAACTTAAGGAAATGTCCGTCCTCCCCACCTACGTGATTGTGACCACGCAGAGCCAGTTCATTGACTGCAAGGAACTGAATGGCCTCCCCAATGCTTTTCACATAATATCTATTCTTTTCTATCTGGGTTGGACCCAGTAGTTGAACTACGCTTTCACCCGTCTCTGCCCGGCGCCGATACTCTTGCCATGCAGACATGGCTCTGACATGCAGGATACAAGATGCATGTTTGTGGAAGCCGCCACCGTCTTTTTCTAGAGCTTTTTTCCAATTAGTGTAGCCGTGTTTGGTGAATATGTCCTCGCGGTCCGAACTGGAAACACTAAATTTGCGGCAGACAAAGCAAAAGCTGGCATCACGGACAACAGGATATTCAAGCCATGGTTGCGACTGATACCAGCTTGCACTAAAACATCTGAGTGTCTTTCCGAATGTGCGCTTGGGATAATTAATTAAAATGGGCTGGGATGGGCTATCCATATTTAAGTCAGGCAGTCCGGACTGTATATTTTGTTGAAGGCAGAGGTTTGTAGTACCCGACACGGGCGCAGAGCTGGAGGATTGTGTAGGCTTATCTACATCTTTTGGAGTTTCAGTCCCCGACGTGGGTGCGCTGTGCTGCGTGTTGGTAGCAGCGGTTCTGGGCTCAACCGTGGAGCCAGCAGCTTGCAGAGGGACAGAGGTTGAAGATGTCTGCTTTTTAATAAGCCACCTATGCATAGCCTTTGGTGTTACCAACCAGAAAATAAAAGAAGAATGGAACGTATACGCTGTTTTAATTAAAGAATGCGGTCAACAGGTTCAAAACATGCAGCAAAATGTGCGACTAAGTAAACTGTGAGCAGCACGGTGCCTGTCTAATTGGAAAGCAACTCAGTTTTGAAAATCAAATGTTATTCTTCTTCAGAGTTTTCACTGAACAGACAGAGCATTTCATAAGGTGGGCACGGCTCGTCTCTGGGGAGGCAGTGCACACCCCAGCCCCCCCGTGGTCACTCCTCTGATTGGACATGATTTGGAAAGGCACACACCTGTCTATATAAGGTCACACAGTTGACAGTTCATGTCAGAGCACAAATCAAGCATGAAGTCAAAGGAATTGTCTGTAGACCTCCGAGACAGGATTGTCACAAATCTGGGGAAGGTTACAGGAAAATTTCTGCTGCTTTGAAGGTCCCAATGAGCACAGTGGCCTCCAACATCCGTAAATGGAAGACGTTCAAAACCACCAGGACTCTTCCTAGAGCTGGCCAGCCATCTAAACTGAGTGATCGGGGGAGAAAGGCCTTAGTCAGGGAGGTGACCAAGAACCCGATGGTAACTCTGTCAGAGCTCCAGAGGCCCTCTGTAGAGAGAGAAGAACCTTCCAGAAGGACAACCATCTCTGCAGCAATCCACCAATCAGGTCTGTAGAGTGGCCAGACGGAAGCCACTCTGTAGTAAAAGGCACATGGCAGCCCGCCTGGAGTTTGCCAAAAGGCACCTGAAGGACTCTCAGACCATAAGAAACAAGATTCTCTGGTCTGATGAGACAAAGATTGAACTCTTTGGTGTGAATGCCAGGCGTCACGTTTGGAGGAAACCAGGCACCGCTCATCACCAGGCCAATACTATCCCTACAGTGAAGCATGGTGGTGGCAGCATCATGCTGTGGGGATGTTTTTCAGCGGCAGCAACTGGGAGACTAGTCAGGATAAAGGGAAAGATGACTGCAGCAATGTACAGAGACATCCTGGATGAAAACTTGCTCCACAGCGCTCTTGACCTCAGACTGGGGCGACAGTTCATCTTTCAGCAGGACAACGACCCTAAGCACAGAGCCAAGATATCAAAGGAGTGGTTTCAGGACAACTTTGTGAATGTCCGAGTGGCCCAGCCAGAGCCCAGACTTGAATCTGATTGGACATCTCTGGACAGATCTTAAAATGGCTGTGCACCGACGCTTCGCATCCAACCTGATGGAGCTTGAGAGGTGCTGCAAAGAGGAATGGGCAAAAGTGGCCAAGGATAGGTGTGCCAAGCTTGTGGCATCATATTCAAAAAGACTTGTGGCTGTAATTGCTGCCAAATATTTATCGACTATGTATTGAGCAAAGGCTATGAATACTTGTGATTTCTCAGTTTTTTTATTTTTAATAAATTTGCAAAAACCTCAAGTAAACTTTTTTCACAGTAGCCAAGTTTCCATCCAGTTTTTTGCGACGTTTTGTTATCGACAAGCAGAATATACGTAAAAAAATGTGCGAAATTTGCTGTCTCCAGCCTGTTTCCATCCAACTGGCTTTTTATCGATAAAATGGTGTGCGTGATGACGTCATTCCCTCCAAAACGAACTGTCACATAAGTTTTGTTGTATCGCGAAAAAAAATCTGCCCTTGAGCCGTTTCCATATATAATTTTGTGTATGTCGCAAATTATCTACCTTTTGTTTTCCACGTTACACCCCCTCCACTAAACAAAGAAACAAAGAAATTGAGAGATTATTCAGAGTTTTTTTTTTTTATTTGCCAGCTTACTGTTATTTCAGTTTCACAAATAATTGGAATTGTGCATAATATCCGAAGACGACAGCAGAATGAAGCAGTTGCTTGTCTGATAGCCCTAGCGCTCGAAGAAAGTACCCCAGTGCGGGTATGGGAGAGACGACGGAATAAGACCTTCTGGAAGGAGGTGGTGGGGAGACACTTCACAGAAAATCTCTGGCTGCAATATTTTAGAATGACACGGCCGATGTTTGAGATGTTGTGTGGATTCATCATTGTTGTGCCCATCACAGGTTGTCACCGACCACCGGTTCCAACCCAAAAGCGGATTGCCATCACCCTTTACAAGCTGGCAACCTGCGCCGAGTATAGAGTAGTTGGAGAAACTTTCGGGGTTAGTAAAACTACCGTCCACCGATGTGTATATGCTGTGTGCACCGCTATTAAAGAAAAATTAATGCGGCGTTATATCAGACTTCCGACTGTAGCGGAGGCCAATGAAATTGCATATCGCAATTCCTTGGTGCATCTTGTGCCACAGATTTACAGTGCGCTGGATGGCACGCATGTGCCTATTCTTCCCCCGACGGAAGGCTACCGCGATTACATTAATCGCAAAGGGTGCCATCTATTGTTCTCCAGGCCCTTGTTGATGACAGGTGCATGAAACGAGACATTTGCGTTGGCACTCCTGGAAGTGCCCATGATGCAGCTGTGTTTGCAGCATCGGATCTGTACAGGTGAACCTACCTTTCAACATCCCTTCTCAGTGCGATAACAACTGAATTAGTACTGTAACCTGCTTCCCTTAAGGTTTTTAATTAAAACTGACATTTGAATTAATACAAAATAACGACGTTTAATCAAAAAAAAAACTAAAGTTAATATTAATGAGAGAATTTCTCATATATGCTAAAACATCTGCTATTTAATAATGAGAAAAAAATGTTTAGATAATGAAACACACGGTTTATTAAATATTTTGACTGGCACAGTAAATTACCTTTGCGGTTTTTGTATTATTTAGACATCCTGAGAGACACCCCCAGGCTACAGTTGATGTGGAGGGAGTTCAGGTACCCATTTTAGTAGTAGGAGACCCAGCCTATCTGCTACTGTATTGGCTCATCACGAGAAATAACGAGTCACTTCATCAGACCATGCGAACCGCTCCGCTATTCTCGTTTTGATTGCACGTGATTAAAAATGTATCATGTGACACATTTATTTGCGTTAAAGCCCTTTTTTTCCAACAAAAAGTGTTTCCAATGTAGTTTTTGCGACATCTGAAGTATCGATATGGAATTTATGCGCTAAAGTTAAACGGAAAAATATTATGTCAACATGTACAACATTTTATTGATGATTAGCATTTCCATCAGCTAAAATTTGAAGCGCTAAATATTTTTTCGCAAAAACTCCTTGGATGGAAACCTGGTTATTGTCATTATGGGGTGTTGTGTGTAGAATTCTGAGGAAAAAAATGAATTTACTCAATTTTTGAATAAGGCCATAACATAACAAAATGTGGAAAAAGTGATGCGCTGTGAATAATTTCCAGATGCACTGTATATGAGGAGTTACTTGGACATTGAACAGATTAGTAGAATTATTATCCTTTTGTGGTTGGAGCCTCAAGTCCATGTTATTGAAAAGTTTGTTATACAGGTAATAACAGTTCATTATGTTTGTGAACAAAAATGTATTAGCAGTATGTATTACAATTTTTGTTAGTCACATATATTAAAATTGTATTTTTGTCTTGTTTGTAGTTACTAGCTGTTCAGTTGTGCTAACCTATAAACCTAAAGAGGGGTGCACGACTCTTAAAATATGTCAGCTAATTGGTCTATCACATAATTGGACTTCTTAAGTGGTTATTCAGAACCCCTTGATGATTGTGAAATTGGCTCTCACATGCATTGTTATAAGACCATTGAATGAGGGTTGATTGAAAAGTAATGAGACTGTGTTGTGGTATGAGTCAGACAAAGCAAGTGTAGTGTTAGTGTTTCAGGATTTCATTGATGAGAACAGCAATGCTTTCAGGTCTAACTAACTAACCAACCCCACTGAGTCTTTAGGACTGACTCATGTTGTAAATTATATGGCAGGGTTGGGGCAAGTGATTCTCTGTTGCCTATACTTTCTCAACCACCCACTGCATGGAGGTCAAATTACCTAGCTGGCAAGCATCAGCTCAACAAATGGTTTTCGGGGCAGGCACTGTACCCCCCTACTGGTCTGAATTATGACTATTTGGGATTGGTTTTGAACCAGAAGTCATTCTGCACCACACCACCCTATTGGTCTTTGGATTTGGACAGAGAATGTATAAATTTGGTCTCTTCACCCTTCCCCCTCTCGCACAATGGCCAGAAAGACAACACACTGAGAAGCATAACTTGGCAGCCATATTGAGACAAGCATGCAGCCTGTGCTGAAGACAGCTGACTAGAAATTATGACATAACTATAGATATTTAATAACTATAAGCCTGTGTGCCACCTGAAACTACACATCAGCATTTAACAGGTTGCATGGTTGCCAATATTCACATGTACTTTGCTTATTGTTATTATTTTATGAATACTATCAATATTATTTAAAGTTATAACTTAACTCCTGCTTGTCTTTTACTCTATGTCATTGCCTGAGGTTATTGATATAGAAGGGAAGGTGGGGAGAAGTTAGAAAAGTACAATACCCTATAAACAGTTGCAAATCTATGGGATGTGAGGCATTTTGATAAAGTGTACACAATAAAGAATACAAAAGGGGAAAGTAGAGTAATACAGAACTCTACCAAGAAAAAACAGACTGTCCCTAGTTCACTGCCAGTGGAAATGCTTTGCAGTTGTTTGTGAACAGAATATATCAGCTTAAACAGATGGAAAATGTTAAATCTTGTTGTATATAGTTACTTAATTCATCCAAAGAATTGCAGAAAAGTGTGTTTTAGATGAAAATGGCAAATCTTAGCTAGTGAGAAATCTAATTAGTGAAAAACACATTACTCCAAATACTTAAAGAGTAAATTATACAGTTAGCAACATTAAAATTTAAAACCTTCAAGATGACTGCTAACCATAGTACACGTATAGAAATTATACATTTTATAGAAGAATTACTGCTTAAATGAGCCTCTCTCCTTATATAATTTAATATATATCCATGCAAAGGAAAGATGTCACCATTGGCAAAACAGTAAAAAAAAAACTTGGATTCCAATAATTTTTTCTTACTCTTGGAAACTGAAATTTCTGATTCTAAATATATTCTTTCAACAAAAAGATAGACAAACCAATATGAGAATTAACCAGCTGCTTTTCAGAGTAAAAGAGAGGAGAATCAGGTACCACTGGCACAGGCCCCCAACTACAATGAATACAAGTAAAAATAAATGTATGATCTCTCTGAAGCATTAAATCGATCCACAAGACTAGCATGTTACATTGCTAAGTATTTTCATTTTTTAGTGTGCATATTGGTAGGCATGCATTTTCTCAGCACTAATAAATTTTACCTTCAAATAAGTCCCATTTTTAAGTAGGGTTTCTGAACATTTTTATTTTACACATAGAAAATTGTGACATTTACAAGATATCCACCAGCAACGTTCAGCCTTTTAGGACTAATGCAGCTACAGTTCAAGAATATGCAACACAAAATGCCTTTACATTTTAGACATAGTTGTTCCATAATACCCACTTAGTCACAGGTCAAATAACAGTTTAGTGTTTCTCACACAAGAACAACATTCTTCAGCAACAGCAAAGGGTTATTGTGTTGATGCAACTTTCACAACTTCAGGTAGGGCTGTCCCTATGGTAATCTCCTAGACTTTTGCAGCAGCAATATATCGCTTTACAAACTTTTATTACCAGTACCATAATATGATTTTCATAAGTGGACTTCTGCTATCCTCCTGGATGTTCTACAGAACATGGAACATCCTTGGCATACCATTTTGTTCATGCTAAAGAGGTATACATAAATTCAAGCTATTTAAATATTGTAAATGCAACAGAAACCTAAATGAAATGCTGCTGGAATATAGTTCTCGAACATTTTTAAAATCTTATTCTAGTTTTAAGTATTGAAGAGCTAGAGCATACCCTGGCTGTAGCAGGTACAATGCAAGTATTTACAATTCATAGCTCTTCACAATGCAAAAAATGGTAAAAAAAAAAAAAAATGTTTACTAGTCCCAGTCAGAGGGCTATGGCTGCAGAAGATATTTGTTGCACAAAATACACAACCAATCTATTCTGAAGCTGTGACAAAATTCATTTAATTTACCAAATTTTATACTATTGGGTGATGGAGGATTGCTAGAGACCAGAGTTTGAAAACCATCTGCTTGAATTACCAAAGGGGACTATACTAATACAAATTAATTCTATCTGGATTCACAGTAATTTTCCATTCTCTAAAACACTGCCGTGTGTTTGTCCTTGTCAATAATGCTTTTAAAGAAGGACCATTGTAAGTTTGATAAGCTAGGGGAGTTTGGGAAGATTTTCTTACTCCAATCAGTCTGTTTGCCATGCACATCTTCGCAGTGAAGAGCAAACAACATAGATTTTAACCTAATTAAGAAAGTTCACCATAATGATTTTCTTGGCATCATCATTTAGGGTTTAACATAATGCTCTATAAGTGTGCAAAAAAAGTTATTAGATAATTTACAGAATTAAAAAGAAACAACTTCATAAATAAACTTATTTTTAGCAGTGTTCTGGACAAGTTGAAGACGAGCAAGGGATGACTGATCATGTCCAATGTATAACGATTTGCAATAGTCAAGCCGAGAAGAGAGAATGACAGTGTTTCAAAATCATGAACAGAAAGAAAGGGCTTGACCTTAGCCAATATCCTGAGCTGACAGAAACAGTCTTTAATAATGGAGTTAATTTGTGTATCAAATCTGACGGCATTATCAAAAATCACGTCAAGATTTCATGCAAAGGGTTTACAGTAGTTGTCAAGGAGCCAAGATTAATTTCTGTAGCAAAAGTAAGATCAGAAGGTCCAAAAGACACAATCTCTGTTTTAATGTCATTAAGTGACATCCATGTTTTAATATATTTCCTGGCATTCCAATAAAGGTTTAAAAGAATTTGTTTTTATCTGTTTCAGTGGAAAATATACAGTATCTGTGTAACAATGGAAAGAAATAGTGTTTTTAAAAATGGATCCTAAGGGCAATATACAGTATATATATATATATATAGTGAAAAATGAATAGGCCCCAGCATAGAATCCTGAGATACCCCACAGGTGAGAGGTGCTGAGGATAAGGACCAATTGCCCAGGCTGACTAAAAAGCTTCCGCCTGTGAGGTATGACCTCACCATTCCAAAGCAGTTCCCTTGTATACCCACAAACTGCTTAAGATGGGCGACACGCATGTCACAGGTAACTGTATCAAATGCCGCAGTTAGATCTAACAGCACCAAGGCAGCCATATCCCCAGAGTCATTTATTAAAAAGAGATTATTTAGAACCCTTAAAAGTGCAGACTCAGTGCTGAGGTGTATCTTTAAACCAGACTGAAATACTTTAAAAATGCATTCTCATTTTAAAAAGTTTGAAGCCATAGAAAGACAACACAACAATCTCCAGAATTTAAGAAAGAAAGAGCAACTTGGAGATTTGTCTGAAATTTGACAAGTCTGAAAAGTCCTGATTTGGCTTAAGTCTCTTACACTTAATAGGCCACATTGCAGGCCATATTGCATTAGTTAGTGTTTCACTATTTTGTGCTTGAGGCTCCTCAGGTATATAATGAAACTAAGCAGTACATGTCATAAGGGAATGTTTATAGGTTAGTGAAATTTTCAAGAAACATCTTCAAAGCTAGATTGGTTAGTGTCATAAACCCATTACAAGTTTTGAACATCAATAAATTAGCAACATATTAGTAGATTTTGGTCTAATATTGGTCTTGTTTTTGTGACAATTCTTTTTTCTGCTTTGAAGTTCACAGCTTCATGATGATACTGCCATAGCATGCCACATGTGTGCTCTGCCACGTGGTGTATGCCACTATTATAGTCATGTTCAAGGTAATTTGTGCCATGTTTGGTAAAAGAAAGAGAAAATATGATTCCTCCAAGAAATAAAAAAAAAAAACTTAATTGTTTAAGAATAAAAATTGAAAAGCTTTCATTTAATGTAATTAGACTATAAGAATTAATTATTTCTTTGGGCAAAATAACTTCATTTATTCTTTGTTTCAAAATAAAGTTACCTTTTTGTTTTGGCTACTTAGTAGACTGTTAGGAACTGGGAAGATCTGGAGTAAGCACAACCTTGTAGGAAATGACTGAAGACTTCTTTTTGTTTTATGTTTTCTTGTTCTATTAGTCCATCAAAGTTTTGCTTAATTGTGGTTATTCAGTTCTTCTAGGCTGAGTTTTACATTCAAGATGTTCTTCCTGCAAAGTAGCAAAAGTGTTTTGTTTGTCGGGTCAGCCAATTTCCCACATGGTTGTGCTTCTGTTCTGTCTGTGCACCTGCCAACCATAAGCCACAAACCATACGTTTAAGAGATCACTTCCATGCCTCTGTTTTGTCTGTGAACAGTCTGACCCTCCAGCAAGTGGCAGATTCCTTGGTTTTAGTTATCTGCACAGTTGGTGGCTGCCTTGCATCTGTCATTTGAATTCTCTGCAATCTATCTTGAGGACGTTGATCTTAATTGCATCAAGTCAGCTGTCCAATAAAGTCAGCAGCTGCTTGTCTTTTTTTCGTCAGTCTAACTTTTCCTTTTATGTAGCGTTTTTTATCTCTTATTTTTTGTCAAAAAACAAGTGCCTCTTTTTAATAGTTCTAGCAACCGAGATGCTAGAAGCGAGAGAACAGGTGGATTTAGCATGACAATCAATTGATTTATGTGCCTATTTCTAACCTTCCATTTATATTTAAATTCTCTCAAACATGTTATGGAGACTTAGAGGCACATATTCATTATTTTATTTCACTTATTTGAACTCCTGCATTCTAGCTTTCTTTCTGGACAGCGCTAAGTGGACACTGGTAAAGGTGGCAAACAATTTGCTTTCTGTGGTGATTCAGTGGTGATACATCTCTGCTGACATCAACAAGATTGGTCACACTGTATTTTTCTTGATTATCTGCAGTTGTTTTTGGGCACAAGTGGAACTGTTCTAAACTGTTTTCATTCATGTCATCCATTATACAGCTGTTGTTGCTCAAAGCACACATAAATGTCCTGTGGTCTAATTACCAAGTGTATATCACAGGACTTACTGGTGTGGCCCCTACTGTTCCAACACCTGAATGCTTCCTTTTTGCCAGTTTATTCCTACCAGGATTTTGGGCTATCGAGGTTGTAGATTATACCCCAAGTCACGCAAGTGTAATTGGGTATCACCTTTTTGGCACTGCTATGGTAAGTGGAACCATGATGTGATAAGAGGGATCACTTACGCTAATACTTTCTCCCTTTCCACCTGCAGCTGTGAGAAGCCACCCGGAGAGGGCAATTGACCCGACAGTAGCACTCAGAACTGGCCCCACCTTTCCGGTTGGAACTCTATAAACCTTCAATGGTCCCCAGAAAAGGAGAAACGGTTGTCTGCTTTTTGGACCTAAACTCAGCCTGGAACAAGGTCCTACACGACTCCTGAGCCTCCCTAAAAGGAACTGTTTTCTATTGAACTGGCCAACTGCATTGTAATTTTCTGTTACTGGTGCCATTGAGCATATTTTTAGTTGTTGTTTTGGGACAATTAAACTAGGATACACAGTTGATGCTCCAACATTTAAAAGCAGTTTTTGCAATTCTGCCCACTGGGTCACACCAAAATATACTTAAAAACATCTGCATTTCTCCACTCTCATGCTTACTGCCTGCTTGTGGAATACCAAGTTCTATTCAAACAAACAGCAGAAAAAAAGTCTGAATTTACAAAGACAGGCCACTTTTATGTCAATGGATGACAGCGATCAAGTCCAGACTTTTGTTGTAGTCAACATCCAGGGTCACATTTGATTCAGTTTGTGAAATATGCTCACAGGCCAGGCTCACAGATGACTTCTCAATATGAATTGTTTTTTAATCCTATGCCAACTCACTCCTACGGATACTTTGGACCTTATCCTTGTCTATCTACTATACTTATATCTACTATACATATATCTACTTAGTATCTACTATACTTTACAACTTTGTCACATTGTCACACTCACAGTGTGCAGCTTCTTTCCATTGAAGTCTAGAACCTGTGAAAATCTCTTCCAAACGTCTGAATCACCCCTCTTTTTTTACTACACTAGCTGGGTTTTGCAAATAACAGCATTATGATTAGATTTTTAATATCTGAACAAGAGATGCGTTGTTTTTTTTTTTTGTTTTTTTTTTACAATGTAACAGTTTTTGCTCAAATTCAGTCTAACAAGATATTTTACTGGATATTTATGATCAATTTGTCATCTCTCATTGTTCCACCAATGTCAATTCTGACTGTCCATTCCTGCTCGCGTGCAAGGAAAAAGGTTCCACATCAGTAATTTTTACTCTTTGTCCAGTAAGTTTCATTACTAATATGCACTTTTTTTTTTTTTAATTCTTACTTATTGTTGCCACTGTGCTCTGTATTTTAATTTATGTACTTCTCCTACCCATTCTGTATTCCTGGGCTTTGAAAAAAGATGCATTGCACATGAAATATTTATAGTAAGATGCATCAAATCGAAATGTGAAGTTTGGTCTAAATGGGATCTTTTTATTAAATAGACATTGCATCTAAATTATGAGATACTATGCCACTTAAATGAGGGAGCTCCACTATAACAATATCTTCAAAAATGATATAGCTGCCACTTTACTGAGTAAGGAGCTTTGTTACTATGTAAACTATTAGTTCAAAACACAAATTTCCATGCTCCTTTATTCTGTGAGAGGCATGAGCAACATGAGATTGCAAGGGGATAATCAGTAAGTAATCTGGTGACATAGCACTTCCCAGTCTTATGCAGTGCCCATACTGATGTAGAATCAAGAATGGCTTGATATGCATGCTTAAAAATATTATATGTTAACTAAGAATGAAAAACAACAATCTTTGTTATTATTCATTTGTTTGCTGAACACCAAAGTTTTGGACACAAAGTGTACATCCTCTCACTTTAAATAAAAAGTTTTTAGAACCTGCCATTTTCCATTACATTTGTGTTCATCAATTAACATCCTGATAGAGAATAGATGTTATGAGAAAGACAGAGGTAAATGAATTAGAGTATTACTAAATAAGTGGAGCAATATTATTTACATTTCTACTGTGGTCTTAAATGTAATTTGCTTTGCTTTAATTTGAATTCAAACTTTCATACTGTTTTTAATGACTACCTTAAAACACTTTGAGCTACATTGTGTACTATAGAAATAAATGCTGTTGTTGTTATTGTTAAATTGATTGCATGAGCTTTCACAGGCAAACAGAAGTATCAGTTGAGTTAATGACATCACAACACATGTGAATAATAGGAAGCTATTAGACGGTTTGCCTAAGGATGCAATTGATTAACTGGCATGGTAAATAATGTAACACTTTCCAATCACAACAGTTTCAGCAACCCCTACATATAAAATATTTCAGTAATGCAACTGTATCCTCCCATGTCAAAGTGCCATTCTACTATAGAAACGCAGAATTGACTGTAACCTACACTCACTTCATTTGACATTTGTAATCAAAGCTGCCATTAAACACAAAGCTGACAAGATTTTCTTTTTTGTTACATCAAGACAACTTATTTATTTGAATTAAGTTAATTATAACTTCAAATAAGGGATGTTTTCAATAATTGAGTATATGAGCCAATTCATAAATCAGACAGTGCGATGTTTCACTAATCCAGCACTCTAAACGTTTCAAAGAATTTGGGAAAACCATATGTATAATATATCTAATCACTGTCATTATTAGATACTTCCTAATAATTTAGTGGAGCTGCATATTTTTCTAATAAATAACAGTATCTTCTATTGCCAGAATTAAAAATTGAATTTACTTGTGCACCAATAGAACAGAATGTCAAAACAAATGGAGAGATCAAAGAAATTACAAAACAGGCAGGCAGTCTGGTTAAGTGGTTAAGGATTTGGACTTCAAACCCTGAGGTTGTAGGTTCAAATTCCACTATTGATATTGTGTGCACATGAGGGAATCACTTCACCTGCTTCTGCTCCAATTGCAACAAATACAAAAGAAATGTAACCAATTGTACCGCTCAAATTTTGAAAGTCACCTAGGGTAAGGTGAAGGCAGCAGCCAAATATTAAGAAATAATAAAAAAATAAAACATGCAAAGTGGTTGATTGCAAGATTTAGATATGGACATAGAAAGGAGGAGGAAAACTGCATTAATCACAACTAAGCACATATTTATGGCTATTATGTGGAACAAGAAAATTGTGATCAAAATACAAAAATGTCTATTAAATGACTTTCTGAAACAAAATACTTAATTAAAATTGAATGCTGTAAATGCAAATTACAAAAGTGGTGGGCAGCAAGGTAATATGAATGGACTGACCTCAGTGAGAGGAAAATGAATGCTGAGTTAAGGAAGAAGAATTGGTGTGGAGGCAACAGATGTTGTGCTTAAATGAAACAGACTAAGGTGGTCTGGGTATGTGGAGCAAAAGGTACAGAATATTTGGTGAAGAGGTGCATCATGGTGCAGGAAACGCGGCACAGAAAAAGGTTAAAGAAGGCATGGTTGAAGGTGATGACAGATGATATTTAAAGAAAAGATACAAAAGGACCATGGAGAGAAAAGGAAAAAAGATATGGGGGCAACTGCAGAAAATGGCTTTTAAACTGGCGGCAATGATGAAGTCCACTGCATAATGTGCATCTTTGCATATACTAGTCTTTAGCATATTATTTTCTTACATAACACTCTATAGTACCGTATTATTTGCTAATGAGTGTTTCACCTATCTACATTGACTTATCTTTACCAATTGCTCTTTATCTTTACCAATGTATGTAATGTATGTTTGCATTTCATCAGTTTTTTGGGGGTAAGCAGACAATACTCTGAAATGGAAACTCAACTTTCCATGCCTTCACTCACTTCCTTATACTATAACTAACACTTCTGTATTTTTAATATTTTGTTTTCATGGACCATAGTTTTCTGAACGTTACTTAATTTCTTATTTTTGCATGAAGATTTATAGCATCATTATTGTCATATGTGCAGAGTACAGTAAATTTCTTACTTGCACATGCTAATCAACGTGCAACACATCACCGCTCTCCAGTGCCATTACTTTGTATAACTACTTCAACTCAACATTTCTGTCTTTCTTCCTTTGGAACTGCTAGGCTCTCAGTTGACCATCAAAGGAACCCCCATTCCCACCCCCTCTCCCTCATTTTATTTTTTGATTGAACACCTATTGAAACATACTTATGATGCTGCACTTTAATACTTGTTCCTTATAATTTAATCACAGAGATTACTGCACTGTCATGGTGTGTGTGCATGTTTTTACAACAAGGACTATAATGTTACTTAATGACAGCTATGATTTTATGGAGTAGACAACTCTAAACTTACTAAGCCTTGTTTATTCATTTATGCTTGTTTAAAGTACACAGTTTAATTATTCATATATAGAGATTAATGTGTCTTTGAGTATATGTCTGTTATGCACCACTGAAACTCTCTCTGCCAAATTTTGCAGGGATTCCTCAAAACAGTTACCCTTGGGGAACTCTATTTAGTGACCACACCTGCGCTTTACTACGGTAGCCCCCTAGGAGGCATTCTTGGGACTTGGCACAGGTATGCTAAGTTGTTCCCGATCATATGTTTAGTCAGTGAAATTTTGGCATTAAAGTCAAATTTGTTTTCCACCTTGGGACTGCACCAGTACTTTATTTCACCTCCGGTACTCCAGTTGAATATATTCTTGTTTTTGTCTATGTTAGTATGATCTCAGGCTTTTCTGATTTAACATTTGTTAACTTTTTTATTGTTAGACCCCCGTGACCCTGTGTTAGGATATAGCGGGTTGGGCAATGACTGACTGACTGACTTTCAACAAATTAAATTTTTGCTTAGATTTAGTGTTTGTTTCTAGCACTTCTTTACTTGTATATGAGACAGCAATTTTATTCTTATGTGTTTATTCCACTACCAGGTGAAAAAGCTTGATAAAAGTACGACAATATAAAAAAATGTCACACAACCAATAATCATGCACGACTACAAAAAAAAACAAAAAAAAACCAAACATTGCATATATGTGTAGGGAATTCTTTAATGGCTCGATTTTCCATTCAGAAATTTTATTAATGATGTGCATACTAGAATTAAAAAAAAAAATCAAACACGCAATGGATATAAAGAGACATATTATAATTATTTTTCAATCCCCACTTACCCTGGTAAATCCTATATACACACAGTGTATTATATACTCAGACATGCACACACTTACACAAACAGAATTAAAATAGAAAATGTTAACAGGCTTAAGGCAACTATTAGCAGCAACAATACTGTATCCTACAAGGACAGCTGAAATGTAAGGTCTAAAAAAGGTTAAAGAACTAATGATGGTAAATGCTGTTAGGTATCACAAGTCAGGCGAAGGAATGGAAATTTCCTCTTTACTGACAGTGGGATAGGGAAGTCTAATTTAAATTTCAAATGAAGTGGGAGATTACGTCAGAGCAGAGCATGAACACGGTCAGTCCAGACGAAGAGGTCTAAGAGCTGCTGCAAGCTACATCAGGCATTTATGTTGTTCACATGCACAGAATTTTATTAGAGAAATCCTTTCCAATGTTTAAAATGCCTTTTGTTCCCAGCATAAAACATCATCAGAATTCATTATGCATGGCTGACAATCATTCAGTATTAACTATAAGTTATTTATTCTAAAATGCAATTATGAATAAAGTCTGAACTGCAGGAAGATACCTGCCGTAAAAAATGAACACAAACTGTCACTTATATACATATATTTTCACACTCATTTTTATATGTAGTTGATTTTAACGTAATAAAAAAAAACTACAACCGTTCATCCAGAACTATGGAATTAACACAATTTTGTTCAGTGTTGTGTAACACAAAGGTTTAACCTTGACTAAATATTTCCAGTTCCATTTGTATCACACAGAAAGATCATATAATAAACATGTCAGTTCTGACCACCACTCATAACTGCTAAGAAGTGATAACTTAAAATAGAACTTTAACCATTTATAATTATTTTTTACACAAACACAAATATATGAATTCTAGAATCTCAGTGTATATTGCTCATGTATGAAAGATACAATCATATTTTTGCATACTGCTATTTATTTCTCATATTTTTTTCTTCTTGAAATGCATATCTATGCAGAGAGTGATGGAGAGGCTGAGTATGTGTACAGAGAACACATATTGCATATAGGCACACATTACACACATCTTGCCTGTGTACCCACATATAACACGTAGGGCTGTGTAATGTCTGTATGGTGGACATGTTAACCCAGTTTGTAAAATTCACTGTAATATTTAATTATAACCTAGTGGGTGCTTGATTCTTACCATTATCTCAAACATACAGTACCGGGTTACACATAATGTATGAATGGATAACAATTCGTATATATTTATGAGACGCAATAAGGTTTAGATTCACCATGTTAATTTCCTACGTCGCTCTATCCTACAAACGCCAGCAGCTGTCGAAAATGGACTAACCAACCATTTTGGCCCAATGCACCCGTCAAGGACATCCATGACAACATTCACTGGGGCTAAATCACAGGTACATCTATTTAAAAAAAATCAACCTAAAGAATGATTTCTTAACGCAAAGCCAGGATTTCCGCAAAACCTATTTAAGAACACACAGAACGCATTGGTGAACCTAAATTACCGTTAACCACTAATAAGTAGGGTATTTTCAACTGCGGAATGTATTTAAACCATTTAATAACAGCACGTCATCGACATTCAGCCGCCCCTCTTTCCTCCTCCCTCTTCCACCGGCAGCTGCAGCCACCTCACGAATGAATGAACGGAGTCCATTCTGTCCTTCTGCAGCCCCCTCCCTTGAAGCGGGTCGCCCCCTCTTACCCCAGCTCCTGGCCGTGCGCCCAATGAACTCGCCGTTCCGCGGGTTGTAGATGAAGTCCTTCCAACTGGACTGGGATTGTTCTACTGGTTTGTCCTCTTTGCTCGACATGATTGTGGGGAGGGGGAAAGTTCTGTTCGCGAGAGAAACCCGCTATTTAGTAATGGAGTGTCAAGAAAGAAATGAAGGAGCGGGAGCCAGAGCGGCTTGTGCGTGTGCAGTGCGTGCTGCGGAGGGCTGCCTGGCTAAAGGGGGGGATGTTTTATAACTCGCTCGCTCTCTGACGTGGTGTATTTTTCCTCCTTATGAACAAACGGCAACTTTCCTCTCATTCGCCCGCACCGCAGCGTCTGGCTTCCCAAAAGAGCTCGGCTCCTCTTCTGCTGCTTGGAGGGAGGGCACTGCGAAGCCGTGTCGCGCAGCCGCACTTCGACGTCGCTTATCCACGCGACAAGATTGGGAGAAAAGGATGGAAATGGGCGTGTGCAGTTTCTCGTCTCGGGGTCTTCTGTTGCCGTGGGTGGTGTGCTGTGGTCCACGAAGAGCGGGGCCGGCAGGGAGGCAGGATTCCTCTCTTAAAGCAGGAGCCTAATGAATTTAATCAGGTAGTGTCATCATCCAGCGTGCTCGGCTCTTCTGCATCACGCGTGCTTTTGTCGATGTCGTGTAAAAACGACGGCATATGTAAAATAGTTCTTCAAATGAAAACGCCACACGTTTTTCCAGTCGGCCAGTGATTAGTAGTGGCGTTTGCAGATTTAGATTGCAAAAAATGCATTAGCCATAGGTTTGATTCTGTTGTGGACGAAGATCCATGATTTGTTTAACTTTTCCTTGTGTTTTTGAACTCTGTCAGAGTTTAAATTATATGCTGGATTATTCTTTTCATAGCATCGTTAACGATTCACCTCTTTGGTTTCTGGAGGTGTTATTCTATAGTACTGGAATAGAAAAGCCCACGAACAAGTGCTGTTCATTTCTATTGACTTCCTGTAGATGCCACTGTACATTCCCCTACACTGCGCCATAAATAGACTCATTCTTGTATTTGTCAGTTATTCTTCTTAATGCCAGAAAGAGTTGCCATGAAGAAATGTGACAGCGTGAGAAACAAAAAATGCTACAAAATACAAATGGAAAAAAAGTCACAGTGTATTTGCTCAATTTTCTGCACCAGACATACAAGGATATTGTGAGTTATTTTTTGGTTTTTGTTTAATGCTGTTTATCCCTCTGTTCTGGTGTTAGAAAAAAGGACACTATCCATCTAAGTAAGTGTGGCTGATTAATAAAGTAGGAAACACTTAAAGTCTAAATGAAGCTGCTTAAAACTAAAATTGGCAATGAACGGTTCTGAATAATAAGAAGTAACAAAATTATTAATATATTTCTTTAGCAGGTAAATGGGTTCTAACGGTTTCATTTGAAAACCTGCTGCCTCTGCAGCCCTCCAGGACCTTGTGAAAAAATCTCTACGGCCACAGAAAGTAAAAGAAGATGATTTGGGAGATAACAGGTAGACCTGGTTAAACCTGGGAAAAATGCCATTTAAACTGGCAGTGATGATAATAATGATTTTTGTTTAAAACCTTAACAGACAATGACTGAGTGCATGTATTGTGAATTAATTTAGAGACCTCTGACGCTTTGTAAGAAAAAATAACTCTCACTTTCAAGATGAAAACAAAAGCTATTACCTGTCATAATCTACCTTTTGCAAGTCTGGTGGAGTGGTTGATGGATAATTGCTGGCAAAACGGCAAAGTTGTGATTATTATAAATGACTATTCTAGAAACTGTTCAAAGATGTAATCAAATTAACACATTTTAGGAAGTCTTTGCTGACTTACTGGAATTAAATGTTAAATCAAAATTTAGATTTTTCTGTTGTTCGGCATAATACCAGTGGAACTTCTCCTAAAGAAAGAAAGACACCTACTTTTTGGATTGCTTACATTATTAGGACCACTGCAATACAGAAATGGCACATTGATACGATATTGTCTTGTATACATGTCCCCCTCAGAAATTGTTTGATTATAGATATTAGAATCTTTAAATGAGCAATTGCAGAAGCTGGTCAAATTACCAATTGTCACTTTAAGGACAAGTTACTGTAACATCACTTCGCTGAGTTTGTGCATTACTTGAGATTTCTACACCTAAGGTATTGTAAAGATCTCTTCAGATAATCTACCACTACACACACCATGAAAGACATGTAATGCTTGTAAGCAGCAAATAAACTAATAATCTATGTTCATGAAAACGGAATCAAAAATCATTCTGCCATGATGGCTGCTGATACACATGAAGATTATTTCTTCAATCCTGAAGCCAAGAAAGTTGCAAACTTTATGCTTAATAATGTGGATCTTTGAGACCCATTTGTGTTTGTCTATAAAAGGTTGTACTATCCTTTAACTAATGGTATTAAGGACAATGTTATACTTGTCCTTTGTAATCGGGGGAAACAGACAAAGGCCCATGCATGGACCGATTTTTTTCTCAAGTGAAAACATTTAGCATTTCAAGTCTCCTTGCCTGAAACTACAACATAACTTACAATGAATTATAACTTTACAAGAGTCAAACACATTTCAACTTTAAAGGAATAATCCACCCAAAAGTGATATTTATATATGTTGTCTAATGTACTTTGTAGTGGTGGCTGAGAAAATGTTTTAGCCACATATTTTCTATTTTCATGCAGAATGGAGAGAAATCTTTATGGCATGATATAAGTCAATAGTGACCAATGTTGCCCAATGAGAAATGATGTGAAAAACGTCCATGGAAAAAAAATGTTGCATTACTTGTGTTGCATAATCCAATGTCCATTTTCTAATCGTTAAGTTCAAAACGTATTTGTTTGCTAAAATATTGTTAAATAATTATTTCCTGAATTGTCAGCAGCATGCACATAAACAGGAAGCCTAAAACCTCATGGGATTGATGTTTTGAATTGAAACTATGTAAAAAAAAATATGTAACATTATGAAGCCTTCGTAAGATTTTGTCTTGAAATTATGAATATTACAAGTACAATATTTGAATTTATAGATTGAAAAGAACACACATTTTCAATAGTAAACACATTCAATTAACTATTTCATTATAGTTGTATGTAGATTGCCAAGAACATTAATTTTCAATTGTTAAAACACTCAGTTATTTCATTATGGTTGTAATAATAGACATGAAGGCTTTGTAAGCAACGTACAACAAAATTGTAGTTGATGATTGAATGTACCTTTACATTATATTTTAACATGGCCTTTTTATAACTTCATTTTAATCGTAATTTAACTTAATCCTGATACTCTGTATGTTCAATTCATCATAACAACTATTCATGGTGGCTCTAAAATCGGTACTGACCCCACTCTCTTTTCTGTTTCTTTTTCCGGTTTCTTTGTGGTGGTGGCCTGTGCCACCTCCACCTACTCAAAGCTTCATGATGCTCCAACAATGATGGACGGATTAAAAGGAAGAAGTCTACGTGACCATCATCATCATCAAGCCCTTCCGTGAGAATCCTAAATCCAAAGAGGACTGTTTCATTTATGTTAGGTAGAATGCCCAGAGGGGACTGGGCGGTATCATGGTCTGGAATCCCTACAGATTTTATTTTTTCTCCAGCCGTCTGGAGTTTTTGTTTTTCTGTCCCCCCTGGCCATTGAACCTTACTCTTATTCGATGTTAATGTTGATTTATTTTTTATAATTATGTCTTTCATTTTTCTATTCTTTAATATGTAAAGCACTTTGAGCTACTGTTTGTATGAAAATGTGCTATATAAATAAATGTTGTTGTTGTTGTTGTTGTTGTACCTTTCAGTTACTTAAGGCATTAGTCATAAAAAAATATAGTATGATAAATTATATCTTAAACCTACAGAAGATGATTTATCATATTGGGGAAAAACGCATTACTGCTTGTATGGAGGCATGTTTACGGCAGAGTGATGGCTCTGAGGCTAAGGATCTGCGCTGATATCGCAAGTTCAAATCCCCGTCACTGCCAAAAGAGATCCTACTCTGCTGGGCCCTTGAGCAAAGCCCTTAACCTGCAATTGCTCCAGGGGCGCTGTACAATGGCTGACCCTGCGCTCTGACCCCAAGGGGTATGCAAAAACTAACAAATTCCTAATACAAGAAATTGTATAAGGCAAAATAGGGAACCAAAAAAAAATGTCTGGCTGGCAAGAATTTGCCAGGGCAAAGGCATTCACCATATTGGCATAGTGCATAACCAAGTTCTGCAGAACATGAGAGCTTCTAAAAGAGAGAGAGACAAACTAACAGCAGAAATACTCTTGCACATGTCATTGAAAGAATACAGGTGTCACTAGGGCACAATATGCTCCTTATATTTATTCCTTTCACTGTGAACTGCATGCAGAAATTAGAGAGAGAGAGAGACAGAGAGAGAGTATGCCCATAGGACAATGGTGGTCAGGCAAGCATTTGGCAGCAATGCCGGACTGTGTAACTAGTAAGGAATACTAGAGGGCACTAGAAAGTACATGGCCCTTAAAGAGGAATATACAGGACCATATTGTCTTTTAGATTGTTCAGGGAACTGGGATGTTGCCTTCGAGACCTGACTCCCCCTTTCAGGCAACTTCAGGTTTAGCGTTGCAGGGACACCAGGAGCACATTTAGGGAGTTATTTATTCTGGTGTACTTGGAGCAAATGGAAAGCTGAATCTGTCGCCAGGAGTTATAATGGATGGGTCTTGGCTTCAATGATTAAGTAATCAGGCCAGTATGATTTTGCTTACTGTATCCTTATTTAGAACTTTAAATACTCTCATTTGTTTGTATCTCCCTGTAGTTATTTTTTGGTAATAAGCATGTCATTTTCTGCACTTTTTGCTTCCTTGTAATGTTTCTGAGTGCAGAGGGTTGACACCAGGGCCTCCACATATTACCAGAGTTATACTTTTTGTAACTTGGTCAAGATTGAAAAATGAGCCTATTGGATAAAAATGTTTGCATGAGTGTGTTTCTACAAAATTAAGCCAATTAATTTTCAAGGTGGAATTAACCTTCATGTATTTAACTGTTTAGCATGCATTTTTCACTTATACTTCTGGTTTTTGTTATTGACAGTATGGACACACATTAAAATAAATCTATTAAGAACATGCATTTTTAAAAATAATCATGTTATGTATGTGTCACTATCTAATATATTTTTATTTTGAATGGCGATTTTATACAGGGGACAGATGAAGAAAAAGTGCTGCCAGAATCAAAGTTATCAATCATAAAACAAGCAAAGGTCAAAAATAGGAGTTCTAAAATAAAAGGTGCAGGCTCAAAATAGAATAAGCCTCCAATAAAAGGCAGATCAATGTTGGAAACCTCAAACAAAAGAGCACTCAAATGTAGTGCAGAATAATACAAACCCATTTCTGGCAGTTTACTTTCCCCAATTCTCCTACTCAGTCCAGGTCACCAGGACCATCATATTAGAAATCAAAATAATTGTTTTTCATCTTTTTCATTCTTTAGTTTTTATTTTATTAATAAGAATAGTAATTGAATTATGATTCTGGCAAATGGGTAAACACAAAGTAATATCCAAAAAATGTATCTCAAACTGCAAAAACACAAAAAGTCCCACACCCTTATAGAGTTTTGGATTGATCTCTGTTAGATTAAACTGTAATGCCCTTGGTTAGTCTTACTTGCAAATTCACAATTCACATTTTTTGTTATTGCTATTAATTAATGGACTTGGGGAAGATTGTTATTGACTACTTTGTTACTGTGACAAAACTCAGTATATTTAATAACCAGACAGTGCTTGCCAAGTGGAACAAATAGAACAAATAGTGCGGAGAACTAACATTCTCAAAGAGTATTATGATATATTTAATGCTACAAGAAGACTGAAGTAAACAATTAAAAAATTTTTGTCTTAATGATCAAATCAGCAAACAAGGTATACTCAAACTGTTGAAAACCAGGCAGAGAAGAAAACTGGAGGATTATTGGTGAGTGGCAAGAAAAAATGCCCAAGAAATTATTATGAAATAGTAGATCCGAGTCAATGCCATGTTAGAGTCAAAAACAGAAAGTCGAGAGAGGATTGGTGCATTGGGACTTAAAGAGCAAAGCAAGCATGAAAGTCAGCAATGACATGGGGTGGTGGGGGGATTCAAATACAAATGAACCTGAAACTATTTTAGTAAATTATCACTAATAAAGGTTTGACTTTTCGAAAGGTATTTTATATCCAATGAAGGATACCAACACACCGGTTCTTTATACAATAAGAAGTGTGATGTAATGATTGGTGATGAACACTGTAGCAGCACCTAAAAATGGCATTACATAAAAGAAAAAATAAGATGTGAAAAGAAATAGAAACATTTTTTGAAAAACAATAAAAACAGTATTATTTTTCACTCACACTGGGCCAAGTTAGAATCTTCAATTAACCTAACATTTATCTGCTATTTGTGGAGCATATAGTCTGAAATATATTAATGCCATTGTATTTTATTCAATTTAATCAATACAGTAAGTTGTTTGACTTTAAGCATGCATGTAAATGATTTTGGGATCCTGGAAGGTAATGTTTTTGTACCAGCATGTTGTGGATATGTGTATATGATCTATAAGAGTATGAAAATGGCATTACTTTATACAGTATAATATAATACAGTAGAATATGTTCAACAAGTAGTGCAACATAACATATGGTGTGTGGATATGGCAAGAGATATATCTTTGTGAGGAAGGTTTGCATTAATTAAAAATAAGATGGATGTGATCAGAGTCCACATTTTACAGATAACATAGAATACTAGTAACCTACCAGATTTAAAGCACATATTCAAACTCTTCCAGAATTGTAGACTAGAGGGGGAAATTCAGTCACAAACCCTGAATAGATACAAAAAAGACCTTGTAGAATCCTTATATATATAAAATGTTATTTCCACAAAATGCCCAGTGTCCCTCCCCCCCCCAAAAAAAGCTCTGTGGATAACATAAGGCAAAATAGAATTTCCCGTAATACAAATGCAATCCAAAACAAATAAGTCCTAATACAGATATTTTGAGGTGAATGTCAAAAATCAGAGATAAATAGTAAAAATCCAGAAAATTCACAAAAGGCACTGCAGAGTGCATTCAGAATAAGAACTGTGGAAGACCCTGAAGATTTATGTGGCAGAGATCAATTCCTTACTGTGATTGGTAAGTGGCCCCACTTCTTGGTGGACAATCCACACAACACATTAAGCATAACACAGACCAAGGAAATAAAGCAGATAATTAACAAAAGTAACTTTAACATAAATAAATGGCCCAACAAAGAACAAAATGGACATAAAAAAAGGCTTTGAACACCAGCCAGGAGAGGAACCCTGACTGTGATATAATACCCAGTCAGCCATTGAGCCTGGTGCCAGGTGATGTGAAAATGGAGAAGATCCAACTAATAGAACTAAAGCAGGTGTTCTATTAGGTGTGAAGAAGGGTGCTAGTGCAAGATAAGAAGAGGCTGGTTATTGGAGTACTTGTGGTTACCTGGATTAGCCACCTCACATAATTGTTAAGAATGGCCAGTTACATGTCTAAGTAGGCTTTGTGGACATGTTATATATTTTTTTCTTTGTGTTCTCACATTGTGTTAACCTTCCTTTACAATAAGGCTAAATTAATAGTTAATAATTTTGGCCTGCTTAGTTCTTATTAGGATTCAGGAGTGAAACCCAACCGCAATGGTCCACAGCAAGGACCTCATTCATCTTGTATTATCTGTGAACAGGAATTTGAGGCCTAATCAGACCATGTACTGAAGATGCTGTAGAGTCTTGTAGATTAACCCTAATGTAAAGTTTGTCAAAATGCCCATATACTTAGAGTATGTCTCATATACAGTTGTCATCTTAAAAAATAGTTGCAAGGCTGATGGATTGGGTCAGCAAGTTGATGTGCTTGAGAAATTAATAGCAAGTAAAACTAAAACAGATAGATAGATAGATAGATAGATAGATAGATAGATAGATAGATAGATAGATAGATAGATAGATAGATAGATAGATAGATAGATAGATAGATAGATAGATAGATAGATACTTTATTTATCCCAAGGGGATTAATTTTCTGTGCTACAGACTTGATCAACACCTGATGAACCCAAACACAGTGTGTCACAAATGTGTCGTGTATGCCATATCAAGGTATTGAGCAATCAGCCTTAAAGAAGAGTTCCCAGCAAACCACTTTCAACAAAGGGTTTCATCTCAGGTCGGAGTGAGCATGGGCTGGAAAACTGACGGCAATAGATAGTTGAAAGGCCTGACAAAATGACAGTGATCATGAGTGACATGTTATATTGCACTGTAAAATAAACTGGTCAGTCTGAAAAAGTTACATGCTGTCTTGTTTGGTGGTGTCAATCACATGCAAGCTAATAGTGCCCACAGAAAAATGCATGCACTCAGTACAACACCTTGATGGTAGCTTCTGGCAAGGAAAAGTTCAATGTGGGATTGCAGTGTGATGCACCATCCAAGCCTTTAAGCAATGCTGATTCTGCGAAGTACAGAACCAGAGGAGTAACAAATGACAAAGAAGCTGTGAAAAAGTACAATAAAAATTAAATTATATTTAACCAAAATCCAGATGCTAGGTCACACAACATCTGAAGGTCAAAAGCCAAACAGGATAGAAAATTATTTGAGCAAAATTATACAATCCAAAAAAAAAAAAAAACTCGAGCAAGACTTGATGTGAGGGTACTCACTGGCCCAAAGCACAATGCCCGAGTACAAAGCTAACTCCTTATTTAATCTTTGTACTTTCGCTCATTTGACATGAAAACATTTAGCACTGCAAGCCAAAAGATAGAGGAGGGAGGATCCAAAGGAAAACTCTACATAAGAGGAGGGGTTAGGATTAGAGCTCCCACTCAGCACTATTTGTGGAGAGCAACTCCAAATCCTTAAGGTTCATTATATAGGCCTGCAAAGAACGACCTCCCAATCATCTGTTAATCAGATATGGTTGTATCTTTTGCAATCAAGCTGTCAGAAGAAAACACTAATTAAACATTTCATCTTATTTTATGTCCAGTCTGTCATGTACTGTCTCATTATATCAATTTATGCATTAATTAAACCAAAGCCCTAAAAATGTGAACCTTGCACTAAAGTTCTTCAGTTGAGTCCCTCTTGATTTTCCACTCTTTAACTCCATTTCTTCTGCAACCTATAAATGCTATTGTACCGTTCAATTTTAGAGTGATAATTTTTACTTTTATTATCAACCTTAACAGTGAACGCTGACCTTTTCTAGAAATGCCTACATAATATCATGTTAAAGCATAAATCATAAACTCGCAGGGGTCTCACCAATCATAATCAAATGAATCAGAATGCTAAGGAGAAAACATTAATCCAAACTCGTAGTCAGAAAAACATTGAAAGTTCTAATTCCTTAGAAAAGATTTTTTTCTAACTTGCAACCCAGAAAAGGTTTCATTTGAGAATCCGAAATTTTGGAGCCATCTTAAATACTGTTCCTGTTAGAAGATATATGTATGTTGTAACAATCAGTTGCATTCACAGACTTAGTTAACTGATTTGGAATTTCTACTTTTTCTTTTTTTTTTACTTTTATAGTTAACTTGCTTCAAGCTGCAGCAGAAAGGAGCTGGTGTACAAGCAGTTAGCGTGCTTGTCCTACCATTTGACTACCTGGTGTTGGGAATTCAATTTGCCAACAGGAGTGTCTTCCGTTTGAGTAGAAGAGGAACATATAAAAGTTGATTTGAATTCTCTCAAGGTAAATATTAGATTGACTGAATTCTCACAAAACATTTCTCCATTTTAAGATACACTAGTTTGCAAATTGGTTTCAGTGTGAGATTTTAAAATTTCAAACATTTTTAAAGAACACTGTTTGAGATAGCTCAAGGAAAATGGAACGTGAAAAATAATTGTGCTGAAGTTCAACAAAATTGGTCCAATGGAAGGTGGGTTGTTTCATTCGGACAAACAGGCAGACAGACATGCAAATGCAATAGCCACGTTATGTGTGAACACACCTAATGATAAAATGATTAATACTGTACTAACTTATTAATGAAATAAATTAAGTCTAAATTACATAAATAAATGCACAAGGAGTACAGAAATCCAAATATAAGGTTAGTATCATCAATTGGCGGTCCACAGACTAAATTTGGCCTATTTGCAAGTTTTCTCTGGACGCACGTTATACTCCTCTGTTTTTCAGTTATATTAGAATTATCCAAAAATCTGTAAACTTCAGATAATTATGAAATTAGGAGTGTACAAAGAGTTTGAAAGGGACAGCTACAGAAATTAGGTTTCATTCCAGCTTTCCTGCTTTGATTCTACAAAGCTTGAATATCAGCACAGGATTGTAGGTATTGTGTCAAATCAGCTCAGATCTGTTTGATGAGTGTGGCTGTTAGGTATGGACTCTGGACACAACCATCTGATCTCTTTGTGTGGTGAAGGCAGATTTGACACAAATGTTTAGGGGCATGAATATCACGATATTCTACCTGGTATCGATCCTCAATACCACAACCACACCAGTAAACAAAGTAGAATACTTTGAAACTTTGTTGGTATGAATCTTGGATTTTCTGTATTTCAAATTCTTGCTCCACATCTACTTTTGTGTCTAAGATACAAAACATAATAGAGGAATTTTGAAATGAGCTGGCATCTACAGTTTATAATTACCTGGTCCATTGAACTTCAGAGCCAGTTTAATAGAAACAACCCTCAGGCAGATGATCCACATAGAATGCCACAACTTCTTCCTGACCCTAAATTCTGCAATTACCCACCGGCTGTACCAGTTTTCAAACTTTTTTTTAGATGTGATGGCTATTCTATTAAACTAGGAATTGAAGAGCCCATTGAAATTAAATTAACAGATTAATGGTGTGGGTCATGGTTTTTATTAGTAACTTTATTAAACTCTTGGTAATCTGTGCATGGACGAGTGATCCTACTTTTTCTGGATAAAGAGAAATACTGTGCCACTTGGACTGCTTGACAGTCTAATACAACAGTTCTAAAGGTTTTTTTTGATATAATCTTACATTGCTTTAAATTCTGATTTAGATTAAATCATAAGCTTTGCTTTTGGCTAAAGGGGCTTCTGGTAACAGCTCAATGGCACAGTCATACTTTTGATGAGGTAGAAGTTCTAAAGACTTTTGAGTATTAAACACCTCCATGAGGTCTTAATATTTTAGTGGCAAAGTTCCTGCTAAGATATAAGATATCATTAGGGTGTTTATTTTTTTGTAAGTAATTCTTAAAGCAAGTTGAGTTGTAAACTTCCAGTACCTTTGTGAGCCTATGTGTTATGAGGTATAAAAAAAAAAACGAGTCTGCATTCTTAGACTCGGTGTTATAAGTTCTAACAGTCCACTACCAATGGGGTCACCATCAATTAACTTATGGTTTGAAGTTCCTAATGTGTAATTAATCTGTAAGTGCAGAACTGTTAGAATTGCTTGCTGCACCAAAGTCCAACAGAACTGAGGTGTCAAGTTGATCATTTATTTTAACCAGCACTAGAAAAAAAAATTAATAGTTATAGATTTGATCAGCAACACAGACCTCTGGATGGGTTGCATTTCCATTTTTTCAATAATCTTGGACACTTATTCTAAAGAGTTTGAATCCTACCATACAGACACAACCCTCCTACAATCCATAGTTCCCTATGATCTTAATTTGTTGCCTACTGGACCAGAATTTCCTCAAATGAAAATGCTTAATTCATCTTGGGAATCTGCCATTGTAATTGTGTTGTTAGACAGAGTCAAAAACATGACAAGAAGGTGTTGAGGAATACCGTATATACTTGCATTTAGGTTCTCTCACGGTACAAGGGATTATGATATGCTAACGCCCACCTGAGAGAGTAACCATGGAGGACACTGCCTTTTCTTTCTATGTATTTTGCCTATGTGACCACGCGGTAATACCCAAACTATTCTGAAGCAACGTTTGCACTGTTTTGTGTTTTTTGTATCTCACACCCTCATACACCTTTATCGTAAGAGTATTCCTTATCTACGATAATGAGGAAGAGGCTTTTTCATGGAGATCCTTGCACCCAGTAACATCAGGGAGACCACAATATGCAAAAATAGATTTATCAAATAAATTAACATAAGGGATAGAAACATAAACAGAAAAGCAACAAGTAAAAATTGGGCAAAGCAAAACAACAGTGAAGCTTCTCTGGCCCTGATTCAGTAAGTGTAATACCAAGACTACCAGATAGGGGCCTTGATTACTCAAAGTACAATACTGCACTCCCCTCCACATCCACTCACTCTCACATTCCCTCTCAACATTCTAGGCCTCTCTTAACCTCACATATAACCCCTTGCTTCAGCTTAGACCATCACTGTAGTTAATGAGCCATGCCCTGAGCCTCACTTCAGACAAACATTCACATTACTTATAGGGCCAAGTCCAGGATGGCCATACATTATCTATAGGTACACCGGCCTAGCTTATCAGGCAGTGATTCTATTATTCTTGCACCCCTGAGTCTCCTTTAAGTCTCCTTCACCTTTAAAAGTGGCAATGTCTCTACAACAACAACACCATTTATTTATATAGCACATTTTCATACAAACAGTAGCTCAAAGTGCTTTACATATTAAATAATAGAAAAATGAAAGACACAATTATAAAACAAAATAAATCAACATTAATTAACATCGAATAAGAGTAAGGTTCAATGGCCAAGGGTAACTAAGGTAACCCTAGGACTTTGTGTGTTCCACTAAAGGCCTAACAGTTTTTAAGCCATTTTCTTTCCCATCCTAACCTGTTTCTTTCTTGTTTCTGCTCTCCATTATTGGGTTGAAAATTCCTGGGAGTTGCTTGGTCTTCTACCAAGGCCTAAAGTCACTTTGTGTTTCACAAATACTGGGCATATTGTCTCTGGTGATGTGGTGATGTTCTTTTACCAGTAAATACTTGTGTCCTTTATTAGAGCCCTACCTGGTCAGGTCCATGTTTTGTGCTAGAAACCCCCACCAAACACATTAGTTCTTCATGTATTCATTATTATAACAGAACTTAGATCAGCGCTGAAGAATAGCATTACATGATCTTAAAGCTGCTAATAAATATGTGCTTTTTTTTCATATAACTCTGTCAATAGATTGAATGTTATTAAATCATTCCCAGTCTTCCTCTTCTTTGTGTCCTTTTTTTAGCACATTCTTTTGGTTCCATTTTTACCAGGGGATCTTCGAATTGATGTGTCAGTTCTAATGACAGACTCAACTTCGATCCTATCATATATTGTATTGACCTTTATCTGCACTATTATGAATTGTGGGATGATCAGCTAACAAATGGAATCGCTGTAGACTGAAACTGTGTCTTTCGCTTTTTCACTGCCTATCTATAGACATTAAAATACTGTACATGTATAATTGGGCATATTGAAGGGTATTTTGCTGTTCAGCATTTTGTTTTTTACTTTGTTTCAATTTACTGTGAATTTTATTAGAAAGTACACAACTAATTATTTAATACATCAGTAAATACATGTAGAGCTTTAGGCTTGTAAATTGATTTGCAATCTTTAAAAATGACATGAACTCAGTGTTGTCCAAAACCACAATTGTAGCTAAAATTCCCCACTTTGAACTTTGAAAGCTTTACCCTTAGTGTTAAACTATTTCTGAATCATGTACCTGATCTTTGTTTTTACAAATATTCATGTAATTAGTTTGTGTATTTGCTGTAGGCAGTATAAAGACAATTCTGTTGTTCTGTTCTTTCAATTGACTTATGGTTTGAACTTCCTAATATGTAATTATTCTTTCTGTGCAGAACTTAATCGTAATCATTTGGTAATGTGCTGACTCCTTGAGATGTTGCACAGTTTGACCGCCTCTTGATAACATCACTAGATCATAACCTGCCTGGTGATATCTCAGAGGACTGTAATGAGTCTAGAATTATAATAGTATGTATAATATAATATAATATAAAAAATGTTACCATATTATGGTTAATACCTCACAAAGGGCTGTATTGAAAAGCTGTAATTGTATATTATTATTTATGCAGGGAACATTCACGGTGGCACAGTGGGTAGCGCTGCTGCCTTGCAGTAAGGAGACCTGGGTTTGCTTCCCGGGTCCTCCCTGTGTGGAGTTTGCATGTTGTCCCTGTGTCTGCGTGGGTTTCCTCTGGGTGCTCCGGTTTCCTCCCACAGTCCAAAGACATGCAGGTTAGGTGCATTGGTAATCCTAAGTATGTGTGTGCCCAGCAGTAGGCTGGCACCCTGCCTGGGGATTTGTTCCTGCCTTGCGCCCTGAGTTGGCTGGGATTGGCTAATGGATGGATGGATATTCACGATATAATCTTTCTAAAGTGCGTGTGCTTTATCCATCATATTGATATGCAAAGACATGAACTACCAAGGCACTTGTAGGCTCACACACAACATATCCACATCCTAATATTTTGTCTCCATGTATACTTTGTATCATTTTATGAGTCTGTGATCTTTTTTGTGGTAGTATTAGATAATAAGATTCATTTCTACTCATGAATATGCATTCTACAACTGCTAAAATCGATCCATCTTGCTTTTTCTTTCCCCAAAGTTTTATCATTTAATATGTTATTACCTGTGAAGTAATTGTGGCCCCTGCTTTTATGAACCCAAGTGAAAAGCTAACCCCTCCACAGGTCACTGAAAGGTCTTGAACAAAAGGCATAGTGTCTAAAGCTGCCTCCCAGGCAACCAAACACGCACGACTCTTTTCTTTTGCCACAGCTCGAATGTGCTGAAAGAATGTGAACAATTGGATTTTTAAAGCCCACATCTAGAAATGTGTGAATTGCAGGTAATGTTAAAGACAAAAAAGGGAAAATAACATCAATAATTGCAAACCCTTTTGACAAAACCAAGAGTGTGCATTTCAGTATGTCACTGGACAGTGTATGCAGAGAGTTCAAAAGTCATGAAACACTGCAGCAACATCTCAATGTTCAAGATAGCCATCACTTTGACTAAAGGCTTGTCCTCCTGCAAAACGTCCCGCACCATACCTCTGCCAGCCTGACCCTTGAGATAAAAGCGTAGAGTGTCACGTCTTCATTATCTCAAAGGGAGTTGCTGAACATGCTTTCCAAGCTTATCTGCATGAAACAGATTGCACCAGACTCTTATTTTCTGTGCTGAACTGGTTATTTTAAAATACTGCACAAACTGAAGAAGGTTTCAAACTGTTTTTTTGATAATATTTTAATTGATTCATATTCTGTAAATGCTTTGTTCTAAATATTGGAGAGATACTAGTATATGTGAAAAAGAAGACTCATTCCCCAGTAATCTTGAATTAAATACCTTTGGCTACTTTGTACTGTCTCCCATATTTACTGTTGATAGAATTGACAGAGAACAAATATTTAAGCAGTTTTGAGATGTCCCCTTACATTGTCTCTGTTTTTATCACATTGAGATGACAAATCCACCATTTAACTATGCCTGAACTATCTAAGATGATATTACAGGAAAAGACCTACTGAAGTCCTGATTGTATATGCCACCACATAATTTATTGCTTTAAATGTGGGTTTAGCCTCAGTCTGACTGGTAACAGCTTCGTTCAATGAACCACACAAGAGCTGTGCCCAATCCTTCTACTTACTGTCCTTGTTCCTTCTTGCTCTAATGCACCTTGGTTGTCTAGTTGGGCACCGCATGCCTTCACAAGAAATGTTTTCCCTTGTTTGCCATTCCTGCAGTACCTTCCATTCTACATTGCTTGTAGTAACATGAAACATAATATAATAATTATTTTTCATAACATAACTTTCTCAACCTTTCTTAATCGTATTCAGGATCATCTGTGCCTCAGCGTATTTCAGTAGCATTGGGTGAAAGGCATTTTTATATCTACTAAATAATAAAACACTAAGGTCTGTGTGTTCAGTCTCTCTGAGTAATCTGATTGGTCAGTTTTGCTTTGGTGACGCGACGAAAGAGAAAGTCTGAGCATGAGACACATGTGGGGTGTATGAGGTAGACTGAGTGAGTCACCTTCAAACATGGAATGTATAAAACTGGAAAGTTCAGAAAGGCGCCTCTGAAACAGTGACAGATTCTGAGTAGCAAGCATTATGGGAATGCACTTGAGAAAGGGAGCGCCAGTTAACAGGTGTTCACACATGTAAATACTAAGGGCAAGGTGCTGATGGAACACATAGGGCAAGAGATAGCAAATATTTTTAAATTATTCTATTAGCTGTATTTGATAGGCTAGTTTATAATTACTTAAAATATAATCATAATACATTACATTGCCCAACAACATGCAGAACTGTAAACTGAAACAACAGACAAAGAAACACACGCCTTCTGATTATTACATAAGAATTGCACATGAAATAATAGCGATTTTTGGGTTCAGACAAGAAATGCCGTGTTTAACTAACATGCTGGAATTCTCTGAGGAAGTGACAAAAGGATACAATCAGAGTGGAGCATATAATATTATTTATCTTGACCTTCAGAAAGTATTTAAGCATATAAGGTACCACATGAGAGAAGAAAAGAAGTGGGAGTTTAGGATGATGTTTGTAGATGGGCGCAGAATTGGCTCAGACACAGGAAGCAAAGGGTTATGGTGAGAGGAAATCTATCAGAATTGGCTGATGTTAAGAGTGGTGTTCCACAGGGGTCAGTGCTATGGCCACTAATATTTCTAATACACATAAATGATTTGGATAGAAATATAAGAAACAAGCTGGTTAAGTTTGCAGATGATACCAAGCTAGGTGGATTGGTATCCATATCTGGAATCTGTTGAATCATATCAGATGGACTTGGATAGCATACAGGCTTGGGCAGATTTGTGGCAGATTAGATTTAATGTAAGTAAATGTAAAATATTACAAGTAGGATGTAAAAATGTTGGGTTTGAATACAAAAACAGAGGTCTGAAAATCGAGAGTACTCCTTATGAGAAGGATTTAGGAGTTGTAGTGTTCAGAAGCCATTAAGAAGGCAAACAAAATATCAAGTTATTAGCGTGATGTGTGGAGTACAAGTCCAAGGAGGTTATGCTCAATGTTTATAATGCACTGGTGAGGAGTCATGTGAAGTTCTGCATTCAGTTTTGGTTCCAGGCCTCAAAAAGGATAAATCATTGCTAGAAAAGGTCCAGAGAAGAGTGACTAAGCTGATTCCAGCACTACAGGGAATGAATTATGAAGAAAGATTAAAAGAGCTAAGCCATTTCAGTTTAACCATAAGAAGATGAGGAGGAGAGATGATTGTTTAAAATTATGAAGGGAATTGATCTTGAATGGATCAGGACTGTTATTTTAAAATGAGTTCATCAAGAACAAAAGGACACAGCAGGAAACTTGTTAAGGGTAAAAGTCACACAAATGTACAGAGAAACATAGACACTTGGAATAAGCTACCAAGTAGCGTGGTAGAAGGTAAGACTTTAGGGACTTTCAAACTTTGACTTGATGTTGTTTTAGAAGAATTAAGTGGGTAGAAAGTGCAAGCTTTGTTCGGCTGAATGGCTTGTTTTCATCCAGATTGTTCTAATGAAAACAAATTTGTGAACCTTTTATTACTCCCTGGAGTTTTGCATTGATTGCTGCTAAAAATATCGTTTGATCTTTAACAAAGACACAACGATAGACAGACACAATCTGCTTAAATTATTAACATTCAAACAACTGTACTTCTAACTATTAATACTGAACACATCGTTTAAACCTTCATGTGCCATGCTGGAACAAAAAGTCGTAGCTGTAATAGTAATATTGTAATGTGTATAGAATACAGTCTGATTCTTACTTACGAGTTCAACTAACATGCAACATGTTACTACCCTTCAGTATTGTCATCGACAAGAATGTGTTAAAATACAGAACTTCATGTGATTGAGCAGAAAACACAAATTAGCCTACTTAATATTCTCCTTGCCCCTTTTTCCACACCACTTGTTTAGTAATGCTGCCAGCTCATGAAAACATGATGAAAAACTTGATCTCAATCAGAAAAAGGGCTATCCAAAATATTGCACGCTCTATACATATACATACCTGGCGTTACTGTGAACAGAATGTAGTAGCATACTGTATATAAGCGTAACCTCCCCCAAATAATGAGCCTACATAAATATGAAGGTAAAACTGCACAATTTCTTTAAAGTGGGGTAAATGTTAACACTATACAAGATTATAGACTGTTATACCTGCCTCACACTCTCTCCTTGCATTTTTCAAGTTGCATTTTTATCACTCTTTAATTAATATTGTTTTTATCAGTATGCTGCTGCTGGAGTATGTGAATTTCCTCTTGGGGATTAATAAAGTATCTATCTATCTATAATACAGTATTTTTCTTTGTCTGTAGTTTATATACAGTAATCCCTCGCTATATCGCGCTTCGACTTTCGCGGCTTCACTCTATCGCGGATTTTATATGTAAGCATAACTAAATATATAACACAGATTTTTCACTGCTTCACGGGTTCTGCGGACAATGTGTCTTTTTACTTCCTGTACATGCTTCCTCAGTTGGTTTGCCCAGTTGATTTCATACAAGGGACGCTATTGGAGGATGTCTGAGAAGCTAACCAATCAGAGCACGCAGTTAAGTTCTCCTGACTGAGAAGCTAACCAATCAGAGCACGCAGTTAAGTTCCTGTGTGCTGAATGCAGTGTTAAAAAAGGAAGTCTCGTCTCGCTCATTCAGCATCAACATGTTTCGCTGAGTAAAGAGTTAACTTTTTTGCTCTTCTGTGTTTATCTTTGTGCATAGTCAAGCCCTTCATTATGGCTCCAAAACGATCTGCTCCTGCTACTGCTTCAGGGGCTGTGCCCAAGCGCCAACGGAAGATGTTAACGATTGCCGAAAAGGTAAACGTTTTGCATTTGTTGAAGGAAGGGAAAAGCTACACCGCTGTAGGACGCCATTACAGCATCAATGAGGCTACGTTTCTTTTTATTTAAAAAGTAGGAAAGGAATATAAGATCTACGGCCGCAGTGTCCTCTTAACCAGGGTGCAAAACGAGTTGTAAGTGGATGTAATAAGGCAGTAGTCTGGATGGAATCTGCTTTAGGGATTTGGATTGAAGACTGCCAGAAGAAGAGCAACGGCAGTGCTACACAATCGCCTGAAGTGGCTCCTTTAGAAGGGCTGTAACACTCTCGTTTGTTGTGCAGTAAAATTAAACTCATTGTTATCGGACAAGTCATCGTGTCATTGTTGGTGAGTAACCATAATTAATTTTCTACTTATAGTACTTAGTACATGTACGTACGTTTAGTGTCACTGTACACACATTTACTGTATACTATTTTTCTTGCATTGTACGTATTTATTGCTGGTGGCCTGTCTATAACAATGGCTGTAACATATGTGATATCGGAGACTCTCGATATCTTTAAAATAATATTTAGGTTTTACTGTATATAAACAGTGTGTTTATATACATAATTTCAATGAATCTTACCTAATATCTAAGAGAATACAAGGGGATTATGCTGTATAACTCTGCGGGGAATATTTATAAACAGTGTGGGAGAGTTTATAAGGGCTTAAAATATATAAAAATAACCATACAAACATATGGTTTCTACTTCGCGGGTTTTCACCTATCGCGGGGTGGGCCTGGAATGCAACCCCCGTGATCGAGGAGGGATTACTGTAGTTCCTTATCTATCTATCTATCTATCTTAGGAACTCACTCAATACATACTGAATGTGATATTAGGATTTATATGTGTACAGTTCAACTCAGTTGAATATATTCTTATTAATTCTAAATACAGTACAATATGAAAATAAGAAGTAGAACATAAGCCTAAGACATCTTTTATTTATTTACTGGTAAAACCTTTAGCAGAAATAACCTCCACCAAAATATCTTCCGATGTAGCTGCTTGGACCTTACAGAATTGTAAGGAAGACTTTTTGACCAATCCTCCCTTCAAAACTGTTGAAACTCATTGATGTTTCTGCAATTTCTTGCATGAACAGCTCATTTCAGGTCATATCACAACATTTCTGTTGGGTGGACTATGTTTTGGATCATTGTCCTATTGTGTTGTCCGCCTTTTCTTACAAAAGTTGAAGGAGTGCTACCCTGACTGTTCTGCCATACAAGAGAAGAGGCAGGACAAAACTTAACACAATCAGGAGCAGGGGATGATGTTAACTCAGAATGAATGAGGCTTACCCACCATAATTCACGGCTTGGATGAAGTTTTCAGGTTGGTGTGCTACATTTGTTTCCCCTTCAAACATGGTGCTGACCATTTCTGCTGAATATCTCTTTGCTCTCATCTATCCACAGAACAAGAATTATGGAATATCCGATTGGTCTTTGGCAAACTTGAGAAATGCAGCAATGTTTTTTTTCTGGAGATCAGTGTTTTTTTCTGTGGTGTCTTTCTATGAATGCCACTCTTTCTCAGTGTTTTTATACGTGAACAGACTTCAAGAGTTTTCTGTTGATACTTTGCTGTTTGCGTAGGGTTCTTTTTGGCATTATATACTGCACTGTTTCCCCGGTCCCAGGGAGATTAGCAGCAGTACTGAATTTATTCCATTTATCAATATATATATAAAACTCAAATGTATGTGTGTGTGTATGTATGTATGTTCCAGCATCACTTCCGAACGACCGGAGTGATTTTTATGAAACTTGGTACACATGTTTCTCTTTGGTCGACTAAAAATACTGTAGGATGAAATCAACCCTAAACCACCCACTTCTGGATAGGGTGGGGTGTGATCTTGTGGTCTTGTATAAATATTATCATCCAGTTGACTATTGGAACGACCACCAGAGGGCGAACTAGAGGTGACTGCCTGTATTCTTTATGTTTTAGCGCCACCACGCCCCTGTTGTTTTTGAAATTAAAAAGAGTTGGCTGGTTCCGATTGTCAACTAGATGATAACATACATACAAGACAGCAAGACAAGCAAATTAGTGAGTCTTCATTATTTGTTAATTTATTTTTATTTTTAAAGTTGTGTTTTTTTTTAATTATACACTTTATTTTCCTCTCGGGCAACGCCGGTAATTTCAGCTAGTAGACATTATTGTGGCTTGAAGAACCTCCATCCCTTTAGAAATGTGTCTGTAACCCTCTGCAAGAGAACCACCTCTTTCAACCTTCACAAACATATGAAGTTTTTAATATCTGGAAAAAATTTGGAATTAACTTGCTTAGAGATCTTTATATAGACAACGTCTTTGCATCCTATGAACAATTACATTCCAAATTTAACATTCCAGCTACACATTTCTTTCACTATCTTCAAATCAGGAACTTTGTTAAACAGAACCTTCCAGATTTTCCTCATCTTGCACCCTCATTCATGCTGGAAAAAATATTGCTCAATCTCAAGAACTTAGACTCCATCTCTACAATATATAAAATCATTTTACAATCCCTCCCTTTCAAAGATCCATGAGGACACTGGGAAAAGATCTCTCAATTAATATATCAGAAAAGGAGTGGAAAGTAGCAATGCAGAGAATTCACTCGAGCTCCATATGTGCAAAGCATACAATTATACAACTTAAAATTATATATCGAGCACATCTATCTCGACTAAAACTCTCCAAAATGTTTCCAGGGCATGATCCAACCTTTATTCCATCCTTTGGAGAAGTCATTAGCCCAGTTGTTCACAAACTTCACAACCTCAACCATAAAGGCTTAACTGGTGTATTTAGTACTGGCAAAAAGTTCAGATTTATGAGCATTATTACTTTAAGAAAATTGTGCTTGTTTATTATTAATAATAATAATAGATGATAATCAGGCCAAATTAACAGAGCGATGGGTTAGATGAACTGACAATGTTAAATTGCCCTCTGATATATATGTATGTGTGTGTGTTGGTGTTGTTACTCTGTGATGGGCTGGTGCTCTGTCCAGGGGTTTTTCCTGTCTGTCCATGTTGCTTTCTAGGATAGGCTCCATCTGCCATTTGGATAAGTAGGTTTAGAGGATGGATGGATCAACGAATACTATAATCAGTCCTACCAAATGCAGCTGTCACTTCCATTTCACCAAACAGACAGAGACATACTCTTCAGTTCCAGGTTAGTTCACTGCTTCAGATTTGGCTTGAGAGTGGTTATTTCAACTTCAATATGTTGTATTCAGTATTTTCCTCTTTTACATGCCTCAAGAATACCATTGGCAAAAAAGATCATCAGTGGGCAGTACAAACGATTGAAACTGTATCTGGCACACTTGCCAGCCTGTACAAACAGCATTGCAGCAGCCTAAGCAAATCTCCTATCACATGTCACACGTACCAACATTACAAAATACTTAAAAAAAACAGCTGATGAAGCAGATAAATAACAGAAAAGATTCTAATTTTCAAGTCTATTTATTAAGTCACACCTGAATGTTACACCATCCATACATTTATTAACTTTTTAAAATGAGAAATTGCTTATTTTACCACAATAGAAACATGTAGACAAACAAACTTGAAAACACAACATTTTCTGTCATTTAAATATTTTTAATGGTATTTTTTTTTGTGATGATGACTGACTTATAAGCCAGTTTAGACATTCTAGAGTTGTCCTCTTGGAGTTATGTGCTGAATTGGAGCCAACATTACAGAGACCTTCATGCAGAAATCATACGATCACAGTTCCATTCCAAGTTTAGGGCAACCAGCTTTAAAAAATGGATGGATGGACATCAGAATGTGACAAACATGTCAATGAAATATGTAATGAAAACAAGATTTTCTGTTACTTCATTGTCCCAACAGAGTGTAATTGCAGACTGCAGCACCTGTGAGGTCAATTATGTAACTCTCTAACATCATGAAACAGCCAAAGCATTAAACCATGGTTAACATTAGGGCCCCATTACACATATGTTAAGATTAGGATTGTTGGAGGGT
Organism: Polypterus senegalus; assembly: GCF_016835505.1. Lineage (NCBI taxonomy): Eukaryota > Metazoa > Chordata > Cladistia > Polypteriformes > Polypteridae > Polypterus > Polypterus senegalus. Next base: position 147,875,969 of record NC_053154.1, on the reverse strand, counting down.
TATCTGACTCAACAGGCATTTAATGACTGACATTGTGTTGCGTCATAGGTATTGCAGGCTGCAGTTAGACCCTTCTCCATTGTCCTACTACCTAAACTGACAACATCGAAAAAAAAGTTTGCATAGGACTTATGGATGGTTGAAATTTTAACTTTAAGACACAAAAAGGTTTGTGTTTTATAAATCCTGACTTCTATGTAAGAAATAGCTTATACATATTTCTCATCATAAGCAAGTGTTATACATATTGCATTGTATTTATTTTGTAGTTATCATTCTGTCTGCATCTTTTGTTGTTTGAGGTATGGTGGTGCGGTGGCTATCACTGCTCCCCCATTTTTCAGTTCACATTTTTGGCCACAATAATCGGTCCAGCATAGTTGTCAGATGCTTCCCTAGCCCTCAGGAACCATTGCACCTTTATAAGACACTCAAAACTAGTTCAGATCTTCCTTCCTCTTTGACTCCAATGCATTTTGCAGAGTTCTTCAACATTCCCAAACATTTCCACAATTTCACCGAAGTCACACTGAAGCAAACTCTCTATGGGGTTCACTTGTCACTAGTTAAGAATACTTGTGAGGTCCTTGTGTGTTATTTTCATGTTTTATTATCTGATTTTAGGATTTTTTTTTTATTTGTTGTAATGTCTGTGGTATCATTACACAGCTGAGTCATGTTTCTCCATTTTGTGTGCTGTTTTCATGGAAGCTGCCATATTGTTGTTGGTTTCGATGTTTGGAGACTGTTACATGATACTGTGTTATGTGTACATGTATATAAGATGTCAATGTGATTAACAACTTTCTCTAAATTTCAGAGTGCAGACATGAAAAATAGCATTTACATTACACAGAGCAAGGTCAAGAGCCTGGGTTAAGGATATATGTCTTCTGCTTTTTATGAGTTGGATCTTTGATTTTACTATTGTGTCTGACTATATTTTATTTTGTTTTTAACATTGTAAGAGTACTTCCTGATAAATGACTGTTCCTTTTAGGTAGTAATTTGCAAAGCCTGTCATTTCCCGGGCTCTTATTTCTAATTCTTTTAGCTCTCATAATACTTTCACAGTGCCATGCATCTTTTTCACTAAGTTTGTCTTCTTTTTCTTTTTCTGTTACCTTGAATAAACCAAACACCTTTTTTTTATTCCACTGCACCTTGTATTTTTCCTCTCTGAGGCACCTTATGCTTAATACAAAATCTTCTTTGCTCATCTATTACAGCCCCAAAGTCAATGTATGTCACAACATCAACGTTACATAACATGGCCCTGAATAGCCGTCCATGGCCACTGAAAGTGCATTTAGCATACCACACTGCCACGGCACTTTACATCTCCCATCCTAGTGGTCCCTCCCCTCAAAACACATTGAAAACCATCATATCCTTGAGCCACACTTGTTATTTTTATTTCAATCTTCCAACCTGGCACAGTGGTCTCCTCTGTGTCATTCCCTCCTTTCTTATACGTATTTTCTGTCAGTCATCTTAGTTTGATTGTTTCACAGGTTGTGAGAGTTTTGGAGTTTCTGGAGATATTTGTTTAATTTTCATACCACATTTCTGTGATCCATCAGCAGTGTTGCAGCTCAGACTGCATACCACCATAATGAATAGCACACCAAATAGAATGCAGTATGTTGTTCGTCACTGAAAGTCAGATTTGGACCAGCTTGGCCAATTTTACTATACAATCATGTGATGGCCCACTAGGAACATGTCCACAGCACAAAGAAATGCTACTCCATCAACATTGTGTTTTTGTATGAGTGTTTTCTCCAAGGATGCCACTTTCCTGTCATTGTTTCAGTTTATCAACATTACTACATTATTGCAATGTGTATATGTGTGGCTAACACCACAGCGGTGCAGTGCACAGAGCAGGTTCTTGTTGTGTGCCCATGACAGCTTATTGCTTATTTTTCTAACTTGTATAAACTGGGAATAGAAAATAAAGTCATTTTTCAATTTCAACCAACAGGTGAGACTCCTCTGAGACAAATATCCTCAGACACACAGCACAACATCTTACAAAGAAAACACACATGAAATCCAGTGAAGAAAACTGCTGTTTTATTCTCATAGCCCCTATGTGCTACCTGATACATCTTAAGGACGTAGTCCTGTTAGCTGTGACTGGGATGTGTTTCTGACTGGGAAAACGTGATCACGGGCCTTTATTCCACCATACTGCTTGCTTAAACCTGTTGTTGTGTAATGGAGCTAATGAAACTGATGAAGGGGGCACAATCTAAAGGCTGGTTCTGAAAAATTAGAGAAACGAGTGTAAACAGGTCCATTACATGTATACTATCAAATATTCATGTTTTTGATAGAAATTGATACCTTTTTACCAAGATACAATTAAATCAGTTTACCAATCTAGATAAGGCATTGCTAATGCGGATTACTGCTTGAAATGACCGAGTTTTAATTTATTATTCACATTTGACTGCAATGCCCCAATTTCAGCAGCCATTCCTTTAGTGTAGTAATGGTAAACTCTCTTAGCTTATTCTTAATTAGTCATGTATAAACACTAATTGACCTATTAGAGAAACCTTTGTAATTGCATTAGCACCACAGAAATCTGTTATTCTGTTCACTTGTGTTGTAAGATGCTGACATTCCTAAAGTTCAGTTCTGGGTTCAAAAATGGCCAAAACAAAAACGCTTTCTGAAGAAACACATCAACCTATTGATTTTTTTTGCAAACTGAATGTTATTCCATGTGACAGATTGTCAAGAAATAGAAGATTTCATACAATGGTGTTTATTACTGTCTTGAGGGAAGAGAGCAAACTTGATCTAACCAGGATAGAAAAAGAAAGGGAAAGCATAGATGAGCAACTGCATATGAGTATAAGAACATCAGAATGTGTAGTTTGAGAAATAAGCACCGTACAGGTCCTCATTTGGCTTCTTCCTTTAATACACACCAAATGCCGATGACATCTGCAACACGACTCCAGGATGCAGGCCTAGGAGACAGACTTTTAAAAGCAAAGCCATACCTGAAACTTGGCAAATAAAAATAAAAAGTTAAAATTGACAGAACAAAGCACAGAACATGACCAGAAAAGTGTATTATGGTCAACACCCTGTATTTTTAAATTAGCTTAATGGTGTCTTGATGAAAAAGATACCAATTTCAATCAAAAACATGAACACGTCCAAACGTTTGACTGGTCATCTACTTACCTCACAAGGCAATCCATGCAAGTGTCTGCTTCTCAATTAAAGATGGAAATACATGAGTGTGCAATAGGCAGTTATTGAAAACAGTGACTGAATGGATGATATTTTTGGAAATCTTTATCTGTGAGCCCTTAATTAAAGAACTGAAAATAGAACAAGTCCTTTAAGTGCAATCCCATCCAGGAAGAAAAGTGGTCCTTCACCAAGAAGGAAAGTCAAAATGGAAGGACAAGAATGGACTGGTGTCGTTGGGAATTGATCCCTTGTCAGGAAAAGAGGCCAGAATAATGGAAGAATACTTTTGGAGTATACACCCCACCAACACACTAGAGGGCAGCGATCCTATGTTGCTGCTCCCGTTTACCTGTCTGTGGGGCTTCCTGGAAAACGTAGTCCTGTGGGACAGCCTGACTGCATGCTATGGGGGGCCACCAGGGTGAGATATAGGGAAGAACTGTTCCTAATTTTTAGAAATGCCCATCTGACCCAGATGTACCTCCTCTGGACCTTGCTCAAACACCAGAAATACTTCAGGAGTTCAGCTTTAAATGAGTTCTCACACTCACCTTGAGGAGATCAGAGTTCATTACTTGTGTTGAGAAAGAGGAGGAGTTTTCTTTGTCCATGTATGTACTGTGCTGTGGGGAACCGTCCTAGAGGAGCTCTAAAGGTATTTGAAGAGATAAAACCATTGTATTTGGACCCATGACGGTGTTCTTGTCAATTGTGTCTAGGTTTGGAGCTCAGTGATGCCCCCTGTTGTCCACAGCCCTAAAACGAATAATAATAAAGGATGAAAAGCCCTCAGCAATGTCAGCATCATACTGCAAAGTATTTCCCTGCTGCCAAATCTTGTGCATTGCAAGAAAAGATGAAGCCACACAAAATGAGGCCTGGCAGGCGGAATCTGCAGCAAAATGATTGACTTTGTTTTCTTTTTTAAGCCATTTTAAAGGTTTAGTTGTGTGTTTGTTTTTTTTTTTTGTTAACATTTGGGTAGTCGTAGTGTTAAGTGCAGAAGATAAAACTGGCAATGGTGCAGGTGGCGCTGTTATACCATCTGCTCCATAATTACAACTTGTACGTGATGTCCTTAGTGCCATTTTGTATTCTTGTATATATTAGTGGTGAGTGGAGCATCCTGCTGTTTGAGGACAAGGGGAGCCATTTGAAGCAAAAACTTGTGGCTAAATAAAAAGAAGATTTAGGGGGGTACTTAAGAGAAAGAAAAACGGTCTTCGGAAAACAGTGTTTAGAAAAGTTAGAAAACCTGCCATCTAGGAAAGAAAGAAGAACACCAGAGTATGTACTGCAAAGGAAAAGCAATAATAAATTTAATAGATAGACTCATAGATAGAACTTTATTTGCCCCTGGGGAAAATGTGGCTTTTTACAATGTAGGCGAAAGCACAAGAGCGTCAAAATTAGAAAGTGTTTGTTTTAGTGTGCCACTTTGTTCTTAATGCTCCTTGGTTTACACATTTAATTTACACATTGGTGGGATATTTGAAATGGAAAGTGGGCTTATGTTTAGGAAATGTGACCCGTGACAATCAAAATTAAAGAACCATAATCTGTTTGGATAACTATTGGCTTGTCCATTTGTTTGTTTTTTTATTATTCAAAAATGGCTGAACTGATTTTCACAAATGTTTGCATGTGCTTTACCATTGGCCCAACTTTAAAAACAGAAAAGAAAGGTTATAATGGGAGGGAGGCAACCCCTAAACCAGCTCTGACCAAGGAACTACAATTCCCATCAAGGTCTATGCTAATTTATTGTCATCAGCAACTGTGTACACGTACATCGTAAGATGAGACAATATATCTCCATGAGCCACTGTGCAACAAACAGCAACATACGACAAATCGCAAGTTGTGACAGAAACAATACAACATATAGACAGGAACAAGACATTTTTGTGCATTCTTTATTCTGATGGCCTATGGTATGAAACTGTTGCTCAGGCTTACAGAACCAGAATGGAAACTTCAGTGCTGTTTTCCGGACAGTGAAAGAGGAAGAGGCCATGTGATGGGTGGGGATGTTGCTGGCTCTGTTATAACAGCGGATTTGTTGAATGTCTTTCAGGGAAGGTAGAGGTGCACCAATAACCTTCTCAGCTGCTCTCACTATCCACTGTAGTGTGTTGCAGGCTGAAGCATTACAGTTCTTGTACCAGACAGTGACACATGCAAGAGAGCAGACTTTCAATCGTACTGCTATAGAATGTGGTGGGGATATGTGGGGGTGGGGGCGGGTTGTGCTCACTGTCTTTAGTATCCGCAAAAAGTTAAGATGTTGCAGAGTCCTCTTGGCAATAGAGGTGGAGTTAAGCAATCCATCCATGATGTGGACTCCCAGGAACTTGGTGTTTTTGGTCCTCTCAACAATTGCACCATCGATGGTGAGAGGTGGGTGAGCAGAGCTGGATTTCCTGAAGTCTATTATCATATATTTTGTCTTTTCAACATTAAGAGACAGATTGTTCCACTACACCAGGCAGCCAGTTTTGCAGCGTCCTCCATGTATGCTGAGACACAATCATTCTTAATAAGACCCACCACTGTCTTGTCATCTGCAAACTTGATTATCTGGTTTGAACTGAACTCTGCTGAGCAGTCGCGTGTCAACAATGTGAAGAACAAAGAGCCAAGGACGCAGTCCTGCGGTGCTCCTGTGGTCAGTGTGACAGTTCTGGAGGTGTTGATGCTGATGCAGACTGACTGAGGCCTTTCCGTCAGGAAGTCTGAAATCCAGTTTTCAAGGGGGTATTGAGACCCAGCCTGCTCAGCTTAGTATACAAACTGTGTTGAATGATGAGGTTGAATACTGAGCTGAAGTCAATGAACAGCATCCTCACATGACAGTCCCTGTTGTCCAGATTAGTCAGTGACAGTTGAAGTGCAGTGGATATGGCGTCGTCAGTAGACCAGTTTGGGTAGTAACCAAACTGAGGAAGGTCTAGTGAGCTGGGAGGGACAGCTTTGATGTAGCTCATGACTACTGTTTTGAAACACTTTATAATGGCTGATGTAAGTGCCATGGGGTGGTAGTCATTCAGGCAGGTCACAGATGATTTCTTTGGAACCGGGATGATTGTGGTAATCTTAAAACATGCTGGAACAACAAACTGACTCAGGAAGGTGTTAAACACATTAGTGAGGACTTCAGCCAACTAGACTGCACACTGTTTGTGCACCCATCTGGGTATGTTGTCAGGAACAAAAGGTTTCCATGGGTTTACTCTTGATAGAGTTTACCTCACTGCGGCTGTCGTCAGACAGATTACCTGCTCATCTGGGAGATGGGTGGGTTTCCTTGTGAGTATGCTGTTGAGTGCATTGAACCTTGCATAGAACACATTCAAAGTATCAGGGAGGGAGGCATCACTGTCACACGCTCCACAAGTCTCTGATGTTCTGAAAGTACCCTTGGATTTTTTGAGCATATGCATACTTTGCTATTTTGATTGCCCTCGCCAGTTTAGCTGGGGCAGTTTTCAGGATATCCTTGTCTCCATAACTGAAGGTTGGAGACTGGTCTTACAGCATACTCCAGTCTTCTGCAGACATTCAGGGTTTCTGGTTGGCTCTTGTAGTCCCGCTTTTGGAGACGGTAAGGTTCTTAGTGCATTTGCTAATATAGCCAGTCACAACTGCTGTGTACTCTTCTACATCAATGCAGCTCTCATGAGTAGCAGCCTCTCTAAATCTGACCAGTCTGTGCCCTCAGAAGAGTCCTGAAGTGCTGAGATGGCTCCCTCTAGCCACACCCTGATGTCTGTCTGGACTACTTTAGTGTGTTTGAGCAGAGAACTGTAGGTTGGTTGTTCATGGACATGTGTTTGGAGTTGCCAAAATGGGGGTGGGGCTTGGTTCTGTAAGCTTGGTGTGTGCTGGAGCTGATGGGTGGACGCTTTTAGCACTCACAATGTTTTGCAATGATTGAACATCAAGATCGAACATTCCGTTTGACCTTAAAAGAATCCAAGAGTGATTTATATGTGCAGTGAAGACAATGAGTCATAAAAAGTGTACACTAAGGTAAAGTTAAATATACCGTATATACTCACATATAAGTCGGGTCTTGAAACCTAAAAAATCGATCATAAAATCAGACCCTGACTCATACGCCTGTTCAAAAATGCGACACTTAAATTTTTTTTTTTTTTTACATCTTCTTGTTTCCAATCTCACATCAGTTTCTCAGACCCAGCGAATTTTGTTGCAGCAGCGCAGTTACCAATTTCTTTCGCTACTTCAATGACTTTTAATTTAAAACCAGCTTCATATTTTCTTCTGATCGAAAGCTCCATCGTAGATAAGGGATGCTGTTACGATAAAGGTGCATGAGGGTGTGAGATACAAATCAGTGGAAAAGTTGCTTCGGAATACTTTGGTTATTACCATGTGGTCGCGTAGTCAACATTTCAAATGTGAATATTCTTCATCGGGATTCATCCTATCACCCATATCTATACTAATAAAAGACAAAGCCCTCACTGACTGACTGACTGACTCACTCACTCATCACTAATTCTCCAACTTCCCGTGTAGGTAGAAGGCTGAAATTTGGCAGGCTTATTCCTTACAGCTTACTTACAAAAGTTAGGCAGGTTTCATTTTGAAATTCTACGCGTAATGGTCATAACTGCAACATACTTACGTACATATATACGGCCATAGCCTGCAGCTCAGTCGCAGTGTGAGGCGGAGTTGCGTCCTCCATCAGCACGCCTCCCACGTAATTGACTGCCTACCCATATAAGGCCGTCCGTCAGTGGCAATCCAATAGACACTCTGCCGCTAAATATTTGCGGGTGAAGGACTGTGCTTATGCAAACGAAGATGAGATGGTCAGGGATAGAATAGTGTTTGGCACAAACTCAGCGAACGTGCGAGAGAAACCTTTAAGTGCCGAGTTTTAGCTAACATTAAATAAAGCCGTGGACAGCGCGAGATTGCACAAGATAGCACAAGCACAAATGAGAACCTTCGATGCATGTACTCTGAGTGACTCACGTTAACTGACTGTGAACGCAGTACGTAGAGAACAAGCGAGAGCTCCAAAGAGCGCTGAACAAAAAACGCATTACAAAATTGAGAAGACAGCAAAAGAATATGAAGCGAGTGATGCATACAAGCATATTCATAAGTGCAGCTACTGCAGAAAAAAAGCACAGTGTAAACCTTAAGTTTAAATTAAGTTCATAGACACGCTGCCGCTGGCGTTTGTCATGCCTACGACGAATACGATATTCACGAGATACAATTTTAATGAGAAGACGCAGGGTATCAACGAGACTTTTGATCACTTTGTAACGGAATTAAAATTGCTGTAACAGAGTTAAAATTGCTGGTGAAGGACTGTGCTTATGCAAACAAATAGGAAAGCAAGGTGTAAAGCTTAACTTTAAATTAAGTTCATAGAAACGCTGCTGCTGGCGTTTGTCATGCCTAAGACGAATATGATATTCACGAGATACAAGTTTACTGAGAGGACACAGGGTATAAACGAGACTTTTGATCACTTTGTAACGGAGTTAAAATTGCTTGTGAAGGACTATGCTTATGCAAACGAAGATGAGATGGTCAGGGATAGAATAGTGTTTGGCACAAACTCAGCGAAAGTGCGACAGAAACTTTTAAGTGCCGGGTCTGAGCTAACATTAAATAAAGCCGTGGACATCGCAAGATCGCACGAGATAGCACAAGCCCAGCTGAGAACCTTCGATGCATGTACTCCGAGCAGCTCACGTGAACTGACTGTGAATGTAGTACGCAGGCAAAAAGCAAGAGCTCCAAAGAGCGCTGAACAAAAATGCATTACACAATTGAGACAGCAGCAATAGAATATGAAGCGATTGACGCATACACGCATATTCATAAGTTCACCTACTGCGGAAACAAACCACACGGTGGAAAAAGTCAATGTCCAGCTAAAGGAAGACAGTGTAAAAAATGTGGTAAATTGAACCACTTCGCTAAATTTACAGGACTGGGAAAGGTAAACCCGTGCATGCAGCGTGTGATGTCTCAGATAAAGAGGAAGACCAGCTTTTTATTGATGCAGTAGGACAGGAATAACCCTCTGACGCTGAACAAGCCTTTGTACACATATCAATAGGAAAGCAGGGTGTAAAGCTTAAGTTTAAATTATGTTCATAGACACGCTGCCGCTAAATATTCGCAGGCAAATCCACAACTTGATACCGGGAATGGCTGTTAAACATCTTAGATTCACGAGTACCGATTTGGGTAGTGAACACTTCGATGAATGAAACCTGTTATCTTTACAACGGTTGACAAACACGGAATATAACTTGAACACAACACATTTTCCAAATACGAACCTGATTGAAAGAAATAATGATAATCAAATCCTTGATGACAGCAACACTCATAACAGTCACAAAACAATTACATTGACAATCATGTTACGTTATTTTTAAAATGTTTCCTTTTCTTTTGCATAACTTCTTTAACACACTACTTCTCCTCTGTGAAGCGCGGGTATTTTGCTAGTAAAAGATAAATGATACATACAGTATGGTTTTAATTTAGCTGTGTGACTCCAACTTTTTTATTCAGAAACACGGATTTGCTGAACATTTGCCAGTTCACTTAGAAAAATGTGTTGTTAATGAGTGGATGATGGAGCTCATTTGAAACCATTCATTTAAAAATGTTATTTAAGACACGGTAAATGATATTAATGTTTTTTGATGTCTTTTTTTCCTTATTTGGTGCCATGAGACAAGTGACCAAATTGTCCTTTCAGTAACATCTGTAGAAGGAAAACAGGCATCCTGGACGAGAAGGGGAAGAACACATTACCTGAACAGCAGGCCAGGATTACAACAAAAGCAAATTGGCCAACAGATCGAAGAAATAAATTTGTGTCTGACCAGCAGGAAATAATGGACAGAGTAGTGGAAGCTGAGATTCGGAAGCAGTTCCATCCCCCATACACCAGGTGGCAGTGGTTCTTATATGGCAACCCAGATGGGACACCTGCAGGGGTGTTTGGGAATTGGAGTCCAGAAGTGCAGTCCTTTTGGGGATCTTGAGTCTCATTAGACCGGAGGACCTCCCTACTTACTTTGTGGCCTGGAATTGCTTCCCAGAAGACATGGAGTGGCACCAGGTATGACGTAAAAGGAGTCCGCTGCTTCACATCAGGAAAACAGAGTCAGGAGGAAGGAGGCAACACTCAATGGAGATTGAAAGGAGGAAGATTTATTATTTTAATTGTGTGTATTCATTGTGCTTATGCAACTGGTTGAAGAGGTGATTTGGAAAGGTTCTTGTGAGGAGAATAAAAATCCTTTATTTTATCCTACAAATGTGTGCTGCTGTCTTGCTGTGTCTGTGGTTTGGGGGCGACACGCACCCATTATGGTTATACATCATATCCTTGCATTGTAGCCATTATAAAGAAAGAAAAATGTATTTTGTCAGCTTTACTAAATCGTACCCTAATATACACTGACAGTGATATACCTCAGGAATCTATTACCATATATAAAACATTAATTGTTTTTGATATATTTGATATACTTTATTAATCCTGAAGGGAAATTGTTTATTTCGATTCAAAGCAAGGGTCAGCCGCTGTACAGCACTCCTGAACAATTTTCAAGTTAAGGGCTTTGCTCAAGGGCCCAGTGGAGTAGGATCCATTCTGGCAGTAACAAGATATAAACCACCAACCTTCCAGGTACCATTGCAGATCCTTAACCACAGAGCCACCACTCTGCCCAAAAAAAAAAAAAAAATGTTAATTTTGTGACAATTATTTTATTAATTAGTAGTATGATTTCTTATTGTTACATGGCCTTACAGATCTCTTAATTTGACCCCAATTTATTATTATTTTAGTATTTAAAGATTACTGGACTACTGCAATTCACTTCTGGCAAGAGTACCCACATTTACTATCAAGCCGTTGCAAATGATCTATAATGCAGCAGCCCATCTTGTATTTAACCAGCTGAGACGGGCACAGGTCACTCCTCTCTTCACATCACTATATTTGCTCCCTGTAGCAGCACGCATTAAGATCAAATCCCTGATGCTTGCCTGCATATGTGGAGACACTGGTGAGGTGCTATGCTCCTTCTCGCCCACTCAGGTCTGCCAAGGAACAGTGTCTGTTGATGCTGCCTCTGCGAAATGTCAAGTCTCCATCCAGATTCTTTTCCTGTGTAGTTCCTAGTTGGTGGAATGAGCTGCCCACTGCCTTCCAAACTGCTGACTTGCTCAATGTATTTAAGAAGCAATTGATTATAAGTTACTATAATATTTCAGTTAGCATTGACTTTAGATTAAGAAATTTGATTCAAGTCACCTTTTATGTGTAACCTCGGAGGCTGAGTTGCTGTTCAGCTAGCATGAGCTTTATAATAAATCCAAAGGGACCAAAGAGATTTCTTAGCGTGTGTTACACAAATAATAGTTTACATGTAACCACAGAGGCTGAGCACTATTTCTTAGTGTGTGTTTCAGAATAAAACCACAGGGGCTAGACAGCTCATCTTAACATGCATTACATCTAATTCAAATCCCATTACACAAATACTCACCAATTATAAATATTTAGACTATAAATCACAGATTCCAGTGTATGCCCACAGATAAATGGAGCCATACCTTTTCTGTATTGAGACTCGTAATAGAAGAGTAAAAGACATGGTTTACAATAATTAACAATATATTTAATGAGCACACTCAAAATTATTACAGCAACAGACTAATATACTTCTAAATAAATGGTGAATAGACGTGTTCTGAGAGATTGCCCCAGAATCTTTCAAATTGCTCAATGAATGTTGTTATTCCCAGAAACCTTGTTTCTAGAATGCCATGTAAGCCGTTATTCTGGTCAGAGAGACTGCTGATGTGAAGCTTTTTGAAGGCATCTGCACTCAGTTCATTTATGGTGGGTCAATTAATGCAAATTATTTCCTGTCCACACTCACTCTGATATCCCTCAGTATCTTTGGTGCATTGGACACAAGACAGGAACAATCCAGGAGCATCAGTGCATCACTGGGATAGCACACTTGTACCTGACAACATAAAATGAACACTAGGAGAATATGCAAGTTCCTCTGAGGGATTTGAAGTCAATTTTCTAATCCTGCCAGGTAGCAATGCAAACTACTGCATCCCCTTGCAGGACAGAGAGAGGTGCTAAGCTGTCAGCTAATCAGCATTTGTCCTTTTCACTGGACTCATCTTTAGAGACTTGCATCATGATGTTTTATATACACTCAGCTAAAGGATTATTAGGAACACCATACTAATACGGTGTTTGACCCCCTTTCGCCTTCAGAACTGCCTTAATGCTACGTGGCATTGATTCAACAAGGTGCTGAAAGCATTCTTTAGAAATGTTGGCCCATATTGATAGGATAGCATTTTGCAGTTGATAGAGATTTGTGGGATGCACATCCAGGGCACGAAGCTCCCGTTCCACCACATCCCAAAGATGCTCTATTGGGTTGAGATGTGGTGACTGTGGGGGCCATTTTAGTACAGTGAACTCATTGTCATGTTCAAGAAACCAGTTTGAAATGATTCGAGCTTTGTGACATGGTGCATTATCCTGCTGGAAGTAGCCATCAGAGGATGGGTACATGGTGGTCATGAAGGGATGGACATGGTCAGAAACAATGCTCAGGTAGCCCGTGGCATTTAAATGATGCCCAACTGGCACTAAGGGGCCTAAAGTGCGCCAAGAAAACATCCCCCACACCATTACACCACCATCACCAGCCTGCACAGTGGTAACAAGGCATGATGGATCCATGTTCTCATTCTGTTTACGCCAAATTCTGACTCTACCATTTGAATGTCTCAACAGAAATCGAGACTCATCAGACCAGGCAACATTTTTCCAGTCTTCAACTGTCCAATTTTGGTGAGCTCGTGCAAATTGTAGCCTCTTTTTCCTATTTGTAGTGGAGATGAGTGGTACCCGGTGGGGTCTTCTGCTGTTGTAGCCCATCCACCTCAAGGTTGTGCGTGTTGTGGCTTCACAAATGCTTTGCTGCATACCTCGGTTGTAACGAGTGGTTATTTCAGTCAAAGTTGCTCTTCTATCAGCTTGAATCAGTCGGCCCATTCTCCTCTGACCTCTAGCATCACCAAGGCATTTTCGCCCACAGGACTGCCGCATACTGGATGTTTTTCCCTTTTCACACCATTCTTTGTAAACCCTAGAAATGGTTGTGCGTGAAAATCCCAGTAACTGAGTAGATTGTGAAATACTCAGACCGGCCCGTCTGGCACCAACAACCATGCCACGCTCAAAATTGCTTAAATCCCCTTTCTTTCCCATTCTGACATTCAGTTTGGAGTTCAGGAGATTGTCTTGACCAGGACCACACCCTAAATGCATTGAAGCAACTGCCATGTGATTGGATGATTAGATAATTGCATTAATGAGAAATTGAACAGGTGTTCCTAATAATCCTTTAGGTGAGTGTATAACAGCGGTACTCATCTCCTAGTTATATATCTGTTTTATAAGTTCATATAGATTTTTTGTTTTTTTCTTTATTTATTTTTGCCTAATCTTATTTGTTTTTCTTTTCTTATAACTTTCTCTTTGACATCTACTCGAGTACTTTGAGCTATATTGTTTGTATGACAATGTGCTTTAGAAATAAATGTCATTGTTGTGATCATTGGTGACCTGGCTCAGCTCACCTAGACAGATCCTGGAATTCAAAACAGATACTGAGAATATCTTGGTGTTACTTGACAGATGTGTCTTTTTGGGATGAGCTTAACTTGCACTCTGGAAGAGCTTCTTCTGAATCTTAGAAACTGCTGAGGATACAGAGTGTGAATGGAGACAGTATGGCTCTAACCTCTCTCTCTCTCATTCCTCCTAGGGCACGAAGCAGAAGCAGAAAATGGCCGACGGTGGGGTAACTCACGTTGAAATCGTGGTTGAAGAACTCCAGGCACTCGACGAACAGATTCAGAAACTCCTGTCCCGACGGAGATACCTTAGAGATCTGAAGGCCCGGCTGCTGGATAAACCGTCCTCGCCATCTGTAACTGGCGAAACATCAACCCTGCGTTGTGCCGACCTCACCCGCGTCTCGTAGGAGCGACGCCGCTGATGACCTCGGTGGATTTCAGCTATGCAGGTGGGGGTTCAAGGCCAGAGCACCTCCATCGGCACAGGCGAGCATCCTATCTCAGAAGCGGTTTGACCCTCTCCGCGTCCCCAGTTCGCCTTCAGCCCTGGTGATGTATTAGTGGTAGGTGATTCTATCGTTAGAAACCTTAATGTCGCATGCCCTAATGCAAAATCGTTTGTTTCTTGTTTTCCGGTGCTCGTGTCCGAGATGTAATGAGCGTCGCCAGCAGTCTACGAGAAACACAAGGAGAGGGCAGCTGGAGCAATCGTTTTGCATGCCGGCATAAACGATATAAGGCACCGACAATCCGAAATCCTGAAGGCTGACTTCGCAGCTTTGATTAAAGACACGAAGGAGAGGACCCCATCGGCAAAGATCTTCGTTTTCGGGTCCACTACCTCTCGTCAGACGATCCAACAAGTACTACAGTCGTCTGCTAGGGTTGAACAACTGGCTACAGGGTTTCTGCAAGAAGAAGGATGTCGGTTTCATCAACAATTGGAATCTCTTTTTGGAAAGGCCGCGTTTCTTCAAGCGTGATGGCCTGCATCCGAACAGTTTCGGCGCCCGGGTCCTCTCCGAAAACATATCGAAGGTAATTCGTTTTCTTGACTATCTATCTCTGCTCTTAACCCCTTCGAAATAATACTGTTGTGCTAGGACATGATAAATGTTTAATAGAGTCTTCCGTTAAAGTGCACACATTAATACTGTAATAAGCAATCTCAATGCACGTAGAAAACCTAGGAAATACGGCATAAACTCCAATAATCTAATTAAAATCACTATTTTAGAGGAACAATGTATTAAAACTATAAAACAGATCACAGATTAAACAAAAATACACACAGAGCGCTAATAAAATAATTTAGTTCCTATTCCAAATATCAATAACGCACATAGTATTCATCTCTGCACCTCGAAACATTAAATATGGCACTATTAAATGTTAGAGCTTTAACTAACAAAACGTTTTTTATCAACGATCTTATTAGTGATAAAAAAATAGATCTTATTGCACTAAATGAAACGTGGCTTAATTCAGATAGCGCGGCTGTTTTAATCGAATCTGCGCCTCCGGATTACAGTTTTACTCGTGCAGACCGCCAGGGAAAAAGGGGGGGCGGATTGGCTAACATTTACTCGAGCGATTAAAATGTAAAGATGTCAGTTTTGGTAAGTTCAAGTCCTTTGAGTATCTCACGTTGTTATTCATGGAGATTCTCAAGTTCTAGTACTATCCGTGTATAGACCTCCTAAATATAACGCGTCTTTTTTTGAGGAATTCTCTGACTTAATGTCAATTTTAATTACTAACTATGACACACTCCTAATAGTTGGCGACTTTAATTTTCATATAGATAATCAGTGTGATCTAAAAGTAAAAGAATTTATGAACCTCCTGGATTCTTTTGATTTTTAATCAGCCTACACATAAAGCAGGTCATACATTAGACTTAGTGATTACTAAAGGACTGAAAGTTGATATAAAACAGATCATTGATATTGGTCTATCAGACCATTTTCTTCTACTTTTAATATAGAAATAATGATAAAAACACTCATGAGAAGCATATTGTTAAAAACGCTTCTTTGACTCGCAGCAGCTTTAAAACTTACAAACATTTTAAGCAATCAGTCCGTTTATAGTGCCAGCTATAATAGCGAGGATAATGTAAATAGTAAGGTGGAAAGATTTAATACTAAAGTGAGAGCTGCTGTTGACATAGTTGCACCTGAAAAGACAGTGAAAAAATCTTCTAGCATTGTTATACCATGGAAGACCCAAAGAGTGTCTGATTTAAAGAGAACATGCGTAGAGCTGAGCGTCAATGGAGGAAGACTAAACTTACTATCCACCATGAAATATTAAAAGTCAAAATAACAGAATACAATAACACTGTCCGTCTTGAGAGCGCTGCTATTTCTCTAAGATTATAAATAACAATGCTAGTAATCCCAGAGTCTTATTTTCTACAATTGATCGCCTACTAAACCCAGGTAACTCAAAGGAATGCCTCCTAAGTGCTTCCAGTGAAACCTGTGAGGCTATCGCTGTATTTTCAATCAAAAAATTAATGATATTAGAAATAACATAGTATATCCCTCCAACACTAAGGATCCTCCTAAACCCCAGCATCCTGTTATAAACAAATTAAACTCTTTCACTAGGATAGATTTACCTGATTTAAAGAAAATAATCCCGATACCAACAAGGTTTTTCAAAGAAGTATCAGGCGTGCTAATTGATAATGTTCTTGACATAGTAAATTCGTCATTAGATACGGGGGTCTTCCCAGACTGTCTTAAGACTGCTGTAGTTAAACCCCTACTTAAGAAACATAATCTTGACCCTCGGCTCTTGAAAATTTTAGACCCATCTCTAACCTGCCTTTCTTAAGTAAAGTTCTGGAGAAGGCAGTCATTATGCAGTTAAATGACCACCTAAATAAACATGCTATTCTTGATAAATTTCAGTCGGGTTTTAGAACAAATCACAGCACAGAAACTGCACTCGTTAAAGTAGTAAATGATTTGCGGTGAAATGCAGACAGAGGCCATTTATCTGTTCTCATCCTCTTAGATCTGAGTGCTGCATTTGACACCATTGATCACAACATTCTTAGAAATCGCCTTAGTCAATGGGTGGGCCTCTCTGGCAGTGTCTTAAATTGGTTTGAATCCTACCTGACAGGGAGAAAATATTTTGTTAGTTGTGGTAATTACAACTCGAAGACACATGATATCCGATATGGTGTTCCACAAGGCTCTATCCTGGGTCCGCTGTTATTCTCAATCTACATGCTTCCGTTAGGTCAGATTATCTCAGGGCACAACGTGAGCTGATGACACACAGCTGTACTTACCAATAGCACCTGATGACCCCGATTCTATTGATTCACTAACAGAATGTCTGACTTGTATCTCAGAATGGATGAATAGTAATTTTCTCAAGTTAAATAAAGAGAAAACTGAAATCTTAGTGATCAGCAATAATGGATACAATGAGGCTATTAGAAATAAACTGGATACATTAGGATTAAAAGTCAAGACGGAGGTAAAAAGCTTAGGGGGATTGTTGACTGTAATCTGAATTTTAAATCACATATTAATCAGATCATTAGGACAGCATTTTTTCACTTAAGAAACATAAGTAAAGTTAGACCTCTTATATCACTGAAAGATGCTGAGAAATTAGTTCACGCATTTGTTTTCAGTCGACTAGATTACTGTAACGCACTCCTCTCAGGACTACCCAAAAAAGACATAAATCGTTTGCAACAGTGCAGAATGCAGCTGCTAGAATCCTAACTAGGAAAAGAAAATCAGAACACATTTCTCCAGTTTTATGTCACTACACTGGTTACCTGTGTCATTCAGGATTGACTTTAAAATTCTGCTTATGGTTTATAAAGCCTTAAATAATCTCGCCCCATCTTATATATCGGAATGTCTGACACCTTATATTCCAAATCGTAACCTCAGATCCTCAAATGAGTGTCTCCTTAGAATTCCAAGAACAAAACTTAAAAGAAGTGGTGAGGCGGCCTTCTGCTGTTATGCACCTAAAATCTGGAATAGCCTGCCAATAGGAATTCGCCAGGCTGATACAGTAGAGCACTTTAAAACACTGCTGAAAACACATTACTTTAACATGGCCTTTTATAACTTCATTTTAATCTTAATTTAACTTAATCCTGATACTCTGTATGTTCAATTCATCATAATAACTATTCATGGTGGCTCTAAAATCCGTACTGACCCCTACTCTCTCTTCTGTTTCTTTTTCCGGTGGCCTGCGCCACCACCACCTACTCAAAGCTTCATGATGCTCCAACAATGATGGATGGATTAAAAGGCAGAAGTCTACGTGACCATCATCATCATCAAGCCCTTCCGTGAGAACCCTAAATCCAAAGAGGACTGTTTCATTTATGTTAGGTAGAATGCCCAGAGGGGACTGGAATCCCTACAGATTTTATTTTTTTCTCCAGCCGTCTGGAGTTTTTTTTTTTCTGTCCCCTGGCCATTGAACCTTACTCTTATTATGTTAATTAATGTTGATTTATTTTTTTTTTATTGTGTCTTTTATTTTTCTATTCTTTATTATGTAAAGCACTTTGAGCTACTGTTTGTATGAAAATGTGCTATTTAAATAAATGTTGTTGTTGTTGTTGTTGTTCTGTGTTGTGGTAGCAGTGCCAAAGGATTTTCAAAACTTGTCTCAGCGGTAACCTCCGTTGGACACCAATGATAATGTGGTGGTATGGGGTCGGGGAGAGGGGGGTCATCTCAAGATTTGACAGTTATTACAGGCTGAAAATGTGCTAAATGTGGCAGTGGGTAATGCATATCCCTTATATACGAGGAGTATAGTGAGACCTAAAGAACTGAGTTTTGGGTGGTTTCAAGGAGTTTCTAGTAAAAATTTTCAACTACTCAAAAGGGGTGGAAGCCTATTCACTCAGGTTGTTCTCATCAAGTCTGTGGAAACACTAACCTTGAGTGGGGATATCGTATTGTGAGCCAGTGCAGGTAGCCTTTGGTGGGGTTTGAATGCTTTTCTGTGCTGATACAGCGTGTTGGCACCCCCACCACATGACAAACCACCTCAGGATCCTAGATTAGGATCCGAGCGCAGCCAGGATGACACCTTAGCACCACACAAGTTCAGATGGAATGGGACCAATGTGAGGTTTTTTTATGGTGGCTGGAGTGCCAATTCTGCCACGAACCCCCAAGATTTCCCTACAGGTTGGAGGGCCTGTTTGCTGGTTAATGTCATACCCAAGATGGAGCAATTGCAGGTTAAGGGCCTTGCTCAAGGGCCCAATGGAGCAGAGTCATTTTTGCAGTTTACGGGATTTGAACTGGCAACCTTCTGACTGCCAGAGCAGATCCCTAGCCTCAGTGATAGCTGAAATGCCCTGAAGTACTTTCTCCAAAACTACCTGAACACTGTTGTTAGGATAGGGATGTTTGGCCTGTACAAGTAGGACCCTCACCAGGACCACCAGATGGACAGTGAAAGAGTATAGAAAGAGAGTAATTTAGGAGGCTTTACCAAAAATAAAAGAATACCTGCTGCTAATATATTAAAGTTTTATTAATAAGTAAAAAGTATAGCACATTGAACAGAGTGGTCAATCCACATGAGTGAAAAACTGGAAATGTGTACTGGTGGGTGTTCTGTCCAGATCCCACAAAAGTGTGTATATATTTAAAATTATATTTACTCAAAATAATTCACTTTAATGCATGATTTGTGTAGAATGAAGAGCTGTACAGATTTAAAAACAATTTCATTTATTGCAAGACCACAAAGAATGTACGAGTACAATGCACAGAATTTGTTTTCCCAACAACATTCAAATTCATTTCAATAACAGATTTACACATACAAATAATGAGTAAAATATAGTTCCAGTTAGCAAAACACATTTTTAAAAATACACTTTTATGTAATTATTTATCACATTTGTTATAAGATTTTTGATTTTAAAGCACTTCAGTATATTAGCGTCTAAAGATCAATGCAGCAACCCGTGAACAGTGAAGTTCAATTTGCCATCTCTGCCTTTCATATAATAAGCGTGACGTGTCCTGTATATGTGTACCCATCCTAAACAAATGTTGTATAAAAATACCCATGACATAAGTATGAAGACACTGGAGTGTGCAGAAACAGTAGTTTGTGGTGCTATGTCAGATGTCAAGAATGGCCGCCGTTAACTCCTAGGCACAAACAGCAGAGTGACCCACGTTCGCCGCGGTATGTGCTGGGACTGCTTTATCCAACTAAACATTTCATATCAAAGTCTGAACCAGCCGCAGCAACACTGGGAGCAAGAGAGCTTCAAACCCTGTGAGAGGTTTTAGACTGTGCCAGCATAGGATTAGCACTTTGCCTTGGTGCCATCTTGGATGGCTACATGTTGCATTAAATTATGGGTAAAGGAACTGCAAGGAACTGCATGCCATACAGCAGCGTTTCTCAACCTTGAAGTATTTGTGACCCAAGTTTTCATAACAAATTTAATCGCGTCCCCCTAACATTTTTTTGAAATGTAGATGCATATTTGATTATACCTACTTAACTTTTATCGACATTTATCTAACTCTATATTTATTGTTCTAGTATCAGAATGTAGTTTAAGTTAATTTGTTTTGGTTTCAACAGAAGTTGGTTTTTTATATTTTTAATTCTTGTTTTCTTTTTTTCACATCTTCGCTCCCCCCTTTTTGTTACTTTGCGCCCCCCTAGGGGGGCCCACCCCACAGGTTGAGAACCACTGCCATACAGCATGTGGGCATGACAAACCAATTTCCTGACTCATATGTCTGATGCTCCCCATAAATAAAGCTCCAGAAGCTCCAGCCACCATTTATGAGAGTAAACTCACACCTCTACATACCACACAGCCTGCCATAGCTTCTTCAAAAAGCAAACGGCCTTTCATTTTTGTACTGGATACAAAATTGTGTTTCATTTGGACGTGACTGTCACACATGTGGGCTCATCCAAGGTATGTAATACCCCACTGGGGCAAGAGGGGGAGCTACTGCTGACAGTTTTGACTTTTCTTCTCTTCCTCGCTTGTGGGCAACTAACCCCACCCCTTCCTCCTGGACAGCTATAAAAGCCTGTTGGTCCCAAATAACAGCATCTCATTTGGTCCTGGACGAATCTACAGCATGGAGCTCAGGGATCCCTTCTTGGTCTCAACAGCTGTTAGTTTGGGAGTCTTAGAGGCACATTTATGTTCCATTTTTGCACCCTGTTTTGTTATTTTTTGCTGTACTCCTGTACTCCTTCCACCTGTCCACACCACACAGAAAATTAGGATTCATGCATTTTGTGGTCCTTTGTTTATGCTATCTAGTTACCTGAGACCGAAGACTGGACTCCTTTGGTACTGTGTCTCTTCAGAGAATCCTTGGGTATCACTGGTTTGACTTTGTGTCGAATGACTGGTTGCTCATGGAGTCCTGAATCAGGCACATTACCTGTATTGTGAGGGAGTGTCAGTTATGGCACTACGGCCATGTGGCGCATTTCCCCGAGGGTAATCCAGCTTGTAGGATCCTCATTGTTGGGGACCCGAGTGGCTGGCTAAGGCCAAGGGGTCACCCACATAACCCCTGGTTGCGTCAGATGGGGGGTCATTTCTGGAGGGTGGGAATGGACCGCATGTCTGCCTGCGGGGTTGCCTACTGGGATCCCGAGCTGTTTCGTCGTGAAGTTGGTGCAGCAATGGGGTTTTCATGCAGACTTGGAGTCTGTGCTAGCATCTTTTGGAAAAAAGCAGGAACCGATCGAGTAGGAGACGCCAGTCCTGAGCATGCTGAATCTTTACAGTTAGGCCTGGGTCAGGGAAGCTGCAGTAGAGTGAGAACAGCACACTTGCTTAAAGTGCAAATCTTAAGGTGTCTCGTTATCAGCCCTTTGCTATATTAAATTTAAAATATTACTCTTAAATTTTTACATGTAAAACCTGGAACTGAAATGCATATTACAACTCCAAAATCAACTGACTTAAAAATAACAAAACCTAACCAGAATTTGGTGATCAGCCACAGTTTAAAGAATTAATGCTTCCCTGACTCTTCTGCTTCAGTAATTACGATTATGCTGCCACAGCACAGCGACTGGAATGTGTCATCTACGTCCCCCATTACCAGCGGCAGACCACATGCTGCACGCGCATCACGAAGTAGAAGCTGAGCTTCCCTGGCATCCGTCAAGGCAATAAAGGAGAGGCAAGAGACGGCAAAAGAAATGCAGGAGTGTGTGCCACTGGGCAGCTTTGGCAGTTGCTGAAAGGGCTGTTGGATTAAACAAGTTGAAACAGGTAGTTTTAAAATTTGAAAAACGTCTTTGTCTGGGAACACACCCAATGTCTGCGAATCTCCACTTACATCGGCATCACGGTAGGACAAAACTTGACAGAACCTTCAGAAGGATCACAAGGGATTTCACTTCATAACTGCACCACCATCATCTGCCTCTGTGATGCTGGACTGTGTCTTGTTTATTGTTTTATGGTTAGTCTTCGGTTGGATTTCTTTTGTGTCTGTTATATTGGTCATTTTTGTTATTTACTTCCTTAAATATACACAAAAATGTATTATAGTAAGTTACATTTTGTAAAACATTACAGTTCACTAAAGAACTTTGTCTGGGGGACACCACACGTCTTTGTCTCGGCAGCCAGCCTCACACATGTGATTTGCTTGCGCAATGATCATTCTATCTCACATTTCTTCCAAATGTTTAGTGCAATACACTTAGAATATACAGTTGCCATGGGCCCAAAACATATTTTGCAGATTTTCACATTTGCAGGGGTCCTGCATCCCTAACTCTAGTTAATCACAAAGGGTAACTGTAATTTAGGGGCCTTCAAAAGTCATTTCTATACAAATTAGGTGAATAGGAATGGTCAGCTCGGTGGTCTGAATGGCCTATTCTTGTCAAATCTGTTCTACTTTTGGGAGGTCCTACTGTAAGTAGGCCACAGCCAGCGCTCTTCTGTATACTGGAAGGCTGCATATAGTTGCAGGCTACCCAAGCTGTACCCTTGTCATGCCTCCTTTTGATTTTCAGGCAATTTAAAAATCAAGTGTTAAGGATTTTGCATTGAAATTTATTGGAAATTTCTTTACGTGCTATAACGTACCAACTTTTTGTTTCAATGCCTGTAGCAGCTAAAATAAGAAGCAAGGTGTTTTAACAAATAAAGTGTAACTTAAGGGATTTACAGGTGACAGTGGGTAGCAATGCTGCCTCTCACATCCAGTGTCCTAAATTGGAATCCCACACCTTGTCATTGTCGGTTTAAAGTCTGCATGTTCTCCCCATTCATGTGGGGGTTTTCTCCCAATTTACCCCGACATGCTGGCAAATCCCCAAGTGGGCCCCCATGATGCCCAGGGCAGTTTGTTGTCCCAATGATGCTGAAATACACCTCAGACCGTCTCAGCACTCCACTGAATGAAGTGGCTTTGAGGGCGTGTCATGTGTGTTCAGGCGTGATTATTTAAGCACCGTAGCCAGCATGCTTGTTTCTACTTTTCCATAATACAGTCATTTGCAATCAGGGCCTATCCCAGCAGAGCAGATCGGATTTTTTTTTTTTTACTTTTCTGTTGCTCCTTGAATCACATCATATTGGATGTTCCATTCAATTTTTCTACCTTCAGCCAATCAGCTTTTTGCCTTTGCCGTCCTATCACAGGGACTGCGGCAAAGGATATGCGAAATCTCTCTGTTTGGAAGAAGAGGAAAAACAGCCCTTGCAACGCCATGTATGAAAATGTGAAGAAATCTTCCAAGCATAAAAGAAGAAACCCTGTCGTCAGTTGACAACTTTAATGTGGAACGAGAGTGGCTCAAGCATCCTGAAAAAAAAATGCATAAATACCAAGGACCCCTCCGGGTCTGCACGCTAACACCCATAATTCACTCATACAGGGCCGATGTCATGATGCAGTGAAGAGAACCAAAAGCTTATATTGCCATCTGCTGGCTTAAAATGTCAGTTACAAAAATACCTTGGCTCCTTCCAAGAGCGTCTTTGTTATTATTGTACTGTACATAAGGTATTATACTGTATGCAAACCTTCTATATAAAAACAATGTGGCCTTAAAAAAGAAACCTAAAGGCCAGAGTTTACATGACACGCTGCTGCGGCCCCCTTCATAGGAGCAGGCACACACCTGATTTTGACTCCCCACCTCCACCTATCCCAGCTTTGCTTTCCTTCCTATTGGGGTCACTCAGCTCATCAAACAGTCCGCTGTTAATGATCTCTTCCTGCCAGGGGATGGAGACAGCACCAGTGGCAAACTTCTTGAAGAACTTCTTATCCTTATCATCAAACTCGATGCCCCTGATTTCAGAAAAATCTGCAATGTCACCAATTTCTTTTGCATAAACAACAGAGGGATCGGGCACAAACGGTGGCTTGATGAGACCAGCCTCAAGTCTTTGGAAGTTTATTGTTTTAAACCAGGCGTGCTTTCTTGGGTCATCATTTTGCCCCCTAAAATACAAACAGCAACAAAGAATCTGTTACTTTTCAGAGAGCGAATGCTGGAAACTTCAATTTTCATATTGTGCAAGCTGTCTAAAAAGAGAAGTAACAAGAAGAATGAGGTGGAGAGAAAGAGCTGCAATGAGATAAGGTGTTTGAAGGAGATCAGGAAACAAGAAGTACGCAAAGATTAAAAGTGAAACAAAGAGAGAAAGGATCGGAAAAATGGGAGTCTGATGTGCTATTACAGATTAAACAGATTATGCTTTTACTCTAAAGAATCACTTTCAAACTGAAAGGTTAGCAGCGACAAAGTCGAGGGGAGTGTCAGGTTGGCCGAGGGGCAGCATATGGTCACTGGTCTAGCGGAAAGAAACGCCTTCAGGACAAGGCAGTTTGAAGACTGTCTAGGAGACTTGGGGCTCAGGAGTACTGGGCCTACTAGAGGTGACATCTCACCTACATGGAAATAAATGTCACCCCTGACTCAGGCACTGATTTCAGAGATTAGTGAAAATAATCTGAGGAAGGGATGCTCAACCAAAAGCATCTCCAACCAGTAACCCATCATGTTTAAAGCCGCAAAGAATCGAGAGACAGAGGGAGGCAGGAGTTGGGGAAGTGGTTGGTGAGCAATCCCACTTGACATGTGATAGTTAGGCCCAGGTCCTGTCTACAGTTTTGTTTCATCTGTTTAGGCCATTGGCACATTATAGATGTTCTCCCACCGCAGGAAGTTTGTTTTCGGAAACCAACGATCTTCTGTACAATGCAGGCCCTAGGCCACTTGTGGTCTCTGGCTACTTTTGTGTGCTACATTCCCGCCGCACACACAACAGGAACTGTAACCCTTATGCAAAAAATTTGACATGAAAAGAAGAGTGATGCAGTGGGAAGTGAGGCACTTTTAGGAGTACACATTGAACCCCCCACATATTGCTTCAATGTGGTGATGGGGTGCGGTGGCTATGAAGAGCGAAATGGCACAATGGGGAGTTCATGGAGGACCTGCCTAACCTATGGCTTCGAAGTGATCGCAACTTTCCTGGAGAGATTATTGCTTTGATGTCGTGGCACAGCACACCAGGGAGGCAGTTATGAAGAATAATGTGGTGCAAAGAGCGCCATTCCCGCAATCACCAGTAACTCACCAAAGTCAATACTACTAACAGATTTGTAAGATGGAGCCAGTGCTTGTGGTCAGCCAGCCAGCATAATTCATTCCCTGAGCCCCACTCATGATTGTTCCTGGCTGAACGACAAGTACCGTATATACTCGCGTTTAAGTTCTCTCGTGGATAAGTCGGGACTTGATTTTACCGTATAGTTTCCGGTATTTTATAATGTTGGCTGTATAAGTCGAATGTGGAAAACTCACGTTATTGATCCATGAGATTATTATATGCTCATGTATTGTGCCTTCATGACAACACGGTAATACCTGCACTATTCTGAAGCGACATTTACACTGTTTTGTGTTTTTTGTATCTCACACCCTCATACACATTTATCATAAGAGCATCCCTTATCTACGTTGGAGCATTTGATCACAAGAAAATAAGAAGCTGGTTTTAAATTAAAAGTCGTTGAAGTGGCAAAAGAAATTGGTAACTGCGCTGCTGCAACAGAATTCAATGTGTCTGAGAAACTGATGTGAGACTGGAGCAGACAAGAAGATGAAAAAAAAAAAATTATGTGTCGCATTTTTGAATGGGTGTATAAGTCGGGGTCTGATTTAATGAATGATTTTTCAAGTTTCAAGACCTGACTTATACACGAGTATATACAGTACATATAGTACCTTGGAGCATCAGTTAAAAAAAAATACCAGGAACTACAAACAGCCCGAGTTCCTGCTGTGGGAAAGCACCTCATGTTAGAGAGTTAGAGGAAGTCATGGCGTGCTCCCATGACCACCTACTGTGTAGAATGACATACCCAGCCACACACTGTGTCTTAAATCATAATGGTGGGCTTGTGTGTGTGTGCGTGTGTGTGTGAATCTGATGACCAATGAGCATTCAGTCGATATGTATAAAGCAGCAGGAGTAAGAAACCTGACAAACAGAAGAGACTTGTCTGTCTGATGTCTGATGTCTTGTGTCTTCTGTACCACAACACAATAAAAAAAAAGAAACAAAGGGGCTGAGGTTGCAGCTGCTTCTTTACTTGCTGTATCTGTAAGCAATTCGCAAGACCACCTGCTCTGTCAGGCAGCACATTATTGACCGTCAGAATGTAGTGAGTTTGTGATACTTTGAAAATGTGAAACTGTGCTGAAAAGTCATCATGGAGTGATGTAATTTGTCACCCCAAGTAGTTTCTAGTCCTGTAAGCTGACATACTCCGATGACGAGATCAGCAACTGCAGTAGTCAAATTTGACGTCCCCTCCGACTAGAAGTCATGTACTGGGACATCAGCTTTTTTTTTTATAGTTGATAATTTCTCCTCCGTATTTCTTGTGTATTTCTTGGGTTTCTTGGCATTATTGCTGGTGTGGAGTGGCTTTCTGAATCTCCTCTTACTCCAGAATTAATGTTGGAAAATAGCATTTATAATGAAGTGAAACAAGAAGGGGCCAAACAGCTTTGACTATGAGGCATGCAGCATACTGAAACATCCCTGACCAATTATTAATTTAGTAAAAATAAAACAACTACAAAACAAAACTAAGACGTCGGTGCTAATTTGAACTTCACAGCTCTGACATGTGGGCAAAACACATCTGAACTTCTGACAGGGAGTGTGGTTAAGGCTTTAGATTTCAGACTCTGAGGTTGTGGGTTCAAAACTTCAAATCCCACTGCTGACACTGTGTGACTATAAGCAAGTCACTTGAGCTCCCTGGAGTCCAATTGAAAAACCAAAAGAAATGTAACTAATTGTGTCATAAATGTTGTAAGTCACCTTGGATAAAAGCACCAGCCAAATAAGTAAATATATACATGCTGCTTATGACCTTTAATGGAATTACCACAGCAACAGTTTAGTGAATATTTCTCCAGTTGTAAATGCATCTCTCTATTATAAAAAAAATTCTTGGAAGGCTTGTAAGTAGACAATATGTGATTTTCTTGGAGACACTTTAACGTCCCGCGAGACAAGGCAGTGAGACAAAAGGACAGCTGCTCTACAGGCTTTTAAATGATCGATGCACAGCACGACATGCAGAACATGCAGCTCGGCAGCAGCAGCAGCAAGACAGCAGCTGATCCGACCGCATCTCTTAGCGTGCATTCAGCCCCCGCCTTCACAACGCGAGTGGCAGAGACCCAAAGTGGCTGGTGCATAGTGCACCCCCTGGGGGTGGCCGAGAAGCGAGCAGGGGGCAAAGCCCACTAGTTCTTTGTTATTTTAGAGACATTTAGTGAATGGGATTAGCAAGCTTTGTTGGGCTGTGCTCAGTAAAACTGCATTATAAAAGTAGACATTACACAATATTTTTGCATCTTCTTTATGAAGTGGTGCTGAAGCAACAATATAGCCTGCTCATGTCAGTCTGCTTGGGTTCTTTTCCAGAATGCATGATCAAGCATCATGAACCGAGCCACAGCTTGACTTAAGCTAAAATAAGCTTATGTAATAACATAAAAAAATGCTCTGCAGTTGACTGAATGATATTATGTTTAAAAATTCTGACGGGGGAATTGCAAAAAAAGTAATATAGTTCTATCTGTCCATTACTGAAGCTCCTTAATCAGGTCTGGAGTCATGGGGAGGTGATCCCTATTGTGGATGCCCTGGGTTCAAGGCAGCCACCAATCCTGGACAGCACACTTCCATGTGGAGCCAGTTTTGAGCCACCCCTTAACCCAACATGCACCTCTTACACTGACGCACAGAGACCATGTAAGCCCAGCATGGACAGCGAGAGGGATATCTGGACAGAGGAACTCTGGAGTTGTGGGTAAACTGCTACTCCACCTACCAAGCTGCAGCTCTCTTAAAAAGTACATTGAGAAATGTCTGATCAGTTTAATTGAAATGAGCAAAATGACTTGCAGCAGAGACCCCTCTGGTCCCTACCTGTAATCTGCTGTCTCTTCCTAATTGCCAAGCGAGCTGGAAGCCCCTAATGCTTCAAGTAAAGGTTCAGCTGAATAGAAATAAAAGCCAACTGGAAAGCAAAATGACAACATAAAAAAATCAACATTTAACAATACGGAGCTGCTTATAAGAAGCATTTAATGAAACTTTGTATATTAGTGAAAAAAGAGAGCAATTATAAATAGAAACCACCTCTCAGCCACATGAGCATGACCTGTTTGCAGATCCAGCATTCACTCACGGGTTATATAAAGGTCTAATCATTAGTCTAAGACTATAATTAAGTGTGACATAAAAGGTTACTGACTTTGTAACCGTCATCGACAAAAATAACTCTTTAAGTAGAATTAGAAAAGGAAAATTGGTCGGTCGCCATTGTCTTCTCTGATGGTATACTGCAATTCTACGCTAAACCAGGCACTCACCCTCACCCTCACATCAGGAATATTTCAAGTCCCACCTTTAAATTGTGGGTGCAAACCAGCATACAAAGCTGATGGAGAGTGAGACACTGGAGCTGAATTCTGCATGATGCTATCTGCCCTCTCCAGGTCTTTGCTCTTCCAATGTAGCTTTCTTGATTGTTTTGTAAGGCTCTTGTTATTATTAACATTTACTGTCAAAATGACATTAAAAAGAAATTTATTGATCTGAGTGTAACACCCTCATAAATTAAAGATGGACAAGTGTGACGGCACTACTGCCTCACGGATTCAGGGTCTTGGGTTCTAATTCCAAATTCGGTTGCTGTTGGTGAGCAGTTTACATGTCTACTGTGTCATTTTCTTTAGACATTTTGTTTTT
This sequence comes from Polypterus senegalus, assembly GCF_016835505.1. Classification (NCBI taxonomy): domain Eukaryota; kingdom Metazoa; phylum Chordata; class Cladistia; order Polypteriformes; family Polypteridae; genus Polypterus; species Polypterus senegalus. The sequence continues at coordinate 147,846,712 of NC_053154.1, read as the reverse complement.
TTTCCACATCCCAAAGACATGCATGCAAGGTAAAGGCCCTGTGTGTCTGTGCTCATGAGTTGGCCTTGTGGTGGACTGACACTTGTCACCCACGGCTGGTCCTGTCTTGAGCCTGATACTGATGGAGCAGTTCACCTACAATGGGGTTAAACTGCTTTGAGTTGTTAAGATCTAAGGGCTTTGGACCGCCTAGAATTTACTTTTTGCAATGGTTTTAGTTCAGTGTGGCTATTATTTTTTACTGTCATGTTTCATCATTATTGCACCAAAATTGCTGTTTTGTGAAGCTCTGCTTTGTTAGTAATCCCATTGCTGCCTTGTGATGATGAGAAGCCATGAGGTGATGATATTATCGTTACACCATAAAAGATGGCATTACGGTAGTTCTGGCAGCAAACATTTTGGATGTCATGGAACGTCTTTTTGCTGCATTTATCTAACATCAGATGTGTTTAGGGAGTCAAGGTTTTTGCACCAGTGGCAGATTTATGTCCCTGGAGTAGGATCTAAGAAAAGTACCAGGAACTACAAATGGCCTGCGTTCCGGCGGTGGGAAAGCTACAAAGGTTCTTGAGTTTCTAAAAAGTCCCTGGTTTCTGAAACAAGTTCCTGCTGTGGGAAGCACCGTATGTGAGCAAGTCAGAGGCAGTCACGGTGTGCTCCCATGAGCGCTAACTGTGTAGTATGACACACCCAGCCACCCACTCTACATGGTCTGTAAATCGTACTGCATCTTAAATTGTGGTGGCGGGCTTGTGAGTGTATGAAAGCTGATGACCAATGAGCATTCAGTCGAAAGTGTAATGCATATAATGCAGCAATGAAGAGGAAAAAAAACGACCAACAGAAGAGACTCGTCTATCTGATGTCTTGTGTCTTCCATACCACAACACAATAGAAAATAATACACAAAGGGGCTGAGGTTGTGGCTCAACCTATCATATCTGTAAGTAATACATAAGACTGGTGGCTCCATCAGGCAGCACATTATCAACTGTCATAAATTTGTAAATGTGAAATAGTGATTGGTTTAAGTATGAGCGACATAGGCAGCCACCAAGGGTTGGTATCTTGCACAGTGCGCCCACACCAAAAAATTTGGAATGGTGAGCGGGTCGATCCATTAGAGGAGCTGTTAATGAAAGGGGTTTTTGCTCTGTAAATCCCGCGGTATGTGCACAGAGGGATACCATTCATGTAACTGAAGGGGTGCATGCAGCAGACACTGAGAGGGACAAGGTCCTCAAAAAGTGTAATAGTGACCACCTGCTATAGACACCAAGGGGCACCGTCCCCTGCCTAGAGCTCCAAATGGGCTTTGACTGGCACTGTTTGCAATTAACAGTCTGAGTTTGTGTTTAAGCTTTAATATTTTGGGTTTTCTGTCTGCTAGTACTTAGAGAGGCAATTTTGCCTCTTTATTTCTTGGTCCTGTTTATCATGTTTCTTGCTACTTTTTCCATTTTGACAGATCATGAATGGGTTAAATTATGTAAATAAAAGGTCTTCACTGAAATATTTGTACTGTTGAGCTTGATAGCCCTTGTTATTTAATTATATTGCATGTTATTTTTTTCTAAATTCCATCGCATAGTAAGTGAAATCCATGCCTTATTTGTTTATAATTTCATGTCATCCAAAGTAAACTCCATACTTTAATGCATTGATATCCTGTTTAAGGACACATGCAGCAGGGCCAAGAATTTGATATCAGAATAGAGTAGCTTACTGTAAGTGCTGTCACTTTAAAGCATTTGTCCAGCTGTTAACAAACCTGCTTCATACAGATGGGGTTGACTTGAGCTGGAGCCTAAACTAGCAGGATCAGGCAAAAGGCAGGCAAGCCATGGACAGGGCACCAGTCCACCATAGGGCACACTCATGCGGAGCCGCCTCTTAACCTAACATTGTCATGTTTGGGATGTTAGAGATAATTGGGGTTTTCACAAGACTTGGAGAGGACCTCTTAACTCCACACAGAAGTAGGAATCATAGCCAAGACTCCAAAGCTGTGAGACAGCACATCATTATGCCCCCTCTCAGCTCCACTGATGGATCTTCATGTTTTTCGTTGCTGTTTCTGTTCTGACCCAATTTAAAATATCTGATATTACAACTAAACTGCAAACACATTAGTTCATTGTTTTACCAGAAATGTAAGAAGAAACAGTAACTGACTGATTTGATGCCATTTCTTTGAAGTGCTCTCATCAAAGAGTGTGTCTGCACTCTGCAGTGACTGGGAAAACATTCTAAAGAACCGAGAAGAAAAATAAAGCCAGAAGAAGTGTCACGAAAAAGAAGCACAGTGGTAAAGTGGAGTGTTTGCCTGTAGTTAGGTGTCAGGCCTGTGGGTGCTTAGTGGGATAAGCTGTGTCACGCATGCATGTCAAAGGACCTGCTCACAGGCTCAGTTGAGGTATATAATAACCGCCAAGACATGAGGGGATGCCTCCTTTTCCCACAATGCCGTAAAGCCACCACATGAAGGCATTTAACCCTGCCTGTTCTGGTACAGCCATCATAAAATCCCAGGCATCAGGAGGTGTCATTACTGGCCAGAGCAACCCACCAGATGGAGTACTGCTAGTGTGACTGCAACCTTTGTCTTTATTTTGAGATTCCCACTGAAGGCACATACGCCAACAAGCATTGTTTTTGTTTATTTCTGTTTATCTTGATGCCCCCAGACAGTAAAATAGAAGACCTGGTTGGATAATGGATGGATGGACCTGGTTTTCAACCCAAAATTTTTTTTCTGCATCCTTAGCTGTCATTCCCACATCTAGCCACAGGTGTTTGATACTTACAGCAACTGTGAGTATTGCCTTAAACCTTAGGAGTAAATCCAGCTGAATGGTTAGTGTTTTACTCTCTCATATACGAAGAAACCTCCCACACCTCAATTATTTTTGTAATTATGTCTGTGTGTGCGTGCGTATGTGTATGTAAACACGATAACTTGAGTACATTTTCATTTAGGTCAACCAAATTTCACATACAAGTATTAGGTACAAATAGTAGATTTCTGTCAACTTTTGGGCTATTTCTGCTAACCGGAAGTAGTACTTTTTTATTCATGCAGCTGCAGAGTCCGATTTATTCAACTTTACTTTTATAATAATTGTTCAATATATTATTAATTTAATTTGTTGTAGTTGATGGTTCTTTAATGTACATCTCCCTATTATAATAAAAAAATCCTGGGATGAGACAAACTTTTTCAGAGAGATACTTTCACGCCAATTTGCGCCAAGAGATTTAACCACGTCCGTGGCCTGCACATAAAAGATAAAGAGTAGATGACAAAGTAGAACGTCATAAAGAATTAAAAAATGTTGGTGCCATACACATGTAGAGCTGGTTAGAGATAATGGAAGTACTAAAATTCGAAAGTCACAAAAAAATGATAGTAAAGATCGCATTAGTACAAACAAACGGAAATTATTACTCTGTGAAATAACCAAACAGTGAAAAGAGATTGAATATATTGTTCGGATTTAAACTTTAAGTCGGAGACTTGTAGATCATCTAATTCGTGTTGCCATCAGGGAAAAGTAGTGTTTCTTCCCAATAAAGAGGCGTATCCGTGAAAATTAAAAGACACATAGCGCAGGCCGGGGTGTTGGCGAGCAAAACAAGCAGGGGGAAAACCTCTCTAGAAATATCTATATATATATATATATAAATTCCAACATCTGTCTGTCTGTCCACTTTTCACAAGAGAACTACTTAACGGATATAGATCAGGTTTTTCTCTATAATTTGCTTTTACATTCCAGTTGACTTTGACTTCTGTTATTGTGCTATGTATCATAGTTCGCTTGTGGTACCGATGTATTTGCGTGAATCTGAGAGAGACGCAGTTGGCTGAGAAGAGGGAAGGGGGGCAGGACCCTCCTCACTCATGTGCCAGCCTCACGCTGAGTACCTTAAATCCACTTAGCTAGCGAATGAGAGAACATATGTGACAGAGGAGGGGACGCTGGCGCATGCTTGCTGCTGACGCTCCTCCCTGTTAACAACACTTTTTGTAAAATTTGCCTTAATCCTGCACTTTTTTATGCTTGTTTTATTTCTTTATTGTACATGTAGTTCGTGAATGCAGCTGACTCAAATTGTATGGATTTGGATTAATTTTTACGGACTTTATGGATTTACCTTGACTGGGAACAACTGAATCTGTGGATCACAGGACGAGACCTGAGAACATTTCGATTCATTTTATTGTGCTTTATGACTAAGAACTGATCTGATGATCACACCCACCTGGCTTGTGGCTCTGCGGTGATCACGCCTGTAATACCCAGTTTTACCTGTTTATGGCTGTATGTTGGATCCTCCAAATCCTGCTACTTCCTCCTGCTATGCTTTCTGTTGCTTTGCTATCGCTGCTCATCTGCGCCATCGCACCCACCCGTCTCACCGGCTCTGCTGTGCTGTGCTGCTTCTCCACTGCTATCAGATAAGTATTGCTCAGTATCATGCTAAAATACTCTCATGAAAAACTCCTTTATATTAAACAGTTTGTCCAGAGCAAATTGTCTGACTGGAATATGCTAAAAGACACCGGTATTTTGCAAGGCCCGAAATATGTACATCACTGGTCAGGTCACCGCCATTGCTGGGCTACAAATGAAAAGATCACCAGAAGCATTTGCTCAGGAATACGCCGTCCTACTCATGGCCCTGAAAACAGAAGTGTCAGTGTGCCAAATTTACAGTATGTGAAAATAAACTCCGGTCATGACTCTGTGCAAAAAGAAGTCTCATCAACTAATATTGCATTTAATTTAATTCAAGATCTGTTAATGGCAAAGCATTGGTGCTGTCAGAATTCATCATTCACACCGAACTTGATATGCTGTGCTTAACGGAGACTGGCAAAAATGAATTTACATCTGTCACGGAGGCGACACCACCTGGTTACACCTTCCTCACAGAGCCTTGTAACTCAAGAGAAGGTGGAAGACTTGCAGTAATTGTCAGAGTGGAATTAAACATCAAAAGAATCCCAATTGATTGTCTATTATCTTTTGAGTGTCTGGCTCTTAAACTAATAATGGAATCAGGTCCTGTCTTACTCATTGTTCTTTATCATCCTCCAAAATACAATGCATCCTTCTTATCTGATCTGACTGAACTATTAACCCACCTAAGTTCCTTTTCCCAGAGAGTCATTCTTCTTGGTGATTTCATCATCCATATTGATGTTGATCTCATCTAAACTAAGAAGTGAATTCCTATCCTTACTGGACTGTTTTGTCTTGACACAACATGTTGATTTTCCCACCTACTCTGGTGGTCACATATTTGATCTGTACATCTGGATTATCTGTTGCCAACACTTACAGCACTGATATGGGACTCTCTGACCATAAAGCAGTACTTTTCACTGTCTCATTACCTCTCCCTCCTCTTAACTGTAAATGACAAATTTCTTACAGAAACTTTAAAAATATCTGTCTCGCTATCCTTTCTGGATCTATTTCTGATCTTTTACTGTCTTCGCTTATTCCATCAACACTAGATAGTCTTGTTGACCACTATAACACAGCTCTTAGTTCAACATTAGATAAAACAGCTCATTTAAAACATAAGGAGGTTTCCTTTAACACTAGAATTACCAGAGCCTACAAAAAAACTCATAGATCCGTCCCACCTTAAATCGCTTTGCACCTCTCCATCGGCATCTTTTGTCCTTTAAATGTGTTGATAAGCAGCAAGCAGCAAGCAGCCTGCTTTCACATCCCCAAGAGGCATGCTCAAAAAATACATGTGTAATGCCACAAAACGTGCATGCAGACACTTCAGTTCACAAGCATCGGTACGAGAATGCAGTCAGACTTCTTTTTAGGGCACATACACTGTCCAGATGTAAGCACTAGCATGGCAAGTCGCTTGCGAACTGAAGAGTCTATAGCTGCAGGTGTAGGCTGCCGTCGCAGTACTTTGTATATAAGAGGCAGATCGAATGTTATTTACTTATTTACCTTGGTTTATTTACTTACTTTCTACAGCGTAAAGTCACAAGTAGAGTGCAGAACTATAGCGCGTGTTTATGTGAAAACAGCAGTGTCAGAAAACTGAATAAAAAAAAAAACATAGCTAACCTTTACAAGTATTATACATTTACATTGGCTGTTACAGACTGAAATCAAATGTATGTTTTTATTCTAAAATAGTTTAGAATAAAAGCAGCTCACTTCTCAAAACAGACTCGTTGGGGATTGAAACCATGAAGTTTTGATTACCAGTCAACAGCTGATATCGCGCCACCAAAGCGGTCATAGTAAATGCGTGTCAATGTCGCATCCTAACGTGGGTTCTTTTTCTGCAATTATATTTTTGAATAAAAGTTCTGTTATATTTATACCTTTTGTGAAAGTGTTTCTTTGATATTTGGACTTCAGGCTTCACACATTATAAACTTCATGTCTACATTTTGTCAATTATAACTAAAACATGAAAAACGTTTCTTTTTTAACTATGTGTTTACATAGACCATTGTAGACACGGAACACACATGAAATGCAAGTGTTACAAATAATGATATAGTATTTATAAAAGGTGTCATTTTGCTTGACTTCTCACTCTATACAACTCCAAGCAACTGACACACACGTAAACAGACTTGAGCTGAGAAAACTGTGCGCCGGTGGGGGATGTGATAGCAGACTGCTTGCTGCTTATCAACACATTTAAAGGACAAAAGACACTGATGGAGAGGTGCGAAGCGATTTAAGGTGGTACAGATCTACGGGTTTTTTCGTAGGTTCTGGTAATTCTAGTGTTAAGCATTCAGCTCCTTGGTATAATTCAGAATTGCGATCTATGAAAGCAGCTGGCCGACGCCTTGAGAGAATGTCACATAAGTCTGGCCTCACCGTGCACATCCAGGCTTTCTCTGACCACCAAAGAGCTTACAGAGAAGCACTAACTGCTGCCAAGAACAAACATTATGGCAGAATAATAGAAAGTGGCCATGATAACCCAGGGTTTTTTTCTCTGTAATTAATAAACTACTCCAAACCGCATCTGGCCCAACTACCTCTTCTACTGAAGTCTGTGAGAAATTCCTCCACTTTTTCCGTAACAAAATTAAAGATCTAAATAATTCAACTAACATAAATACATCATCTGTTTATATCTCTCCCTGTTTTCCCACTCCATCCAGCTCCTTCTCTAAGTTCTCACCAGTCACATCTGCTTTTGTTAATGACCTGCTTTGTAAGATGAGGCCGACTACTTGTGTACTGGACCCTATCCCCACCACACTACTTAAATCCTGCCTTCATGCCATAATCCTGACTGTTACAACGATAATAAACTCATCCCTTGACACTGGCTCTGTGCCACTCATTTTTAAAATCGCTTTAGTAACCCCAATGTTAAAAACGTCTGGTTCTGATGCTGACAGACTTAACAATTTTCGGCATATTTCCCACTTACCTTTTCTGTCAAAAGTTCTTGAGCGTGTTGTAGCTTCCCAACTCACCAACTATCCATTCATCCATCCATTAACCAACCCGCTTTATCCTAACTACAGGGTCACGGGGGTCTGCTGGAGCCAATCCCAGCCAACACCGGGAGCAAGGCAGGAAACAAACCTCGGGCAGGGCGCCAGCCAACCGCAGGGTGCACACACACACACACACACACACCAAGCACATACTAGGGACAATTTAGAATTGCCAATGCACCTAATCTGCGTGTCTTTGGACTGTGGGAGGAAACACTCACCAACTACTTAACTTCTAATAATTTGATGGAACCCTTTCAGTCTGGTTTCAGAGAACACCACAATTGTGAAACTGCTCTGCTACGAGTAACCAATGATTTGATTATGGCAGCCGACTCTGGACAAACCAGTATATTAATTCTGTTAGACCTCTGTTCTGTTAGTGCAGCATTTGACACTGTCAGACATGAAATTCTACTGTCCAGAATGGAGAACATGCTGGGTATCTCTGGCACTGCCCTCCAGTGGTTCAAGTCCTATCTAACTGATAGGCAAGAGTTTGTTAGTCTTGGCAACAGCAGGTCCAGCACAGCGCCAGTCATACAAGGAGTTCCACAGGCTTTGTCCTCATTCCTCTGCTTTTCTGTATTTATATGCTTCCCCTTGGCTATATTATTCGTAGCTTTGGACTGGGTTATAATTTTTTATGCAGATGACACTCAACTCTATTTCAGTGTTAAAAGTGGAACTTCATCAGAGCTTTCTCAGCTCACAGCTTGCCTCAGTGATATTAAAACCTGGATGGAGCAGAACTCTTTAAATTTAAATTGCAACAAAACTGAACTCCCGCAAATTGGGACTAAAATGCAACTTAATAAAATGAGCTCCTTCCCAGTCCATCTTGGCGGTGATCTCATCAGACCTGCCTCTACTGCAAAGAATCTTGGTGTCATTTTTGATTCCTCCCTTTCTTATTCTGCCCACGTAAATCACATTAAGAAACATTCTTAACTTCACCTCCATAGCATATCCTGTGTTCACTCCTTCCTCTCCTTTTCTAACACTGAGAAACTTGTTCATGCTTTTATCACATCCTGCATCGATTATTGTAATTCCCTACTGGCAGGAACCTCTTCTAATCTTACAGTATATCACAGCTCCAGCTTATTAAAAACTTGGCTGCAAGAGTCCTCACTCGAACCAGCAGCAACGAGCACATCACACCCATCCTGCTTTGCTTTCACTGGCTCCCTGTGTCCTACAGAATTGAATATAAAATTCTGCTAATGACCTACAAAGCCTTAAACGACCTTGTGCCAAACTACATCAGTGACCTTCTCCATCACTATGTGCCTGTCCGCCCACTAAGGTCCTGTGATTCTGGCAATCTTGTTGTACCCCACACTAATCTACACTCCATGGATGACAGGGCTTTTAGCTGTATAGCGCCCAGACTCTGGAATGACCTACTGAAATTAATTAGATCTGCGGTGGGCTGGCACCTTGCCTGGGGTTTGTTTCCTGCCTTGCACCCTGTGTTGACTGGGATTGGCTCCAGCAGACCCCCATGACCCTGTAGTTAGGATATAGCGGGTTGGATAATGGATGGATGGCTGAATTAATTAGATCAGCTGACTCTATGAATTCTTTTAAAAAACAACTCAAAACTCATCTGTTCAGAAAGGCTTTTAGCTCTACCTGACTGTATTACCCTTCTTTCAGTTTACCTCTCTGTCAAGATGCTCATGTAACCTGTGTGTGTGTGCTGGACCATCAGTTATGTTTTCTGTTAGGCTTTTTTCTCTGAATTTACTATCTCACTCTTCTTTATTTATTTATCTGGTTTAGTACAATGCTATATACTGTATACACTGCCATTCTTTCTTAAACTCTGTGAAGTGCCTTGAGCATGGGAAAGTCGCTATATAAATAAAATGTATTATGATTATTATTATAACTACTTAACGGATTTAGATCGGGGTTTTTCAAGAATTTGCTTGAACATTCTGGTTGATTTTGCGACTTCTCTCATCGTGCTAAGTTTCATAGTTCACTTGCAGGAGTGATATATTTGCACTAATCCGAGATAGAGGTTGCGAGTTGAGGGGAGGGGGACATGTGACGTCAGGAGTGGGGAGCCAGACAGGGCCCTCCTCACTGTCCTCTTTCACTAATATGCAGGCAGAGCCATGGGGGACAGCTAATATAAAAATATAATCATTGTCTTGCGATTTACTCCTCAAATATCCATACACATACAGTGGTGTGAAAAACTATTTGCCCCCTTCCTGATTTCTTATTCTTTTGCATGTTTGTCACACAAAATGTCTCTGATCATCAAACACATTTAACCATTAGTCAAATATAACACAAGTAAACACAAAATGCAGTTTTTAAAATGATGGTTTTTATTATTTAGGGAGAAAAAATCCAAACCTACATGGCCCTGTGTGAAAAAGTAATTGCCCCCTGAACCTAATAACTGGTTGGGCCACCCTTAGCAGCAATAACTGCAATCAAGCTTTTGCGATAACTTGCAATGAGTCTTTTACAGTTCTCTGGAGGAATTTTGGCCCACTCATCTTTGCAGAATTGTTGTAATTCAGCTTTATTTGAGGGTTTTCTAGCATGAACCGCCTTTTTAAGGTCATGCCATAGCATCGCAATTGGATTCAGGTCATGACTTTGACTAGGCCACTCCAAAGTCTTCATTTTGTTTATCTTCAGCCATTCAGAGGTGGATTTGCTGGTGTGTTTTGGGTCATTGTCCTGTTGCAGCACCCAAGATCGCTTCAGCTTGAGTTGACGAACAGATGGCCAGACATTCTCCTTCAGGATTTTTTGGTAGACAGTAGAATTCATGGTTCCATCTATCACAGCAAGCCTTCCAGGTCCTGAAGCAGCAAAATAACCCCAGACCATCACACTACCACCACCATATTTTACTGTTGGTATGATGTTCTTTTCTGAAATGCTGTGTTCCTTTTACGCCAGATGTAATGGGACATTTGCCTTCCAAAAAGTTCAACTTTTGTCTCATCAGTCCACAAGGTATTTTCCCAAAAGTCTTGGCAATCATTGAGATGTTTCTTAGCAAAATTGAGACAAGCCCTAATGTTCTTTTGCTTAACAGTGGTTTGCGTCTTGGAAATCTGCCATGCAGGCCGTTTTTGCCCAGTCTCTTTCTTATGGTGGAGTCATGAACACTGAACTTAATTGAGGCAAGTGAGGCCTGCAGTTCTTTAGATGTTGTCCTGGGGTCTTTTGTGACCTCTCGGATGAGTCGTCTCGGCGCTCTTGGGGTAATTTTGGTCGGCCGGCCACTCCTGGGAAGGTTCACCACTGTTCCATGTTTTTGCCATTTGTGGATAATGGCTCTCACTGTGGTTCGCTGGAGTCCCAAAGCTTTAGAAATTGCTTTATAACCTTTACCAGACTGATAGATCTCAATTACTTCTGTTCTCATTTGTTCCTGAATTTCTTTGGATCTTGGCATGATGTCTAGCTTTTGAGGTGCTTTTGGTCTACTTCTCTGTGTCAGGCAGCTCCTATTTAAGTGATTTCTTGATTGAAACAGGTGTGGCAGTAATCAGGCCTGGGGGTGGCTACGGAAATTGAACTCAGGTGTGATACACCACAGTTAGGTTATTTTTTAACAAGGGGGCAATTACTTTTTCACACAGGGCCATGTAGGTTTTGATTTTTTCTCCCTAAATAATAAAAACCATCATTTAAAAACTGCATTTTGTGTTTACTTGTGTTATATTTGACTAATGGTTAAATGTGTTTGATGATCAGAAACATTTTGTGTGACAAACATGCGAAAGAATAAGAAATCAGGAAGTGGGCAAATAGTTTTTCACACCACTGTATCTAAGTATATGAGAAAGTCTAATGTAGACCACTCCCAATTTTTGTACTGAAAAATATATATACTGGCCAAAATATCAAGTGAGTGACATGTCAGGTTGTAGCCTAGTGACTATAGCTGACCTACTGTGTCAACAAAACTGAATGTATAGGTCTGTACTTGTGAAGTAATTTGGGATAGTTTTTCATTATGGAAAGTTACATTAAATAAATGTCTTTTTATATAAATAAATGGCTTCTACTAGGTGATATGAAACTTAAAACAATAAATTGTTCATCTTATTTATACTTTGTTTTCTTTTGATACAGAATGACAATATGATATTGCCAAACATTTCATTGCACAGAGAGGAGTGACTGAAAGAAGAAAGTGACTGGGATTAAGAGGAAGTTACATATGACAACCTACCCTCACTGCTGCAGGACAACGTGAACCTCATGAAGCTTTAACACAATAGATAAGCCATAATGATGAACTGGATGACAACAAAAAAAGACACAAAAAAATCAGCTAGAACACCCCTTAGCACACACCTACTGAACCTGGGACTCACAGTGTGCAGATAAGATGTACAGAGCTGTTAAAGTCAACCTGAAATATTCTCCCGAATATTTAAAGCTGTAACTTGGAGACTGTACACATAAAGCTCCTAGTGAAGGTCTGACTATACTGATCACCCTAGTGAGGGTAGTCATTCCAATTTATGGCAGTAAGGTTTGAGTCGAGTGATGTGTCCAGGTTGTAGTAGTTCAGACAGTGATTTCCTCCAACTGCATTTGCAGGAAGATTCCTCCAATAAGAAGGTCCCTTCTCATGGAAATTATTAAAAGCTCGATTGGAAGTGACCCTGGAATAGGGTTTAATGCCTACATCTAGCCCACAGTGGGAGGAAAAGTGACCAGATAAGTTCAAGCTTACAAATTCATTGCCATGTGTACTTAGTACAGTTAGATTCTTACTTCGATGCCTCTTTCAGATTAGCGAAAGTAATACAATACCTGCAAGACTGGACACAACACAGTACACTAAAGACATAGAAACATAAGAAACACAAAAAACTCAGTTATCAGTATGGCTGTCTGTTAGGCAGCCCTATGACCTGTGGATAAAAACAGTACAAGAATCTAGTGAGTGATGAGTGCTGCTGATCATCTGTACTGTTTGCTACGATAGAGAGAGAAAGAGACGTGACTGAACACCATGGCTGAAGTCGTTATTATTGTTTACCATGTCTTATGTATGTCCTGAAGCAGAAGGCTGATGTCTATCAATAATGCCACCTTCACCACCTTCAGTAGTGCTCTGTGGTCCTGAGCGAAAACAAAATACCATACCAGTGTGTAATGCAGCCAGAGGGGACAGACTACATTGTAGAGATGTGTGACATTTAGGCCTTCCTCATATATTTAAGAAAGTGAAGGTGCTGGTGAGCCTTCATGGTGATAGTCGAGATGTGTTCTGTCCATGTTAAGTCATCAGTGACAATGATTGTGTAAAATTTAAAGCTGCTGAGTGCTGACCTCCTCCACTGAAGCCCCTAAAATGCAGATACCAGTGTGGTCTTTCTCTTAAAGTCAATCACCACCTCCTTGATTTTGCTGGTGGAAACCACAGGGTAACTGCTGAGTCTAAACTGGCTTGGACACTTTCAATATGAAATGTGGCTGTTTTTCTCCTCTTGTTTTTGGCTGAGAAAAATGAACGAATGCAGGAAAAAATAGAATATTCCTGACTGTATAAGTTTTCAGACATAGAAGAATGAGGACCACTTGTATGCAATAAAGTTTGGTGAAGTGCACCTATCTGTTCGGAGTTCCACAGCTGGACAGCAGATCCTAATGCCTTGAAGACAAAGAAACATTCAGGAGGAATTCAGATTACAGTGAATGAAACGACCTATTCAATGGAAGGATACAGAAGAAAATCTGTATCAATGAGCAGTGAAGTACATCAATAAGAAATAGAGAAAATGTGGCACAACTTTAAATCTATGCAGAATATGGCGGCATGCAAAGCAGAGTGTCTGGTGGGAAGTCCCCAAGGATTGCAATTCTAGAAAAAAAAAAGAATTAGCCTTGCTTCCTTGAGATGCTGAAGACAACAATTGCCTGAGTGTCACAATCCATGGTTGTGGGAGAGTTAAAGAAATGCAAGCCACTATGGAAAGAAATTTGCATCAGATCTCAACTGCCATTTGCCAGAGAGAATGTGAGAGACATGGAGACCATGAAAAATATGCTTCCGTGGTCAGCTAAGTCCGAATGCAATGTAAAAGTAGAAAAAGAAAAACAAAATTACACCCTCCAGCAGATGTGAGACCTCAGAGAATCTGCAAAATAATTTAAATCACTGTGTATAAGTCACACTGGCAAAACATAAGCTCTACTGTGGCCCAATAAAAGTGTTAAACGTTGGAGGTTGCTGTTGACCACATTTTAGGATGGGGATGTAATAGAAGTCATCAAATGATGAGAACAAAGAATGATAACAAGACGATTGATTGACAGGTTCAAAGTAAAGGAGATAGGGGACAACTTTGTGTGGCACCTTTAAAAATCTGGAATGGTCAAGAAATATTCAAAATTGTTAGGATTACTGCTGTTCCAGAAAGCAGAAAGGAGCCGCAGAGCCAAGCTATTAGGATCTGGGAGTTTTCCAGACCTCATCTAGTCCAGATCTTCCTTAAACTCAGTGTAAGAAGGGAGTCCAACAAGGCTGCTTCATCTGTAGAGAGACTTGGGAGGGATAGGTTCTCTGGAAAAAAGTTCAGTTAAAAGGGAAAGGGTTATGAAATTTAACAAAAGCAATCCTGTGATCAATGAGCAAAACTGGTTTCACATCAGAAAGCCAGGTAGCCAGCAACTGAAAAATAAAAAAAGAACTAATCAGTTCTGGAGTGAGATTAACGGCTTTTAGAAAAAACACAAGAACATCTTGGAGGAGGGGATTAGTAGCTGAAAAGAGTCAACCACAGACCAGTAACAAATGTACATAGCTAGCAAGTCAAGTGTAGATAGGAACTGGAAGCTTGGCTAGCATAAGATTCAAAAATGTGTTCTTATCCACACCCAAATACATTTCATACACTTTTGGCCAGTTATATTGGGGGGGGAAAGACAGTCAATATAGAGTCGGAGAATAAATGCAGAATATAACAATCTTTTTTTCCATGCAAATTGCCAAATTCATCTGTATTTTAGTCTGTGGAATATGACACAAGAATAACTTTGCCACATTTCCTGGAACTGGAAGATGCCAAAGTAGCAATGAAATAACACTTTATACAAAAGGCAAGGGACATCCTTGGTCAGCAGTTTGGACTACTGCTGCAATGTGATGTGACACTTCTTGTCCAAGACTCTATAACTTGATTTACCGCTCCAAGCCCCAAACATTTCAGGATGGAACTGAAATATTAGTCATTAAAGAACGAAAGAAAGAAAGTAAGTTATATTGTAGGAAGTAAATGTTAAAAGACATGCCTTGTGGCCCCCATGTTGCACCCATGAAATAACAGCAGCAGTATAAACAGGATGTGACAGCACCATGCTGTCAAAAGACACAAGAATAGACGGTGAGATTCTTCATACCAGGTTTTGATCCATCACAATGACACATAAGGAGAAAAGGAGGCTAGAAACAAGAGTCTGATAATACATATTAGAGAAGAAGTGTGCCATTTTCCTGGATCAAACTCTTCAGTAGCTTGCTTTGGGTCATCAGTTGCAGTCCTTCTTCATGTGCCCTTTTCATCACATAGCCTTCATGGACTGAGCAGTGGATGGGCTGAAATCCAGAAAGGGTAGAATACGCTGAGCAGTAAATGCAGAAAGTCTTCTGATCAAACCTGTCCACTACAGGAGCAAAGCCACTTGTTATATGTTACTGGTCATAGGTTTTTAAACTTGTATCCCAACTCTGAGTATTCTCTTTTATTCTAAGAATGTGAACATTATGTCAACAATTCCTGCCTTCCACTTCGGCAAGGTTAGTGCTCCAGTGTTTTAATCTATTAATCATCATGACCTACGGTGTTTACTAATATCTCAAACTCCAACAAATTCTTCCTTTGCTAATCTTGAACTTATTTCAATTGATTCTGGACAGTATCAACCTTCGCTTGAAGACTGTGATAAATGGAGTTCTGCTGTGTGTTTTGCTATGATTTGCATCACACAGGTGAGTAATTTGGTCTTATTTGATACACCAGCCTGTTTATGCATGACTGTCATCATACGTAGAGGCTTCTTCTCTGGATTTGAGCCTTCAGAATGGGACCTTCACTCCTGATGACATTTTAACACCCCAAAAGGTAAACAGTAACTTATAATATACAGTATTGATAATCAAGGAGCTGGTAGGCTGTTAACGAGGAAGGTGGAGAAGAAGCAAGTTGCCCCGTGGAGCTACTGTACCTCAGAAAGTCACCACCAAAGGTCATGTCATGTGGTCTCCATTTTATCTCCTTTAATAAAACCTCTATGTTTCTCTGCATCAAGGCATGAAAATTTAAGTAAACACGACAAACCTTCATGTTAGAGGAGTTCCCAGTCCTATTTTAACTTAAAAGATACTAAATAATTAAATTACAACACTATACACTATAATAATAACACTATAATACTTAACTTAATCTGTAATGATCAGTTTAAAAAATCTCACTTGACCCAAAAATATAAAACACATTGCTAAATTGGGATGAATTCAGAGTAGGAATGGCAATGTTCAAGACGTGTGCAAGCAGACCTGATCATTGCTTGATAGGTGATACTGTGTGGCTCCCAGACTCCATTTCAGCATGGCTCCAATATGCTTTAAGCTTAATTTTAGATATGAAAAATTGTTTACTTCAAGCTAAATGTGATTTACTCAGTGGTGCTTGAAAAAGCCATGCACATCTGTCGTGTCTCCCTGGAGGCCCAAAGTTTCAGTCAGCCTTTAAAACCATATGGAGGTTGAAGATGACTGTCATACAAATCTTCTTCACACTATAATTTGACTTCCCATTACAACTGGGCATCCCATTCTGTTTTACCTTTATAACTAAACTAGCAAAATACCCGCGCTTCGCAGTGGCGAAGTGCTGCCTTAAAATTTTTATTAAGAAGAAAAGTAAACCTTTTTAAACTGAGGGAAAATATACCAATAATTATTTGTTAAGGATCTCTTTGTATGCCATGTTGCCAGATCGGCCCTCTGGTTGTAATATGACCAAGCTGTGCGCTGAGCTTACTCTTGAGCATGCAACGTACAGTTGGCCATGTGAACAGTAATCTTGCCTCAAATCTCACAGCTTGGATTGCTGCTGTCATAATCGGTTTGAGTTTCATGGTTTGTTTCAATTACGTTAGTATTTGCAGGATGTTTTGTGTTGAAATTACATTTGGCATCTGTCAAGTGTTGTAAGCATACAACCGGTTTCATTGATAACTTCGCATCCAGCTTTTGAGAGTTTAAACATTCATAAACATCAAAGTGTCCACTACTGAAATCGTCACCTGTGAATTTAAGATGTTTAAGAGGCATTGGTGGTTGTCGAAAGGTGTAAAATATTTGGCCGTTTCGGTACACTTGAAAGCGACAACCGAACAATTCAGCGGAAGCCATCAACTCACATGCAGAACCATAGGTGAAGGGCTTAAGCATTTCACTCTTCTAGTGCTCCTGTGTAGTATAATTATCTCCTGTACCGTCATCAGTCCACACCTTGAACCTGTCCCAGTCATTCAATACATAAGACACAATGTTCCTCCGAATATCAAGAGTGAGCCTGATATGGCCGTGCAATATGTAACAAAGAGAATGGAAAAGGTCGGTGCCATCTCTGGGCATTGGAAACCACTCGGTAAGTGACAGTTCTTTGATCGATGGTGATCACCTCGATAGACATGTTAATGGGGGTACAGTTGGAATGATAAAGGAAATGGGTACCTGAACAATGTAAAGTAAGTCTAAAATACCTACACAATAAATAAAATCATAATAAACGAACAATAAAACAGAGGAGAAGCTGTGGATTAAATAAAAAGGCTGCAGTTATCAGCAGGGAGACGTGAATACCGTGGTGAAGCAAAGAAGGGAATGTAGAGACCGGAGCGACGGACGGTCTTATATAGGCAGACAGCCAACAACGTGGGAGGCGTGGGGATAGGGGACCCAACGCCGCCTCACACGGTGACTGAGCTGCAGGTTATGGACGTATATATGTACGTAAGTAGGATTCAGTTAGCGTTGGGAACCCGCATACCAAATTTCTTGAAGATGGGCCCATAGGTAACAAAGACCGTTGGAAAGTTCAATATGGCGGCCGACAGTGGCATCATACCACCATAATAAGTATGCACATCGGTTTCGGTTAGTGCAGGGAAGCCGCCTACCAAATTTCGTGAAGATGGGGTCATAAATAAGAATGTTTAACATGGCGGACGTTGTCGACCATTATGACCGTTACACTTAGAATTTCGAAATGAAACCTGCTTAACTTTTGTAAGTAAGCTGTAAGGAATGGGCCTGCCAAATTTCAGCCTTCTACCTACACGGGAAGTTGGAGAATTAGTGATGAGTGAGTCAGTCAGTCAGTGAGTCAGTGAGGGCTTGCCTTTTATTAGTAGAGATAATATTTAGCTAATGTAAAGTTTTTCAGATTTCTTTCTGTAATTGGTTTCTTACTCATACCTGCTTCCCAGACGATCCTCCACTTTTTTGGCTAGCAGCAGTTTGCAGATTTCCTTGGTTGGTTCATCAAAGTTGCAATGTTCAAACTTGACATCATCTTCCAGAGTTCTCCTTTTTACCTCATCTTTACTGACTTTTTCCTTAAAGTCTTTGAAAGGGGTCCGCCCTGCAATCATCTCATAAACACTGCAACCCAGGGCAAACCAGTCTACGGAGTAGGTATAGTTTTCTTCTTTCAGGATCTCAGGTGCCATGTAGCCATTGGTGCCAGCCTGCAAGTATAACAAGATGAGTGGTCAGATGTGCCAGCAGCAGTGAGATTTAAATGCTTTCCATACACACATCTATCTTTAATCAAACCCATTTAATCCAGTCTCCGTGATATTGTTACCTGAATGATACAGCAATAATTCCTTAATCCATTTTCTGAAATTGCACAACAATTTCATTTGAACCGCAGCTTTTGGCAGGAGGCAAAAACAAATTTGGGGTGGGACTCCACTCACATACCCTCCTACGGTTACTCAGTTCAGTGGTACCAGTTATGCCAGACTGATAGGTCTTTAGGATGCGGGAAGAAACCCAAGAACATGGAGAAAATCCACACAAGCACAAGAGGAACATCTACGTTCAACAGAGCTACCATGCTGGGATAATGAATTATCTAATATTGTAATATTGCAAGATCATTTTCTTGAAGGAGGACAGAATTTATTTTCCTTGAGGAATCTGCACAACAATAATTCTTTATTGTCATTACACATTTGTATGTGTGTGTATGTATACAGTATATGTGTGTATATATATATATATATATATATATATATATATATATATATATATATATATATATATACACAGTGGGTACAGAAAGTATTCAAACCCCCTTCAATTTTTCACTCTTTGTTATATTGCAGCCATTTGCTAAAATCATTTAAATTAATTTTTTCCTCATTAATGTACACACAGCACCCCATATTGACAGACAAAAAAAGAATTTTTGAAATTGTTGCAGATTTATTAAAAAGAAAAACTGAAATATCACATGGTCCTAAGTATTCAGACCCTTTGCTCAGTATTTAGTAGAAGCACCCTTTTGAGCTAATACAGCCATGAGTCTTCTTGGGAAAAATGCAACAAGTTTTTCACACCTGGATTTGGGGATCCTCTGCCATTCCTCCTTGCAGATCCTCTCCAGTTCTGTCAGGTTGGATGGTAAACGTTGGTGGACAGCCATTTTTAGGTCTCTCCAGAGATGCTCAATTGGGTTTAAGTCAGGGCTCTGGCTGGGCCATTCAAGAACAGTCACAGAGTTGTTGTGAAGCCACTCCTTCGTTATTTTAGCTGTGTGCTTAGGGTCATTGTCTTGTTGGAAGGTAAACCTTCGGCCCAGTCTGAGGTCCTTAGCACTCTGGAGAAGGTTTTTGTCCAGGATATCCCTGTACTTGGCCGCATTCATCTTTCCCTCAATTGCAACCAGTCGTCCTGTCCCTGCAGCTGAAAAACACCCCCACAGCATGATGCTGCCACCACCATGCTTCACTGTGGGGACTGTATTGGACAAGTGATGAGCAGTGCCTGGTTGTCTCCACACATACCGCTTAGAATTAATGCCAAAAAGTTCTATCTTGGTCTCATCAGACCAGAGAATCTTATTTCTCACCATCTCAGAGTCCTTCAGGTGTCTTTTAGCAAACTCCATGCGGGCTGTCATGTGTCTTGCACTGAGGAGAGGCTTCGACAGGCCACTCTGCCATAAAGCCCTGACTGGTGGAGGGCTGCAGTGATGGTTGACTTTCTACAACTTTCTCCCATCTCCTGACTGCATCTCTGGAGCTCAGCCAAAGTGATCTTTGGGTTCTTCTTTACCTCTCTCACCAAGGCTCTTCTCCCCTGGTAGCTAAGCTTGGCCGGACGGCCAGCTATAGGAAGGGTTCTGGTTGTCCCAGATGTCTTCCATTTAAGGATTATGGAGGCCACTGTGCTCTTGGGAACCTTAAGTGCAGCAGAAATATTTTGTAACCTTGGCCAGATCTGTGCCTTGCCACAATTCTGTCTCTGAGCTCTTCAGGCAGTTCCTTTGACCTCATGATTCTCTTGTCATTTTACATGACATGCATTGTGAGCTGTAAGGTCTTATATAGACAGGTGTGTGGCTTTCCTAATCAAGTCCAATCAGTATAATCAAACACAGCTGGACTCAAATGAAGGTGATCTCAAGGATGATCAGAAGAAATGGAAAGCACCCAAATTAAATATATGAGTGTCACAGCAAAGGGTCCAAATACTTAGGACCATGTGATATTTCAGTTTTTCTTTTTTAATAAATCTGCAACAATTTCAAAAAATTCTTTTTTTGTCTGTCAATATGGGGTGCTGTGTGTACATTAATTAATTTAAATGATTTTAGCAAATGGCTGCAATATGACAAAGAGTGAAAAATTGAAGGGGGTCTGAATACTTTCCGTACCCACTGTATATATATATATATATATATATATATATATATATATATATATATATATATATATATATATATATAGGGTGAGTCAAAATTATGTTAACACTAATGGTACTGCAATATATATATATATATATATATATATATATATATATATATATATATATATATATATATATATATATATATATATATATATATATATACTGATATACAATTTTTGTGCCACATATGATACATGTGTTGAACATGATGGTGAACAGGTTGACATTCCTGCAAATCATCTATGAAGAATGTTTTGTGAATAAATTGTTTCCGCCATTCAAATGTTAACATCATTTTGACTCACCTTGTATATATATATTTATCTGTCTCTTAGATTAGATTAGATTAAATAAATTTTATTTATGTATTTATTTATTTAAAGAGCCAAATTTTGCCCTAGGAACAAATACAGTTCGCTCTATCTATCTATCTATCTATCTATCTATCTATCTATCTAGCTAGCTAGCTAACCATCCATCTGCAAGACACTGGCTTCCTTTCAAATAACGAATTATCTTAAGATCACTTCTTTTAACTTACAAACCTGAAACTTACTGTCCTAATTCTCAATGAGTGCTTCTCTGTGAAAGCCTCATTTAATTTACAGTTGAGCCGCTACCGCTTGGTGTAGCTGAAACTGACAATATCTTCTCACTGATATCCATTCTGCAATGTTACAGCATTGTGCCCAGTCTGAGGAGCAGCTATCACTTCAAGAAGAGAAACGTCAGCATCTAAACTCTTATGCAAGACAGCATTGTGGTGAGTACCTCTAAAATAGGTTTGCAAATGGGTAGAACCTGAGGTCTAATTTGATCCCCTTTTCTGATGGTGACTTTCATAGATCAGGAAAGAAAAAATAAACCCCTAGACTACATTAACACAATGAAATAAGCAGTGCATATATCAGAGTAATCCAACCATAATTATACTTATATTCCCCCTTAGAATATCATACATAAAGAAAATAAAACAAATAAATAAATAAAGATGTAATTGGGAATACTATTGAATAATACTAATGAATAACCACCTCTGTAATAGAACTGACCTAGTGCGGACACAAAGAAAAGAGAAAAAAATAAAATAACACCTAATTACATGCAGAACATAAATATAACCAGCACATACAGTATACTGTATATACATATAAGGTAGTTTTAGACAGACACACACCTCTCTTTTACCCCACAATAAACAGATCCCTAGACCCTTTTTAACACCAGTATCCTTATCCCTTTTTTCTAAAAGATCCAACCTGACTGGGTAATCCACAGTTAATTCCAGTTTACAGGAACAACTGGTGCTCCTTCCCTTTGAGCTATATTATTTGAAATAATATAGCACCGTATTTACACGTGTACCACGTGCACATTTATTCCCGAAAATTAGCATTAGAAAATCAGGTGCACATCATACACGAGGAAATGTAATTCTGTAATGTTTACTTCTTCTGCTTGGGCTCGCGCACTCACACTCTCTCTCTCTCTCGCTTGCTTGCACTCTCATGCTCTCTCTCGATCGCTCTCTAAAAGCTTTCTATACAATCACAACGCGCGGCGTACACGGGGAAAAACGATTTTCGTGATTTTCTTCATAAAAATTAGGGTGCGCATCTTTCACGAGGGCATGCGGTACACAAGTAAATACGGTCTATCTTCCCAACACTGATCCTCTCAAACCCCTGTACTCCATTATAAACAAATTAAATTCTTTCACCTGATTTATATAAAATAATTTCTCAACTGAGACCCTCCACCTGCGTCCTTGACCTAGTACCAACAAGTTTATTTCAAAGAAGTATCGGCCGTGCTAATTGATAGTATTCTTGACATAGTAAACTCATCATTAGATACGGGGGTCTTCCCAGACTGTCTTAAGACTGCTGTAGTTAAACCCCTGCTCAAGAAAAATAATCTTGACCCCTCTGCTTTTGAAAATTTTAGACTTATTTCTAACCTGCCTTTCTTAAGTAAAATTCTAGAGAAGGCAGTCATTATGCAGTTAAATGACCACCTCGATAAACATGCTATTCTTGATAAGTTTCATTTGGGTTTTAGATCAAATCACAGTACAGAAACTGCACTCGTTAAAGTAGTAAATGACTTGCGGGTAAATGCAGACAGAGGCCATTTACCTGTTCTCATCATTGGAGCCCAATTCTGTCCTTGAAGCCATTGTGACCCTCACTCTGTAGTGGAAGTTGCAAGCTTCAATAGCAAAAATGGGCAAGTTCCCCTTGAACTCTCTCTTGCCAAATTCCTCTCCTCTTCCTCTCCTCTCCTCTTTTCCAAAAGCGCACCTCCTTTTTTGAAGAATGTGCAGCTGTTTGTGTCACAGAATAGCTCATTACACGGGGGACACACAGGCACAGCTTGACCCACCCTCTCCCCTTAAAGTGATATTGTGCAATTATTTAATTCACAAGAAATATGTATTTTTAAGAAAAACAAGGTGGCAGAAACAGATACAGTGAACATAATATGTAGGACCTACTAGAGAGTAATGCTTTTCCTTATGAAGTTGCAGATGACACAGCTAAGGGCCTAACTTAGGAAAACCCACAGAACAGCACGAACTACAAATCACGCAGCAGACAGAAAGAGTGCACACCAACACAACAGGAATACTTCATTTGAATCTGGAGGAGAAAGGGTCTTCTTCACAAGTCTCTTTTGTAAGGCTTCATTGGTCAAAGCTGTCACCCAAGATCACCCTTCACTCCCTTGCACTTACAGAAGATGTGCACCATATATGCAGATCTTGTTATTCCTGGCTCTTTGGTGTCTGTTGTACTGATGTTGACTCTGCTATATTGTTAATAAGTCTTTATTATTAATATTTCCCATGTTCATTCTGTCCAGTTTATTGGTTTTGATTTGATGCATAATTTTATGATTTAATTTATTATTATTACAGAACAAACATGAATTCAATCAGTACTACTGATACATTTATATTTTGTATCATGTCAAATCAAAATTAACATTTGCTCACTACTCAAGTCGGAGAGCTATGTGAATGAAAAGCCCACTAGGCAGCAGCCCTTCGTATATTTGAAACATCAGAATGATTAACAGAAGCTCAGCTTATCTATTTTACTACAGCATTAATTATATTTTTTCCTAATTCAGAAAAAAACTTTGGAGAGTTCCCTGTAATATACATTTTTCTGAAGTAAATCAGACATCATTTTCCAACTGAGTTATGGAGGGTGTAATAGGATTCTTCTAACTGAATAAAATAAGAATGTGAGCAAGCAATGTCATGTAAGATGTCACAATACAGTAGACAGAGAGCTATGCCATGTGGCATTACTCCAAAAAATGCTAGTACTGGGATCAGAGTAACTGTTAACCCAAAACTAGCTGACAAACAAGAAAAGATTATTTTCCTAATATAGTCTGAGTGTAGAGTATTTCTAAAACAGACTTTTGATAGTTACAAATGGCGTCTTATCCTGGGTATGTTTTGTATCATCTTAGTCAAGTCTGGTGAGAAGGCATATCTTTAATTATACCAATTTTGTTGATGGCTGACTTCAATTCAATATCTGAGATTTAAATTGAAAAGTCCCATTCTTCGTGTTGCTGTAGACCCTGTAGGGGTGCAGTCCATGAGATAACTTGGTAAATTCTGAGTCCTTACCTTGATTATCACTAGATAGTACAGTCACAGCCATGGGTATTGATGGGAGATTGAAAGCATGGGGTAAGATTTTTGTAATAAAATGTCTAACTTGTATTTAGTAAAAGTAGTGTGCTGCCAGAAGATTGTATGAGAGTAAATCAAAAAGTAAAGGCAATTTGAAAATTATGCTCTACTGGTGGATTTCAATTTCTACCCAAAGAAATCTCACCATGGTGTGTTGTTCAACAATAGTGCAATCCTGCAATGGAGCGTCCTTGTTCATTTGACTGTGGCCTCAACTAGATAATGGCAGAGTGCTGCATTCTTCATATTTCATGTAACTCGGTTTGAAATGTCATGCCACACTGTGAGTGTCCGAGAATCAAAGCCACTTGTCAGTATGTGGTATCAGCATTCATTTTCCTGATTTTTGCAAATCACCATATAGATGTCGACTATGGAGTGGGGCAATTCTGGAGCAATGCTAGAGAAACATTTTGATGGTATAAATCAAGGGTTCCCAAACTTTTTTTGACTGCAGACCCCTTTACCAAAAACTTTTAAAACCGTCGACCCCTAGTCATTTACTTTACTTACTCAAATTACTACATTTGTAAAGTACTCGATATTAAATATTTCACTAGATAACTAAAAACTTTTCATTTTAATCACTTGTAATTAATGATTGAAAAAGATAAAAGGACAACGGAATATGGCATTATCTATTAATATCGAAACCTGCACTAACAAAAATGAAAGCAAAAAAATACAAGCAGTTTTTTTACATTTTGGACATTTATGAAATAAATATGTAAATTCAAAATAAGTACAAATAGTCCAAGCTGTACTGTCTGAATTTCTTTTCTGGTTCAGTCATATTATTATCTGAAGAAATAAAAACTTTTATTAAAAAACAATTCCGACAGCCCCGTGATTAAAAAAAACAATAAAGTATGTACTTACTTGAAACAGAAGATTTTTGTTCAAACTCGAATAAATAAACTGTGTCCTCTGATTTTCTTTTTCGTAGTACTGCTCCTCAATAAATAATTATATTCAAAGTTCAAATCACAAATAAGTACATGTCACATGAAACAAAAAATTTTATTATGTTTTATGAAAGCATGACCGTACAAGACTGATAGATTCTGCTAATATCGAATATCTATCGTCTCGTCCCACCGTGAGCAAGTGCGGCCATGTAAGCGGTTTTTCATTTTTGCACTTGCTTTGATACGTTCGATAAGACAATGCACAGACATGTTTGTGCTACATGTATTTTCATGCATTCTTACGTGTGACTCTTTTAATGACACATTTTACCTTTTCGTTTGCAAGTTTGGTATGTAATGTGTTTTTATCAAAAAAGTGTTTTTTTGAATTATTTTACTTCTTAATTAGGTACCTATTGGAATCATAGATATTTTGAAGTAACAAACAAATAGCAGTAGTAAGGGGGTCTATTTTTGCTGTTGTCAACCCCCAAATTTTTTTATTGAAATTATCAACTATAAAGGGGTCGATATCGATTGGGAACTCTTGGTATAAATGATTCGAGAAGCCTGTATCAGCAGCGTTGGACTCTCTGTGTTGTTACATTCAGTATGTTTAGCTCATATGCAGTTAATTTTTGTTTGTCTGGTTGTTCAAATTAACTTTACAAGGGATTCATCTATACTAATAAAATGCAAAGCCCTCACTGACTCACTTATCACTAATTCTCCAACTTCCCATGTAGGTAGAAGGCTGAAATTTGGCAGGCTCATTCCTTACAGCTTACTTACAAAAGTTAAGCAGGTTTCATTTCAAAATTCTGCGCATAACGGTCATAATTGAATCCTACTTACATACATATATAGCCTGCAGCTTGGTCGCCGTGTGAGGTGGCGTTGCGTCCCCCATCACCACGCCTCCCACATAGTTAGCTGCCTGCCTATATACGGCTGTCCGTCGCTCCGGTCTCTTCATTCCCTTCTTTGCTTCGCCGCGGTATTCACGTCTCCCTGCTGATAACTGCAGCCTTTTTATTTAATTCACGGCTTCTCAGTTGTTTTATTGTTCGTTTATTATGATTATAGTTATTGTATAGGTATTTTAGATTTAGTTTACTGTTCAGGTACCCATTTCCTTTATCGTTCCAACTGTACCCTCATTAACATGTCTATCGAGGTGATCACCATCGATCAAAGAACTGTCACTTACCGAGTGGTTTCCATGCCCGGAGATGGCACCTGCCTTTTCCATTCTCTTTGTTACATATTGCACGGCCATATCAGGCTCAATCTTGATATCCGGAGGAACATTGTGTCTTATGTATTGAATGACTGGGACAGGTTCAAGGTGTGGACTGATGATGGCACAGGAGATAATTATACTACACAGGAGCACTATAAGAGTGAAATGCTTAAGCCCTTCACCTATGCATCTGCATGTGAGTTGATGGCTGCTGTTGAATTGTTCATTTTTTCGCTTTCAAGTGTACCGAAATGGCCAAATATTTTACACCTTTGGAGAACCGCCAATGCCTCTTAAACATCTTAGATTGACAGGTGATTATTTCAGTAGTGGACACTTTGATGTTTATGTTTCAACTCTCAAAAGCTGGATGCGAAGTTATCGATGAAGCCAGTTGTATGCTTACAACGCATGGGATGCGAAGTTATCGATGAAGCCGGTTGTATGCTTAAAACGTTAGACAGATGATGAATGTAACTTCAACACAAGTTCTGCAAATACTAACATAATTTAAACAAACCATGAAACTCAAACCGATTATGACAGCAGCAATCCAAGCTGTGAGAAAACAGTAAAAAGGAGGCGTGTCAGACGTCGTGTTACATTTTCTGATGCAGCTAGACGAAAACAACTTTGTGACGCTGCCGCCAAATATTCGCAGAAAAATCCACAAGTTAATAGACATGCTATCGCTAAATACTCGCAGGCAAATCCATAACTTAATAGAGACGCTGCCGCTAAATACTCGCAGTCAAATCCACAACTTCATAGAGACGCTGTCACTAAATATTTGCAGGCAATTCCACAAGTTCATAGACACGCTGCCACTAAATATTCACAGGCAAATCAAAAAGTTAATCCCGGGAATGCCTGTTAAACATTTTAGATTCACGAGTAGCGATTTGGGTAGTGAACACATCGATGAATGAAACCTGTTATTTTTACAACGGTTGACAAACACAGAATATAACTTGAACACAACACGTCCTTCAAATACGAACCTGATTGAAAGAAATAATGCTAATCAAATCCTTGATGACAGCAACACTCATAACAGTGACAAAACAATTACATTGACAATCATGTTACATTATTTTTAAAATGTTTCCTTTTCTTTTTCATAACTTCTTTAACACACTACTTCTCTGCTGCAAAGCGCAGGTATTTTGCTAGTATTCAATATGACTGTGTACTGATGGCTATCCTGAATGTACAAAACTATTAAAAACAAATTCATCAAACAAATGCAACCTAATCAACAAACATCAGATTGTTTACAGTGAAAGATGTCTTCAAGCTGGTGGCAGCATCACTGTCGAATCTGTCTGCAAGACTTTCTCAGGAAGACTTGAGGTGTGATGTTGGAGAAAACAAGTAGCACTTTGGCTGCACTGGAAGGCTTTCACACTTCTCTAAAATATAGAATCTGTGTCACATGACTGAAATTGATGTTGCCATTGAACGGCAGTTTGAAAAATATTGTTCATGGTGGCTGTTCATTAAAACCCACCAGCCTACTGCGATGGTGACTGCACAATTAGCATTTTACTTTGCAGCCCCATAAACAATAACCATATAGATTTTATATAGGCCCTTTAATTAAACTAACTAGTCGTCAATGAATTCAATGTATAATAATTATTTTTAAACTATATCCTGTATCCTCACTAATATATGCAAAGAATGCAGTTTCACCAACCAATCAATGTACGTCATCAGTCTTCCCTGTGAGTCTTTGGTGATGAAGAACTCTTTTAGCAGGTCCAGAGTGAATGTGTAGAATCTAATCTTCAAGTCATTGCCGGAGGTGAACAACAGATGATGGGAGTTGTGGAGTTTTTTTGCAAGTTTTAAGGTAAGCCCATTTGAGAGACACTTAATCTTTAAATTAATTCCATTTTAGCACTGCATTCAGAGTCTACAGTTGAAGTCTTGTTGCAGTGTTTATCATTTAAAATTACTTTTCCACTTGCTATGCAGATTCCACAATTATTATTTTTTTCATTTATACTGCTATAATTACTCATGTTGCCAGATTATTATCAATGTTCTTTATTATAGCTATTTTGTGTTCTGTTGTTTTAAAGCTGGGCGGCACAGTAGTAGTGCTGCTGCCTCACA
Organism: Polypterus senegalus; assembly: GCF_016835505.1. Taxonomy (NCBI): domain Eukaryota; kingdom Metazoa; phylum Chordata; class Cladistia; order Polypteriformes; family Polypteridae; genus Polypterus; species Polypterus senegalus. The sequence goes on along the minus strand of NC_053154.1, from coordinate 147,818,212 downwards.
GTTAGGAGACCCGGGTTCGCTTCCTGGGTCCTCCCTGTGTGGAGTTTGCATGTTCTCCCAATGTCTGCGTGGGTTTCCTCCCAAAGACATGCAGGGTAGGTGCTTTGGCCATTCTAAATTGTCCCTAGTGGGTGGGTGTGTGTGTGCCCAGCGGTGGGCTAGCGCCCTGTATGGGATTTGTTTCCTGCCTTGCACCCTGTGTTGGCTGTGATTGGCTCCAGCAGACCCCCATGACCCTGTAGTTAGGATATAGCAGGTTGGATAATGGATGGATTATTTTTCTGTTTTATCCAATGATCAGAGAATGCACTTTCTCACAAAGCCTGAATAGCACTATGTACTGGATATGAATGAAGTGTAACATCCCTTGCCTAGTAAGGACATAATGTAATTGTCTCAAGCTGCGTTATTTCTCACACAATATTGGAATTGTGTGATCAGCCATGAGGGCTGTTGCCAACAACAAAATGGGCACGATTGTGAGTTAACTGCATCAAAATGGCAGAATCCATGTTAAAAATGGAAAAGAAAATGGCACTTTGATGACATGAAAAGAAAATAATCTCAAAACATATTTACGACAATACAGAGCAACATCTATGTATTAAACACTGTAGTGGTTGGTGTATTGGTTACTGCTAGAAACGATTATAGGACATAGGAGCTTTCGACAATAGCACCTCAGCTTTTAACTGTTCACTACATTGGCACTATACTTGATTGTTTCATTACTTTTCGGTTCTTCCACCTTTTGAAAGTGCATATATTCATGACTCAGTTATAAACATGGAGTCTTTGCATGTTTTGACATTGAATTTGCACACCTTTTTATGTGGTCTGTGAGAGAGTTCTGATGTATCGAAGGTAACTAACAACATTTATTACTTTGTGCAGAGTCTGTTAACTAACTCTAGTATTCTGGAGTGCAAGTTGTTACAAGGACTACTCGTCGGATTATTTTACTGTACATGTGAAGTAGTAATGCGGCAGGCCTTTTCAGTGCTCATCAGAAACTTCTAAGTAGCTAAAGAGAGCCACAATCTTTCAGGCATAAGGTTGACAAAAGCCAAGCAAAATGACTCCTTTTATTGGCTAACTAAAAAGATTACAATATGCAAGCTTTCGAGACAACTCAGGCCCGTTCTTCAGGTAAGATGTAACCATGAAGAAGAAGGAGTCTGAGTTGCCTCGAAAGTTTGCATATTGTAATCTTTTTAGTTAGCCAATAAAAGGTGTCATTTTGCTTGGCTTTTGTCAACCTTATGCCTGAAAGATTGTGCCAAGATTTTGCTTGGCTTTTCTCTACATTTATAATGGCTAACACGGTACAACACCCTAGTAGTACTGGCATAAGGTTGAAAAGAAAACATGCAATATGTCTATAATTGTTATCCAGGTAGAGTATGCCGCACACTTCAGCCTCACAAAATAAAGCTTGGGTTTTCTTCTTTGGAGCCAAGGTCTGCTCTCTTACAAGTATATAAACAAACACAGCAGAACAAGACATTTCATTTTTATCCCATATTCTTCTCTCCTCTTCACTTTTGTTCTGTTGTGTTCCCTTTATCCATTATTAATCAGTGAAGATCTGATAACATAAAATACAGAAAATTTCCCAGAATTGGAAAATGAGGGAATGAATTTATGGAGCTCTGATGTACTTTCTAATCCAGCGTCACTTGTCATTATATTGTTGTGCCCTTTGCAAAATGTAACTTGGTGTGAGTTTCGTCATTCACTGACGTGTGTCTGGGTGATGTTTAAAGCACTCTGAGGAAACAACTTGGAAAAGACTAATGGCTGAAACATAATCATCAAAGGGCATGCAATATGATACAAATCATCAAACTATACTTTATTTCATTTGCAACTTAAAGACTAAAGCAATATCAAATACCTTCTTTATTCTATTATTACAACCATATAATGAAATGAGGTCAAGGCACAGATAATAAGAAGCCGGTGTTTGGAGCAAATTAAATCTATAATGAAGGTGGTTCATTTTATAGTCTTTGCTCTTGTTTCAGTTCACAGTTCAGCAATAAATATGCTGTTAAGGATGAAAAAAATTGTATTATTCCTGAATGGGAAATTCAGTTACTATAGGTGTTACAAGTCAGTCAGTCAGTCAGTCAGTCAATGTCCAACCCGCTATATCCGAACACAGGATCATGGGGGTCTGCTGGAGCCAATCCTAGCCAACAAAGGGTGCAAGGCAGGAAACAAATCCTTGGGCAGGATGCCAGCCCACCGCAGGGTGTTACAAGTGAGTACCAAAAATATCAGACAAGAGGAAGACAAAATAGGAAAAAGTAGAAGAAGGAGAAGAAAATATTTATACAGAATGTGTGGAGTGAACTTCAGGTCATCCTGAGCTGCTCCTTAACCTCGGACAACTGACTGCTGAATGGCCATTCATTATCACTCCATAATAAAATTCTATCTATCTATCTACAGTTGTGCTTGAAAGTTTGTGAACCCTTTAGAATTTTCTATATTTCTGCATAAATATGACCTAAAACATCATCAGATTTTCACTGAAGTCCTAAATGTAGATAAAGAGAAACCAGTTAAACAAATGAGACAAAAATATTACACTTGGTCATTTATTTATTGAAGAAAATGATTGAATATTACATATTTGTGAGTGTCAAAAGTATGTGAACCTCTAGGATTAGCAGTTAGTTTGAAGGTGAAATTCGAGTCAGGTGTTTTCAATCAATGGGATGACAATCAGGTGTGAGTAGGCACCCTATTTAAAGAACAGGGATCTATCAAAGTCTGCTCTTCACAACACATGTTTGTGGAAGTTTATCAAGACACGAACAAAGGAGATTTCTGAGGACCTCAGAAAAAGAGTTGTTGATGCTCATCAGGCTGGAAAAGGTTACAAAACCATCTCTAAAGAGTTTGGACTCCACCAATCCACAGTCAGACAGATTGTGTACAAATGGAGGAAATTCAAGACCATTGTTACCCTCCTCAGGAGTGGTCGACCAACAAAGATCACTCCAATTCAGATATTACAAGAGCAAGGCGTGTAATAGTCGGTGTAGTCACAAAGGACCCCAGGGTAACTTCTAAGCAACTGAAGGCCTCTCTCACATTGGCTAATGATCATGTTCATGAGTCCACCATCAGGAGAACACTGAACAACAATGGTGTGCATGGCAGGGTTGCAAAGAGAAAGCCACTGCTCTCCAAAAACATTGCTGCTCGTCTGCAGTTTGCTAAAGATCACGTGGACAAACCAGAAGGCTATTGGAAGAATGTTTTGTGGACGGATGAGACCAAAATAGAACTTTTTGGTTTAAATGAAAAGAGTTATGTTTGGAGAAAGGAAAACACTGCATTCCAGCATAAGAACCTTATCCCATCTGTGAAACATGGTGGTGGTAGTATCATGGTTTGGGCCTGTTTTGCTGCATCTGGGCCACGATGGCTTGCCTTCATTGATGGAACAATGAATTCTGAGTTATATCAGAGAATTCTAAAGGAGAATGTCAGGACATCTGTCCATGAACTGAATCTCAAGAGAAGGTGGGTCATGCAGCAAGACAACGACCCTAAGCACACAAGTCGTTCTACCAAAGAATGGTTAAAGAAGAATAAAGTTAATGTTTTGGAATGGCCAAGTCAAAGTCCTGACCTTAATCCAATTGAAATGTTGTGGAAGGACCTGAAGCGAGCAGTTAATGTAAGGAAACCCACCAACATCCCAGAGTTGAAGCTGTTCTGTACGGAGGAATGGGCTAAACTTCCTCCAAGCTGGTGTGCAGGACTGATCAAAAGTTACGGAAACGTTTAGTTGCAGTTATTGCTGCAAAAGGGGGGCCACACCAAATACTAAAAGCAAAGGTTCACATACTTTTGCCACTCACAAATATGTAATATTCGATCATTTTCCTTAATAAATAAATGACCAAGTATAATATTTTTGTCTCATTTGTTTAACTGGTTTCTCTTTATCTACTTTTAGGACTTGAGTGAAAATCTGATGATGTTTTAGGTCATATTTATGCAGAAATATAGAAAATTCTAAAGGGTTCACAAACTTTCAAGCACAACTGTATCTATCTATCTATCTATCTATCTATCTATCTATCTATCTATCTATCTATCTATCTATCTATCAACCCTATAGTGCAGTGGCTGAGCAGCATTATTAAAGAAGTGATGCAGAGTTTTTATAATAAAGTAGTAGTAATAATACTAGCAGTAATATCATATGAAATTCAAACTCAGGGTCTGCATGTAGTCAATATGATGTGTAAACTTAAAAAGAATCAGACTCATTATGAAGATGATCTTTCACTAAATATTTTTTGCCGCAAGATGTTTTGGAAATAAGAAGCATAATTTTTTTCCCTCAGTGTGCTACATTTTTTAAATTTCCAGTTTGGTGTCTTTATGAAATGACTACTCCTGGCACATTATTGTAAATGATGAAATTGACTCTTTCCATAGAAATTTTGAGCATATTCTTGAACAGAGAGATGTTTAGTGAAATGTATTTTTGCTGTTATGCTAAAATGCTGCCTTGCTTTGCTCGCTGTCTTTGGAATATTTGTGCACCGTTGGCCACATTTACTGTTTGTGTCAGATGGTTTACACCAATTCTGGTATTCTGGGCGACAACCCAACCATGTCCAGGGTTGGTTTTAGCTTTGCAGTGGTGGGCTCTGCACACTCTCGAAATTGTGCAAGTGAGCTCAGTTTATGGGTGGAAGAACTGGTAAAAAAATGTTCTTCATCACATTGAAAATATGCAAAAAGCACACAAATTGTGAAATTTGATTTTTTATGTAATTTATATTAAAATAATTTGTGAAAAATCATATATAAATAATTAATTCTGGCCTTCATAAAAACCATTTGATGTGAAAAACATTTGTTATTCTGGGTGCACTCTATGACTTACATAAGGACCACTAAGCTTATTTTGTGGGTAACATTAAAAGGGGTACAGTTGCCAATCGGAAATCAAAATTGTCATGTCATGGAAGGACGCTGCAGTCCTCAGTCTAGCATTCAGTGAACCTGCGATTTGGGGCACAAAAGGGACAGACTTCAACTCCATAGTGAGAGAGAAAGCACAAGAGTTGGATGGAAGAATAAGAAGCAGAAGACATTAAGAACAACTTAGCTGTTTTAGCTGTGGTTCCTAGTATTTTAAATCCATCTCCCTAAGGTATAATCTGCACTGGATTCATGTGTTTGTCCTTCTTCTTCTTCTTTCGGCTGCTACCGTTAGGGATGCCAGAGCGGATCATCTTCTTCCATATCTTTCTGTCCTTTGCATCTTGTTCTGTTACACTCATCACCTGCATGTCCTCTCTCACCACATCCATAAACCTTCTCATAGGCCTTCCTCTTTTCCTCTTCCCTGACAGCTCTATCCTTAGCAAACTTCTCCCAATATATCCAGCATCTCTCCTCTGCACATGTCCAAACTTACGCAATCTCGCCTCTCTGACTTTGTCTCTCAACCATCCAACTTGAGCTGACCCTCATTAAACAGTATATTAACCCCAAGACTCAGACCTCTGTGAAGTAAGCTACTGAAGGTGAATTACGCGACTTAACAATGTCCACATATAGAAAGTACAAGAGCACACAATCACTTAGATCGCCTGTAAAACCTTCTCAACCCTCACCCACTACAGTCAAATCAAACATAAAAATAATTTTGCGTCTCACAGCCATGCACTGCATTCAGTTCCCACAAAGTGTGCATCTTATATTTGGTTAAAATGTGGGGATGCGACTGTTGCATGAGATTATTTTTAAAGACTGAACGACTGAATGTTCTACACGACATACTTTGAAAACAGCAAAAACCAAAACTTAACAGCAAAGTATTGAAGTTTCCTTTTAACCCCAACTCTCAGTCACCTTCACGTTATAGCAGTGCTTAACTTAGCTGGGTGTTGTCTGCATGGTGCTCTTCCTGGGTCTTTATGGGTTTCCCCACAGATATACTTGCCGGGTTAACTGGGGAGATGCCAAAGTGGTCCTGGATGTGTGTGTGGGCCCCGTGATGGACTGTTAACTCTGTCCAGGGCTATTTACTCCCTTGTGTCTACTGTTGCTGGGGTAAGACCCAGAATTTCATTAACTAGGTTTGAAAATGTTGTGTTAAATTTACATCACCATCAATAGAAAGCGAGCCACCTTCAGTAACACATGCCATCCTCGTAATTCTACTCTTTGCACTCCATCAGGTGGCGTTGTTGTAGAGCAGGCACTATGGTCGCCTTAGAGCCCTTGGACCTGAGTTCAGTCAGTCTGCATGTATTTCCACAGGTCTTCTCCCAGTTTGGTTTGAACAGCCCCTCCAAATCAGTATGTGTGTGAATGGACTCCTGCCTTTTGTGTGACAGGGCCAGGAAAAGCCATTGTGGACTATGGCTGACAGCTTATCCCGACCAAGACCCCCAAGCTGCCAGATGGAGCCCTCCCTGCAACGTGGAGATGCCCCGTATTCCAACAGGGCATCATGGACCATGGAGTTTTAATACACAGCCCCTTCTGGGGCCGCCAGAGGATGCTGCAGGGAGACACAGAGACGGTTTAAAAGCACTTCGGTCACAGACTATAAGAGGACTGTGGGAACTCCCAGACGGCGAGCTGAGCTGGGTGGAAGGGTGGCAACGCATCTGGGAGTGGAGGATTTATTGATTAGTGTATTGTGATTGATTATAGGAGTACTGTGGAGGGGGGATGCTTTGTGCATTGTGTAATAATAAAAAGTCAAATTATTGGACTTTTATCTGGTGTCTGACATTTGATCTGAGGGTTGAAGGGAGCGATAGCGACCCCTATCTGTCACAGTGGCGTAGTTGGCAGGATTCTCTTCAAATTTTCTTTGGGCAGAGAACCCCGAGAAGACGACGTGCAGACACGCAGCAACAGCGCAGGAACCTACCTTCACCAAGTCCGATATGGGGAAGAAGAAGGGCAAGCAGAGCAACAACGCCAGCAGAAGAGCCACGCTCGTAATGGCCGAGGCTCGGGAGGAGCTACGTAGCAGCTACACAAGTCGGGAGAAGCCTCCGGAGACAGACGATCGCTCTGAGGTACCTGCGCTTTTCAGAGGGGAAGGGGGAGGCGATCGAAGCACCGCTCACCCTACAGAAAGGCAAGGAGGGCCGGGAAATGGCTGATCGATCCACCGACAAATTAATACAGGCAGATCACAGTCAGCCAAAGATGGCGGCCCAGTCCTCCACAGACAACTCCAATTCCCAGAAGCCTCCGCGAGATCCGCCAGAACATGTGCCAAGAGCGGGCATGTTCATTGGCTCCCGGCCGGATGGTAAGGCGAAACAGGAAGTAAGTTTACCTCTGGCCGAATAAAATAAGATTATGAACATACGGGACCTTGAAAAATTAATAGAGCCCGTACGAAATGTTTTGCAGATGTTGGCAGGGATAAAGAAGATCGTCGGGGAACTGGGAGAGACGGCCGAAGCGCCCATCTGGAAAGTAGATGAGTACCTGCGGCGATTAGGCTGGGAGTATTATATGATTTGGTGGTACAGGTAGTTAATGCCAGTACCGTACAGCATACAGGGACACAGTGTGATCCGGGCCCACGATTGATAAGTAGCGGGTGCCAAGTCACTGCGTGCCCTACAAAAGAGTGCGGAACGTTGACCGAGTGGTTGGGGGAAGGGCCAATTGAGCCGGAGCAGCTGGATCGTGTTGTCTCTCGGAGCGATTCGGTCCTGAAGACCCTGACCTGTGTTATAAATAAATCTAAAGGGGTGCAGACAGGAAAGGGGCTCTCTTTTACCCAAACTATGAACAAGCCCCAGATTAAACAGGAGATCAATAAATTAAAACAGGGGTCTCCTGACAAACGAGACATGGGTGCGGAAAAATCAGAGACGGCTCTGGAATCCTCCTCAGCAGGAAAAGGGGCGAAGACAGACTTTCCTAAGTGTTTCCAGTCTCGTCGAGGTAGACAAACGGGGACCGCAACAGTGCTACGAATGCCGCAGGCCGGGCCATGGGTGGCGAAGTTGTCCAAGGAGGACAGGTGTGCAAAAAACTCATTTTTATAATGTTCCTCCTAGGTTTTCAAAAGAATGTCACCAACATTGCCCGACCGGTGGATCCTCCTGGAGGAAGACATCCCTCAAAGGGCTGGTTGCTTCGAACCTTAGTTCTTCGCTGGGGGGGGGAGTATTGTGGACTATGGCCGGGAGCCAGATGGAGCCCTCCCTGCAACGTGGAGATGCCCCAAATTCCAGCAGGGCATCATGGACTATGGAGTTTTAATACACAGCCCTGCTGGATAACGTCGGGGCCGACAGGGGACGCTGCAGGGAGACACAGAGACATTTGGTTTTCATTCAGCCCGGAAGTACTTACAGGGCACGAGGACGGAAGAAATAAAATGCTTCCGGGCTGATGAAGAAAAGAAGAGTTTTGATTTGACCCGGAAGTGCTAGGAAGTCACATGGACTGTGGGTTCAGAAGCACTTCCAGGTCACGGACTATAAGAGGACTGTGGGAACTCCCAGACGGTGTCTGAGAGTGGTGGATTTATTGATTAGTGTATTGTGATTGATTATAGGAGTATTGTGGAGAGGATGGTGCTTTGTGCACTGTGTAATAATAAAAAGTCAAATTATTGGACTTTTATCTGGTGTCTGACATTTGATTTGAGGGTTCAAGGGAGCGATAGCGACCCCTATCTGTCACAGTGGCGTAGTTGGCAGGATTCTCTGGCCGTCCTTTTGGCAGAGGACCTGTACACAAATTTTCTTTGGGCAGAGAACCCCGAGAAGACGACGTGCAGACACGCAGCAACAGCGCAGGAACCTGAGAGTTCAAAGGAGCGATAGCGGCCCCTATCTTTCACACCAGAGAAGAATAACAAAAGAAAGGTTAGAGCAGAATTTGATAAAATAAGATGAATGGTCAAAAGAACAGTGTGGATTTGAAGTTGGGATCAGGGCACATAGTGAAATGTACAAAGGAAAAGAAAGGCCACCTAAAACCAAAATTTGCTGACATCAATTAGGGGAAGAGTCAAACATAGTTCTTTTATAATTTTGTTACAAAAGTGTGGATCAAAAAATTTCAAAAATTTCCATGTCTCACATAAAAGGCTTTGAATTTGTATCTCTGTGCTTTCTTTTCTTTTTTCTTGTTCTAATTTCCATTCTTGCTATTACCTCACACAAGCCATGGGGGAATTGCATTTTGCTCACCTCAAAATACATGCCTGCCACTCTTGTGCTTTTGAAATGTATCAAGCTATACATATGAACACAGTAACATTTCATGAATCCAAAGCCAGTGAAGATATGCAATACAGCTCTGACAGGACAGAATCACTCAACACAAACAAGTCGACATTTTCAGACTACGGTAGGACGTGAGGCCAGTCCATTATGGGGTTGATTCTCAATGCTGGTGGTCTCAAACAAGGAATCAAATGTCCATCCAAGTGTATATTATAAGCTGGACCTGCTCCTCCAAATATTAATAACTTAAAGTATAAACCTGAACAGGTCTGACCTCATTTTACAGCCCCCTAAGAAGCCTGTGATTGACACCAGCAACTTCATGTTAGCCAAGTTTGTTGTTTGTTTTTATTATATTTATCTATGTTGGAGCAACTCTAAAATTTAAATTTCCCCTTGAGGACAAATAAAGTATAATCTATCTATCTATCTATCTATCTATCTATCTATCTATCTATCTATCTATCTATCTATCTATCTATCTATCTATCTATCTATCTATCTATCTATTAGTGCTGTGACTGTGTGACCCTGAGAAAGTCAATTCACCCACTTTGGCTCCAATTGGATAAAGTAAAGTACAGTAATCAGTTGTAGCTGAAATGTTATGTTGCCTTGGATAGAGGCGTCGGCCTAATAAATAAATATAAATGTAATGTAACTATCCAAACCCACCTCACACAAGGCCAATGGGGTCTGCCAAACAACCTAATTTGGGTTGTGCAGGAGGAGTAAATTAACAAACTTAAATATGCTTCTTTTTCAGAATGTATAGAAGGTGATAAATATTTTATCCTTCTGTCAGGCACCCTCAGTCTAAGAACATGGACTTTCCATGCTGCCACTTCTTTATATTTGTAATAACTTATATATTTTCTTCTCACATCCCATCAAAGTGTGCCTGATCCTGCCAGGGCAGACCCCAGCCTCCTGCAATCCTAAATTGCAATGTGTGCTAAATTAATTTCTGACTTTAAACTGGCATGCAATGGATAGGAAAGAATGGTTTCCTTGAATGCTTATGTGTTTGGCATTTGAGAAGCACCCCGAGCACCTAAACAAAGTGCCTGATGGTCCCTGGGGTGGACTTGGAGTGCAGCACAGAAACTGAACTCAGTACTCAGGAGCCACAAGGTAGCGCCACTGTGCCAAGTTAGATGATCAGCCACGGCCTGTAAATAATGGGAGGTGGTTGGCCTGGCAGAACTTTACTAGTTTCCTGTCATCTCAGTTGTCATAAGTCAAAGAAAGAATTCAAGGAACTCCTTGGTTAGGTTTAATGCCAAATTATGACGATATCTTTACTTTAAATTCCCAAACCCTTTGTTAGTATATACAGTAGGACAGGATTACTGGCAACTGTAGCATCATTGCAGCCCCCAATGCATTTTGCTTCCTGTTTTCTGGCATTGCTGTGGTTTAAGCCAGGGGTCTGCAAAGTTGGTCTTGGGGGCTGTAGTGGCTGCAGGTTTTTGTTCCATACCCAGTTTCTTAATTCAATTATTACTGTTGAAGCTCTTATTGCTCCGTTATAATTTTTGTTCTTCATTTTAGTTTTCTCGCTAGTTCAGATTGCCCACCCTTAATTGCTGGTTTTAGTCTTAAATGACTCTTTATTACTTATAAGTGGCATTTGACAAAGGGAGCAGCAGTTCTCCCACTCACCTGATTCCACCTACACTTGTGTGGATTCATTGTGAACTATCTGGTTTAATAAAATATTTGGAAGAAAACTGAAGAGAAAAAAAGCAAAGAAAGAAAAAAACCCTTTGGATGATATCCTTGGCAAGGAAAAAATATATACAATACAATAACAAGGTAACCTGGTAGAGTGAAAACAAGCCATAAAATGAATATGATCTGTTATTGACAAGGGTTGGCTTCTAATCAGGCACCAGTCTGGACAAAAACATGCAGGTGCTACGGCCCTCCGGGACCAACTTTACAGACCCCTCATCTAAGCCACAGAACCAGACGCTCATACATTCTGCACCATATCTTGCATTGAAGCCACCTTCTTTTCATTGTCTGACTGAGGAAGATTACTGTAATTCCCTCTAAACCCGATTACCTTGTCAGTAATGCCTTCTCCTGTCCTGCACTGCACTGCAGAAGGCCATTAGATAACGGAGTTTTATTAAAAGAATTTGAACTTGTCTGGCAGAGTGTTCAGATACTGCCAGGGAGAACATCATTTTTATGACTGAATTTTAGTATTGCATTGTTTAGCTCGGCGTCCTTATTGCTCCACGGTCCAGACTTTGTACCCTAGACTGGTGACAGTCACTATCCATGTGAGTTGGCACAGTACCCACCCTTCAAAGACAAGTAGCTTAGGTGAATTGGGGATGTTGAACTAGTCCTGTAAGAGTGAGTGTGCCCTGTGATAGATTGGCACCTCTTCCAGGGTGAGCTCCTACCTTGTGTCTGATGCCGGATTTAATGGGAGGAGGATGGATGGATGTCGGCTGAATTTTCAGTGTAATGTAATCCTCCCTTCACTGCTATTATCACTCATCAATGGGCACTCTGACCAAACAAATTTGGCATCATATTGGCCTTGAGCTACTAGCTTGGCACCTTTTTGTTACAATTTAGAAGCTCAATTTCACATGAATCATAGCAAAAATATCCGCTAAGTCAATGATGATGCTGTGGGCCACTTAAAGCTTAAAAGAATGGGGGGACCTGTACTGGAGTATGACGAATCCCACTGGCAACATCACCTTGGGGTGTTTGTCTCTTTGTTTCCTACTCATATTCAAATCTCATTTGCACCGTTGTTTGCTGTTTATCTCATTTCCTCAGTTCAAGTGCACACTCACTGGACACTCAGTCTGTTTGTGGGTGTTTCTGAGATGAATGAACTGTGTAGGCACAAAAAGTACCCGTCTGGGTATTAAGCCACGTACCCATTTTCTGCACATATTTCGATATTCACAGTCTCACAAAGACATGGAGCCTCTCCAGGCTGCTTCAGACACAAGTGCCAGGATGGGTTGCCATTCATCTTACTTTGCACGTAATTAGGGGGGCCATAAAGAAAGTGGAGTATGCCAAGAAGCCCTACATTCTCGCAGTGAGAACATGCAAAGTGCCCATGAACAGCAACTGGACTGAGAGTCAGACCTGCGTCAGTACTCAGGGTGCTCATCACAGTGCTAATGTGTTGTTCTCCACAGAACTTACGAGAATCTCCGAAACACACAGAGAGACTTGTGTAAACTTTCCATCCACCTAACCATCAATTTTCTGAATCCTCTTAATGTCAAAAAAGAGCCATTCTGCAGAAGTAGGAATCAACTCAATATGGAGCACCCATCCATCACCAGATACATTAACTGAAGTTCTCAAACCACAAAAATTTGGGGCCACCATTAACCTAACAGAGATGTCTTTGGGATGTGTGAGGGTAAACTATGTTAAGATACAGGGAGAACATGCCAACTCCATGCAGACAGTGGATGGGCCAGGGCACCGCAGTGCTATCTGCCCTGACGCTATTTCAGCTGGTTCAGTTATCCCATTTTCAAATCTCTTTCTACAGAGCTGTGTGTGTTGTGTTGACTCATTTCACTTTCTGCTTTGAAAGTGAGAACTCACACACTAACACACCTTCGTGGTCGATAAATCTTTTTAACCATCTGTTACTTGGCTAAATGAATCAGCCTGGAGGCCATTAGACACTGTAAGCCCTTTCTGTTGACTTTTTCTTTACATCTTACCTTCTGCTTGATTTCCTTGCCTTCTTTGACTTGTACTGCGAGCCCCAAATCCGATAACCGGCACTGTCCGTTATCATCCAAAAGCACATTTTCTGGCTTCATGTCTCTGTATATGATTTGGATTGAATGCAGATGCAATAAGCCGCACGTTATCTGGGCCGTATAGTAGATGGCCCGCTTCATCTCTATTCCCCTCTCGCCCATGTTGTAAATGTGATATTTCAGGTCACCTCCATTCATCAGGCTCATCACCAAACAGAGGTGGGATTTAGTTTCATATGCATAGGCCAGCTTGACAATGAAGGGGCTGTTAACTTTCTCCAGGATCTGTTTTTCCAGAAGGGCCATCTTTTCCCCAGTCTTCTTCTTCAGTCTCTTTTTATCCAGCTTCTTGCAAGCATACATTTGTCCTGAAATCTTCACTTGAATTGCACAGACCTTCAAAAATACATCAAAAAATAAGATTAGATTCTTTGTAAAAACACATCCATCCATCCATGCATTATTGAAAACACTTTCTGAGATGGAGGAAGCCACTCACAAGGCAGTCAGTGACCCTTGATGTGATTGGCATCAGTCTATCACAGGGCAAACTCACCCATGTGTCCTCAGTTTCGAGCACTTACTAAACTAACAAGGACACAACTGCCCATATAATGACATCCTCTTACGACAGTCACGTTCACCCCACACACTAAACCCTGAATGCCCACATGAAGAACGTCACCCCTTATTCTAGACCAATCCAAGATTGCAGACATACCTCTCCGAACCCTCCTTTGCCCAGAGTCCTAAATTCATAAAAATACTTTTCAGTGATGGGCTGCCGTTCATAGCCTTTCCACTGCAAGAATTTATCAAATTGGGGGCTGCCCTGGAAATCCTTGAAGGGCTGGCCTTTCAGGAAAGTGTTGGTCTCCTCTTTGGCCAGGGACATGACTTGCTCAAATTCTTTTTCTGTCACATTTTTACACTTTTCAGCCAGTCCTGGGCTCACATAAGAGATGAAGTTCTTCGAGTCCGCAGTTAAAAAGCTAGTAGTGATGTTTTGCCGGAGTTTATCGCGGGTGGCACTTTCTGCCAGCTCCCAATCGGTGAATTCATCCAGAAAGTCAACGGCCACCTGGTAGTTGGGGACAGTCTCGGTGAACTTTCGGAAAAGCTTTTTTCCTATTGGCTGCTGCACACAAATACTTTCAAAGTCCATCGCCATGTCCACCTTCACTTCCGCACACTTTTCCAAGGCAGGGAGTGCCAGGCTCTTGCGCCTTTTCTGCATTTCTTTGGCGTCACATTCTGAACTTTTTCTAGCCTGCAGGTAAGCCGTATTGGCAATTAAATTATCCAGTCCTCCCATATCACACATCTTGACGCCGTTTGGTTTATCCCTTGTGCCCTGTGAAAAGTCAAGAACGCAGTGTGTCGGTCCTCCTTCAGAGAAGAGCACAGTGTGTGTGAGACCTCCTCCACTTGGAAGAGACACTTAGGTTTTAAGTAATGACTTATGTAGAATTAAATACTTCAGAAGGATTTTCTTTAAGTATCTTTGGGTATGCTATTCACAGAAAGTAACGTCTAAGAGGTTTCGCAGTTAAGGAGCTTTCAGCTTTCTATGTTTAGTGGGCGGCAAAATGCCAAGAAAGGTAGATGTGAAGCACTTTCAATAAGCCTAGTTATGCAGGAAAATCAGTATAAACAACTTGAGATCTATTTTTTATTTGGATTACACAACTAAACCTGCTCATGCTTGGACCTAATCTCAAAACTTATTGGGGTGACAGTTTAGAATGGCCAAATTAATTAAATTAAACCTGCTGTAGGCGTAATCCGTGACCTCACCACATAACGTGCAAGGATATTACGAGCACAAGTTCGCTATAAATAGTTAAAAAAAAAAAAATGCAATATGTCCAGTTCCATATGCTTCATTTCATGTAGGTCAAGAGTTTATAAACCCGCCTTTGAACTAAAAAGAATTTCGTGTGTTTGATTTTTTCTTGCTTGTAGGTTTTAATCATTTGGGATTTTCCTACTTGTTCAGCGCATTCCTCTACTCCAGGCTGGTGCTGCAGAAGAAAGGAAGCATTGTGTTGGCCTATTCATTAGAACTCTTGAATAGAATTAAGTCAAATATTTATTGGTAAATTTGAATATTTGAATGGCATTCTGTAAAAGTGCAATTAACTGAAATTGAATGTAATTAAATGTTGGCAGATGGACATGTCAGGAAGCTTTTAATTGTTTCCATAAACTCGCTTCGCCATTCCTGTGTATGTGTGATCAGCCAGTCAGTCTTCATTTTGTCATAGTGAGTGCTGCCTCAGGGATATTCCCACAGCAAAATGCTCATCCGCCTGCCCACATGAGCCCACTTTATCAGTGGACAGACCTGCTCATGCTTTCTCCGTGATCTTTACTTCTCTACATGTAAAATAAAAAGTATAATACACCTACAGAAATTTTCAGATGACTCTTCCATCATTGGCTGCATTATGGAGCTGAGTCGGAATACAGGAAGGTTGTGGAGGACTTCATGTTGTTGTGTAGGGAGGACCACCTGCAACTCAACATCAGCAAGGCAAAAAGAACTGGTGGTGGACTTCCAGTGTGCCAAGGAGCCTCTGAGACCGGTCATCCTTCAGGGGAGGACATGGAAGTGGTGCAGGGTTACAAGTACTTGAGGGTTCACATAAACACCAAACTGGACTGGTCTGACAATAACAGACTGTACTTGCTAAGGAGACTCAGGTCTTTTAGAACATTACAACATTTGAACAATCTAGACGAGAACAGGCCATTCAGCCTAACAAAGCTCACCAGTCTTATCCACTTAATTCTTCTAAAAAATATCAAGTCCAGTTTTTTTCTTCTTCTTTCGGCTACTCCCAGTAGGGATCGCCACAGTGGATTATCTTCTTCCATATCTTTTTGTCCTCTGCATCTTGTTCTGTTACACCCATCACCTGCATGTCCTCTCTCACCACATCCAAAATCCTTCTCTCGGGCCTTCCTCTTTTCCTCTTCCCTGGCAGCTCTATCCTTAGCATTCTTTTCCCAATGTACCCAGCACCTCTCCTCTGTACATGTCCCAACCGTCCAACTTGAGAGGAAGGCCTATGTGGTCAGTAATGAAGAAACCGTTTTACAAAATTATGAGAAACAAGTGGATACTGAAAACCAAAGGGGAAATAGAGAATTAATGCCCATCCAAACAGAATGTATTAATTAAAATGTACCAGGGTGGAGAAGACTCAAGTTGGGTGGCAGGTAAAATTATAAAAAAACTGGGCAATATTCTGCACCTTGTACTGGTAAAAGGCAAGATGGTAAAATGGCATGTAAACCAGTTGTTAGCCACAGGGGTGGAATCTGAACTGGATGGTGAAGCGGAAACTGGTGCAATGGAATGGGAAACATCCATACCCATTACTGCCAATGTTCCTGAGACAGAGCCTACCAGGGCTGAGCCGGATACAAATGAGGAAAATGGTGGTAATCCCAGGGCTCATTTGAAACGCATAAGAAAGCCTCCTGAGAGGCTAATGTGAAAACTGTCATTTTGATTAGTGAGGGGAGTGTTGGGTAGGACTTCATGGTGATCTTCTTCTTTTTCTTTTTCATTTTTCGGCTGCTCCCGTTAGGGGTTGACACAGCGGATCATCTTCTTCCATATCTTTCTGTCATCTGCATCTTGTTCTGTTACACCCATCCCCTGCATGTCCTCTCTCACCACATCCATAATCCTTCACTTAGGCTTTCCCCTTTTCCTCTTCCCTGGCAGCTCTATCCTTAGCATCCTTCTCCCAATATACCCAGCATCTCTCCTCTGCACATGTCCAAACCAACGCAATTTCACCTCTCTGACTTTGTCTCCCAACCGTCCAACTTGAGCTGACCCTCTAATGTACTCATTTCAAATCCTGTCCATCCTTGTCACACCCAGTGCAAATCTTAGCATCTTTAACTCTGCTACCTCCAGCTCTGTCTCCTGCTTTCTGGTCAGTGCCACCGTCTCTAATCCATATAACATAGCTGGTCTCACTACCGTCCTGTAGACCTTCCCTTTCACTCTTGCTGATACCTGTCTGTGACAAATTACTCCTGACATTCTTCTCCACCCATTCCACCCTGCCTGCACTCTCTTCTTCACCTCTCTTCCACAATCCCTGTAACTCTGAATTCTTGATCCCAAGTATTTAAATCATCCACCTTCGCCAACTCTACTCCCTGCATCCTCACCATTCCACTGACATCCCTCTCATTTACATACATGTATTCTGTCTTGTTCCTACTGACCTTCATTCCTTTCCTTTCTAGAGCATATCTCCACCTCTCCAGGGTCTCCTCAACCTGCTCCCTACTATCGCTACAGATCACAATGTCATCAGCAAACATCATAGTCCACGGGGACTCCTGTCTAATCTCGTCTGTCAGCCTGTCCATCACCATTGAAAATAAGAAGGGGCTCAAAGCCGATCCCTGATGTAATCCCACCTCCACCTTGAATGCATCCGTTGATCCTTTATCACCCTAACCTGCTGCACATCTTTCCTAGCTCGACCCCTCTGTCTAGCCAATCAGGTCCTTTTCTCCCTCCTTAGTGTCCAACCTCTCATACAACTCATCATATGCCTTTTCTTTAGCCTTCGCTACCTCTCTCTTCACCTTGCACCTTATCTCCTTATACTCTTGTCTACTTTCTGCATCTCTCTGACTATCCCACTTCTTCTTTGCCATCCTCTTCCTCTGTATACTCTCCTGTATTTCCTTATTCCACCAGCAGGTTTCCTTTTCCTGCTTCCTCTTTCCAGATGTCACGCCAAGCACCCTTCTTGCTGTCACCCTTACTACATCTGCTGTAGGTTCTAAGCTGTCTGGTAACTGTTCACTACCACCCAGTGCCTGTCTCGCTTTCTCCCTAAACTCAACCTTACAGTTGTCTTTTTTCAACTTCCTCTATTTGATCCTTGGCTCTGCCCTCACTCTCTTCCCCTTCTTGATCTCCCACGTCATCCTACAGACCACCATCCTATGCTGCCTAACTATATTTTCCCCTGCCACCACTTTGCATTCTTCAATCTCCTTCAGATTGACTTTTCTGCATAGGATATAATTTACCTGTGTGCATCTTCCTCCACTCTTGTACATCACCCTATGTTCCTCCCTCTTCTTAAAATTTGTATTCACCACAGCCATGTCCATCCTTTTGGCAAAATCCACTATCCTCTGACCTTCTTCATTCCTCTCCTTGACTCCATACCTACCCATCACCTCCTTATCTCCACTGTTCCCTTCACCAACATGTGCATTGAAATCTGCTCCAATCACCACTTTCTGTCCCTTGGGTACATTGTTCATCACTTCATCCAACTCACTCCAAAAATCTTTCTCACCCATTGTACACCCAGCTTGCGGGGCATATGCACTAACAACATTCATCATCACATCTCCAATTTCCAGCTTCATAATCATTACTCTATCTGACACTCTTTTCACCTCCAAAACACTCTTGACATTCTGTTCCTTCAGAATAATCCCTACCCCATTTCTCATCCTATCCACACCAAGATAGAACAATTTGAATCCACCTCCGATCCACCTGGCCTTACTCCCATTCCATTTAGTCTCTTACACAATATATCAACCTTCCTTCTCTCCATCATATCTGCTAACTTTCTCCCCTTTCCAGTCATACTGCCAACATTCAAAGTTCCTACCCCCAGTTCCATTCTCTTTACTTTCCTCCTCTCCTCCTCCCCCCTCTTCTTCTCCTTCTTCTTCTTCAGCCAACAGTAGCGCAATTTCTGCCAGCATCCTGTTGGCTAACAGTACTGGTGGCGGTCGTTGTTAACCCGGGGCTTGACCGATGTGGTATGGAAATTTGTATTGTTGTCTGCATATTGATTTGGCAAAATTTTACACCGGATGCGCTTCCTGACGTAACCGTCCCCATTTATCCGGGCTTGGGACTGGCACAAATAAACACACTGGTTTGTGCATCCCCTGTGGCTGGGTTGCAGGACTTCATGGTGAAGGTTGTTTTAAAAAAAAGGACGTTTATTTTGGTGTTCTCCCCGTGTCTGCGTGGGTTTCCTCCTGGTACTCCGGTTTCCTCCCACAGTCCAAAGACATGCAGGTTAGGTGCATTGGCGATCCTAAATTGTCCCTAGTGTGTGCGTGTGTGTGTGTGTGTGTGTGTGCCCAGCTGTGGGATGGCTCCTTGCCCGGGGTTTGTTTCCTACCTTGCACCCCATGCTGGCTGGGATTGGCTCCAGTAGACCCCCGTGGCCCTGTGTTAGTATTTAGTGGGTTGGGTAATGACTGACTGACTGACTTTTATTTTGGTAATGAAAAGGTTGTCCATTCCAGTGGTATATCATGCCTTGGTATAGAACGTGGGTGGGCAAAATCAGTCTTGATGGGCCACAGTGGTTGCAGGATTTTGTTCCAACCTAGTTTCTTAATTAAAAACAATCCTTGTCAATTGTTTAATTTCATGGCTTGCTAGTGGTTTAACTCTGCCATGTCAAGTCATTCACATATCCTAGATTTTTTTTTCCTTTCTAAGGATAACATTCAAATGATTTGAAGTCTAAAACAGACAAGTTATTCTCAGTGCTTCACTTTTTTCTTTTCAGTTTTCTTCCAATTATTTAATTAAACCCAGTAGTACATGATAAATACACACAGGTGTAAATGGAAACACACTAAATGGAGGACTGCTGGTTTCTTTTGTCATTTGCATCTTATTGCAAATACGGAGCAATTAAAAACCAAGACTACAGCTGTTTAAGACTAAAATAGGCAATAAGGGTTCAAAATTTTAACAAGCGAGACAACTAAAATGAAGCAGAAGTGCTACTTGAGCAATACGTGCTTCTTATTAAGTAGTTGGGTTGGAGCAAAAACCTGCAGCCACTGCGGCCCTCCAGGACTGAATCTGCCCACCCCTGGTACAGTATATCCATATAATGCAATACTGTACAGTGATCCCTCGCTATATCACGCTTCGACTTTCACAGCTTAACACCATCGCGGATTTTAAATGTAAGCATATCTAAATATATATCACAAATTTTTCGCTGGTTCGTGGATTTCTGCAGACAATGAGTCTTTTAATTTATGGTACATGCTTCCTGAGTTTGTTTGCCCAGTTGATTTCATACAAGGGATGCTATTGGCGGATGGCGGAGAAGCTACCCAATCAGAGCACGTATTACGTATTAAATAAAACTCCTCAATGATATACGATATGCTTCGCACACTTCAAAGCTCTAACAGCCCGTATTGATTTTTAATTGTTTGCTTTTCTCTGTCTCTCTCACTCTCTCTGACATTCTCTGCTCCTGACGGAGGGGGTATAAGCAGAGGGGCTGTTTGCTTAGAAGATACAGACGCTCCTCTAAAAAATGCTGAAAGGCTACCTTCACATTGATCCCTTCATTGCCGCTGCTTTATCGCGGTGCTTTGCATACTTTAAAGCACATCAGCCCTATTGATTTTTGTTTACTTTTCTCTCTCTCTGACTGACATTCTCTGCTCCTGACGGCGCTCTTTTGAAGATAAGATATGTTTGCATTCTTTTAATTGTGAGAAAGAACTGTCATCTCTGTCTTGTCATGGAGCACAGTTTATACTTTTGACTAAAGGGTGTTATTTCATGTCTAGAGGGCTCTAATAATGTTAAAAAAACGTATTTAGAAGGTTGTAAACAGGTTTTCAATGCTCTGTGAAAATATTAGATTTATAAATAAAGAATCCTACTTCTTGGAAATTCTTTTATCTGTCTGGAGCAGATCAACTGCTATGAACGAGGGTTTACTGTATAACAATGCAGAGAATATTTATAAACAGTGTGGGAGAGTTTCTAAGGGCTTAAAATATATTAAAATATCCATACAAACATATGGTTTCTACTTCATGGATTTTCACCTATCGCGGGGGGTCTGGAACACAACCCCCGCGATCGAGGAGGGATTACTGTACATCTTTCCAATGTTAAATAGACTTCTTTTTTTTTTATTCTTTTATACTGAGGCTCACATCTGAATTAAAGCAGTTGTCAGTTGGACTTGTCTCAGGCCTGCTGTTAATTCTGGTTGTGAGTGCTGCCCTGTAATGAGTTGCTTAAATGAGACACAACAAATGCAAACCTTTTTAATATGATACAAAACAATACAAAATTACAATAAAGTACTTGATTAATTATTTATAACTGTTCATAGCCTCATTAGGATATTTATGGACTGTAGCCAGATGCTTACACCTATAACAACCGAACATATGATGACCATCCAGCTTTTAGAACGTTTTTACACGCAGTAAACAATGGAGAGCCAGCTTGTATAAGTTCTGTAAGACCATTTACACTCATGTGAAGAAGTAACTTTCTTTTTATTCTGTGATTTCACATATCAGGATGTAACTTACAATCACCAAACTCTCACCAATCTACAGAATTAAATAAATCTAACTTCAGGTGACAAATGACGATGTTTTACTTTGGCACTATTTTTTCAATAAAAAAAGTCAACACCATATGCTGTGTGTGAAAAAGTAAGTTCCCCCAAGATTGAGTTCCTGGTTGAGCCACCTTTAGCAGTAATAACATTGGAGGTTTGTTTTCTATACAAACTTTGTCAGCCTCTTGCACCTTGTTGCTCCCCTTTCTTGAAACATGGCCTTATTGGCTTTAATGTTTGAGGACATCCTTTACACACTTGATACAAATGTCAGGAGCTGAGGCATGGACTTTGATTTGCACTACTGTCTATGGAGTTTACAGAAAACAGTGAAACAAACTGAAAACATCCAGTGACCAACAAATCTTACTTGCTAATGAAATATACGGAGAGGTACAGAGAATACACAAAATGGCTGTTATATGCAGGGAGTGACCAATTCCTGCTCTGCATATGCCTCCTTAGTAAGCTTTCTCCTTTCACAATAAATCTTGGAGAAACATTCTGATCTTGGCCGTGTGGCACCTTCTTTCCTACAGCAGTTGTTAATGGAAGAGGTCAGAGAAGAAGAACCAGACTCATTCAGGCTAATAGAATAGTCACAAATATTCAAATAAAATTTTTTTACAACAGTAGGGTGCAGATGGGGATCTCTTGAAATGGATAAGACACAGCAGCAAAAGATCACACTGGGATCCTCTCCATTAGCTAAGAAAAAAAAAAGATCTGTGGACTCTCCAGAGGTTTATTTTCTCATGGATAGCATGCTGCTCACTAGAGTTATTTTTTTGTTCTCTTCTCCTCAGTTTTCAACTGGCCATATCTCAGTGGTAACGGACATATATGGTTCATGTTAATCAGTCTAAAAAATGCCTGCTTTTATAAAGGGGTTAATCTAGTCAGTAATTTTATGGATCCATTCTCCTCAATGTCAATGGTACAGGCTGGTTATATTTTGTTGAATATTTTTATTTAATATATTGGCATCTTAATACAGGGTGACACAGAAAAACGGGAACTTTGAAATGTGTAGTGGCAGCCATGTACAGTTGGCAGCACTGCGGAACAGGGACCTTGAGCTGTAAACAATCTCGCCATTTAATAATTTAGTAATCAATTGCAAGGCAATCAATGGCAGCTGTGTGAGAATTGTTCGGTAACCGTGTCATCTCAAGATTCGGTGACATTCCCTGGCCTTCAAGACCACCGGATTTGTCCGTTTGTGATTTTTTCTTGTGGCGCTACCTTAAGAGTCGGGTCTACATGACTCGACAAAGGACACTGAATGAATTGAAACAAAGAATTCAAGACGAAATTCGTGGTATCCCATCTGAGATGTTGCAGCGATCAATGGGGAACTTCAAAAGCAGATTGGAAGAATGCATACGTACAGGAGGACGCTATCTACAGGACGTAATTTTCAGACATTGATAATCTGGATTAATGTCTCTTAAAAGGCAAGTTGTAGTGGTTCAATTGCTTTCAATAAAATTTTTTTGTTGAATTTCTTCTATTTTTGTTGGGTTTTTCAAAAGTTCCCGTTTTTCTGTGTCACCCTGTACAATTTGGGGATCATTTAAATGCCACCAGATTGCTGACTAGTGTTGAATCAGTACTAAGACTTTGACTTCAGTATTGATAACCAGCTTTTGGACCTCACTACAAGTTCCAAAACAAAGAATGGGTAACTTCAAACCCCCCTGTCTTACTCCAGCCTTGAAGCACTGCACAATAGCTCGTCTCCCTGGTGTGGACCACTTCCCTTCTGAAGCCTTGAAGTCCTATCTGCGTTGAAGCAGTAAGTGGATGGCGATGCCCCCCGTGAAGTTTCATTGAATTGTTTACTTTAGTTTTGTGAAAACCACACACACACAACTACAATAGTGAGTGTCAGGGGAAGGAGGCTGAGGACTGATTAGGAAATTGATGTTTACTTCCAGTACCAAAAATCTGGAAAGGCTGGTACCATACCGCTTACATTTTTGTGGTGTTTCTGTACTTTTCTTGTACCGGTTTACTGTGCAGCCCTACTGCTGACCAAGTGTGTCCCTTTACAGCCACAGTCTACTCCTTTTCAAATAAATACTTCCAGCAAGCTAACATTTTATGTCACAAACACTCATCATCTGAGGCTGGATAAAAAAAAAAAATGATAATGGTTTCCTCCAATGGCCTGCACTTTCCCTAGAATTTATTTCAGTAGAGCACCTTTGGGAGGAGATGAAATGGAAGGCTCACCTCAAGAATGTCCCTGAAAAATCAGCTGCAATTGTGTGATGATGTTGAGTTGGCATGAATGAAAATCTTAAGGTATTGTTTCCAGCACTTTATTGAACCTACACCTTGAAGAATTCAGGTTGTTATACTAGCGATAAAAGAGGGTCTTACCTGAAACTACTAATAAAGTGGCCACACACTCGGCAGCTTCCTGTCCTGCTTTTACAGAAACCTGAGGAAACATTGAGCTCTTAATGGATGGATTATTAAACTTTAGGCATCAAAGGAACAAATAAGCCTTCTTAATACACCCTGATGTAAATTTTTAGACTGGAATCTCCAAGGAAGCCTCTACCCCTACCTGAATATATACGTACTGTACCAAGAGATTTTAAAGTCTGTTTGTGTTGAGGCCCATAATTAAAAGCTGTTAAAAGTATTCATTTCACCATTTGAAAGAGAAGGAACATTTCTATTAATGAAGATCAGCTAGTCACATACCTAACCTTATGTCCTTGTTGTTATACTATAATTAGATTACAGGGAGACAGAGCCAGTCTAAGCTGCACACAGACAAAGTAATCAGCCAGGAAGCAATAAAGGAGCTCAAAAGCCATCTTACTGTAGATTTAATGAAACACATAGCGTACATCTGAGCTGCTCAGCATTAAAGCTCTGACTGAGGACTGCAGCCTTTTTGTTGTCTTTCATGCTCGACTGACATCAGCACCTTACCTCAAATGGCCTTGACTTGTTTACTTCACAACAAGAATCAGAACAGCGTCACGCTCAGGGGAATGAACACAAAAAGTTGTTAAATGTCTCTATTGCAACTGGTGACTTGTATTACTTTTCCTTGCTAACTAAAATCATCCTCGCCACAGTGTGGTGGCAGAATGGCTAGTGGCAAGGCCCTAAGTGCTGGATGCTGTCTGACATTTTAATTGTGCTTACGTGACACCATCTAAAGATGTGTTAGACCAGTAAATTGGTGACCTAATTTGACTCAGTTTGAGCAGGGAGTGTGTGTGACAATGGCAGATCGCGGCTGGTTAAGGCACTGCACCAACTGCTGCTCAGATTGGCACAGCTCCTGGTATGTTAGGAAAATGAACAATTATGGCAGTCTTTGACACCTTTAAGCTACCCAAGTCATAATATTTAATGTGCATTTTGTGATCAAGTTGTGTTAGGCGATCAGGACACGACATACAGGCAAGTGACCAAATCAGCACACATCTATAATGCAAGTAGTAGAAAATCTCCTGAAATGGCACTTTTCTTAATGAAGATGAAATCTGTAAGATGTTAGAGGAACTTGAGAGAAAAACAAGCTTTTTAACATTTTGGATTTTGACTCTGGCATTTAGTGTAAATTCAGCATTGATATAAAGAGTGATGCCAAATTAATCATGTTTATACTTGAATGGTGACATTCATATGTGATTTCAAAACACTGTTTGATTGGTAATATTTTCCTGAAACACTGCTGCAGAGACATACTCATTCATTTTCAACTTTTCTCTTAATTACTCAGTTATTTTTAATGGCCAGTTTCCTGATGCCGCAGAGATATCATGTTAAATAGACTTCTTTTTTTTTTATTCTTTTATACTGAGGCTCACATCTGAATTAAAGCATAACAGGCACAGTTAAGAATTGGACATTGCAATCTTGAACTATGAGAGAAATCATGAGGGAAACAATTCATTCAGTCGCTTCTTAGCTAATCCTACAGGTTTATGTCAGCTCACTTGCAGCTCTTGTGGACATTATGAGGAACTGCATGTAGATCAGACCATGCACTGTGACACATAAATCACAAGACTAAACTAACTAAACTAGCACATGGGTGAGGCCAGTGCTCTCCTATTATTGCCATGGTTATGTTCTCAAGTCCTGGTAATATCTATTCAGTCAGCTGTGAAGTTTGATGACCTGAAGTTATTCTGGACTTTAGGACCACTAAAAAGACCAATCACAGTCTGATAACAATCAATGCAGATGCTGTGGAGAGAGTTTCCAGCTTTAAGTTTCTAGGAGTCACCATCTCAGAGGACCTGTCCTGGCTGACAACAACTTGTCTATAATAGGCAAAGCACAACAACGCCTCTATTGTCTCAGGAAGCTAAGGAGAGCTGACCTCCCCTAGAAGCTGCTGGTTAATTTCTACAGATGCACTATACAGAGCATCTTAACTAACTGCATGATGGCCTGGTATAACAGCTACACCAAGGCTGCTAAAGAAGCCCTGCAGCAGGTCATAAAAACAGCAGAGGCCATTATTTGGACTGAACTGCCATCACTCAAACTCTTGTAAAAGACTCGCTGTGTGAGAAGGGCCAAAAACCTTCTCAAGGACAAAACTTATCCTGGAAATTCTTTGTTTGAGCTCCTCCCGTCAGGAAGACACTTTAGGTCAATCCATGTATGCACAAACAGATTAAAAAAATAGCTTTTTTCCTATCTGCCATAAACTTTCTAAACTCAATCTGAATCTCCTCAGTCTGAGATAATTTTTAATTGAACATGTGCAATAAGCTATATTGGTAATGTGCAATATACTAATGTAACACAATATATAATGTATTATTCATGAACAGGTGCAATAACAATATATGCTGCTGTACTTTGAGCAATAATAATTTGCTCTGGTTACTTGTTCACTTAACACTATATACGACACATTTGGAATTATTTCACTTTTCTTTAAATGCACCTTGGGGCTGTCACAAAATGTAATTTGGTTGTGTTACACAATGACAACAAAGTGCTGGAACTTGAACCGGTCAACTAATACTTCAATTTTTAAAATTATTTTCAAGTATAAATTATATTTCCAACTCCCATGTCCATTCAGGATCCCCACTTTCAAACCTATTTCATGGCCATGGGGGCTATTGTCTCCCTCGACCATTACAGGTGAAATGCAAAAGCCAGTCCATCACAAACCTGAACACCTCCTGGTCCCAAAACAAATGTCAGCCTACCAATGTAAGTGCACTCCATTTCAGTTTAGTGTCTTATGGCAATATGGACTTCCACGGAGGTCAACTTCTCATTCAGTTACAATGTTCATTTTAGTTATAACACTGATGAATGATGAAGTAACCAAATAATGACATTTCCTTTCAGTTCACTGGCATATACAATTTTAAATGGGTTTTATATTTCTTCATTGTTTATTATTGGTGGCATTAATTAAAATAATTAAATCTTTATTAAATGATAACAGGTACTTTTCAAGCGAGTTATTTCTTTACAATCATTGTATACTAGTATATGCTACCCTGTGCAATTGTGATCTAAACTGAATCACTTTCTATACATTTAAAACAATATCTTACCCACACTACTGTAGTGCTTTACATTTTAGTCCTTGGGACACAGAAGTAAAGCTTCAAAACCTACCAAATACATCCATTTTTCAAGCCTAAACAGTTGTCAGGTATTGATCTGCATTGTGTGATTACACAAATGTTGGAAAATAGTTTATACATGTCAAAAAACAATAGAATGAGAGTCAACCATTTTAAAAGAAGAGCAACCATGCATGACAGCTCAGGGCTTAGTCTACCTGCACATCAACCTTTCACACCCCCAGGGCGTAGTTTCCTCTTGAAAGACCAAATTATAGTAAACTTTTCATGCCATGTGGTTGGTTTTTTTTTTTTTTATTTACTTCTGTATTTATGTGAGAACTCACATAGGTGATAAAATGATTATTTCCAGATCCCCTTTGATGTCAAAAACATGCGTCAGAAACGAGGAAGATGCAGATCAATACTTGATGTCAAAATGGACATATTTGCTAAGTTTTGAAGCTTTTACTCCATGAATCATACAATCCATTGTAGAGCGGGCAAGATATTTTTTTAAATTTACTGAAAGTGCTTCATCAAAGAACACAATTTTGCATGGAAAATGCATAAATATCATGTTCGTGAAAAAAATAATGACTTGAAAAATACTAAACATGTCCTTTAACTTTATTTAAAAATACAATTTTCCATATGTTTAGAATTCTCTGTTTATTACAGGTGGCTTGGTGGAGCAGTGGTTAGCACTGCAGTGCCACAGATCCAGCCTCCTAGAACTGTGTTGGGTCATTATGTGAGTGGAGTTTGCATGTTCTTCCCATTTCACTGCAGGTTTTTCTTCCTGCATCCTAAAAGACATACACTTCAGGTTAACAGGCAATGCTAAATCCACCCTGTGTAGGAGTATGCACCATGTGTGTCCTTCCCTCCATGGTTGTTCCTGCTCAGTCCTCACAGATGGCAGCCACCTCTGCTAGTGAACTGGACTAGGCGGATTTGACATTGTATGTACTGTATATTTATTACAGGGACCAGTGACTTCCATCTTGGCAGAGTTGGAGTGATTTACCAAAATAATGAAAGAGCTCTGTCCAAAGTGAAAGCTCTGGTCACTGCTCAGCCATGGATGTTTCTCAACCTAAGAAAATAACTTTAAAAATGTACAAGTTGGAGTGAATGACTCCTTTTAGTATGGCATAATCTTTTATAGAATAATTGTTTGTAAAACACACCACTTTGGAATATTAATGAAAAGGTATACATAGTAAAGGAATAAATGTAATTACACAAAAGTAAAACCTTTCAGGTGATAATCTACTAGAGAGAGCCCATGTGGGTCCATTTTCCCCATTTTGACATAAGTGAGGACTGTAGTCACCAACCTAGGTTCACTGCTATGCAGAACTTTAAACAGTTTTTAAAAAAATGCCAAACAAGACCTCCTTCCATACCTCAAAGACCCCATCCCGTCAGCTACAAACACCATTTTAAATCCATTGTTGGCAAATTTGTTTCTCGTATGTTGTTTTCAAATGTAGTGATTGTTTTTTTTTTAAACATCTCATTCTCTAAGCAGCCAATCCAAATCAGAGGCACAGGATGCCAAAGCCTGTCCTGATAGCACTGGGTACATGGCAGCCCACACAGAGTGCCAGCACATCACAATGTCCATTAATGCATAAAACCCGCACTGCAGCCAACACAGAGCTGCCAGCTAACAATGTCTTTGGAGGAAAACTCAAACAAACATAAGATCATGCAAACACAGGTATCTGAAAGTGACAACAGTAAAAGATGTCATTCTTTGGGTAATGAACAATATGAAAGGATATACTTAACTTGCAGTTTATTTTTTACTGACATTTAAACTTTTTTCCCATCCAACTTCTATCCCGGTTGCTCATTTCAGAGACCAAGAGCACCAGCTATATTGGGTGCAAGGTGGGACCAAACCCTCCAATGGAGCACCACTCCAGCACAGGGCTCTCCCACTTTTACTTCAAATGCAACATGTAGTCTAATATGGGCTTCTTTAGGATAAGAAAGGAAATAAATATGACAGCAAAACTTTTTAGCATCTACGGGATCATTCCAAAAATGACTGTTTTGAAGGGGGGAAAAAAAATAACGAATTATTTCACATTGCAGGTATAAAAATAAAGTGAACTTTTCAACACAAGTTGTGTCATGAGTCACTATGAGCTAATATAGTAAAAAGAGTGAACTTAACCTTTATTCACCCACAAATTAAATGTGATTTTTATGAGAATTAAACTTGTGGAGAATTAAATTATTTTAAAATACATTACAATTCGCAAGTACGGCCTTAGTGGCTGCAGATTTTTTGTCTCCATCAAACTTGTTAACATTTTTACACTTAATTTGATCACTAAGGCCCCTAAGGCCAGAAATTTTTCTCAGTTTTTGTTTTTAGTCCACACTAACCCAGCACTTGCAATCCACAAAAAATAAAAGATTTCTGAAACTTCAGAGGCGGATACTTTTGTAAGCACAGTGTGGTATGGACGGTCGAGAAAAGTTATTTCCAAAAAAACGCTACTCTAATGCAACTCTTTTATTCTTTTTTCATGGCTTTTCCCTGATTGGATCCTGCTCATTACAATGTCACATTCTCTCACTAGTTGCCCTTCACAAAAGAAAAAGATATTCCAAAATTGCAGGCAGAGAAGAGTTGCTTTACCAATATGCAACTAAATTGTGATTTGTAAAGTCTGAATGTTGCATACATTTGTAATAAGCAAATTACTCAAGGTCGCTAAAGTTTTGTGATAAATCCTGTGGCCAGCAGTATTACTATTGTAGTCAGAATTTCAGAGCCCTGTAAAAATCAGACTGTAAATAACTCAACTGACAGTCTCTTATCAATGTTTCTTACTTGCACGTCATCTCTTCAGTAAGCAGGAGTGAATTCCTCAGCAATTTCAGTAACAAAAGGCGCTTAAAGTGGTCAGGTGTAGAATGCAGCTGAGCTCACAATATTACAGGGCACAGCGGAGTAAAACAAAGATACAGACACACACAAGTATGCACAGATTGGTGTAATTTCTATATTGATGCATTCAGATAGCTGTAGACTGCTCATTATCAATCCTGTCATGAAATGACCTGATCACTCAGAGTCTCGCCCGTGCCAATAGCTTTGAAAGTGCATAAAATATGAGGGAATCCAATTTTCACAGGGCTCTGAATTTTTCATCACATTCATTCTTTCATGGATATTCTGCCCTATGCATGCATGTCCAGTGTAGGTGAACGCCTATGTCATATGTGTTTCAGCTTATTTAAGTGTGGATGGCAAAACGTTTCTAAATGTTGTAAATACTATAGTGTGGACAGAGATCTGTTTTTAAAAAAAAAACAAAAAAAAAACACTGTTTATAAATGAAAAGATGGCAGTATGGACGTGGCCTAAGACTCTCAATTGCTTCTTTTGATCATAAACAGCTGCAGTCAACATTTTTATTTGCTGCTTGTTGACTTAAATTACAAAAAAAGCCAGCAGCAGCTAATTCAGACTACATCCACAGTGTGATTACATTTAAATATGACTTTTCACAATACTATTTTCACATTGTTTACAAAAGTATCTTTGTCCACACTAAAATGATCAAAAGCACAAATGACAGCCATGTGTCTACATTGAGCATGCATTGCCAGCCACAGGATTTATCACAAAACTGTAGTGTCTGGTCAATTATTTGCAACATAACAAACGGCATAGAAAGCAATTCTTGTACATCTGCTATGTTGGAATAGTTTTCTTCCGCAAAGGGTGATCTATCAGGGAAAGAGACCTTGAAATGAGCAGGTTCAAATCAGGTAAGGGCTGCATAATAGGCACAAATCAACCTCAGCGAGATTAGACGCAGTTTTCAAAAGTCTACATTTTCAATGTCCATACTGCAAATTTTTCACAAATGTACAGCTCTAAAAAGTTTTTTCAAAACTCTGTATTTAGGGGGGTTAAAAATGTTGGTGTGGGCAAAGGGTGGAAATGGAGAAGAATATCTGCATTTTTAAATGAAAATGCAGTAATGTGGACACAACACTCCCTTTTACAACCAATTATGGCCATCCTGAAGTGTGTCTGAATTAATTTTTTCTGGAAAAAAGTGAAAAACTGAGACTAACTAATCCTGTTATCTGATAGAGAAAAGATCTACAATATAAGAATGGGAACACTAACAAATCAAAAAATTAGATAAGATGTTACTGACAAAGATTACCTTACGACTAAACAGAAAACCTCGGCCCTCCAGGACTGAACCTGAAGGTTCCTGCCTTAATTCTTTGATTTTGCACTTTTATACATTATTTTTAGAATAGCAATTTGTAACAAATAAATAAAAATAAAATAGCCTTTTAATGTCACTTTATTCTGTTTTATTTTCAGTTACTCAAATTGCAACTGATTTTACTGTAATTCTGTACCTCCCACTCAGACAATGTGTCAGTGACTAAACCCCCCATTTATTTTGTAATTCTTGAGAAAAGGCTGCCTGCAAGTGTCATTAAAGACTCACTGACCCAGTATTCCAACAGCAAAAGATTTAATTTGTGTTCACAATGCAATGAAGGAGATCAATTAAATAATAATGGATTCTTCATCCTCTCTCTCTCTCTCTCTCTCTCTCTCTCTCTCTCTCACTCTCTCTGGTAACAGAGGCTCATAGTTTGAGTTATATACGTTTAACGTGCTACAACACACTGCTTCTATTAAATAAATAACGGGACACATTCTGCAGCAGCTTTTGTACTTCCCAGTAATCCTCTAAGAGCGGTGGGTCAAGCAAACTGACAGCCTTTCAGACATGGCTGCACAAAAAGACGTGTCAATAGTAGAATTTCAAACACGTTGGAAGCTTTCATTTTCCTATTCTCTGCACAACCCAGTCTTGCTGACAAAGAGGACAGCGGTTATTCTGTTTCACCCAAAGGGACATGCAGCAGTTGTGAAATGAATGGTTGCACTCTCCCCAGACAACTGAAAGAAAATAAAATATTAAAAATATTAGTCAACAAATAATGCATTAGGCTGCTGTTTGAGTGATGATCTTCTAAACCAACACACATGTATTGTGGAAATTTTGTGCCACTTAATGTATGACAGGGACAGGAACATGCATCATATTAACTGGAATGTGCTCGAGTGTCCCAAAGGGATTTCAAACGATCACTGAAAGGGCACCAGGGCTTTTAAAGGGGCTCAGTATGGGCATATCCGGGAGAATCGGTCTGTTAAGGGGTAAGAGAAAAGTTATTTCAGTTAACACAGATATGGAGAGGATCAGAATGTTAAAAGGACATTACATGCAGCTTACTCAAAAATCCTTGAGCCATAGTGGAGTGTCAGTAAAATCTCTAGCAAAAGTTTATGTTTAAGAAGAAGAATAAACAGAGGCCCACAGGAAAAGCTCCCGAGGTTTGGTTTTATTGCTTATTTATAAGACTTAAATCGGATGGCATAGCAGGCCACTTGTTAGGATGGTTGCCTCACAACTGCATAGGCCTCGTACAGCCACTAACACAGTTTAAATATTCTCCCCTCAGCTTTGTTAGACTCTTCCTAAATCCAGTCAGCTCATTTGCCAACTTAAGAGTGAACAAGAGTGTGTGTGTAAAATTAGTCTGTGACAGATTTAACATCCCATTCACAGGTTAGTTAAGATTTTGCTGCTGGGTTAACTTTTGGCTCCCTACAATCCTTAAATGGAGAAGGGAGCATCAGAAAATGGATGGACGGATGGCATAAACTTACATCTACAATTAAACAAGAACATTCTAAATCTAACCATGGGTCTTTGTGCCCATTATGTCACACAGGAGTGATATCAATATTCTAAATGAGGACACCTCACTCTAAGGATGACATTGACTCCTTGTCATATATTAGGAAATGACTAGCACAACTATTTGAATTGGATGGCACTGTTTATTCCTCAAGATGGAAATACGCTTTAAAGGCATACCAGCTCTTTAGCGGAGTCCATTGATGCCGTGCCATACACAACATTACATTGAACGCTTGATGTCAAGGCAAGTGTTGAAATACAAATGTGTTATATCAAATCATTTTACTGCACTCAGCCATGGACTGATCAACAAGTTGCATGTCTGAACCTGAAAGGGCTGGCTGCTCTACAGTGCCGACTTGTAAACTGGCCACATTTTAGTCAATATAAGGTGTGAATCAAAAGTTCCCACGTTTGTAGTTTATCTTTCTTTTTTCAAGACCAAGTGAAAGTGGACACCAAAAAACACAATATCAGTGATTGTGTTATCACCAGCTGTGGCATATGAAGGAGACTGGTGCAAGTGGACTAGATGAGAATGACACTCAAATAGTGAGTTGTTCTTCAGCACTCAGGGACTGTACCATACTTGTAGTTTTCCTGTTCACTTGGTTCTTAAACAAGAGACACACATGATATAAAGCTCAAATACAAGAAAGAAACTTGCATTTCACGTAGTTTACCACACAGTAGCTAATCATTGGCCATTTACAAAACCAGCACAGTAATTTTCCCTTTCAAGTTCAGACTCAAAAGAAGATGTGAGTCGTGCCATGCACCATCTATCTACACTCTCACCAGATCATTTAGTTCAGGGTCAAGGGGGAGGTTAATGGTAAATGCATTAGAACACAGAACAGTCACTGGAACCATCAAACTTACCAACACAGTCCTCCTGCTTATTCTCAGCCTGACAGCGCAGACAAGCATCTAAACAACAGGGGAAAAAAAAAAGTTTGAGTACTCGAGACCTGCTCTGTGAGGAGAGTGGGCCTGACTTACACAAATGTGTTCATTTCAGATACAGCACTTTGGATTATTACTGAACAGAAAAACAAACAAACACACACAGACACACACAGGCACACACAAAAAAAAAAGATCAGTCATATCCAGTTACAAACTAGATGGGGATAACATCCTAAAATTAAATTAAACATTAAATGTTTTTTTTTTTTAAACTATTGATATTAAAAGTAATTCAGCATTATAATTCAGGGGTGGCACCGCAACAGCAAATCCTGGCAACATCGGGTGCAAGGCAGACCCCATTCCTGGACGGGACTTCAGTCTGTCACTGGGCCCACTCTCTTGTACACCCACAGCGGCCAACTCCACCCGACAGATCGATCTTTGGTACAGTTAAGGTCATAATGATTAACCCCTGTCCAAAACAGACCACAACTGCTAATTTTTCTAAGAAAAATGACTAGTATTTAAAGAGTTTAAGAGAATTGTTACAAAAAGAACTAGGGCACAATTTCCAAGACGTTTGATGGAAATATTTTACTGATGCACTTAATTGAAACAAGGAAAGCACAAAAGTAGCATGACCAAACTTATTAAAACTCTCACAATTAATCATCAATAGTGTATCCCTTCTGACTCCCAACTGATGGCAACCTCTTGCTGTGGTTTCTCACAAGGTTTGTGCAAGTCTCCAGAGGGCTCTTAGATCATTCCTCTGTGACTAAATACTCCAACTAGGGGTGTGCAATATTGGCAACAAATTATATCTCGATATTTTCTAGGACTTTGACGGTAATGATAATTAGGCAATGTTTTGCACCCTTTAAAAACATGTTTGTAAAAGTCTCATCTAGCTTGGTCTTGATAATAGGATATTAATTGTAGCTTACTAATGAGATTAATGGAAATAGCAGTTAAAGAAAATGGGAGGGAGATAGATAGATAGAGAGAGAGAGAGAGAGAGATAGATAGATAGATAGATAGATAGATAGATAGATAGATAGAGAGAGAGAGAGAGAGAGAGAGTCCCAATGGAAAATTCACATCATTCAGCAGCAGTATACTAATACAAAAAAACAATGTTAAATTAAATAGTAATAAAAATGCATGTAAAAGCAGACAATAACTTTGAGTAACGTTAGCATTTACTCTTAAAACCTGAAGTAAAATAACACATAAACTTTAAAATCACCAGTCAAATTATTACTGAGATCTAATGGTACAAGCATGAGTAAACCATTTCAGAGTGGTCTACAGGATTTACAGAAAGAGTTGAACAAAGACCAGCAAACTATTATAATGAGAGCATTTTAAACAGAAACATACCCTTAATGTAAACAAGATATGAATCAAGAGAGAATGAAATACTAATCATAACTGAAATTCAGGGCATGAACATTACATTGTGGATAAACAAACTGCTGTGCTGTAATGTGAATTGTGCAGCATATAAGCAAGAACAAAAATCTTACATACTGTACTACAGTGTAAAAATCCAGAGTCCTGTCAAACACTGAAAAGGGGAAAAAAACTACTGCTTTTGTAAACAAGTTCTGTCGTGTATTACACCAAGATACAAAACAAAAACAAACCTATAACATTTTTAAACAAATGACTAACTTCAAGTTCTGTCCACTATTGCACAATGATATCAGAAAAAATAAAACAATTGTAAAATTCTACTGAAGACACTCCAAGTTATGCGACAGAAACACCAGTCTGTCCACAGCATCTGGCTTCAGAGCAGCATGGTTACATGTTACAACTTTCCTTCCGGTGCTGAAAGCCCCCTCAGAAGGGCTGCTTGAAGTGTTGTTTGTGCAATTATAATCAATTTACTCTTAGTAAATACCTACACTTTGTTAATTTACTTATAGATCATTCTGGCTATATGTGCATTTGCACCTTTTTTGCATACATAAAATTGCTATAATTCTTGTTACATGTGTATTTGTGCCTTTTATTGTCCGATGCTGTAATTCAGAAATTTCCTTTAAGATTAATGAAGTTTCTATCTATCTAAAGAACTGGCAGCAGCTGACTTTAGCCTTGTACTCTGAAATGCATTTCTTAAGCAACTGGGTTGAAGGAAAAACCTGCAGCTACTGCGGCCCTCCAGGACCAACTTTGACCATCCCTGGTCTAACGGCATGTTTTTTTCGTCTGGGTCTGTTTAATTCAAATGTTAAAATATGAACATCTGGACATGTCTGAACATCTTAACTGCCACCTACAGCCCTGTTATTGACTGTACCACTTCTTCAGTATCCAAGGCAGCAGTTCTTATGTGTGCTTAGGGGGTGCTTGTTCATTTTATTATTTATTCATTACTAGGGGGCTTCGCTCGACAACCCCTACCCCCACCCTGCCAGCGCTATGTGCCGTTGTGAAGGGTGGGGGCTGAACGCACAACAAGGAGATGCGGCTGCTCCTACGAAACCCCTCTTGCACAGTGACGCAATGGGAAACAAATACATTTTTTTTTTCTACCTCCTCTTTGCTCAATCAGCTGCTGGGTTGCTGCTGCTGCCATGCCTCGTGATCTTCATCTCACATGGCACTTCAAACGTTTAAAAGCCTGTACAGCACCTGACCTTTTGTCTCACTTGTCCCCCAGATATCGTCAAACACTATGTGATCTCTTTTTGCTGTTCTGTTATTTCACCGAGTAATAAGTGCCGTTGTTTTGCGCTAATGCGATCTTTACTCACATTTTTTTTGAGACTTTCAAATTTTCCTACTTCATTATCTCTAACCTACTCTGCATGTGTATCACGAGACTTGCTTCCAAAAGTTGTAAGTATGACGTGACTTGTCTGTCTCTCTTCCAAAGATTACGTTTCGTCACCAGGAAAAAAGTCTTGACGCAAGATTTTTTTTTATAATAGAGAGATTTATATATTTTGCTTCCTGGAGCTTCTGTAAAGTTCTAAATTCCCCTTGGGGAAAAAATAAAGTACATCTATCTATCTCAAAGCACTCTCCACATGAATACAACTTTCAGGCAGAAACCTTAATGTAGCTGAGCTCAAGTTAAGCCCTTGCCCATCTTCACTAGCTGGCAGGACTCAAGTTCACATCATGTGTGCCCTGTGTAAGTAGATCCCAGCTACATTTACAGGTACTCACTGTGACGGCGAAATACACCCCATTGGCCAGTTATGATTCTCTCCAAGCCCTGAAATCATCACAACAAGAATCCTCCCCATTGATTACCTAACATTTTCAAGCCCGTTTACAACAATTCAGAGTCATGTGAGTGCTGAGAATATCCCGGCAGCGCTCGATCATGGACAGGGCGCCATTCCACTAAAGCACACCCACATTATAAGAGTTTACAACAGACCCAATACATCTAACCTACAAGAGTTCAGCAAGAACGTGGAAATTCCACTGGAACAACATCTAAGCGCAGGATTCGCGTCCAGGAGCCTGGACGTGCAAGCAGCAATTCTAACCCCCGTGCCGCTTGGCTGGCCTGGCCCGTATGGACTACATAATCATGTAGCACGACATCATTAAAGCCACATAATGCAACCACAGCAGACCCAGTTGGGAGACCTTCAAACATAATATGCGGTATGAAAACGGCTAGTTTTGGCTTTACATTATTTTGAAATATTTAGTTAATTCACTATTATGTACTTCGACCCCATGATGTAAATCTCAACTTTTCACCTGAAAACCCCGAATTAGAGGGGCCTACGCTAATTCAGACTTTTTTGTAAACTCGATGGTTAAAACAGCTATCGCTTTTACTTTTGAATTTTTGCACTCATAATATTGAATCTGTGGACATATTAATAAATTATCAATAAATTATGTATATAAAATGTATTAAACGCTGTGAATAACTCAGTATTTACAGGAAACTGTGCATTTTTTTTTCCATGCACCACAATGTAGTGACACGAATTCACGGGTAGGTGGGGTTACTTCCGTACAATACGAGTTAAAACCGCAAAATACGAGAAAATTTAACGGACAAACCGAACTAGTTTTCTACAGACATATTGCTGATAAATAAAACATAACCAAGAAATGCAGATTTGAAAACAGATGCAAACACAGCCACGGCTGAAAAACGAAGCACAGCTCGGTCCGGGGAGGTGTCACATCATTATTGCTCCGGCGCACCGCACAGGCTGGCGACGACACGGAATGTTTGGACGAAATAAGCCCAACAACGACCACCTATTCGTGTAATAATAGTTACGACAATCATGTCATTTTATCGCACGGAAGTTTCAGTCTTTGCAGATAAGAACTGTCCTTCAATGTATTTGAAAGTGTTCATTCGGAATCGGCCGAGATGTTTAACTGAATGGAAAAGAAAAAATGGGGGAAAAAACAACAAACTGTATACTTAATGCATTATGAAAAGCCGAAATGAGGTCACCGATGTATGAGAGCTTGTCCCCATAGAGGCACGACGAACACGGTGACTTCTTTTCCTACTTGATTTCATCTGTGACGCTTACCCATAACTTGCACTCTGCAGATCGCACACGTGTCGCACTCCACGTCCCAGCTCCACATCGCCACTGCATTCCATTTCTTCAGTGAAAACATCTTGTCCCCAGCAGATTTCGATCCGGATCCCCCGCCATGAGAAGGAGGCAACCCTAGATCATCCCCGTCGTCCATCTCCGCCATAGCAAGAGGAAGAGCACGGGGGGATTAAAGAGCCGGAATGGAGTGTATGACTGTGCAGTACCCAACGACGAGCACGAGATGGCGCGTAGCTGACGGCACTTGGGGACGAACTCTCAAGCGCTCGCTGTCTTCTGGGTTCGATACGCGCCTACATGGTGGTCTGTAAGTAAGGATGCTGGCAAAGATATCAAATGGAAAACAACTGCGTTTAGGCATATATGTGTATTAATTAAATGCTTCATTTGGTTGATTTACTAATAGAGTTACCGACATGTAAGGGCCATACATAATGGAATAAAAAAACATACACAGTAAGCTACAAGGAAAAACTTTACTTTTAATATACAAAAATAGCTGGGCATTTAATTCGTTAATTTTGGTCTAGGAAAACTTATAATGTGTCTGAACTTCTATTTAACATTAAACAGCCTGGTTATATTATGTTGTGAATTACACTGCAATAATTCAGCATTATAGGATTCTATTGGTTGACAAAGGGCGCACTCCTAACCTCTTACCTCTCAGTTCCACAGAGAATGATTGGAATCACTAAGGATTGGATTCCCTTTTTATGGCAAGATCTGAATACTGTACATGTTCCACAGATGTTGGATCATTCTACTTACAGTTTGAATTTAAGTTTGTGACTGGATTTTTCTGAAAATAAACATTAGAACAAAGGAAAAGAAAGGGTACTACTGTATAAGAAAACCTTTTTATAAGAAAGCAGATTGTATGTAGTCAGTGTAAGTGAGATCAGGTCCACTCATGGTGTCTGATGAGTAATCTGTCTGGTTTACATGGCAGTTACCAACCCCGGCTGCCACCTTGTGCTCCTCCTGCCGGTGAACCTTTGACACGTATCTCCTTGTGACTAGTCTTAGTTCTCTGTCTGGTCCAAAGCAACTTTAAACTTCCTCCATCAAAGTACAAAAATCCCTCTCTTTGGTTGCTATCATTAGTTCAGTGTTTGGACGATCTGAAGGTTATTTTTCACAGACTGTTTTGTCAACTTCATTTTCTTATTAAAACTGATTTTTCATTTTGTTTATGACATTTTCTTATCACTATTTTGTGCTTTATTTTGGGTCGCAGTGGCCACTTTTTTAATAATTGGAAGCAGTCATGACTTTTGTCGTGGAAATAGTGTATGATTGTCACCACTTGAAACAGCACGTAACTTCCTCTGCCAGCAACTATTTTATTTAATGAATACTATTAAGATTTGGCCTCTAGCTTGTTGCTATAATTTTTAAATTGGATTTTCAAACTGAATTGAAGATATGCTGTTGTCATCGCAGACCCAAGCTTAGACCTGTCTCTATTGCAAAC
This sequence comes from Polypterus senegalus, assembly GCF_016835505.1. Lineage (NCBI taxonomy): Eukaryota > Metazoa > Chordata > Cladistia > Polypteriformes > Polypteridae > Polypterus > Polypterus senegalus. Next base: position 147,778,458 of record NC_053154.1, on the reverse strand, counting down.
CTGAGAGACGTCACAGGGTGAGTATAGTAGATCTGATCTGTACATGATGTCTACAGTATGTGAATTTCCCCTTGGGATTAATAAAGTATCTATCTATCTATCTATCTATCTATCTATCTATCTATCTACAATATCTGAGTATGTAAGGGACTCTGCTGAGTGTAAAGTGGGACAGCTCATCTAAGGGTGGAAAGGTCGATGCTCCAGAGTGAGGGTAAAAGTAAGGTGGAAAGGGTTCAAAACTGGGCAACCTATGTATAAATGTTCAATCACATTTTAAGTTGAAAGAACTTTCCTATCTCATGGCGAGTTACATCAGGTTCAGGTACTGTGACATTTTTGTTACTACTGCAAACTGGCTTAAATGTCCTCTTTTTGATGCTGTGTAAGGCTAAACAGGTTTCGTCAGGTGATCAGATCAAGTGGAAATAGGAGAAGATGGCCTAGAGACTTATGTGAATAAGAAATATAAGATGCGTACACATTACGATTAAAGCCGATTTGGGTGATCCAGTCTTTGAACTGCTAAATGGAGTTGTCCAAGTTACTGCCTAAGAGCAAGTTGCATCATTATGTTGATGTTTATTTTTAAACTCATCAACTGAAATGATTCACTCTCATATCAAGACACTAATGGTGAGTCATTCTGTTCCTTTTGAGGACACAGCAAGCTGGACCTGTTACTGTATTCAGAAGTTAATATACAAATGTCAAATGTACAAGCCAGACATTCTAAGATGTGTTCTGGGGTTTGTTGTTTATATATATATATATATATATATATATATATATATATATATATATATATATATATATATATGTGAGACTTGCCCGACACCACCAGTCGGAGACCACATCTTTATAAAAATCACACGCTTTATTTTTCATTAATAAACACAGTCCCACCATCACACACAATGCACTCAGCAATAATCACCAGTATTAGACTTCTCTTCCTCAGTCCTTGGCCGCCAATCTCCTCCTGGGAGCTTCGTCCTGCTCCCTCTCCCGACTCTAGCTCCCAGATTGCTGGGAGGCGGCGCCTTTTATTCCTGCCCGGATGTGCTCCAGGTGGCTGATGACGATCTTCCGGCAGCACTTCCTGGTGTGGCGGAAGTGCTGCCCTTGCCCCGGAAGCACTCCAGGCGTCCCTGACAGGTTCCTCCGCCATCTTGACAAGTGTGGCGGAAGTAATGTTCTCTCAGGTTCTAGGAGGCTTAAGATGCCCCCTGGCGGTGGCCACGGGTCCCAACGAGTTGGAAAGTCTCTCCTCCTCTCCCGTGGTCCTCTCCTGCTCCAGGACGGTTGTGTCCTCCTGACCCGGAAGCTTTTACTGCCACCTTCTGGACCTTCTAGGCGTCCCGGCCGGGTAAGAACCTCCAGCCGTCTGTGACACTGCCCCACCGCCAGCGAAGAACAGTCCTTCGAGCGGCCATTCCCTGAGTGTACACTGTAGCGAAGCGGGCATAAGTTGTCGTCTCCCAGGTCCTGGTCTTATAAAAATAAGAATAAATACAGGGCGGAGTCGTTGCCCTTATGCCACTGTCTGGCGTTTTATCTCTGACAGAGGGCCAACACTCCCCTTTACCAGCACCTTGGTGCGAAACCTCGGCACCTGCTCCAGTGTAATCCACTCCCCTTCATCGGGGTACATACTGGATTCGCCCTTGCCGACTTTGGAGCTTCCTTCTGCACGCGCAGAGGATGACGTATCACGCTCTGTGAGCTCATGGGCTCATGTCTCCCTTTGTAGGAAGAAACGGCTTTCCCCTTCGATTCTTCCTGCTTCTCTGGGGCATTCTGACAGCCTGGGTAGTCCTACTGAAACGGAAAAGACCCTTGCCGTCCTGCGCCTTGTAGAAAGATGCAAGACTGATGCTGGCTCTGGCGGTTGAGCACTAAGACCCACGGCACTTGTCAGCCGGCGTCTTCGCTCCACCCCTTCCAAGCGATCAGCACCTTGCTTCGCTTCCACTGTCAGAGATGCAGCTACTAAGCCCCGAACCACGCGATCCTGGGACGGGTTATCTCACGCCTCCCTTTTCCTTTACGGTAGCGATTTTACTTGCCTCTACCGCCACGATCCTCCGGCCAAAGATTCCAGTGTTGCGCCTGTACTTCCTCATGACGTAAGGTCTGATGTGACGCGACCACCCTCCCTCCAGCTTGTCTATACAGGCACGGAGGTCGTGTTCCACCTGCTGCACCATCTGCCTTAACTGAAGCATCCTCTCCGATTCCTTTGGGCTGCAGGTAAAAATACAGTATCAGCCAGTGGAGGACTTACCTTTAAATCGGTCCTACTCACCGGCTGTACACACTGGAGCTTTCTTCCGGTTCCACGGACCTCCCCTTGCTCAGGATGGATGTTCGCGGTCCCGTCTTTAACCAATCACTGACAGGAACACGGCACACACCGTCCAATCCCTCGCCTGTCATGGGGCGGAACTTCCGGTCTTCAGCCATCTTGCCTCTCCCAGGAACTGCAACTCTCACTGCCATTCCTCTGCCTCGGCTGCTGGAGACGTGGCGGATCCTCCCTTCCTCTAGCGATGCCGTCCCGGCCGGGACCAGATATGCACACCCCAACCAGTGACGCGATTCCAGGCAATCTCCTCCGGACCCGTCACAGTGGGTGTTGCTACTGCAGTCCCTCCAGTGACGACAAACGCTGGGGAATCCCTTCTCCTTTGCCTTGGCTGGCATTCCTCAGTCCCCTCGGGTGGAAGACAGCCCTCTGGAGAATCTCCGACGACCACTGGGCGATTCGCGGGACGTCCGCGGTGCGTGTGCGGACCGTCTCCCTGCAGGACGTGTGTGTGGTCGACTGGGGTACCGGGCAGCTCACAAAAAATTTATTTTTGGGGTCCCCTGCCTTGGAATAGGCAGAAGGTACCTGTTTGGGCACCATTGTGAGACTTGCCCGACACCACCAGTCGGAGACCACATCTTTATAAAAATCACACGCTTATTTTTCATTAATAAACACAGTCCCACCATCACACACAATGCACTCAGCAATAATCACCAGTATTAGACTTCTCTTCCTCAGTCCTTGGCCGCCAATCTCCTCCTGGGAGCTTCGTCCTGCTCCCTCTCCCGACTCTAGCTCCCAGATTGCTGGGAGGCGGTGCCTTTTATTCCTGCCCGGATGTGCTCCAGGTGGCTGATGACGATCTTCGGCAGCACTTCCTGGTGTGGCGGAAGTGCTGCCTTGCCCGGAAGCACTCCAGGCGTCCCTGACAGGTTCCTCCGCCATCTTGACAAGTGTGGCGGAAGTAATGTTCTCTCAGGTTCTAGGAGGCTTAAGATGCCCCCTGGCGGTGGCCACGGGTCCCAACGAGTTGGAAAGTCTCTCCTCCTCTCCCGTGGTCCTCTCCTGCTCCAGGACGGTTGTGTCCTCCTGACCCGAAGCTTTTACTGCCACCTTCCGGACTCTCTAGGCGCCCCGGCGGGTAAGAACCCCAGCCGTCTGTGACAATATATATATATATATATATATATATATATATATATAATAATATATTTTTTTTTTTCCAAATACACAGTTTGAGATGTTTAACAACCATAGTGCCTAGAAACTATGCAAGGCAGGGCCGTCCTCTTCCCTGCGCCAAGCTTACACCTGACTGCATACCTAAAAGAAGGAATCACACTATGTTTCCGATGTTTTGAGGAGGCTGAACAGCCACATCACTGGGGTTGTCAAGTGGGCTCCTATTTTCATCAATGTTTCGCTGACTAGGCCCACGACGACTCCAGTAGCCTCAGCAGTGGCATCTGGCATCCCAGAACCACCCCCCTCTGCATTTTTCCAGCCTTCTTATTTGGGAGACCAGATAGGGTCTTTTCTTTTAATCCATAGCCACTGGCTGCTCCATTCTGCTACCCTAGATATTTCCTTAATGGCATAGCGTAGGGCATGCCCACTAATGCCAAAGTCCCTCATCAGCCTTACAGTGGATGTTGCAACAAAGCCCCAGCATCCAACCTCCACTCGGTAGATTTTTACATTTCATCCTTGCTGTGCTGACTCCGCTGCAAGCTCAGAATATCTCAGTTTTTTCCTTTCAAAAGCTTCCTGCACTGCAACTTACCAGGGAACTGTGAGCTCGACAAAGTATACCTTGCGCTGTGTGCCTGACCACAAGACCAAGTCAGGCCTCGGGTTAATGACTGCTATTTCTGGTAGCACTGTGAGTCGTTGGCCCATGTCCACCAGGATTTGCCAGTCCCGTGCTGTCTGCATCTCGCCCAATCTGGTCTTCAGGGAAAACTTGTGTTGCCTTTGGTCCCCTTCCCGAACAAACAACAAGGGCACATTTAAGTTGGTCTCTCTGGGTGGCAGGCCATTGATGGCAGTTCTCTTGCTTTCCAGAGTAGCTGCAAGACATTTAAGCACTTGGTTGTGTCTCCAGGTATATCGTCCTTGAGAGAGGCTTACTTTGCATCCTGTGAGGATGTGCCGCAGTGTACCTGGTGTTGAGCAGAGGGAGCATGATGGATCTTCGCCTAGCCATTGGTTGAGGTTTTGAGGAGTAGGGAGGACATCATAGGTAGCTCGAATGAGGAAATTTATCCTACCCGCTTCCATCATCCACATGTCCTTCCAGCTGATCTTTCGCTTTTCCAAATTCTCCCACCTCGTCCATTGGCATTGTTTAGCCTGTGCCACAGCCTTGGCCCACCTTCTCTCCTCTTCATGCCAATGGACTTCAGCCACAACCATTTTCCTCCAGTCTGCTGGGGTTGCCTTACTCCAGTAGGGTCGCCCTTTGCCAAACCCCAACCCACTTCTTCCATGTTGGACTTGGGCGACAATGTTGCTGTGGTAGAGTGCAGATTTTGCCTGCTGGACTGCATCCTTAGCTTTCCATTTCCAGCCAGTTTCCAGAGTTGGTGCGGCAGCTCTAATCACCATATCTTTTGACTCTGAAAGCATCATCTCAGATCTCACTTTAGTGCATTTAAATTCTTCAGTGAGGCTGGAAAGAGGCAACTGAAGTAGCCCCTGACCATACAGGGCTACATTGCTCAGGCATCAAGGGAGGCCTAACCACTTCTTCACATAAGAGCTTACCATCCTTTTCCATTTTCTCAACTCTTGTGAGGGTGATGTCATACATGGTTAATGGCCACAGCAGGCGAGGTAATAACCCAAACTGTAAGCACCAAATAATTTGCTCACCAGGCAGCACTGAATCATTGATGCCTTTACTAAGGCATCAGGCCTTTACTAAGTTCCTCCTGAAGCTCATAAGCCTGATCTGTATCCTTAAGCGTTGAGTTATACCACCTCCCCAAATTTTTGATTGTTTTTTCTAGCACTGTTGGAATAGGCTCTTGATTAATGAAGAACATTTGCCCCACTAACTTGCCTTTAATTATAAAGATGCTCCTTGATTTAGATGACTTAAATTTCATTCTCGCCCCAGTGATGTTCTGTTGAAGCTTTGCCAATAGGCATCTGGTGCATGGTACTGATGTTGTAATTGTTGTCATGTCATCCATATAGGCCCTGATGGGTGGCAGACGTACTCCAGAAGTCAATCTGTCCCCTCCAACCACCCACTTGGATGCCCATATGATGACTTCCATTGCCATGGTGAATACCAATGGAGAGATGGTACATCCTGACATTATGCCAATTTCCATGTGGTGCCATCTGGCAAGGTAAAACAAAGTTGCAAGTCATGAAAGTATGCCTTAATCAGGTTTGAGATAGTTTCAGGAATCCTAAAGAAATCAAGAGATACCCCAAGGTCCAGGAATACCACATGAAGATCTTTCCGCTCTTCCTTTGCGCTCTGGATTTGGTACCAAATCATAATAGTATGATCAAGGCATCCAGAGGACGTTGTATCCACAAAATTATTTCTCTCCAAGTACTTGGACATCCTCTGAGCTATGACACTAAAGAAAATCTTACCCTCTACGTTAAGTAGACTCATGGGATGGAATTGGCTAACCTCCTTAGATTTTTTTTCTTTTAGAATTAGGACTCCACTCGCCCTGCACCATGCTTTGGGTATGATTTCCTTTTCCCAGGCCACTGTCATGAGTCTCCACAGAAATTTAAGAACATCTTTAGCATTCTTATAAATTTGATACGGAACTCCATTTGGTCCTGGAGCTGAGGAAACTCTCAACTGCTTCACCACCTGCTCCACTTCTCTCCATTTTGGAGGACTGGTATTCATCTGGTGCTCAGGTTCTTCAATTGGTGGGATATCCTTTGGAATGGCTACTTGCCCATGCCTCTTTTTATCCGCATACATTCTTTCCAAATACTGTTCCAATTTATGCCTTGACGTCTCAAGGTGACCTCCCTTTTCTGTAGTGAAGAGTGATCTTACAAATTTGTAGGGATCCTTGAAAAAGCACACTCTTGCTCGTTCCTTCTTCCTTGACTTCTGCAGGTTCTCTGCTTGTCTCAGAGTGATCAGGCGGGTCTTAATGGTACACTGGAGAATGTTGATACCCTCCTTCTCCCTATCAGAAACCTTTCTCCACTGTTTCTTCAGGTACCTTCTCTCTCGGATCAACTGTTTAAGCTCCTGTTGACGTCTAGACTGTTTATCCACTGCTGGTAGCATTTGCTTTTAGTCCCTTGTTCCAAACCTTTCTGCTCCATATGAATAGATAATATCCCCCATGTTGTCAAGTTTCCTTTCCACTGTGCCCTTCATCCTTTATAGAAAACAAACAAGATCCATGTTTAATGTCGCCCAATGTTCCTTCTCTGAGGCTCCAGGCCAATTCACCCGGGGTTTTTTGCCGTTGATCTTCCTCTCCTTTGCTGGCTTTATGGGCTCAACACCTCCTTCTACTTCGATCTTTGTGCTTGACTCTCTTTCTTCAGGGGACTGATGTCCTGCGAACTTTGGTGAGATTCCAGTTACTGGACTTCATTCGAGTTACTTGATTCACTTCTCAAGAAATACTTATCAATGCGAGGTCCCGTGTGGCGGAAGTACCAGCTGTGTAGCCGGAAGTCCTCCGGATGTCCCTGCTCCTCTTCCCCCCAGCACTTCCGGGTGTGGCGGAAGTGCTGAGGTTCAGGGCTCCAAAGGCACGGGGGCGCCCCCTGGTTATGACCACGGGCCCCTACAGGGTTGAGCTTCAAAGCCCTGTACCCGTAGCCACCGAAGGAACCAGGGTGATTGCCCCCACGTGGTCTGGGGAGGACGTAAGCCCTTTTCTGGTCTTCCTGGGCGTCCCGGCCGGGTCACCATGGCAGTCACCTTTGACAATATATATATATTATTAAGTTGTATATTTCTTTTTCTTAACGTTAAAGTACTCTGTGCCAAAGTGTAAGTGAGTGTAGTATGTACAGGGTGGGCCATTTATATGGATACACCTTAATAAAATGGGAATGGTTTGTGATATTAACTTCCTGTTTGTGGCACATTAGTATATGTGAGGGGGGAAACTTTTCAAGATGGGTGGTGACCATGGTGGCCATTTGGAAGTCAGCCATTTTGGATCCAACTTTTGTTTTTTCAATAGGAAGAGGGTCATGTGACACATCAAACCTATTGGAAATTTGGTTTTAACGTAACATTATTCTTTCATGAGTTAGTTACAAGTTTCTGACCACTTATAAAATGTGTTCAGTGTGCTGCCCATTGTGTTGGATTGTCAATGCAACCCTTTTCTTCCACTCTTCACACACTGATAGCAACACTGCAGGAAAAATGCTAGCACAGGCTTCCAGAATCCGTAGTTTCAGGTGCTGCACAGCTCGTATCTTCACAGCATAGACAATTGCCTTCAGATGACCCCAAAGCTGGTCCACGACGACCAATCCACTTTCCAGGAAACTGTTCATCTAGGAATGCTCGGACCTGACACCCATAATGTGGTGGTGCACCATCTTGCTGGAAAAACTCAGGGAACGTGCCAGCTTCAGTGCATAAAGAGGGAAACACATCATCATGTAGCAATTTCGCATATCCAGTGGCCTTGAGGTTTCCATTGATGAAGAATGGCCCCACTATCTTTGTACCCCATATACCACACCATACCATCAATTTTTTTGTTCCAACAGTCTTGGGGGGATCTATCTAATGTGGGTTAGTGTCAGACCAGTAGCGGTGGTTTTGTTTGTTAACTTCACCATTCACATAAAAGTTTGCCTCATCACTGAACAAAATCTTCTGCGTAAACTGAGGGTCCTGTTCCAATTTTTGTTTTGCCCATTCTGCAAATTCAGTGCGCCGATCTGGGTCATCCTCGTTGAGATGCTGCAGTAGCTGGAGTTTGTAAGAGTGCCATTTGTGAGTAGCTAATATCCGCCGAAGGGATGTTCGACTAATGCCACTCTCCAGTGACATGCAGCGAGTGCTACGCTGTGGGCCCTTGCTGAATGAAGCTAGGACAGCCACTGATGTTTCTTCATTAGTGACAGTTTTCATGCGTCCACATTTTGGCAAATCCAACACTGAACCAGTTTCACGAAACTTAGCAAGCAGTTTGCTAACTGTAGCATGGGAGATGGGTGGTTTCAGAGGGTGTCTTGCATTGAAATCTGCGGCAATGACCCGGTTACTGCGTTCACCAGACATCAACACAATTTCTGTCCGCTCCTCACGTGTTAACCTCTGCGACATGTCAATGGCTGTAAACAAAGAGAAACTTGTAAATAACTCATGAAAGAATAAAGTTATGTTAAAACCAAGCACACCATTGTTTTTCTTGTGAGATTCCCAATAAGTTTGATGTGTCACATGACCCTCTTCCTATTGAAAAAACAAAAGTTGGATCCAAAAATGGCCGACATCCAAATGGCCACCATGGTCACCACCCATCTTGAAAAGTTTCCCCCCTCACATATACTAATGTGGCACAAACAGGAAGTTAATATCACCAACCATTCCCATTTTATTAAGGTGTATCCATATAAATGGCCCACCCTGATACTGTAGATTATAAGAATGTGTAAATAATGAAGGCTGGCAATTTGAGCATTTACAAGATTGTACAATACAATACAATACAACATTTCATACAAAAAATGTAGCTCAAAGTGCTTTACATAATGAAAAAAAAAATAAAGACATAGTAAAATAAAATAAGTCAACATTAATTAACATAGAATAAGAGTAAGGTCCGATGGCCAGGGGGTCAGAAAAACAAAAAAACTCCAGACGGCTGGAGAAAAAATAAAATCTGCAGGGATTCCAGACCATGAGACCGCCAGTCCCCTCTGGGCATTCTACCTAGCATAAATGAAACAGTCCTCTTTGTATTTAGGGTTCTCACAGAAGGACTCGATGATGACGGTCATGCAGATGTCTGGTTTTTAGTCCATCAATGTTGGAGCATCATGATGCTTTGAGTAGGTAGGTGGTGGTGGCGCAGGCACCGGAAAAAGAAACAGAAGAGAGAGTTGGGGTCAGTACGGATTTTAGAGCCACCATGAATAGTTATTATGATGAATTGAACATACAGAGTATCAGGATTAAGTTAAAGTGAAGTTATAAAAAGGCCATGTTAAAGTAATGTGTTTTCAGCAGTGTTTTAAAGTGCTCTACTGTATTAGCCTGGCGAATTCCTATTGGCAGGCTATTCCAGATTTTAGGTGCATAGCAGCAGAAGGCCGCCTCACCACTTCTTTTAAGTTTAGCTTTTGGAATTCTAAGGAGACACTCATTTGATGATCTAAGATTACGATTTGGAATATAAGTTGTCAGACATTCCGATATATAAGATGGAGCGAGATTATTTAAGGCTTTGTAAACCATAAGCAGAATTTTAAAGTCAATCCTGAATGACACAGGTAACCAGTGTAGTGACATCAAAACTGGAGAAATGTGTTCGGATTTTCTTTTCCTAGTTAGGATTCTAGCAGCTGCATTCTGCACTCGTTGCAAATGATTTATGTCTTTTTTGGGTAGTCCTGAGAGGAGTGCGTTACAGTAATCTAGTCTACTGAAAACAAAAGCGTGAATTAATTTCTCAGCATCTTTCAATGATATAAGAGGTCTAACTTTTGCTATATTAAGTGAAAAAATGCTGTGGTCTGATGAATATGTTTATTTAAAATTACCCCTAGGTTACTTCCGTCTTAACTTTTAATCCTAATGCATCAAGTTTATTTCTGATAACCTCATTGAATCCATTATTGCCAATCAATAAATTTCAGTTTTCTCTTTATTTAGTTTGAGAAAATTACTATTCATCCATTCAGAAATACCAGTAAGACATTGTGTTAGTGATCGAAGAGTCGGAGTCATCAGGTGCTATTGATAAGTACAGCTGTGTGTCATCAGCATAGCTGTGGTAGCTCACGTTGTAACCTGAGATAATCTGACCTAACGGAAGCATGTAGATTGAGAATAACAGCGGACCCAGGATAGAGCCTTGTGGAACACCATATCGATATCATGTGTCTTTGAGATGTGATTACCACAACTCACAAAGAATTTTCTCCTGCCAGGTAGGATTCAAACCAATTTAAGACACTGCCAGAGGGGCCCACCCATTGACTAAGGCGATTTCTAAGAATATTGTGATCAATGGTGTCAAATGCAGCACTCAGATCTAAGAGGATGAGAACAGATAAATGGCCTCTGTCTGCATTTACCCGCAAGTCATTTACTACTTTAACGAGTGCAGTTTCTGTGCTGTGCTTTGTTCTGAAACCTGACTGAAATTTATCAAGAATAGCATGTTTATTAGGTGGTCATTTAACTGCATAATGACTGCCTTCTCTAGAATTTTACTTAAGAAGGGCAGGTTAGAGATGGGTCTAAAATTTTCAAAGCAGAGGGTCAAGATTATTTTTCTTGAGTAGGGGTTTAACTACAGCAGTCTTAAGACAGTCTGGGAAGATCCCCGTATCTAATGACGAGTTTACTATGTCAATGATACTTCTTTGAAAAACCTTGTTGGTATTGGGTCAAGGACGCAGGTGGAGGGTTTCAGTTGAGAGATTATACTATGTAATTCAGGTAAATCTATCCTGGTGAAAGCATTTAATTTGTTTATAATGGAGTACCGGGCTTTGGAGGTTCTGCAGTGTTGGGGAGATATACTATGTTATCTCTAATATCATTAATTTTTGATTGAAAAATACAGCAATGTTCTCACAGGTTTCACTGGAAGTATTCTGGGGGCATTCCTTTTTGTTACCTGGGTTTAACAGACGATCAATTGTAGAAAATAAGACTCTGGGATTACTAGCATTGTTATTTATAATCTTAGAGAAATAGCAGCCTCTCAAGACAGACTGTGTTATTGTATTCTGTTATTTTAACCTTCAGTATCTCATAATGGATAGTTAGTTTAGTTTTCCTCCATTTCCGCTCAGCTCTACGACATGTTCTTTTAAATCAGACACTCTTTGGGTCTTCCATGGAATAACAATGCTAGAAGATTTTTAACTGTCTTTTCAGGTGCAACTATGTCAACAGCAGCTCTTACTTTAGAATTAAAGTTTTCCACTTTACTATTTACATTATCCTGCTATTATAGCTGGCACTATAAACGGACTGATTGCTTAGAATGTTTGTAAGTTTTAAAGCTGCTGATGAGTCAAAGAAGCGTTTTTAACAATATGCTTCTCATGAATGTTTTCTATCATTATTTCTATATTAAATAGTAGAAGAAATGGTCTGATAGACCAATATCAATGATCTGCTTTATATCAACTTTAGTCCTTTGGTAATACTTAAGTCTAACGTATGACCTGCTTTATGTGTAGGCTGATTAACGAGCTGTCTCAAATCAAAAGAGTCCAGGAGGTTCATGAATTCCTTTACTTTTGGTCACACTGATTATCGATATGAAAGTTAAAGTCGCCTACTATTAAGAGTGTGTCATAGTTGTAATTAAAATTGACATTAAGTCAGAGAATTCCTCAAGAAAGACGTTAAATTTAGGAGGTCTATACACGGATAAACGAGAACGTGAGAATCTCCATGAATAACAACGGCAGATACTCAAAGGACTTAAATTTACCAAAACTAACATCTTTACATTTTAACCGGCTCGAGTAAATGTTTGCCAATCCGCCCCCCTTTTTTCCCTGGCGGTCTGCACGAGTAAAACTGTAATCCGGAGGCAGATTCGATTAAAACAGCCGCCGCCTGAGTTAAGCCATGTTTCACTTAGTGCAATAAAATCAATGTTTCTATCACTAATAAGATCGTTATAAAAATGTCTTGTTAGTTAAAGCTCTAACATTTAATAGTGCCATATTTAATGTTTGGGGCAGAGCTGAATTCTATGCGTTATTAGTTATTGGAACAGAAACTAAATTATTTTTGTTAGCGCCGCTCTGAGTGTATTTTTTATGTAATCTACAATCTGTTTTTATAGTTTTAATGCATTGTTGATCTAAAGTAGTAATTAAATTACTACTTAAGTAGGATTAAATGAAGGTGAAGTTAGGAGAAAGCCATGTTAAAGTAATGTGTTTTCAGCAGTGTTTTAAAGTGCTCTACTGTATTAGCCTGGCGAATTCCTATTGGCAGGCTATTCCAGATTTTAGGTGCATAACAGCAGAAGGCCGCCTCACCACTTCTTTTAAGTTTTGCTCTTGGAATTCTAAGGAGACACTCATTTAAGGATCTGAGGTTACGATTTGGAATGTAAGGTGTCAGATATTCTGATCTATAAGATGGGGCTTAGATTATTTAAGGCTTTATAAACCATAAGCAGAATTTTAAAGTCAATCCTGAATGACACAGGTAACCAGTGTAGTGACATTAAAACTGGAGAAATGTGTTTGGGTTTCTTTTCCTAGTTAGGATTCTAGCAGCTGCATTTTGCACTCGTTGCAAGTGATTTATGTCTTTTTTGGGTAGTCCTGAGAGGAGTGCGTTACAGTAATCTAGTCGACTGAAAACAAACGCGTGAACTAATTTCTCAGCATCTTTCAAGGATATAAGAGGTCTAACTTTTGCTATGTACGCAAGTGCACTGTGCCATTGTGACATTCTCTTGAGGTAATTAGCTTAATAAAGCTATTGATATAATAAAGCTATTGTAATAATCACAACCTGCATGTTTTTTCCAAATGAACAACCTACTTTTTCCCTCCTTTTCTATCTATCTATCTATCTATCTATCTATCTATCTATCTATCTATCTATCTATCTATCTATCTATCTATCTTTTAAGGTTTCTAAACTCTTTTGGGACTCCCACTAACAGGACGACATGCTGAAGAGTGTCCCAAAGTGTGATCGCTGCTTCTGTGGAAGACAGCCTGATTTGCTGGGACACCTGCAGCTTACTGTGAAAGCAAATGTGAGCTGATCGTGGTCACGCTATAAGCACCTGCCATCAATGGGTAATGCAAGGAACATTATAAATGCAGGGAACAGTATTACTTGGCCACTAACCTGGCCATGACCCTGCCTGATTGCTATGTCTGTGTATAGGAGAATGGCAGATCACGCTAGAATAAATAACCATGCTCTTCCTGTTCCAAGCAGAATAAAAGTTTCTTTTGCTAAAGTACTGAGATTTAGCCTTGTGTTTTGGGGTGCAAGACAGGGACTCACACGTCACTATCTATCTATCTACAGTTCGGTCCATAAATATTTGGACAGAGACAACTTTTTTCTAATTTTGGTTCTGTACATTACTACAATGAATTTTAAATGAAACAACTCAGATGCAGTTGAAGTGCAGACTTTCATCTTTAATTCAGTGGAGTGAACAAAATGATTGCATAAAAATGTGAGGCAACTGAAGCATTTTTTAACACAATCCCTTCATTTCAGGGGCTCAAAAGTAATTGGACAATTGACTCAAAGGCTATTTCATGGGCAGGTGTGGGCAAGTCCGTCGTTATGTCATTATCAATTAAGCAGATAAAAGGCCTGGAGTTGATTTGAGGTGTGGTGCTTGCATGTGGAAGATGTTTCTGTGAACAGACAACATGCGGTCAAAGGAGCTCTCCATGCAGGTGAAAAAAGCCATCCTTAAGCTGTGAAAACAGAAAAACCCATCAGAGAAATTGCTACAATATTACGACTGGCAAAATCTACAGTTTGGTACATCCTGAGAAAGAAAGCAAGCACTGGTGAACTCAGCAATGCAAAAGACCTGGATGTCCACAGAAGGCAACAGTGGTGGATGATCACAGAATCATTTCCTTGGTGAAGAGAAACCCCTTCACAACAGCCAACCAAGTGAACAACACTCTCAGGGGTAGGCGATCGATATCCAAGTCTACCATAAAGAGAAGACTGCATGAAAGTAAATACAGAGGGTGCACTGCAAGGTGCAAGCCACTCATAAGCCTCAAGAATAGAAAGGCTAGATTGGACTTTGCTAAAGAACATCTAAAAAGCCAGCACAGTTCTGGAAAAACATTCTTTGGACAGATGAAACCAAGATCAACCTCTACCAGAATGATGGCAAGAAAAAAGTATGGAGAAGGTGTGGAACAGCTCATTATCCAAAGCATACTACATCACCTGTAAAACACGGTGGAGGCAGTGTGATGGCTTGAGTGTGCATGGCTGCCAGTGGCACTGGGACACTAGTGTTTATTGATGATGTGACACAGGACAGAAGCAGCCGAATGAATTCTGAGGTGTTCAGAGACATACTGTCTGCTCAAATCCAGCTAAATGCAGTCAAATTGATTGGGCGCGTTTCATGATACAGATGGACAGTGACCCTAAACATAGAGCCAAAGCAACCCAGAAGTTTATTAAACCAAAGAAGTGGAAAATTCTTGAATGGCCAAGTCAGTCACCTGATCTTAACCCAATTGAGCATGCATTTCACTTGTTGAAGACTAAACTTCGTACAGAAAGGCCCACAAACAAACAACAACTGAAAGCCGCTGCAGTAAAGGCCTGGCAGAGCATTAAAAAGGAGGAAACCCAACATCTGGTGATGTCCATGAGTTCAAGACTACAGGCTGTCATTGCCAGCAAAGGGTTTTCAACCAAGTATTAGAAATGAACATTTTATTTCCAGTTATTTAATTTGTCCAATTACTTTTGAGCCCCTGAAATAAAGGGATTGTGTTAAAAAATGCTTTAGTTGCCTCACATTTTTATGTAATCTTTTTGTTCAACCCACTGAATTAAAGCTGAAAGTCTGCACTTCAACTGCATCTGAGTTGTTTCATTTAAAATTCATTGTGGTAATGTACAGAACCAAAATTAGAAAAAAAGAAAAAAGTTGTCTCTGTCCAAATATTTATGGACCTAACTCTATCTGTCTGTCTATCACAACAGGTGACATTCTTTGTTTGAGTTTCTTGACAAAAACAAATCTGGAATTCTACCATTTCTTTTCTATTTCAATTCTAAGTAGACTTTTTTACTTGTCTCTTAAACATTCAGTTTATCCTTACTTGTGTTTTGGTATTTTGTGGTTTTGGCCTTTGCATATTTTTCAGACTATTCTTTTTTTGTCCATTGGTAGCTTCACTTTAACAGATGTCTGTAATTTGGAATGCTGTTTTATTGTACTATGAGATCACATTTGACATGTGCCTAACATGAAGAGTACCAACTAACTTCTGAAGTTCTAACCCTAACTCTTACTGTTTTCACAGACTGTGTCATTTCCTTTTTATTTATCTCTTGAGACGTCTATGGCAGGCTGTTTGCTGACTGTGATTGTCTTCATCTTCACTCATTTATGTCAAAACAGCTTACCACCAACTAGAGCTTCACAAGAACATCCTCTGGCAATACAATTATAAGACCTGGTCAGGTTCATGCAGTCTTCATTCAGTTTTAGATGATGACTCCCAGAGACAGAGAGAGAGAGTTTCTTTGTTACGTGTATCTTCACAAATTTGACTGTTGTCCCAAAGGAACTAAGGAAGGAAGCCTAATGTGTTTGTCTGTCCTGTTTTTATTAGTTTAAAATGATATATCCGTGCATAATGTGAAAATATTTTCCCATGTGGATCAAAAGCTGCACTTTGTTATTAAGTAAAATGCTCTACATCGGGGTATCAAACTCTGGTCTTGATGGGCCACCATGGCTACAGGTTTTCATTCTAACCATCTTCTTAATTTGTGGCTGATTAACTTGTTTTGCCTTAGTTTTAATTGACTTGACTCAGACCCCTTGTTTCTTGTTCCTTAATGAGCAGCCAAACAATAGTAAGACACAAAACAAGCCTCCGCACGACCAGCTAACCTGAAAATAAAGAAAGGTGAAGGTCTCAATCATGTTGGTCTGCTCAGGTCACCATAACATCTTGACGGTGGTCTTAGAAAAAACAGAAAATCAACAGTCTGCTCTGGCAGAATGAGAGTAGCAACAAGTCATGATATTCAATAACGGCTTTAATTAACAGTAAGAATTGGCTTCTCATTAAGAAACTGGTTTTAGTGAAAGTGGCTAGAGTTTGACATTCCAGTTTAGCTGGTCATCTGTTGATTTGTTTCATATCTCATTTCTGTTTGGCTGTCATTTAATGAAGAAACAAATCAATTCAGAAAACTGAATCCTTAAAAACAGGGCTATTAAAATGAAGGGAAAAGGAGTTCATTAGCAGTGAAAACTGGGCACTGATTAGGAAAAGGGTTAAAATAAAAACCTGTAGTCACTGTGGCCCACCAGGACCGGAGTTGGACACGCCTGCACTAAATCCTCCTTTGGCCTTCAGTTTTTCCAGAATACGCTGCACTCCTGTTCAGCTTGAAAAGACCTTCAGACTTAAGGCCTATCACCAGAGATCTGTCAGCCAAGCAGGTTAAAGTTTGTCCTAAACAGATGTAAATCTTTCAGATTCAGAACAGCTGCATGGACAGAAGCTAGAATTTTCTGTATTGGTCTCTTGTGTGCCAAAATCCTAAGTAGCGTTGATCAGAACAGACCTTCCCAGCAGCTACTTAGTTGCCTATTTCTGGCCCCATGTCTAATTCAGGAGCCATGTGCTGTAGTTAGATAAGCAAGTACTGCCCTTGTGCTGGTCCTCCGTGACCTCACACCGAAATGGGCCATGAGGCTCTGCACTCCCCTATATGCTACCACCTTCTAGGAGGTTTGGTAGCCTCTTGTAAACTGTCGATGTCCTCTCTCTTTCTTTAGGATTAATGTCTGATGTCCTCAGCATTTTCCAGTCTTGTTGGCTAACATCTTGGGGGATTCTCCTCAAGTCCCTACTTGGCTGCTTATTTTGTCATGGTAATGCCCTAGGGTGACCCTCTTCCACTTTATACTTTTTATTACATTGACCTTATCAGAATACCTTAAACCCCATGTTCTTACACACCATCAGAGTTAACTGCTACTGCAGTTCAGCACTTCTCTCTCTCTCTCTCATGGTCTAGTGAATGTGTAGGTTTTACAAGGAGGGATGCATTACATGTCTACTGCCCCCAAGTGGCCCTGGACCTCATGCACTGGCATGCCAAACTGCTCTCTAGACCAGAAAGTCTCCTTTGGGCACCTGCCTCTGACCATTGTCACCTGGGTCTTGCCCTTGCTGCTGGCAATGTCTTGACAATAAGGAGCCCCTTTATACCAACTACTATACCTGCAGGTCCTTATATAAGAACTGATGTATTCCTCAATTAATATACTGGTTTATGAGGTTTAATTATGTGTGATATGAGCAGTGTTCAGAAAATATGTTTATGGACAGTGAATTTATACTTATCTTTCTATATTTATTTGGAAAGGTAAAACAAATGTATATTAAAGAATTGTGTAATCATAATATTCTCATGGAAGAAATGTTAGGAAATGTATACTTCCTTGTTAATATTTTTTGCTGCTTTTGGCTGATTTCAACTGTTGTTTGATATCAGCATGTTTCTTGTGTTTAACTGCATGCTCTTTTATGTCTTCTGTTCTGCTTCTACTCTTGTGTGCAAATGATGCATACATGTAAGACTTCTCAAAATGATCTCTTTGTAGCCGTCTATTTTCTTAACCCGCTCATCCAGAAGCAAGGTCATGGGGCAGCTGGAGCCTATCCCAGCAAGCATCAGGTGCAAGGCAACAATAATCTGTGGACAGTTTCCTAGTCCATTGCATGGTGAAAACACACACACACACACACACACTGGCCACTTAAGCCACACCAATCAGTCCAACCTGCATGGCTTTAGACTGTGGATAGAAATCGAAATACCTGGAGGAATCAATGGGGAGAACATGTACCATAGTGTTGAATGACCACTGATTGATCAGCAGTATTATTTAAAAATGGGGGTACACCAGTAGTAAGTGACTTCAAAGTTTGTTATCCCTCAGCTCATGACCAGTACAGCTTTGAGACATAACAATGTTAGTTACATTTCAAATACATTACCATAGTAAAACATTTTGTTTCAGAATTCAGCAGCCAAACATTCAATCATTAAAAACTGTCAGAATCCTAGACCAGTGTACCGTTTGTATCAGTAAGACAAATGTACAAAGCAATTCAGACTCAATCAGCAGTGACATTAGGTTGAAAGATTTCAATTAAAGGGCAGTGCTTGGCTAAGATGCTTACATTGTCTCAGTAGCCGTTAAATGTAACTAAATATAAAACAGTAAAAAACTATTTCTAACACAGTTTTACCAATGGATCCATTCATTAAAATATCACAAACTGTTTAGTGTTAGAATTTTGTTTTTTAAAATACTGTATGAGGAAAAACAAATGAGGGGATCAGAAATTTTACAGTCAATTGAATTACTTTCATATTACATACTAGGGGGCTCCACCCCCTGCTCGCTTCGCTTGCCCACCCCCGGGTTTGGTTTACCGGATATACAATTTAAAGAGATTGTTAGTTTCATGGGAATTGTTACATTTGCATTATTTTCACTTTTATTTTAAAACTTTTGTAAAAACAGTACTTTATTTCTGGCCCCGGGCGTGGTTACATCTCTTTCTCACAGGATGTATAACGCTGCTCTCATTGTGATGGGGGTGCGGCTGAACGCATGCTAAGGAGATGCCGTCGGATCATCTGCTGTCTTTCTGCTGCTGGTGTGTTGCCTGTTCTGCTTGTCTCGCTGCCCGATCATTTCAACGCCTGCACAGTAGATGTCCCTTTGCCACTTCGTGTCTCTGTCATTGTGTAAGGGTTAGGTTGGCTGAACGCACGCTAAGGAGAAGCAGTCTGATCATCTGCAGGTTTTTGCTGTTGGCGAGCTGCATGTTTTGCTGGTCTGTTGTCGTTGTTTTAAGAGCTAGGAGCACATGAAGTGTGTCTGCCAACAGCAATTCAACAACTGCTAGGTTAGATGTCCGTGGACTTGTTTTAAATGATGTCTCACTGCCTTGTCTCGCGTGACGTTGTAAAAACAATACTTGTCCTTAATTTTTTTCTGGCCCCGGGCGTGATTAAATCTCTTTCTTAGGACGTATAATGCTGCTCTTGTTGTCTGGGTGCGGCTGAACACATGCTAAGGAGGTGTCGTTGGATCATCTGCTGTCTTTCTGCTGCTGTTGCGCTGCTATCAGTCTTCCGTGCTGTACTCCGCCCACCCTCAATCGGAACTAACAGTCACTTATAACAAAAAAGGCTTCAACCTGGCAATACTTTCAAATTTTACTGCTTTCATATTCTATACCTTTCTCTGCATGTGTATCGCACCATCGTTTGTTTGAGCCTTTCGAAATCCACTGCTTTCATAATCTCTTATCTGCCTTTTTTTCCCTCCAACGCTTTTGGGTCTCTTTTCTCCACGCTGCTCTTTCTTCTTTGCTTAGTCGTTGACGTTTCATCTAGAACGTCTTGTCCTTATACATTTTATATGTGCTGAGAGCACAGGATCTGTGTGAGGTTACGTGCCTTTACACGACTGAGTGTTTTGCTGGCCGTGCTCTTATTTGATATTGCTTGCATCTTGTGGGTCTTTTAAGTGTCTTCCGAGAACCTCCGAGAAGATCACGTCTCATCGCCCTGCTTTTCCTTTGCAGGAATTTTTTTTTATAATAGATAACATTTTTACAGACATTCAGTGTTGTAATACAGCACCATTGTATGTCTATGTGGTACAACAGTTACAGTATCTATAAAATATTATTTAACATTGATACAGGCATCTAAAATACTACTAAAAAATAAATATACACACATTTATGTTTTTAAAACATTATTAACTTTTAATTGTACTAGAGTTTTTTATAGAGTTTAAATATACAGCTAATTTAATGTTTTTTTTTTATTCCAGTGTATTACCTAGGTATTCCTAATGCTTGAGATGTAATTAAAAGTATTTACCTTTTAATTGTAATTTTGTAGTTCTTGTTTCTTACCAATACTGCACTCTATGATACACACAAAGAAATAATAAACATATATACAAAAATAAACACAATGATATGTACTATCTGGCTACTACTTTGTCAAAATGTATATTCTGCAATGCAAAACTTTTCAACAATGGAATCTTTATATTTTTGATAATTATTTGTTTGTGCGTTATAATAGAACAGAAGTAGTTCTCTTTCTCTTTTTAAACAGTAGTAACTCTTTTACTGGAAAAACACTGAATGACTCTTCCCAGTTGTATCTGATAACCGTAATGGGCTATCTCGTGTTTTATGTCATCATGACTACAACTGAAAGATGCTGGTTTTGTTTCTGCATGTGCTTCTAGCACATTTCACGTCAGATGTCAACAGTTGAAAATGGCAGAAAAAAGCCTGTTTTTCTGTGTTCTTATTACAGTTTTGCCTTTTCAATTGTTATGAACTGGAGAGCCCCAAAAATATTCAAAATGCCCACTAGAAGGGGAAATACCATCCAAGCCCAGCTATTCATACAAAGGGCAACAAAGAATGTTTATAAATAAAAGATTTACTTATGCAAATATGATCTGTGACTGAAAAATAAGCTCTGAGGAGCACAAGGCTAAAGGCACAGAAGGTAATGCCTTCAAAGTAAGCCAGCCCTAAAGCTAACATAATCATAATGCACAAAATCCAAAGAATCGTTAAAAAAAGTCAGGAAATCACAAAGAAATGCACAAATAATCAGTAGAGAGCTCACCACATCACAAGAGCATTCACAATGAACCACAGTGGAGACCACCGACAAAGCATAAAAGAAGATACATACAGTAGGAAACTAAATGACCAAGAATATCATCAACAAAAGAATAAAAAATAAACAAGAAAGAACATAAAAATGGGATGAAGAACCCTGGCTGAAATACAACACCAACGGATATTGACGTTTCATTGTACACATTACACAAAAAAGGTTAATGATTTTTCCGAACAACACAGTGTACTGCAGAGCAAACAGCTGGTCCACTCGTGCAACAATATTCTTGTGTTCCTGGACTGGCCCAGGCTGACCTGTAATTTCCCCATCACAAAAAAGTTTGCTGCTGTCTTTGCACATTTTCAACATTGACGCAACAATAATAAGAGTATCTGTAGGACTGAAATCTTGAAATTTGTTTCAAAATCACAGAAAGTATGGACGTGTCAGTAAAGAAAAGATAATGTTGAGTAATGTTTTGAATTTGGAGCAGGGGCCCTCTGTGGTGTGTGGCCCGACATCTGCTCATATAGAGCATTTCAATAAAGCTAGCAGTTTATGTCTGTTTGCTCAAGGTGAAAATGACCTCAACTTGTCATTCCAGAATATTCTATTAATTCAAAAAAGAATTCAGAACTATTCGGCTACTGTGAAGAGGAGACTGAAGCTCATATTGGAAAAGAAAGGGAGGCTGACTGAGTGCAGAAGGTAAATTTAATGGGCCAAACCTAAAGAACAGTTGAAGTGGATGCAGAGAATCATACCAGAACTAGAGAGCCTAGTGAAACTAATAAATTGAAAGATAAAAAAATTATGATTGAGGAAACAAAACCAAAAATACTAGCAAAAGTACTTATAGATTATTTACCTGCATAACACTAACAAAACATTAAATGGATTTATTTGTTGAATTTAAAAGTTGGATGCAGGTAATATGGCACTGCCATTTCTCATAGGGTGCATGCATAAATAACAACCAACTGGTGTAGGGGAATAGAAATGTCAGCAGAGGCTTATGATATGAAATGTCTAATGAAACGAGATGTGATGTAATCATACAGAACTGCATTTTGGAGGTGCTGTAATTTGAGAATTAGTCATTTCTGGTTAATTTCCATTGTAAGGAGAATGCCTTTATAATGCATTCAATGAAGGAAGTGGCAGTGGCAGGAAGTGTGGTACAGTGGTTAAGGCTTTGGACTTCAAACCCTGAGGTTGTAGGTTCAAATCCCACCACTGAGGCTGTGTGACCATGAGCAAGTCACTTGACCTGCCTGTACTCGAATTGGAAAAACTAAAAGAAATGTAACCAATTGTATCATGTAAATGTTGTAAGTCACCTTGGATAAAGGCGTTAGCCAAGTAAGTAAATGAAAAATAAATTATGGAAACTACAGTATTTACATATTGCATTGTAGTAATAGTGAAACATTTATATATATATATATATATATGCCTATGGAGTAATAATTATATAGATCTAATAAAGGGTTCTTCCATCACAAATGAGACAAAAATATTATACTTGGTCATTTATTTATTGAGGAAGATGATCGAATATTACATATTTGTGAGTGGCAAAAGTATGTGAACCTTTGCTTTCAGTATCTGGTGTGACCCCCCTTGCAGCAATAACGTTTCAGGTAACTTTTGATCAGTCCTGCACACCAGCTTGAAGGAATTTTAGCCCATTCCTCTGTACAGAACAGCTTCAACTCTGGGATGTTGGTGGGTTTCCTCACATTAACTGCTCGCTTCAGGTCAATCCACAACATTTCAATTGGATTAAGGTCAGAACTTTGACTTGGCCATTCCAAAACATTAACTTTATTCTTGTTTAACCATTCTTTGGTAGGACGACTTGTGTGCTTAGGGTCGTTGTCTTGCTGCATGACTCACCTTCTCTTGAGATTCAGTTCATGGACAGATGTCCTGACATTCTCCTTTAGAATTCTCTGATATAATTCAGAATTCATTGTTCCATCAATGAAGGCAAGCCATCCTGGCCCAGATGCAGCAAAACAGGCCCAAACCATGATACTACCACCACCATGTTTCACAGATGGGATAAGGTTCTTATGCTGGAATGCAGTGTTTTCCTTTCTCCAAACATAACGGTTTTCATTTAAACCAATAAGTTCTATTTTGGTCTCATCCGTCCACAAAACATTCTTCCAATAGCCTTCTGGTTTGTCGACGTGATCTTTAGCAAACTGCAGACGAGCAGCAATGTTTTTTTTGAAGAGCAGTGGCTTTCTCCTTGCAACCCTGCCATGCACACCATTGTTGTTCAGTGTTCTCCTGATGGTGGACTCATGAACATGAACATTAGCCAATGTGAGAGAGGCCTTCAGTTGCTTAGAAGTTACCCTGGGGTCCTTTGTGACCTCGCCGACTATTACACGCCTTGCTCTTGGAGTGATCTTTGTTGGTCAACCACTCCTTGGAGGGGTAACAATGGTCTTGAATGTCCTCCATTTGTACACAATCTGTCTGACTGTGGATTGGTGGAGTCAAACTTTTAGAGATGGTTTTGTAACCTTTTCCAGCCTGATGAGCATCAACAATTCTTTTCTGAGGTCCTCAGAAATCTCCTTTGTTCGTGCCATGATACACTTCCACAGACATGTGTTGTGAAGAGCAGACTTTGATAGATCCCTGTTCTTTAAATAACACAGGGTGCCCACTCACACCTGATTGTCATCCCATTGATTGAAAACACCTGACTCGAATTTCACCTTCAAACTAACTGCTAATCCTAGAGGTTCACATACTTTTGCCACTCACAAATATGTAATATTTGATCATTTTCCTTAATAAATAAATGACCAAGTATAATATTTTTGTCTCATTTGTTTAACTGGTTTCTCTTTATCTACTTTTAGGACTTGAGTGAAAATCTGATGATGTTTTAGGTCATATTTATGCAGAAATATAGAAAATTCTAAAGAGTTGACAAACTTTCAAGCACAACTGTACAATAAAGATGATAACATTTCATACAATCAAGTCAAACTTAACAAAACAAAATTCAACCCCTTTCTCTCTTTCAGAGAAAGAGAGAAGAGCCAACAGCAAGCTCAAAAACAACAAAGAAAGGAGAATGTCTCTTTCCCCGATATAAATGCTTATTTTAAAATGTTAATTAGACATTGCAATATTTTGAACAGATCCCCTAAGTGAGAATTAGATTTTTTCCGATTTTGAATTATGTAGAATATCATTTAGCCACTGACTTATAACAGCTGGGCTGGGATTCTTCCACTTGATCAAGATAAGTCTGCATTCTAGTAGTGACGTAAAGGCAATTGCAATCAATTTATCCTTCTCCACTTTCAGCTCATCTGGAAGTACACCAAATGCAGCTGTTAATGGGTTAGGAGTGATTGTGACACCAAGGCTGCCTGATAGGCATGCAAAGATTTTTGTCCGGAATTATGTAACAAGAGCACAGGTGGGACGACCTGCTGGGCATTTCTGCCTGACGCACATCTGACAATGCCACCTTGCTGGTTACAAGGTAATCAACCAGGAGTCATTCTTCACTGATGTTTTGCTCTTTTAGTCCAGGAACATCTTGAGGTGGTGGAGCAGTAATAGGGAGTTCTCCCTACCATCACTGAAGCCAGCTCTTATGATCTTTGTTTTCCCCACACTTTATCCTTTCTTCTGAGCAGGGGCCAGAAACTCCCTTTTCTGTATCCTCCACCAGATCTTGGAGGGCCTTCTCCAGCTTTGAGCCTGTAATCCCAAGGAACTTCAAGAACATCTGGAGAATGTTCCAGTGAAGCCTCTGCAGCCTACCTCTACTGGGAAAATGAAAGCTGTCCTCCCTGCTTACAAGCACGCAGCTAACAGTTCTGCATACTTTTTACTCTTTCTCTCAAAGGCAGCCACCATCCCGACTTCCCATGGAACAGTGAATTTAGCCATGATGACCGTCCTAGTTATGGTGGACCAGAGCACAATGTATGGCTGTAAAGAGGTTGGGGTGATCTCTTGTGGGACGTACTTCAGCTAATGGTCAAGGTTAGTCCTCATGGTCCACTCTCCTCTAGGTGACAGGAAGGACATCTTTGTGTTGCTGTTTTGAACTTGTACTGTATCTTTGCCTGACAAACTGAATCAGTTGCTGTGAAATGTTAATTTGGTTCACTTCCAAAACATGTGGCCCAGTGAGACTGGAGGTAGATAACAATGTTCACAGGTTGAATCTTGCCCTGGATACATTTTGGACAATTTTAAATGAGATAAATGAGCTTGATAAAAGGTTGTAAGTTGAATGATTGAATGCTTTGCGTATATGGAGCAAGAGTGTATTCTGTGTGTGGCTGCCTTAAACTCCTTTTCTGAAATTTTAAGCAAAAAATCCTTCCCCTGTCATACCTCTTTGAATAGAAGAGACTTTAAAATGTTATATATTATTGAGATGCTCTCTGGAATAGAAATGGGTGGGAGGTGAGGAAAATTAGGTCGGTTTCCTTTCTGATTTGAAAGTAGTGGAAAGGATTGTGATGCTGGGAAGTTAAATTTCAAGTGTAATTGTTCATAAGATGCAAATACATTATCTATATACAGTTCTCTAAGTGTTTCAGTACTGACCATTTTTCAATTTTTAGATACAGATTTGGTTTGAGAGGGTAGAAAAAGGTGATTATCATGTAGACGTGCAACAGACAAACGTTTCTCTGCCTTGAAGTGCTTCCTAAATTGGTTCCATATTCTGAGTGATTGATGGAGAATTGGATTATTGGTATATTGACAATAATTTGCATTTACTGGGGCAAAAGACAGTGTAAAGAAGTACAGCAGGATTGTATTTTTGTTGCAGACCAGGCTTCTGTATATTCAGCATTTTTGTCAATGTCCAGGTGTTTATATCTTGTATCTGCCCTGTAATAAAACTGAAAGTTAGGTAGTGCCATGCCACCTTCTACTTTAGGTCTTTGTAGAGTCACCATTTGAATGCATGGATGTCTTGAATTCCAAATAAACGAGGTTATAATTGAGTCTAATTTCTTAAAGAATGATTTGTTAATATATATGGGGATGCTCTGAAATAGAAATAGAAGCTTGGTAAGGATGGTTATCTTTACAGTATTGATTCTCCTTGAAAATGTTAGATGAAGGGTAGACCATCTGTTCACATTGTTTTATTTTTACCATGCTAATAGCAATATTTTGTTGAAAAAGATCTTTAGATTTACTTGTGATGTTTACCCCTAAATATTTAAACTTTTCTGGTAAAATAAATGGGAAGCTGTCCAGTCTAAAATTGTGTGCTAGAAAGTTCACTGAAAAAATCACATTTTTATTCAAATTAATTTTGAGTTCAGATATCGTGCCCTGCAGTGGGCTGGCACCCTGCCCAGGGTTTGTTTCCTGCCTTGCACCCTGTGTTGGCTGGGATTGGCTCCAGCAGACCTCCATGACCCTGTAGTTAGGATATAGCGGGTTGGATGATGGATGGATATCTTTTGAAGTTCTGCTAGTGCATTAAGGACTACTGGTAAAGATGTTTGTGGGTCTGATATATATAGTAGCATATCATCTGTATATAGTGTAATATTTTCTGTTCAGGTCCAAAGTGATAATCCTCTTTGTCTCTGATACATTTCAGAAGTGAATGGCCAATGGCTCAGTGGCAATTGCAAAAAGCAATGGTGATAGGGGGTGTTCTTGTCGACTACCATGTTCTAGATTAAAATAGTTTGAGATAATGTTGTTAGTACAGACAGATACTTCTAGACTGGTATAAAGTAGTTTTATCCAATTCACTTATATTTGGTCCAAACCCAAATTTCTGCAATATGGTGAATAGGTCATCGCATTCAATCATGTCAAATGTTTTTTCTGCATAAAGCTATCGATCTCTGGTGTGTTAGATTTTATGGGTGAGTATATTACATCAAATGACCTTGAAGATTAGAAGCTGTGTGTCTGCCTTTAATAAATCTTGTTTGGTCTCGTGATATTACAGAGGGAAGCACTTTCTCAGTCCTTCTAGAACTCTGGAGAGTATCATAACATCATTACTCAGAATTGAAAATGATCTGTATGATGCACATTATAACAAGTCCTTATTTTTCTTTGGAAAGGCAGTAATTAATGCTTAGCAAAAAAGTTTAGGTAGAATTTTGTTTTCTGTAGCTTCAATAAATGTCGATAATAATATTGGAACTAACTTATTTGAAAATGTTTTTATAAAATTCCACTGGGTAGCCACCAGGGCCTGCTGCTTTCCCACTTTGGAGTGAGTTTATAGCATCCAGTAATTCCGAGAATGTCAGAGGTTTGTACAATTCCTCTGTACTAAGAGAATCTAGCTGTGGTATTTTTAATGCATCAAAAAGTCATTAGATTGTGTTTTATCTAAATGTGTAGGTTATACTTTTATGGTCAATGATTTTATCTCTATCTGTATTGGTAATTTCTGTAATTGCTTTGTTAACTTCCTGCTTGTGGATATGTTGACCTAAGATCGTATTAGCCTTCTTTCCATTTTCATAGAAATGAAGTTGTGATTTAAAGAGGAGCTGTTCCATTTCTTTTGTTGTCAACAGGATAAATTCTGATTACAGAAACTGTCTTTGCCTATAAAGTTCCTCATTTGGAGACTTTGGGTATTCTTGATCTATTCTGGTAATTGCGTGGATTAACTTTGGCTCCTTCTTGGTCTCCAATTCATTTAAATGGAAAAGATGTGAAATAATCTGCCCTTTTAAAAAAGCCTTCAGAGTTTCCCAAAGTATTCCTGCAGAGACCTCTGAACATGCAAATGTCTCTAAAAAAATTAATTTGTTTAGTAATGAATTCTGTGAAGTTCTCATTGGCTAATCACAGGAGGTTAAGACACCAGCTGCGAAATGAGTGTGTAGAACATGATGATTTAAGCCCCACGATCACAGGGGCGTGCTTGTATAGAAAATGTATAATTAGTGATCAATGTGCTTTCAATTATTATGTTTATAATTATTAAAAATTATTTACATGTTTATTTTTAGCTTATAAGTTCTTGTTTATTTGTCAGCACAGAGGCTGATTTTTGCTTAAAAACAGCCTATCTTTTCTTTCTTGCTGCTAAGTTTAAAACTTCAGAAAGTGCAAAGTCAAGGACACTGTGTGCTCTGGAAAGTTAAACAGACAATTGTTTCAAGAAATGCAGCTGCTTTAACCTTGAGAAAACTAAATAGACTATTAGTTTAGAGAATATAGCATCCAATAACATGTATATACACCAAATTTAGACCTGTGCATTAATTCTTTTTATATATTAGAGCTTTTAAATCAAGTTAAAGTAAAATGGGTTATAATTAACTAGCTTTGGGGAGGGTTACGTCAGGAAGGGCATCTGGTGTAAAATTTTGCCAAATCAATATGCGGACAACATTTTTTTAGATGATCCACTGCGGCAACCCCTAACAGGAGCAGCTGGAAGAAGAAGAAGATGAAGACTATGTAAAAATTCATAAAATTAAAAGCTTGTGTGCATATCTTTTTTATTTGTCTAAACAGATAGAAAAGCTGCCTACGCTTATCAGCTCAAAGCCATTTGCTTTCACTTGAAGCACCCAGGACTTTACCTGCTTGCCTGGACAATACCATTAGATAAAGACAAGCCAAGGGTAGTGTATTGTTTAAGAAAACGTAGCACCATTGTCTCAAAAGATACAGCTGCCAAAAAACAGCTTTGAGGGATGCTTGTGTAATTAGAGCTCATTCATTCGAGCAGCCCAGTATTTTATGTGTGGGTCCTCCTGATTCCAACTTAGCAGTGGGAACTGATTGATAAGCAACTCTCAGTCGCCTGCACACGGTAAGGAGTAGTTTTGGCAAGTTTCAGTCAGATGATGGACATAAGGCCAGGTAATGGGAATTAGGTAATGGTGGGCTTGGACATTAGGTAATGATGGGAAGAACTAGAAGGAGGAGAATATTTTCCGTAGATGATAAGAAATGTAATATAAAACGATGCACTTCCTAGTTTAAGCACTTGCAAAATGGCCAAGTTTAATAAAGATTTTTATCCTTCATTCCCATTTGGACTCCAAGACTGCCTTCTTTAAAGAGGGAGAGAGCTTTTCTCCACGACACTCGGAGATAACAATAGCGTCATACTTGCAAGATTGGATAGTGGGCAATAAATTATTATCAATAAAGAAATAATCAATTTTTGAGTAACTACAATATACTGGTGGGAAAAAGGAATATGCTCTTTTGTTTGGATTTAAGAATCTCGATGAGTCTGATAAGTTATAATCCATTACAAACTGTGTGATTATTTTTGAAGCATTAGATGGTATCACCACTGTAGTTGAAGACCTAGTCAGGTCTGGATTTAAAACACAATGAAAGTCTCCAGCCATTATAATTTTATAAGTGTTCATATTGGAAATAGATGCAAATACATCTTGGATGAAATCTCTATCACCCACATTAGATACATAAATATTTTTCAAAATTGCTTTAGATTTAAATAAATTACCCATCACCATGACATATCGTCCTTCAGGATCAGATACTACGTCTGATGCTCCAATAAAATAGGTTTACGTATTAAGATACCCACACCTCTCATATGTATAGCTGGAGTGAAAAGTTTGGCCAATCCAATCTCTTTGAAATCGAAACTGGTCCTTACTTATTAAGTGAGTCTCCTGTAAAAATACTATTTTGGCATTTAGACCTGTTATGTGAGGAAATCCTTTTTTCTCTTTAGATCCTGATTGAGACCTTTGACATTCCAGCTTACAAAGTTCACTATTTTATCAGAAAGACACTGCTTCTGAGCTTTAGAGGACATTTTGTAATCTTAAGTAAAAGTAGTGTGTTGTTTCATAAAATAGCTTTAATCTTAATTTCATATTATTGCCAGGTATTATGGCTAAGGAGCCTATTATTATGTTGGCACTTACAGTTGTTGGGGTGAAAAAAATAAATAAGAAGTAACTTGCTCTCTTCTTGCCCCAGCTCTCCCCCATTTTGCCTCCCTAAGTGAGGCTAGACCACACTTCACAGCCTCCCATTTCTCTGACATGTCTAGATACATGGCATCCAAAAAAAAAAAAAAACCCTAGCAGCAGAGGATATTAAAACTTAGATATCTTATGATAGTACAGTTCAGATATAATAAACCTGGGTATGATGTTAAACAACAAAAAAAGAGAAAATCTATAAGTCTAATGACACTTTAAATTACTATTTACTTAATGGTTACCAAAATATACAAATATGTACTAGAATAAATTTCAATATTGTACTGAAAATAGAATGTACAGCATTAACTCTCTCTCTCTCTCTTTCAGGCCCAACCTCTTCTGAGCAGCAGTGAGTGGAAGCACAGAGCAGTGACGTCTCCCACACGCATTTACCTCTACACAACACCGAGTAAGTTTAACTGTAAGTTAAGCCGACATCCAATGAGGAGAGGTAACCGACAGTGAGAAATGGAAGTAAATTGCCCAGCAGGTGGTGGAAACTTAAAGCTGATGGTCTCTTAGTGATTCAGCACCAAAAAGCACCAAAGCTACTGCAGAAACAGAGACAATAAACTCAGTTCTAAACGCAAACGTAAGTTCTATTTGTTCTTTGCCCATCTAGGGCATGTTTATATGTTGTGCGTCCTGCAGCATGTACAGTTCAAGTTTTCTGGCTGACAATGTAGGCAGCTTCACCTGCCAAAAGTGTTTAGTTAATTTAGAGTTGGTCGTGAAATATACGGAAATTGGAGGACCGCATTAGGAACCTGATAGCAATTAGGCAAACAGAAAATTGGATTGACTTGGTTTGTTTAGAAAATTTGGCTACTTCTGATTTGGCTTCAGTCTCTCCAGGTCCCACTGAAGTCAATGCATGGCTGAAATCTAAGAAATCAAAATTTAGTCCCTTGGCACCCAGTTCACCAATTTGGACTCAGGACAGATTCTCAGCACTCTGCAGTGCGCCTGTGGATCCTGAGAAGAACAAAGTGCTCATAATTGGCAATTCCATAGTGCAGAATGTGAGAATTCCAAACTATGTTAAACCAGCAGTTTATGTTAAACGCCTCCCAGAGGTAAAGATTTCTGACATAGGGGCCCAATTGGATCGTATCGACGACGATGAAGTATCTACCTTGTTCCTTCATGTCGGGCACTAATGATATTTATATACAGAAATCTGAGGTATTAAAGGGGAACTTCATCTCTTTATGCACCAAAGCTAAAAGAAAATGTCATAATTTAATTGTTTTAGTCCCCTTATCAAGATTATATAGAGGGGGTGTGATTTATAGCAGATTTTGTTCCCTTCACTGCTGGCTAGAAACCTGGTGTTCAAATAAAAGCGTAGCCTTTGTGAACAATTGGGATGATTTTTGGGAAAGGCTTGGATTTTTCAAGAGAGATGGTCTTCATCCTAACTGAAGGGGATCTTTTGTATTATCCCAAAATATGGCAGTTATATTGCCTGGCTGACTGATCAGAGCACCATCCAGGCTACAGTCGTGTGATTGTAAATCACAGGCTGATGTTTATCCCACCTGTTACTTTCCTGAAGCTGTTACCCATAATCCCTGTTGTGGGGCATCCAGTAAATTTAGTCTTGATGCAGACCTTAAATTACTTGATTACCAATAAAATAAAGTGTATAATTAGACCAAAAGACAAAACCAGACCCTCCACCATTTAGATCCGTTAACATCAAATGTAAATGTGGAAAACAATTTATATCAGCTAACATCACAGTATAACATGACCTTGAGAGATGCTCTGGATGCAGTGGCTCTCCTTAAAACAAAAGTGATCAAAGACATAGAAATTCACCCTGGTGTAATGAGAACACTCAAGCTCTTAAATGGTCTGCCTGCTACTGCCCCTTTGGTCTCAGCTTTCAAGACTCACTACTTCAGTTTAGCATACCCTGACTAGAGCTGCTAATTAACTGTACAGACTACATCTCTGTTGTTAGTCATTAGCACAAAAACATAAGTAATATGATAATAGTTATAATTTGACACTAACCCTCACCTATTCTTTTTCACTTCTCAGTACTCAAATGTGGCACTAGGTGCCACAGCCCACCTGCCAAGTTGTTCTGCCTGCCTAAGGTAAAGTCATCTCTGATGGAGGATTGCATTAATTGTTGGGTAGAGGGGTCCTTTCATTGGATTGGCTGGTCCAGCACTGACTCAGCTGTGTAATGGCCACTAAGGGGAGGCAGCTTGATGGCCGAGGTCCCCAGGACTCTGAACAAATCCAAATCATATTATATAATATCATCTACTGTCAAATTCTGATCTGTATTTGTAATATTCCTATTGCGATATTATATTGTATTGAGGATTACTTGTATTCTGTTCTGTGTATTGTATTGTACTTACCCCATTTTTTTGATACCCACGCCATACCAATCCTACCTGGAAAGGGGTCTCTCTTTGAATTGCCTTTCCCAAGGTTTCTTCCATTTCTTTCCCTAAAAGGTTTTTTTTGGGAGTTTTTCCTTGTCTTCTTAGAGAGTTTAGGCTGGGGGGCTGTCAAAAGGCAGGGCCTGCTAAAGCCCATTGCAGCACTCCTTGTGTGATTTTGGGCTACAGTGTATATGAAAATAAATTGTATTGTATAGTTACAGCTAATGTTACATTACAGATTGACCAAGTTGTAAGCAGAATCTTCTTTGCATTTCCAGGACACAATATGACTTATGTTCATATTTTGGATGACGTTGGGATCAGTGTTTTTACATCTTTTTCTGCTTTGTCAGAAGAACTAAAAATGTAGAATTTGCTAACAACAATCACTTTTAATTTAGCTAGAAGAAGATGCAGTATCTGATTTCAACTTTGCGTAAGCACTGTTTGATGCAGTACAATGCAGCTTTTTTGGCAGCTGTTGAAGGAGAGAAATCTAGGAAAATATGAATCCGGTTATATTTCTAATATCTCCTCTTTCTGTCTGAGAATCAAAATCAAATTATCTTTAACCTATTTTTTGTCGAAACAGAAAATCAGGCTTCTCGTTTTTGAGGCATTCGAGCTACAATAAATCTGCTGTGATCTCAGTGTACAATTTGAAGTCCTTTCCAATTATTTTAGAAAATAATTCAGCTATGAATTTCAATGAGTTTGGGCTTTCACAGTTTTCAGGGGGACCTTTGATTCTGATGTTGTTCCTTCTATTTTTATCTTCCATCGCAACTAGTTTATCACCAAGCACTTTGCATTTGGATTCTACAGCAGTTGCTTTTTTGTCATCAGCGGATGTCAATTGTTCAGCTTCTTCAATATGAGTTGTAAATGCAGGGTTTTTCCATTTAAACATTATATGAAGTACTTCTGAAATATATCTTTTGAAGTTTACCTGAGAGCGATTCTGAATTGTAGTTTCTGAAATAGCAGCAGATTCTGAGGAAATAATAATAATAGTTCTTTATGGTAGTAAAATCTACAATCTCCTGCCACTGTACCAAGTTCAGCAGGTTAAATGGGAATTTTCTGTATGCATTAATTTGCACATGTGTTCCCTTTAATTAATTTAATTTCCTAAAGGTTCCAGAGAAGCCACTGAATACATTAATGTTTTGTGAGTGGAAAACAAATAAAACTTAAGCTCAGGTCACAGAAGTCTTCAAACCAAGGAGACAAAGTTTAGTAATCAGACTGCAGTAAAAGCAAATCTAGTAACTTGGTCATGAAAGAGGCTAAGTCAGTTTTTTGCTTCACATAGACATCAGTCAGATTCAGTTTCAGGGTGTAATTATATCTCATAAACTGTTAATGTTTTCCTTTTCAAATATATAGTGTAAATCGTTAATGCAACCTCTGCTAAGTTATTGCGTCTGGATGTCATAATCCCTACCTCAGCACTGCAGAGACACTCCACTATTATTACATTTTGTTCTTAATCAAAGCAATAAAAAAGTATAAGCAAAATGTCTTAGGAAAACATGCCAAATGAACTCAGGAGTTTAGCTTTCCTGTGTGGAGTTGCTGATCTTGGCTGGTTCTCCTGATAAAAGGCTTCCCTTGACCCTGACACACGTCTTTGACCACACAGAAAATTCAGCTGTGTTTGGTATGGTCCTCTGTGCCGTGGGAAACAAATTTGGAAAGGCAGCCAAAGGCAACAAATATGTTTAGTACATGTGTAGTGAAAACATACAAAAACTGCACATCCAAGACAATATCCGCGCAAGAAGTAAGGTGGGGTGGGTTTGTGTCAAAGAAATGCAAACTAGCAACTCGGTTACAGGCAAAACCGAAATGTACATCTTTTTTTGCTTGGATTTTGAGACTAGCCTCCACAAAACATTTTCATGTGTTGATACTGTGAACCACCCAGGCTGGCACTGCCACCAGAACCCCACACAGACAAGCGTGGGACACAAGTTCAAGGCCCACACCGATTTTATTTTTATTTTCATTTTAACTCATGGGAAACGCCTTCCCCCGTTTCCCACAAGTACAGTACTGTCTCACAAGCACAAACACAACACAATAATTTTCATTCTCCTCCACTCCTCTGGTCAAGCTTTGTCTTCCTCCTCCCAACTCTGGCTCCTTGAGTAGTGGCTGCTGGGTCCTTTTTTACTGCACCCGGAAGTGCTCCAGGTGCTTGATGATGTAGTTTCCGGCAGCACTTCCGGGTGTTGAGGAAGAACTGCCCTAAAGGGCTCAGCAGATCCTGCTGCAGCCCTGCCTGGTGGTACCCATGGATCCCAACGGTGCTGCACCAAACTCTAACTCCCATGAAACCCTGCAGGAGTCCATGGCACCTCTAAAATCCAGGGGGGCTGCCATTTATCGTCTGGAGGAAGGTAATGTTCTGGCCATGCTTGCTCCCCCAGTCCTTCCAGTGTGGAAGCAATGACCCTGGCCACACGCTACAACACATTTTTGTTCATATCTTGGCCATGTTGGCAACTGTAAAAACCTTGAGAGCCCACAGCCAAACCAAAACAGAGTATGGTTAATCAGTCTCGGGTTTATGCAGCTCCAATTTTTACGGAAGCATCACTGCATATTATTTGTATCCTATTTTATACATTCTTTCATGCAAAGCTGTTAATTTTCACTCTGTATTGAGTCACATTTCTGCTATCACTTTACTTTTATCAGTTCTAGAATGAGCCCTTTTAAGGAGGCATTTTAAAAGATACACAGTCACCTCTAAATAAATAGTTTAGAGTTGCACTAGTTGGAACTCTTTTTAGGTTTTGTAAGTTCAAACATGTAACTAAAATACATTTTGGTATTGATTAATTTTTTGAAGTTGTGAGACCATAGGTCTTTGGTGTCCCAATGAACAGACAACCACAATTCACTTATTGGCATGTTGCATATCATATGCAGGATGAAGTATTCCATGTTAAACTGACCTGATCACTTGCACAGTTTTAAGCAGGCTTTTGTTCACAATTATCAGATGGAATGCCAACCAGATAACAGTGTGGTCTTTATATGAGAAAATGAAAGTTTAATATAAATCTGAGGATTCTCAAGGCAACACAGCACAAAGTAAAGCTTTTCTTTTTAGAAAAAAACAAAGAGACTGCTGGCTGATGTATGTATTGCACGTTTGGAGTAGATGTGATCAGTTTCTGTAGCTAAAAAGGAGATCATGAGGCTTTTAGTTAGAGTTACTGTACCAGCTCTCTCAGTGGGTAGACAAATCAGACATGTTCACTATATAATGAATATTATCTAAATTGCTTAAAATATAATGAACAGAAAATCTCTGCCTGAGAGTGACCTCCAGACATACTGTACATCTATCATTTAATCTGTTATTAGCAAGCGAGAATGCTGGGGGGTCAAAGGAATAATAAACAGTTGCTTCTGCTGGACTTCCAAGAGCCTCCTAACAGTCATAGCAAAATCCATTGGGCAAAACAAACTGATTTTCAAATTGCATTTAAAAATGAATAAATTTGGAGAGTATATGAGCAGTAAGAATCTCTTTTCGGACAACTTGACTAGATAATTATCGTAGTTTCTGCCTTCTAAACTGCTGTACTGTACTATAGTGCATCTTGAAGCAGTGGCGTAGCGTAGTGGGGGCGGCAGGGGCGGCTCGCCCCGGGTGGCACTTTTAGGGGGAGGCAAAGAATTACTGTATATTTTAGTCTTTTAAATTGAAATACCTAAATAAGGGGCGGCGAAATTTTCCTCCACCCGGGCGGCTGACACCCACGCTACGCCACCGTCTTGAAGTGTAAAAAAAATTGCAAAACATGAATTATTTTCTAACAGTTGGAAATAAAAGGAAGTCTTACACCAATTTCATTCTAGTATGCTCCTTCTTCAGTTTATCTGTAGGCAATAGTTTTAATTTTACACATAATAACTATATTACATTGTGCAATGTGCATTTTACTATGTTCTGTACTTAAACTTTGTCATGTATTTTAACAGCAATAGAGGAGTGTCACACATTAGTATCTCATAGACCTTCAGTAACTGTGTTTTCTTCCAGTCATATCTTTCATGTCGCAGTGGCCTATAAGGTCATCCAGAGTTTCAGTTTTTTTTCTGAAGAAGAAAGACACAAACAAGACTTTAGTAATTCACATTTAACCATTTTAATAGTATTTACATCTATTTCCTCAAATCTACTAGGTCTCATATGTGTAAACAGGTGTTTGAAGTTTAAAATGTATACTGGAGAGAAGGAAATCTAAATTGAGTAAAATATGCATCAAGTGTGGTGGCTTTATATGAGGGTAAATCAAAAAGTAAAGGTAATTTAAAAATTACGCAGTAACCACAAAGATAGAAGCTGATACAATACATCACTTTTGTGCTGGCTTATGGGTTGTTTGGTTAGTCTAGTTGAAGCCAAGGTCAAATGAACATGGATGCCATTGTTGAATGCAGTAGAGCGATTTCTTTGGGTAGAGGGAGTGAAACCTGCTGAAATTCACTGTAAGGTTGTTGGCTCAATATGGAAGTGAAAACAGCTTGAATGAGTAGAAAGGTTTAAAGTATGAAGAGCAAGTGTCACAACAAATCTCAATCTGTCGACTATCAACATCATGCATAAAAGTCCACATCAACATGATGAATGCCTTTATTATTGAAGACTGATGAATTATGTTGTTCCCTTTTTGCGGCACATTTGGATATCAGCTCTGGATCTGCACATGCCATAGTGCATGATGATTTGGGGCACCGTAAAGTTTGGGTTCCCAAACAGCTTACTGATCTGCACAACCCAATATCCTTTGGTGAATTCCAGTAGGTTTTACTCCCTCTGCCCAAAGAAATCTAACTATGACATGTTCAACAATGGTGCAATCCCACAGTGGAGCATTCATGTTTTTTTGACAGTGGCTTCAATTAGACTAATGGCAGAGCACTGCACTATGTGTGTTTGAACCACTCATAAGCCATCATGAATGTGTTGTGTTGCATCAGCAACTATCCATTGTGGTGACAGTGTAATTTAAAATTACACTATATGGTAAAGTGAGGTCCATGGCTGTTTGCTATTTTAAATAAATAATCAGCGCACTTGTGGCTTAAGGAAGGGGGCGTGGTAATGTGGTTGGAGCGGTTCCCGGGCGTGATACAGGCATGGGCATTTCCGCACTGAAATGAGGAGCTGGAGTGATGCTCACCGGGGAAGGCAGTGGGAGTCAGTGAGGCTTGAGAGAGTGATCCCCAGTGTGAGCGCCCTGGTCGCTGGGGAACCTGAGTCACAGTCCAGGAAAGTAGCCATGCAGAGCTACCGGACCAGGGTGGAGGGCAGCTGCACCTGCAGGTAGGGCAACTCCCCTGACAGACACTGGGTTTTTAAAAGGGAATCACTGCACTTTCTTTTTGGACACTGAGTATTTTTTTATAAAAGCAATTTTGCACCTATACACCATCCTCTTGCTCAGTTTGATTTGTCCTCATTGCACAGCTCATCCAGTTACATTACCAATGGTGTTGGGTTTGAGGGAACCCAAATTTGGAAGAGGGAACGTGGTGCAGGACCCGCATTGTCACACACTATCATAGCTTAAATACAGTACATTAGCAACCTATTCAACCAAGGTGTGCATCTAAACTATCACACTGTCTTCCTGTGAGGAAGTGTTACTCTAGCACTGGCGTTCATCTGGCAGAAGATGCCCTCAGTGTTTGTACCGGTGCCATTAGGGATATGTAATATACAGTATATAGCAGATGGATTTATGAGTTATGGCTCTGGTGCTGATTTAACAATGTACATGTGGGATGAACATGGTCCTTAAAAATGGGATATGTACAGGACCTTATGCTGCTCACTGGGGAACAGTTGGGGGAACATGTTTGTACATCTACCTTTTGCTCAAATCCTCTATCTTGTTTTAGTGCCTACAGAGTTTTTTATTTATGTGAGCACTCTGAGTTATTAAGGCATACTGCTTACCTACAGTACATTGGCACATGGAGGAGCTCTCCTGTGGCCACTATTGGTTTCTTGTCTAGAATAGGGAACCCTTTTAGGCCTGTCTCCTTTTTAATCTCTATCCTGTGCCCCTCCTGTCCCTACCATTTCCTTGCCAGCCTGAAAAACTACCACAATAGTTTACTTAGACTTTTAAAATATTGTGTAAAAAACAAATCCTCAAACTAGAAGCCAGTGCCACCAATAACAACATCTAATAATGGATTTCAGACTAGTCTTTTATAATGTATAATGGGCAGGAAAAATAAGTACAGATAAGAGAAGAATGCTATAAATTGGTTGAGGTCATTAGAAGTTCCTTGGGGAGGATAATAAGATCTTAGGTCAACAAATCCACAAGCAGGAAATTCTCAACGCAATAATAGAAATTATCAATACAGATGGAGATAAAATCATTGACCATAAAAAAATAACCCACACATTTAGAGAGTACTAGAAGTCCTTATATTCTACCTAGTTTAAAGAAAATAACACAATCTAATAAGTTTTTCTGATGCATTACAAATACCACAGCTAGATACTCAGTGCAGAGGAACGGAATAAACCTCTGACTCTCTCAGAATTACTAGATGCTACAAACTCACTTCATTGTGGTAAAGCAGCAGGCCCTGATGGCTAACCAGTGGAATTTTATTAATAATGATAAGATACTCTGCAAATCTCTATCTAGAAGGATTGAGAAAGTGCTTCATTCTGTAATATTAAATATCAAGACCAAACTGGATTTATTAAAGGCAGACACTTAGCTTCTAATCTTTGACATTTATTTAATGTAAAATATTCACCCATAAAATCTAACACACCAGAGATCTTATTATCTTTGGACACAGAAAAAGCATTTAACATGGTTGTACTGGACTACCTATTCACCACATTGCACAAATTTGGATTTATCCCAGATATACAGTGCATGGATCAAACTACTCTATACCAGTCCTGAAGCCTCAGATTTACATTAGCAACATTATTTCAAACTACTTCAAACTAGAACTAGCTGAATTTCAAGATATCTGGACTTAACTTGAATAAAAGAGTGCTTCCTCCAGTGAACTCTCTAGAACACAGTATTAGACTGGACACCTACCCATTTATTTTAGCAGATCAGTTAAAATATGTAGGGGTAAACATCACAAGTAAATATAAAGATCTTTTGTAGTAACATTTTGCTATCTGCATGGAAAAAATTAAACAAGATGTGAACAAATTGTCTACCCTCAAGCTCACATTAGCAGGGAGAATCAATACTGTCAAGATGAAGATCCTTCCCAAACTTCTATTTCTATTTCAGTGTCTCCCCATATACATTAAAAAATCGTTCTTTAAGAAATTGGATTCAATTTTATCTTCATTTATTTGGAATTTGAAACATCCATGTATGCAAAGGGCAACTCTACACTGACACAAAGCAGAAGGGGGCATGGCAATACCTAACTTTCAATTTTAGTACTGGGCAGCAAATATACAAACTATAAAGACCTGGTTATCGACACAAACTGATTAATATACACAAGCCTGGTCTGCAATAGAAATAAAAACTTGCCATACTTCTTTATATGCCCTGCTTTGTGCCCCAGTTAAAAACTTATCGTCAATATACTTATAATCTAATTGTCTATCACTCACTCAGAATATGGAATCAATGCAGGAAGCACTTTAAGACAGAGCAGCTTTAATCTGTTGCACCTCTACATGATAATCACCTTTTCTATATATTCAGTCCT
Organism: Polypterus senegalus; assembly: GCF_016835505.1. Classification (NCBI taxonomy): domain Eukaryota; kingdom Metazoa; phylum Chordata; class Cladistia; order Polypteriformes; family Polypteridae; genus Polypterus; species Polypterus senegalus. The sequence goes on along the minus strand of NC_053154.1, from coordinate 147,738,393 downwards.
AATGTTTGGTAAATGTCCAGGATTTAAACACTTAGAGATTTGTACAGCAAGGAAACTAAGTATTAAACGTGTCAACATTTTTCTCAGTAAATATATTTCTAATGGGGATATTGACATGAAATTTTCACCAGATGTCATAGAAACCCAAGTAATCCACAAATACAAAGAAAGCAAAACAAATGTCCATAAGTTATATGTAATAAAGTGAAAATGACAGGGGAAAAAATTATTGAGCACATGAAGAAAAGGAGGCGCAAAAAGGGCATGGAAAGTCAAGAAACCAACTGTATTTAGAAAGTGATCCTGCCCCCTATCAGTGCAACTTAATATCACCTGGTGTAGTCCTAATTGATGGCCTATAAAATGGTTTCTCATTACCAAGGTGTCACACAAGAAGCATCTCATGATGGGTAAAAACAAAGAGCTCTCTCAAGACCTTTGCAAACTTATTGTTGCAAAACATACTGATGGCATTGGTTACAGACATACTGACATATTTCTAAACTTCTGAATGTTCTGGTGAGCACCACTGAGGCCATAATCTCGAAGTGGAAAAAACATCATTTCACCATAAACCAGCCATGTCCAGGTGCTCCTCGTAAGATTTGTGACAGAGGACTCAAAAGATTAATCAGATGAGTTGTCCAAGAGCCAAAGACCACTTGCGGAGAGCTTCAGAAAGACCTGGAATTAGCAGGTCCAGTTGTTTCAAAGAAAAAAATAAGTAATGCACTCAATCACCATGGCCTCTATGCATGCTCACTGTGCAGGACTCCACTGCTGAAGAAAAAGCACGTTGAAGCTCATTTAAAGCTTGCTGCACAACATTTGGACAACCCAATAAAATACTTGGAGAAAATAGTCTGGTCAGATGACACCAAAATGGAACTCTTTGGAAGTAATTACACACACCATGTTTGGAGGAGAAATGGCACTGCACATCACCCCAAAAACACCACACCAACAGTGAAGTTTGGAGGTGGGAACATCATGGTGTGGGACTGTTTTTCAGCATATGGTACTGGCAGACTTCATATAATTGAAGGATGAATGGAGAAATGTACCCGGACATTCAAATCTGCTGCCAGGAAACTGAAGATGAAACGAGGATGGACATTTCAGCAAGACAAGGATCCCGAACACAGAACCAAGGAAACTCTCAATTGGTTTCAGAGAAAGAAAATAAAGCTGCTAGAATGGCCCAATCAAGCACCCGGCTTGAATCCAATTGAAAATCTATGGAAAGAACTGAAGATCAGAGTACATAGAAGAGGCCCCCGGAACCTTCAAGATTTGAAGGCAGTTTGTGTGGAAGAATGGGCCAAAATCACACCTGAACAATGCATGCGACTAGTTTCTCCATACAGGAGGCATCTTGAAGCTGTCATTACCAACAAAGGCTCTTCTACTAAGTATTAAATAAATTTCAGTAACTGTGTTTAATCCTTATTCCCTATGTCATTCCACTTTATTACACATAACTTAAATTATGGACCTATTTGTTTTGATTTCCTTGTATGTGTGGAATATTTGGATTGTTACCAACATCTGGTGAACATTTCATGTCAATAGCCCTATTAGGAATATATTTACTGAGAAAAACTGTGATGCTTTCAATACTTATTTTACCTGCTGTATATATATATATATAGGTTGCACCTCAGACTGTCCAGGAGCTCAGTGATGCCCTGGTCCAGATCTGGGAGTAGATCCCCCAGGACACCATCCATCGTCTCATTAGACGCATACTCCGACATTGTCTGGCATGCATACAAGCACGTGGGGGCCATACAAACTACTGAGTACCATTTTGAGTTGCTGCAATGAAATTTCGGCAAAATGGACTAGCCTGCCACATAATTTTTTCACTCTGATTTTCAGGGTCTCTTTGAATTCAGCACTCTATAGGTTGATAATTTTCATTTCCATCAAACGATGTGGCATCCTTTTGTTCCTAACACATCACCCAGTCCATATCAATATAGATATCCAACAGGATTTTTTTCCCATTGAGATCTGATGTGTTTTCAAAGTGTTCCTTTAATTTTTTGAGTAGCTTACATTATAAACATGGATTCAAAAATTATGAGCAAATTTGTGAAATTTGAGAAAGACCTCAAAGCAGAGAAGATGACAAATACTGAAAAGGCAAAAGAAGCAATCTGGAAAGTTATTGGTAATCTTTTTACATCAGTAACCACCTCCATCACTATGCTCCTGTTTGTCCACTAAGGTCCAGTAATTCTTGTAACATTTTTGTTCCCCAAACTAACTTGCCCTCTATGGTAACAAAACCTCCTGGTCTAAAGTGCTCAGCCTTTGGAACGATCTCTCAAAATTAATAAGATCAGCTGACTCAATTCATTCTTTTATAAAAACAACTTAAAACTCATTTGTTCAGGAAGGCGTTTAACTTATCCTGACTTTTGACCCTTCCTTTAGTTTTCTCTCTCTGTCTAGATATCCTGGGAGATTTGTGTTTGCTCACAAATTATGTTATTTGTTCATGTTTTTCCACATAGTATTTGTATTTTTGCATTATATTCTGGTTCACTGTCTCTTATTCTTTTTCAATGTGTTGTATATATCATGTATGTATCTGTATTTAGCAGTTTATGAGGTTATTAAATATGTCCAATATTGTATATGCCTTGCTGTTCTTTCTGAATTTCTGTGAAGCACTTTGAGCATGGGAAAGGTGCTATATGAATAAAATGTATTATTATTATTATTATTATACAAAAACTGTGCTAACACTTAGAAATTAGAATTCAATGTGTACACTACTGTTGTAGATGCTGGTAAAAATAACAGTAACTATAAAAATACACTAAGTGATGCATTGGATATGCAGCGCCTTCTTAAAAAAGTGAATGTACCTTCCTTTACCTTGACTGTGAGGTATTATCGAACAATTTAGTAAACAGCAGACACTCAATGTACTTTACCTTCTTCTTTTTGGATTTCTTTGTAGATTTCAGCTTCTGGCTCTGCTTTAAAATATCACTAAACGTATCAGCATTCATCTGGGCTGTCACTTTAACTTTCAAATCAGGCAGTTTAGCTATAAATATACCAAGAAAAATTAAAAGAAGAATATACATTTGAAATAACTGACTGATAAAAATCAAGATGGAAAAGTTAAAAGTGCTTTTGCTGCAAACAACTTTTATACCTTCTTTTCTCTCTTTCAGAGCTTCAAGGATTAATCTTCCACAAAGATCACCCACATTGTTGTCATCCATATCCAGCTCAGTTAATTCTGCAGAAAATTTGATTAACCTATAAAATAGCAAGAAAAGGCTTCTCACTACCTGGGTTACTGCAGGCTTGACTACAAAGTAAGTAGACACTCTGGGAAGCAATGGGCACAAGTCACCATGAAGGTGACCCACAATCTCATTTACTGAGAGTCACAAGCATTTACTGAAGCCATACTAGGGATTCTTCTGGTGGGAAGAGTTAAGCAGAGAAATCTTGCATGCAGAAACCTTTAGTGAATATATCACTGCCCACATTTGAATCCAGTATCACAGATGTGACAAAGGCAATTGCCAGGGAGTCCAATATCTATTCAAGATTAAAAAAGGCCAGTCATTGCAACTGTAAAGAACCCCTATACCATTTTAAAAGGTAACAGTTAAGGAGATAAACAAGCTTAAGAATGTTTTTTTCAAGGACAATTTTGCACTGCAATGCAATTCATGTGTCAGGTTCATCAAGAGGCTTATTGCTAGATATTTCTTACAACATACAAGTCATCTTTCACATTTTGTAGGTATGGGCACTCACATTAACACTGCTTTACTGTGTAATCAAAATTAAAAGCATTCATTTTAACTCAAAGGATAGTAAGTTTTATGATTAAGACAAAAATATGTTTAGCTCTTAATACATTTTATTTCAAGGTCATTTTGGAATGTGTTGTACATCAGAGATTCAATTTGTATTAGTAGTTTTATAAGTTATTGTTTTTAGGCAGTTATTAATTGTTATCATTAAGTGTTTGATTTACCACAATTGCATTTTGTTTATGCAATGGCACAAACATTTTGCTAGGAAATAGTTCGTTTTTGCAAGAACATACCTTCCAGAACTAGCATCTCTTGACATTATCAGCGGAACAATTTAAAAGCCTGAAGTACGTGGTCAGTGACATCTCAGACTGTTGTTAGTATTTCCAGTGTGTTTCCCTCTTCTAGTGATGTTTGGTTTAAGAATTATAGTGAGTCATTTTTGCCTATGAATTTTAAGTAGTGTTTTTGGCTTTGGTGTCTGGTCCTCTTGACTTTTACTACATTCAAGTTTACGATCCATCTCGTAATCCCTTTTTGCTGGCTTCTTTTTGTAGCAGGGAAGCTTGGGTTTAAAAATGCAGGTCAATTTTGCCTATACCATGACTCAGCTGAACTACTAGCTCTTCTTTCTGTTATTTCTTTTTTCTGTCTTTTTTCCTTTATGGCGTACATAAAGGATGAACCAAGCCTGCCTTATTTCTTCATACTCCCCATGTACCTGTGCAAATGTTTTTATTAATCATCATCATTGTGTCAATGTTGTATAGATAAATTGTCCTATAACATTTTTATGTTATGAAGACATATCAGCTGTAGTGGGTCACATTCACCTTAGACTCTTGTAAGACCTTGACAAGGATTCTGGGTGCAGTATACAACTTTTTTAAAAAAATGTGTCATTTAAAAAGTGGCTGTGCTCCCTTCTTGTGTAAATGACAGAAATGCTATTTATTGTTCAGTCTCTAGAATGAAGAACTGTCTCATAAATAAAGATAGCAATTGTTTCTCTTTTTTATTCAAAGCCAGCATGACCAAATACAAGACACCAAGGAAACATGCTCATCATTATACATAATGTTTGAGGAACTACCCCATATAAATCAACAAAATGTGCTACAATGTCTAGGCTTTATCAGGCAGTGTCCAAAATGGGATGCAAAAAGAATATCATATTATACAGTAGACTTTCAGCCACACTCAGATTACACTTAAACAAAGGATGAACAGGACTATGAAATGGATAAGCAGGTTAGGAAATTGATGAAAAATGAAGTCAAATATTTTAACATATTCTTGATTGGTGCTGGAGAGCGGTAGTCTGTTGGATGTTGGTGAGACACTGAAATAAGAATTGGCTTGCCATACAGCTACTACTTCTTGCACTACTACTACCTAATAAAGCATCCAGATTTTAAATTAAATATATATACTGAATGGGATACCAAAAACAGACTTAGCAGTATCAAAAACAGGAAAAGAGAAAATAGTGGATAAAAAAGTAATTACTTAGTAAGCCATAACACATAAATAGTTGACCAATGTGATCGATAATCAGGGGGCTTTTTTCCTATTAAAACTTAAATAATGTAATTGGAGAAAGAAGGTGGATTCCATGTTTGCTAAATTACATTGTGCAATTCAGAAGTACTTAACAATTACTATGCATAAACGTTTTTGAACAAAACCTGCAACCTTAAACCAATTGCCCTGCTAAGTGTTTAAGAACAACAGTCTACTGCTCAGCTCCATACTAGACCTCGAAATCATCAGAAATCTTCCTTGTCTCCTTCTTTAGATGATGGATCGAATAGTGGGACCCCTTGGAAATTCTCACTAGTTGTATGTGCATGTCATATATAAAGCCTGAAGTTGGGGGAGGTCTCCCTTAGAGATTCACAGAAAAGAACACCCTCTTGATATCAACAGCTACATCTACTTTGTTTAACAAAATGCTGCTCATAGAAGACTTTGATGCCCTAGATGATCGCCTGGTTTGCTAATATTGAAGAGTAGACCCTGCCTAAAGGGTAACATTGTTTTTTTTTAGTTCTCTTTTTACTACTGTGATTTTTAAGAAGGGTGGCTCACCTGTGTCACTGAGATCCAGAGCAAGTGAAGCACTAGAACAGACTGAAGCCATACTAACAGACAAAAGGGCCAAAGTTTAAATTTACTTATCTAGACAAGCTCAAAATCTGTGCGTTTCTGTATATATGTAAATATTGTATACATGTTCGGTATACAAATCCGCACCTCCCATATTTGATCAAATGAAGACCATAAACTATATCCTGACCAAAATTTTTGACCCTGGTGGTATCTTTATTTTTTTTTCCCTTTTTACTGTAGTTTGAACAACAGTGCTACCTGCAGGTTCAGAGCAAGTGAAACACCAAAATAGACTGTAGGTAGACTAGCAGAAAAATAAAGGATCCAGATCCAAGGCAGTTGCTGCTTCTAGTATCAAATAAAAATAACACTTCATTTTGATGCGCAACAATCTCAAGATATAGGCCAGTTTTTGTGGTAGTACAGTGCCAGGATATTCATTCATAAATAGTGTAAGGAGTACACAGGTAAGATGATTTGTGTTTTCTATTAATTAAATGAAGTTATGTTTGATGGTGATATGGTAATATGGTGGTGATATGTTGCTTGTTGATTAGACATGACAATGATAATACTACTACTACAACTTTTTGGTAAACTTTCTTTACTACTTGATTTCTTTCTCTTGTGTCTTTGAAATTATATAGCAAATCATACTGCATAAGCAGTTAGAAAATGAAAGGATGGATATATGGATAGATAAATCCTACTCTTCATATCTGCTCCTTGTAGTACTAGGGCATTGTACTGTGTTAGCTATTATGGCTGTAGTGAGAAGTCAAGCGAAATGTCACCTTTTATTGGCTAACTACAATGATTACAATATGCAAGCTTTCGAGGCAACTTCGGCCCCTTCTTCAGGCAAGATGTGCTTACCTGAAGTGAAAAATGATTTGCTATCATTGTAAAATATGTAAAAAGGCAGCAACTCAGAACACAACAGCATCCTCTCCAACTCATTCAAACTGCTTTTGAACTCTGTCCACACCATGCAAGCTTTAGAAAAAAAATTTGACAAGGTGTGAAGTCCATGTATGCAGTGTTATCATGGCAGCAGAACCTCAACTAATCTGCAGTTAGCTTGATATGCTCTATTAAAACTACAGGTTTTCCTCAGTAATATTTTTTAAAGCAGCATCCACTGACGATTATCGGTCAAATTGATTTAATATATTCCCTATCGTAATGATCACTATCTTTAATTTTAACACTACTTACAGACATATACAAATGGTTTAGAGTCATTTATTAAGTTAGTGGTATATCTGAACTTGAAATCTAGATGGATTTCAAGACTGTTTTTTAAAATACTAAGCCACCCTACCCTACCATTACATCTAATGAGTTCACCCTAATTTCATTTACATTTGTGTAATCAAAGTTATTGTATTCTTGAAGAATAAATATATTCAGTTTAAGAATAAAAACATTCAGGATGCACAAAAATCTTGCAGCTAATTTGCCCATATTATTACAGCAAGAGGGAGATAGAGATTGATACCACATCTTCTTCTGGTTTGTGGATAAATAACAGATTGCTGTGTTTTTTTGGCTATGAGTTTTGTTTTAGTTTTCACTCAGTTATTTTTGTTACTAAACATTTCTGACCAGTATTTTCATTTTCAACTATGATTCTAATGTCTGTCATCTCCTGGTCCCTTTTCTTTCCAATCTGATCTGCCATTTTTACATTAGTAGCTAGTTTATGAATTTAGCCCTTTGTTAACTCTTGTTTCATTTTGGCTTTGATTTTAATTTTATCTGTCGTCTCTGTGTTCTTAGAGCATCTTTTTTAAGCCTGACAGCTCTTTGAATTGTTCTTAAGTCTCTGCATCTCTGACAGTCTTGTCCCAGTTGATATAATGCTTAAATCAAGATGGTCATGACAGTGGCACAACATTTGAAATTATAAAGGATCAAAAGTCAATGAAATGTTCTCAATGACTCTGCACTAGTCAAGATCTTCCACAATTCTGAATGACTTTATTTTTCATCAAATAAAAATATTCTTTATATTCATTTTAAAGTGTCAAGAGAGTTAGGCAGAATTTAGTAGAAGCTCAGCTAACCCAGTTGTTTACCCAAACAGGAGCACAAATCACAGCCCTCTAATAATAAAACTAAATGCATAATTAATTTGTGATCAGAAATGTATTTTCTGAAACACAGACATCTAAAGTCAGCATAATTCTCACTTTAGAAAAATCCCCCTTTATTCTTGTCACTATTTCTACTGTTTGCTAGATACTTTGCAGTAGTTCAAAGACAGAACATCTTCAAACTTCTGTTCTCTTGTCTAAAAACAGGACAAGAGCAGCATCAGCTCAGCACAGCGGCTTCAGTAATCCTCCTGTTAAGTGGGTGACAGCCACAGCTATTGAACCCAAACATGAATTATCTTCATTACAAAGCGGAGCATTTCAAACATAGAAAATGAGACTGAAACTAAAGACAGCGGAGCCCCTATAGCAGTGAGGTAACTTTAAACCAGGAATTTCTTTAATGTTTCCACTAAACATGGAATCTAATGCAACATAGATTAAAAACAGATGGAGAGAATTAGAGCAAAACAATACTAAAAAGTCACTGAGGAAATATTCAGCCTGGACAAGTGCAGCATAATATATGTTTTTCTTTTTTGAACTTTTAAGTGAGTGAACTCGATCTTTTCATTGTAACATGTGAAAGTCATTAATGATCATCAGATACTATATGGTGAACAGTCTGGGGAGGGAATCTTTAGAGCTATTACTTTGGGTTTCGGCTAAGGAGGGGGCAAATATTAAAAGGTGGCTACACTGGCTAAAGACTAAGGGTGAGGATTAGACTTACTTATACAATAAGTATACATGCTTGAAGAATTGTAAAAACAGAATTAATGCTTAATATTTTCATAGAAGCTCATTCTAGTACAGTATTGTTACACATGCAGAGTGCAGTGAAATACTTACTGTTTGACCAACATGTAACATGTCATTGCTCATTTTTGATTTATCACTTGCTTATAATTTTATTTTTATGATAGTAGCATGATTGTCACCACCACTTTGCAAGATCTGTTTTCTTTCCAACCATATTTATGGGTTCCTGACACACTTAGTCTTGGAACTCTGAAGTAGTTGTTGATCATACTATTATTACTTGAGCCTGTTGTTGCTGCAATTAATATATTTGTTGTATTTTTTAAATTGCTGGCTTTGTTATCAGTGTAATCATATATGCTGGTTTTCATTTTCTTCTTTTACTGTTATGCTGAACTTTCACTAAGCAATTACTACTAGCTATGGGAGAAAAATTCACAGTATATCAGAAAACCAGTGGGAGTGCAAGTTGACCTTCAAACATGGGCACCCCAGCTTTGGGTTGTGTTTATGTGCTGTTAGAATAGTCAGAACAAGAAAAAGAAGGGCTGCATAGCCACCTGGCTCAGACTTTCCAGACACATTCTTCGTGAAGGAAGTGCATATCACTACAGGCTTCTTTTCCTCTATTGTTTGTATACTGTAATACTAAATGTTCTGTTTCCCTTTTCCCTGTTGACAACAAGATTTTGGCCTAGCGTATGTGCCAACTGCTTGTTATTTGCTCTTTTTCTGATTTACTGAATTATCCAGTGGTGATGTGCTTGGTGGTTTAAGCAGTAAAAAGACAAATTACTGGAAATATATAAAAAAGCAATTATATTTTATAGTGGACAGCCAGGGCCCATGCCCGGCCGGGACACCCCTTCAACACTGGATCCGGGGGAGCAGTCATGGGATGCATGCTACGTTCCCCAGGAACACTTGGTGGCAGCTCCCCTGGGTTGCGTCGGGGCCACTTACATGGAACACCGGAGCTCTTCTTAGTTGGACTTCGTGGCCTCCGCCAGGGGGAGCTGCATAGAGTTAAACGGCATAACGAGCCTGTCTGGGCGGGAGCGCAGCCAGAAATAGGTCAATGAGCACCTGCAGCACTTCCGGGTGGGCTATAAGAGGAGCCTGTAGCCACTACTCAGGGCGCCAGAGTCGGGAGGAGGTGGACGAAGCTGCCCTCAGAGGAGTGGAGGAGAAGAGTGTGGTGATTTGGGTGCTTTATTTGTGTTTGGACTGTGTTGTGTCTGTGGGGTTCACAGGGAAGAAAATAAAAGTTTTTGCTTTTTTATACGTGCCTCTGGTGTCAGTCTGTGTCGGGTCGCCACCAATAAAGCACTAATACCACAATTTGTAATGCAGACACCTTTGGTAGTGACCTGGGACACCAATCACTTACAAAGTGATTTAGTTAAATGATTTAGAAGTGGCAGAAAACTACATGGTGCCATTGTCATACTTTTATCTCAGGTAACAAATAGCAAAAATTTACTCCAAAACATGATTTTCTTATGCAGAGATGTAAAAGACCCACCCTTCTCATTGTCATGCGGTCCTTTCCTTATGTGGCCATTAGCAATCAAATGGCAGCTGGAGCAAAACAGCCATTTTTCTTTCTTCATTCAAATTTATAAAATGTGAGCAAAGTCATCAATTTTAAGAGAAAGTCTTTTTGTTAAAGCATGTACTCATTTTACAGAAATTTATAATACAAATTATGGAGATTTTCTAAAATTCTAGCAGTGTCAAGAGTGAAAAGATACGGTTTTTGTAGCAATAAAAGGTAGGAATGCTATATTAACATTCATGTTTTGCTTCACAGAGGTTTCCTTAATCATACTACAATATTAGTAACACTCAAAGGACAGGCAGACAGACAATCAGTCAGATAGATAGATCACTTGATCACAGAAAAGCCCACCATTGATTTTTAAATTATTTAAATAATTCAAAAGAGCACTATTTTGCCCTCTTGCAGATGTCCATGGTGGTAGAAATGTCATCCAGGCAGATGTCTGTGCTAGAAAAATATTCATTATTATTTATTAACTAGCTGCGCTACCATCTTAAACAAGTTAAAAATCTAAGTAATCAATGTAGACCTCAATGTTAACGTTTGCAATGCATCATTCAATGCATATGTCTCTGTTATATAACATTTAATATGGGATTTGTAAAACCATTGTTAATATTTATGATGTACCATCTATTGGAATGACAGACACATAGCAAATGGACAGACACTCAGACACTTAACCTTCTTTTAGGGTGGATTTCCATTCTTATTCTTCCAGATTACTTTTTATATATTTCAATATATTTCTGTAAACAACATAAATGGACCGAAATGTAGCTTAGTCCTGCTGACTACATCACAGAAGATCTCTGTTATCTATAAGTACTTCATGAAACAAAGAGAAGAGTACACAAAATGCAGTACTCACAAACAGAGCATCTGTATGAACTGCAATGGGCTTCTTAATCCTTCTTCTCCTTTGGCATCTATTTCATTATCAGCCAGGTGAAGTTTTACAAGCCAAGGACCAACTTCCGGTGGCTTTTTAGTACTTTTTTTCTTACCTTTAGTTAAACACATATTTCTCTGTTAGAGATGTGTTCCCATTATTTTGACAGTAACACTTTAGCTCATGTAAACTCCTTTACTGTTTAGCACATACTAAGGCTCTTAAGCTTTTTTTTGGCAAAAAAGCGCTGCTTATAGTATTTATTAATATGTCTTAGGTTATTAATTTACCTGACCCAGTAAGGAGAGATTAGTCATTTGCATAGAACTGAGCATTTCTAAATAATGGAGATTGACAGGGAGTGAATCAGCAACATAGATACACATACAGTATACTGTACGCATCTTTTACAATAATCTTCCAGGTGGTCAATATTAAAATAAAATTAACAAAAATAGATTAAATAATACTGTAGGCACTTAAGCAGTTGAACTTCTCTGCTAAAAATATGGGAACTCAATAATTTACTATATTCAGACATTTCAGTTTTAAATTAAGTTACAAATACATCTATTAGCCTGTAGATGCATGGTAATCAAGTGAAATGAAAGTCATGTAATACTGAATTAGGCTTCCAACAATTCATTCTAATAAAATATTGCTATTGTAGGTACTGTAATTGAACTGATACTAGAAGGTGACAAGCTAATAAATATGCACAACTCTTTAAACAATGCATTCATTTGTATTTATGCTATTGTAAAAGCAATAGTCAATACTAAGACAACAAAATTTAAACTTCAGAAGCCAAGATGTTATCATCATGATTTTACTAAGCCGGCAGCTTCAAATTTTAAATTGCCCCATTTTTCATTTAAAAGCATTTTTAATTAATTTAATATTCTCTCTTTTCATTTTCCAACGCTGACATGAATAGCCTGCTGAGTTGTCTTAGTGTCTGTTGGACTGTCACACAAAAACAAGCAAAACAAGGCATTGTGTTTCCTATCAAGATACAAATAATGTAAAATTGGTATTAGTAGCAGTTTTTACATTAGACAGTAAAAAAAAAAAAGGAACACTGCCGAGTTAGCATAAATTTGTTGTAAAAGGTCAAAAGTGTTTAAGTGATGAAAGTTTCTATACATGCTCTTTTCAGCATAATGTCCTGCTTAATACCTCGTAGCTTTTAGATAAATGTCAACTGGCACGTCTGTTCTCCAACTTTACTTGTAATCGACGTTGCTATAGACAGACTAGGAGGATATGTCATTTTTATGGGGAAGCTGGCTCATACTGTCACGGAATTCAGATACCCATCTGTTTGCTACTAATATTGGTGCTACTTAGAGTAATTAAGTTAATTTATTAAAAAGCCATACATGCAGGTGTTAACTTGGGTGTATAGAAGGAAATATAGTGGTAAAGTGGCACAAAATGGAAACCTCTTCCAGTATTAGAATGTGTTACCTTATATATATATATATATATATATATATATATATATATATATATATATATATATATATATATATATATATATGTGAGAAAACCTTTTGAATTTTCATTATTTGGATGCTAAAACTAGATAGAAGAAGATATAAAAAATGGGACACCTTACAATAGCAACATTCCAACTCTCTGATTCTAACGCCAGTTCTGTACCTTGTTTCTTTTTTGTCTGCAATATCTTTCATTTATTTTATTTTTATTTTTCTTGCCCAGTATACCGATTACGTCATTTTGTTAAATTTTGCTAATTTCTGGACTTTGTTTAAGGTGCCAGTCACAATGTTTGTTAAAAGTCTCTACAGTTCACACCACACAGGTTTAGTTAAAAAGGTCAGATGCCCTTTAGCTTGCAGGAGTGTTTGAAACCGTCAAATTATTTATAAAAGCAAGCAGGAGGAGCAATACAGCAGAGATTCACTTCGCATTCAGATTCATATTATTTATTTGCTTTGTTTTCAATGCCTGTTTTGTGTTAATTGTTTTAAAGCTAATATTTTCATTGTTTCACAATTTTTCCAAATATGATATATTATTATTTTTATATTTTGTCCAATATTCAGAGACTGCACTATATTGCAATACTTGCAGCATGTAAATTAAGGAGGAAAGAATGGGCCGCAAAAATATACCTTGTCTCAGGCATTGTTATTTAACATTCCAGCCCTGATGTCAGGTTCTACAAATAATGCTAGTTTTTTATTAATTATTATTTTCATCATTACATTGATTATCTCATTTTATCACCATTTTGTGCATTTGCTTTTCATGGGTTCTGCCATTTAGTGTTTCTGGTCACTGTGATGTACCTCCTAGTTATCTGTGATATCATGATGCCAAAATAGAAAATTCTGACACAGTTAAAGTAGTGTCCAAACCTTTTGGGAAAAACAGAATCTTCAAGCGATGGTTCTGGTTTTGTTAATGACTTTAAATTTAGTTATATCCTCAAAAAGAGAACTTTTATGAGTATTCTATTACCTACTTGTGTATTGATCTTGGCTACAACTGACCTCCCAGCTGCAATGTCCCTTTGAATCTCTACCACTTGATTTAATAAAAGTGGTCCATGAATCCTAATGTCACAACAATTTAACTTCCATAAGAAGAAAGGGTGTCAAGTTAACTGAGAACTCTAAGTATGGACAGTGATTATGAAGATTTTTTTCTCACTTTCTCTTACCTTTGTGTTTTCTCTTTTTTTTGGTGAATGATGACTTCGAACTTGCTGTTTGTATTCGTTCAGGTTTTTTATCCACAAAGCTCATTTCAGAAACAGGGTCTAAAAATAGTTCAGATAAATAAAGCAAAAGCAGTTACACAGAATATAAAAAAGAAAATAAAAATCTGGTATAACAATAGTGTCAAAATGTAAGCCATTCCTTATCCCATCTCTGTTAAGAAAAGAAAGAACAGAAAACCCAATCTAACAATAGAGAAAGGAAGGGGAAAGAATAAACTGCAGCCACGAATCCTGCTGGGAACATAGACCTGTTATCATAGCTTGTAAGACATTCTCTGCCACCCCAAAGAAGTAAATTGGAGTACAGTATAATAGTCATTGGGAACAAATTGTCAGTTCTTGCTGTGGAAAGCACTGTATCCGTTAACTAAAAGAAACAAAAGTTCTGTTGCTTTTGTGTTATTTTTTTAGGGTTTTCCATTTGGTTAATTCTAGCAGTTTGGCTGCAATACTGCCAAATGAGAACATATTCTCTAGCTGAGAGAAATAGTTGGAGAAGAACTATTTGTTAAAGTGAGAGTCCATGGAGATACAGAGAGAACTGAGCACTATATATAAAAAAATAAACTGTTCCATCTACTGACATAACTATATCCATCCATCCATCCATCTTTCAAACCAGCTTTTCCACAGCAGGGTCACGAGGGGGCTGAAGCCTGTAACAGCATGCATCTGGCCCAAAGCAGGAACAATTCCAGGAGAGAGCGGAAGTACATTGTAGGGTGAACACACACACTTACACATAAACACACGCAAAAAAAACAACAAGCGACAATTTAGCTTCACCCATACACCTAACTCATTTGTCTTTGGGCAAGAAGGCTAACAGAATGTTAGGTTATATAGCACGATGTGTGGAGTACAAGTCCAAGGAGGTTATGCTCAACCTTTATAATGCACTGGTGAGGCCTCATCTTGAGTACTGTGTGCAGTTTTGGTCTCCAGGCTACAAAAAGGACATAGCAGCACTAGAAAAGGTCCAGAGAAGAGCGACTAGGCTGATTCCAGGTCTACAGGGGTTGAATTATGGGGAAATATTAAAAGAGCTGAGCCTTTACAGTTTAAGAAAAAGAAGATTAAGAGGTGACATGATTGAAGTGTTTAAAATTATAAAGGGAATTAGTACAGTGGATCAAGACTTGTATTTTAAAATGAGCTCATCAAGAACATGGGGACACAGTTGGAAACTTGTTAAGGGTAAATTTCGCATAAACATTAGGAAGTTTTTCTTTACACAAAGAACGATAGACACTTGGAATAAGCTACCAAGTAGTGTGGTAGACAGTAAGACGTTAGGGACATTCAAAACTCGCTTGATGTTTTCTTGGAGGAAACAAGTGGATAAGACTGGCGAGCTTTGTTGGGCTGAATGGCCTGTTCTCGTCTAGAGTGTTCTAATGTGGGAGGAAAAGGGTGCACTCAGAGGAAACCCACATGGACACAGGTAGAGCCTGCAGTCTCCCCTGTCTCCCTGTTGTGAGGCAGCAGTAACTCTCTAAGCTACACGTTAAAATAGGGAAGAACGTACAGAATGCTGGAAACAGTCAGTCTGAGTGAAAAGTTATTGTATTAGTGTCCAGAATGCAGAAAGCTATAAATAACTAGAAACTTGCAGACAGGTTTGAGAGAGGATCTTGCATTCAATATAATGATCACCTAAAGTCAAAAGAAACAGTCCTAAATTAATCATTTTTGCAGTACAGTGATCATTTGTGACCATGAATTGAGAAGCGATTTCATTGTGTTTGGCATTAAACGCCAACTAACATATTCATGTTTATGTATATTTTAAACACTATAGAACAGTGGTTTTCAAACTTGGCCCTGGGGATCCACTTTGCCTGCAGGTTTTTGTTTCCCTTTCTTAGTCAGTGATTCTGCTGGATCTTATAGCTCTACTCATTGTATTTATTGTCATGTGTTTATCGTGTATGCTTTCAGTGTTGTCCAAATGTTTAACAGTGCCGTATTTCTTGTATCTGGTATATGTTTGTTTTTGCCTAATATTATTGTATTTAAAATCTAATATGGTATTGTAAACCTTGTTATCATTGTAAAATGTTTTGTGATAAGGCACATTGTAAGTTGAACTAAATAAATTAAAAAAGATTCACTGACTTCCATTCAGCAGTAAAGATTTTCGAGGCTCTAAACACCTTTTAATTTTTGAGCTTTGGATAGAAGTCATGTGATAAACACGGTTCTCTTTTCTGAGTGTTTTATTTGAAAGAAGCATTTAGCGATGAGGTTCCTAAATTTTTATTGTTATAGTTGGGATGAAATAATTATCTTTTGCTTTTTTGGGCAAAAAGATTTTTTGTTTGTGGCTTTGCTTGATGTAAAAATCAGCTTTTTTATTTAGTATATTTTTGGGAAAAGATGAAGAGGAAAAAGAAGGAGAATGTTTTTATAGAATTGAAACTAGGATTATATTGGGGCACTGGGAACTTAAATGTTTGTTTAATTTTCTTTATTATTAGCTATGTCCAGTAAGCAATCTTTCCATGCAGCAGATATTTTGTTCCCATGTGTCATGTCTACCTCTGTGGCCGCTATAGTCTATTTTGTACTTTATTTTCCAGAGGATGCACATATTTGTAGATGGCATCCAGTTTTTCTACCACTGTGCATTGAGCCATTAAGGCAATCTGGCAGAACATTTTAAAATGGTCCATTTAAATAACAGCAGTTTTGTATTTCATCACCATTTAGCGATCTTACTCTTTTTTGATTAATATGTTTTTGAGCTGGTCATTCAGCCTGTGAGACAGCCATGATTTTATGCTTTTATCTAACAAGACAAATTTCTGTTGACTGTGCTCTTGTTTGCCTGTTCAGCTAAATGTGAGCAACCAGTGGCTCCTCATTTGTTTGTCTTCATGAATGAACAGCCCCTTCTAAGTCTTAGCTGCCTTATGTTTCCCTCTTCTCTGGGGGCTTTTTGTTTGTGAAGGATTGTGGCACCATTAAGCAGATGGTATACAATTATGAACCTTCTAGCTATTTCTTAAGTAGTATAAAGTATGTGTGTGTGTAAGTGGCATTACTGGCATTACAATTTTGGTGCGGCTCCTGGGATAAGGATTCTCTCAGAGATTTATGAAGCCATCCTGAGGACACACAGAGAGAAGGTGATGTTTGTCTGAGTGAGTGACAGATAATCAAGTGCTTAAACATCAGAACCTATGAGAACTGCTACTTAAATCCATTGGCCTCGGTACATGGCTGGCAGCAGTATTGGAAGGATCCAGGCTTGGATCATCTCACCTCATGGAGCTGGAAAACGTGAGTGTGGATGGTATTGCCTCCAAATGAAAAGTATGAGGCAGAGCTGACAGCCTGAATGTGCATGCAAGGGAGGTGACATCAATTACTCAATACTGTATCAGAAATACAAATGTGTATTCATGAATTTTTAATTTTTGTTCAGTGGGCAAAGTGCTAAATCATATTGTACATATGTTATCAACATGCTTTATGATAATGATGAAGACTACTCCAAATTAACAAAATATGCAAGTACAGTACATACACCTGTTAAATTCACAAAAATGCTCCAAAAATAAATAAATAATTGCATTGAACAAGTCATGTAAGCTTTCTAACAACTGTTGAGGCAAGTTTACAACTCATTTTAATTTCTGCACAACATCTCCATCTCCTGGGACTTTTAGTACCCCACTTATGCTTAATGTAAAGAAGCCACTGATGTGTGTAATAGTTTGGTTATGAATTCTCTCTACTCTGTGTTGTTTTCAAATATAGTTTGGTCTAGAGCATATAAACATATCTTCTGCCACTCTGTAGATGCATTTCTTTAACATTTACAAACTATACAGCTGCTGAGATGACCAACATTCAAAGAATAAGTGTGAGATGCAGCACAAAAAATTTCAACATTCCTAACAAATTAGTTATAAAATTTCTAGTAAAATTCATGTACTGCGGTGGGCTGGCGCCCTGCCCAGGGTTTGTTTCCTGCCTTGCGCCCTGTGTTGGCTGGGATTGGCTCCAGCAGACCCCTGTGACCCTGTAGTTAGGATATCGTGGGTTGGATAATGGATGGATGGATATCTTTTGAAGTTCTGCTAGTGCATTAAGGACTACTGGTAAAGATGTTTGTGGGTCTGATATATATAGTACCATATCATCTGTATATAGTGTAATATTTTCTGTTTAAGTCCAAAGTGAGAATCCTCTTTGTCTCTGATACATTTCAAAAGTGAATGGCTGATGGCTCAGTGGCAATTGCAAAAAGTAATGGTGATAGGGGGTGTTCTTGTCAACTACCATGTTCTAGATTAAAATAATTTGAGATAATGTTATTAGTACAGACAGATACTTCTGGACTGGTATAAAGTAGTTTTATCCAATTCACTTATATTTGGTCTAAACTCATATTTCTGCAATATGGCAAATAGGTCATCGCATTCACAAAAACATGATAAAAGTTCCTAATACACAGAAAAAAATAACTTCTTATCTAAGATGTTTTAGTTTCGGGCGTCTGTCTCCTTGTTGTATTTTTATGTTACTTCACTACTATGTTATCACATTCTTACTACACATTCAGAAAACTGTATGCCCTTCTGCCTCACCTCAAAAAAAATACTTATTGTACTACTACATCAGCATTATAACAAAGTGACAGAAATGTTCTATTTACATGTTAACTTGTAGGGGTTCTGACAGAATTTTTCATTATCTTTGTAATTATGTAAAGCTAAACATTTTATTATAACTAAGGATATGCTTATGTGAATTTAACATTAACATTAACTTACTAAGATTTTATGTAAAAATAGATTTGTTTTGGTTCTCCTTTGGTAAACCTCACTGTTTTGTGACGTTGCTCCAAACGCTCCTACAGACTCTAAATCCATATTATTTCTGGCAGTTTTAAAGCCTCTTCCTATGGTCACTTCCTGCTACGGGCTTGAAGAAATGAGTATCTGCAGCAAGAGTACACATTAAGGCAGAAAACCAGAGACTAACCATGTTAAATCAGGGGTTTTGTTCTCTGTAGTTAATATACTATTTCAACCTGCATCTGGCCCAATTACCTCTTCAACTGCAGACTATGAAAAATTAATTTACTTTTTCTGTAATAACATTATAAACTCAAATAATTGAAGTAATACAAGTTAATCCTCCTTTTGTATATTAATCTGTCTTCAATCTCCATCTTTACCATTTATTATTAATGACTTATTAATGACCTGCTCTTTAAGATGAGACCTACTATTTCTGTACAAGACCTCATCCCCAGCACACTTCTTAAATCCTGCCTTCATGTCATAATCCCGGCTGTTACAACAACAATGAATTCATTACTGACATTGGCTCTGTGCCAGCAACTTTGAAAATCACCTCTGTAACATCAAAGATGAAAAAGTGTGGTCTTGATGTTAACAGTCTCAACAGTTTTCAGCCTATTTCTCGTTTATTTTTTTCTGCCAAAAATTCCCCACAGTATTGTGAGGTCTCAACTCACCAGTTACTTAACACAAGGAGTTCCTCAGGGCTCTGTCCTCGGTCCTCTGCTTTTCTGTATTTTTATGCTTCCCCTTGGCTATATTATTCGTAGCTTTGAACTGGGTTACCATTTTTATGCAGACGATACTCAACTTTATTTCAATGTTAAAAGTGGAACTTCATCAGAGCTTTCTCAGCTCACAACCTGCCTCATTGAAATTAAAACCTGGATGGAGCAGAACTCTTTAAAATTAAATTGCAGCAAAACTGAACTCCTGCAAATTGGGACTAAAATGCAACTTAATAAAATGAGCTCCTTCCCGTTCAATCTTGGCGGTGATCTCATCAGACCTGCCTCTACTGCAAAGAATCTTGGTGTCATTTTTGTTTCCTCCCTTTCTTACTCCGCCCACATAAATCACATTAAGAAACTTTCTTACTTTCACCTCCGTAACATATCCGTTCGCTCCTTCCTGTCCTTTTCTAACGGTGAGAAACTTGTCCATGCTTTTATCCCATCCTACATCGATTATTGTAATTCCCTACTGGCAGGTTCCTCTTCAAATCTTATATCACAGCTCCAGCTTATTAAAAACTTGGCTGCAAGAGTCCTCACTTGAACCAGCAGCAACGAGCATATCACACCCATCTTGCTTTGCTTTTACTGGCTTCCTGTGTCTTACAGAATCGAATATAAAAGTCTATTAATAACCTACAAAGCCTTAAATGACCTTGAGCCAAACTACATCAGTGACCTTCTCCATCACTATGTGCCTCTGCCCACTAAGGTCCTCTGATTCTGGCAATCTTGTTGTGCCCCACACTAATCTACACTCCATGGGTGAAGGGCCTTCAGCTGTATAGCGCCCAGACTCTGGAATGACCTACCAAAATTAATCAGATAGGCTGACTCCATGAATTCTTTTAAAAAAACAACTCAAAACTCATCTGTTCAGGAAGGCTTTTAGCTCTACTTGACTTTATTACCCTTCTCTCAGTTTACCTCTCTGTCAAGATGCTCATGTAACCTGTATGTGTGTGTACTAGACCATCAATTATGTAGTCTGTTAGGCTTTTCTCTGAATTTACTGTCTTAATCGCATTTATTTATTTATCTGGTTTGTACAATGCTATATACTGTATACCCTGCCGTTCTTTCTTAAACTCTGTGAAGTGCCTTGAGCATTGGAAAGGCGCTATATAAATCAAATGTATTATTATTATTATTATTTTAATAAGATGATGGAACCCTTTTAGTCTGGTTTCAGAACACTGCAAAGCTGTGTAACATCACTGCTTCAGGTAACTGATAATTTTCTTATGGCAGCATATTAATTCTGTTAGACATTAGTGTGAACAAGTTTGACACAGTCAAACATGATATTCTACTGTCCAGAATGGAGAATATTCAGGTATATTTGGCAGTTCCCTACGGTGGTTTAAATTCAATCTGACTGACATGCATGGTTTGGTTAGTCTTGGCAACAGCAGGTCCAGGTCAGAGCCGGTCTCACAAAGAGTTCCACAAGGCTCTGTCCTTGGCCCTCTGCTCTTCTGTATCTACATGCTTTCCCTTGGCCATATTTTTCATAGCTTTGAGAAGGCACATCCTGTTTTTGCAGATGATACTCGCATCTGCTTCAGTGTTAAAAGTGAAAGGTCATCTGAGTTTGCTCAGCTCACAGCTTGCCTCAGTAAATTTAAAACCTGGATGGAGCATAACTCTTTAACTTCCTAAGCGTTACATTTCTTCTCAAAAAAACAAGTAAAAAGTATTGTATTTTTTGGCTTAAAAATTTAATCTCATCTTTCTACTGTAAAACGTGCATAACACTAAAAGTACAAAGTCAGAAGTGTAGAAAATATAATAATGATACAAATAATAATAATGACAAATAATTCTCGAGACGCATGTATACCATTGCTTGAGTGACATTCCGGACTAATGCTTTTTCCACTTTTTTTAAAGCCCAATATTGTGAAAGAGGTTAAAATTAAGCCACAACAAAACCAAAGTCATACTAATTGGCACTAAACTCATTTTAAGAAATGAGCTCCTTTTCAGTTACTCTTACAGGTGACATCATTGTACCTTCTTCTTTTGCAAGGAATCTTAGTGTCATTTCTTATTCCTCCCTTTCTTATTCTACCCGCACAAATCACATTAATAACCTTTCTTACTTCAACCTCCATAATGTGTCCCATGTTCGCTCATTCCTCTCCTTCTCTGATGCTGAGAATTTTGCCCAAGCTTTTGTTACATCCTGTATCGACTACTGAGCTCTCTGCTGGCAGTTGCCCCATCTACAGTCCTAACACAGACCTGTAACAGCAAGCACATAACACCCATCCTGCTTCAACTTTGCTGGCTTTCTGTGTCTTGTAGGACTGAATATAAAATTGTATTATTAAACTACAATTTTTAAATGGCCTTGTATCAGACCAAGGTTATTATAGTTAACGAAAACTAAAATCAAAACTGAAACTATTATTAAAAAAACATTTTCGTAAACTGAAATAAAATAATTAACAAAACCGAAATGAAAAACTAAAACTAAACAAAACTATTAAAGTAGCTGGAAAAACTAACTGAAATAAAATAATAATTTACTAAAATATTTGCAGTTTTCGTTTTTGAATGAATATTCTTCCCGTTAGTCTTTAACCCTTGTAAGTTTTAACTCTAAAACAGAAAGTCATCCACCACGAGCCGCCCGCATATATTCATCCAGTGAACGGCAGCTGGTGAAGGAGGGAGGCAGTTCACACAGCATTTGCGGTGACAGAGCAAACTGAGTGCGGGTGCATAAAGCATGTGAAATAGAAAGCGATTTGCGTGCCGCCTTTCTTTGTGCTTTTTGTGTATCAAGATGTAATTCAAATGGCTGAAATCAGAATGTGCTGGTCAATAAAACGTTTACCATAGAAAAATCACAAGTGAGTAACGTTTCAGTTTATTTCTCAGGTGTCTGCTATTTGTTGACAGCAATTCACCTGCCACTTAGCACAGGAGAAATCGTTTTTACTTTCTCATATATAAAGTATACAGAAAGTATAGTAATCATGAAAAAATTCGACCTCGATATTTCGATGAATCTTGACGTTATAGACTAACCAGTGTCCAACAATACTGTTTTTTGGAATTGCGTGTGTGCGCGTCTCTGTGCGTGTGTAAACACGTTAACTCAAAAACGTAGATAGATGGATGAAATTCGGCATGTGGTTGTTACACCACAATTGTAGATCTGTATTAACTTTTGGGCCAAATCCATCACCCAGAAGTGGTACTTTATCTGAACACATACTCATTTTTTTTTTATTTATACAGCTGCAGAGTCCGATTTATTCAACTTTACTTTTTTAATAATTGTTCAATATATTATTAATGTGATTTGTTGTTGATGGTAATGTACATAATATTGAAATATAATCATTGTCTTGCAGTTTACTCCTCAAATATCCATCCCCATATCTGAGTATACAAGAAAGTCGAGGGGAGAGCACTCCCGGATTTTAAAAATAAAACGGCGATCGAGAAACTGACTAGGTCATCATACAAGATCAGCATATTGTTACTGACCAATCACTTTTGCTTTAAAAACATTGTTTAACAACGAAGCGATACAAACAAAGGTAGAGAGTCTGACAAGTAATGAAAAACTACTAGTGGGTTTTTGTATGTTAATTAATGTTGACTTATGTTTATCTTTTATTGTGTCTTCTATTTCTCTATTCATTTTGTAAAGCACTTTGAGCTACATTTTTTTTGTATGAATATGTGCTATATAAATAAATGTTGATTGATTGATTGATTGTATTTATTCCATATTTATTAATTTATCTTTTTTAGTTCATATTCACAACTCAAAATCCCTAATATTGTGAAAGTAATCCATTAGCAGAATATTTTAAAATATTTGTCTCCCTTTTTTCAATGTTTTTCTCTCTCTCCCAAAATAGATAGTTGAAATATCATATTCTTTTTGTTTTTAACATCAGCCTTATCATATATGTTGCATACCAGGGACTTTTCCTGCCTTGCATCCAAACCTGCCACGGTAGGCTCCAGGTTTTCTGAAATCCCTCTGGATAAACAGGTTTAGATAATGTATATATTGTTCCTAATATCAGACTCTGTTGTTTTGGGCCTGTCTGTACTCTTATTACCTGCTCTTGCCCTGCTCATTATGAGTTTATTGTTCTTATGGTGGGCTATTCAAGACTCACCACACCTAACCTTGACACTGCATGCTTGTTGTTCTTTGTTTCCCTCAATACAGCTAGGTGGGGTCTGCACACTGATTCAAGTCTAAGAGCCCTGTTCTTCCTAAGCCCGTGTGATTTTCATGAGAAAATATTTAAAAAATTATAAAACTGTCTAAAATTGTTCATATTCAGTGTCTAGTTTTGATTATGCTTGTTTTTATCAGACAAAAATAAAACCAGATAATAAACCAGGCAGTATAGTAAGCTTCCACTAACATTAAACTCATATCCAAATCTGTTAAGTGTACAGTTTTGTCTGATTGTGACACAAATCTAACTCCGTAGGCGCTCCATGCCATAATTACTAAAACTAAAACTGAAACTAATATATATAAAAATAAAATAGAAATGTCTTTGTGAAATAAAAACTAAACTAAAACTAAAAATACATGATGAAGGAAAACTAAAACTAAACTGAATTTCCAAGTAAGGTCAGAAAAAATATAGAAATAAAAACTAACATAAAAAGGCAAAACTATAATAACCTTGTATCAGACAACATCAATAACCGCCTCGGTTACTACACTCCTGTTCACTCACTAAGGCCTATTAATCACCAAACTAATCTGCGTTCTATAGGTGACACACCCTTCAGCCCTATAGCGCTCAGCCTTTGGAATGACCTCCCAAAATTAATGAGAGCAGCTCACTTGATTCATTCTTTTAAAAAACAACTTGAAAGTCATTTGCTCAGGAAGGTCTATAATTTACCCTGACAATCAGTTTACCCTCTCTGTCTAGGTGTTCAGGATGATTTGTATTTGTATCACAAATTAAATTATTTGTTCAGGAGTTTCCTGTAGTATTTTGTATTTCTGTATTTGTTTTATTCTGGTTTGTTGGCTCCTTATATAATTAAAAGATTGTGTCTCCTGCATTTATCTATTATTTAGTGTTTTACACTAACATTATTTTGTATTTGACTTTTTTCAGTTTTGTATCTGTTGTTTACTTTGAATTTCTGTGAAGTGCTTTGAGCATGGGAAAGATGCTGTATAAATAAAATAAAATACTAGTATTATTATTATTATTATAGGTATACCTGGCTATTGGTGTTATGATTTGGTTTCATTTCTAATTTTTTTTTACTTTTTTGTGGTACTTAGGTAGACCTTTTGAGATTTATTTTAGATTTTGGAATATTTAGATTCCAATTCTGATAATGTATTTCCCTAATTTAATTTATTTAATTAGTTATAAATTATTTTTGCGACTTTTAAACATCATTTTATTTCTTGTAGTGGCCAACATTTTGTAGAGCAGTTGCTACAGTATTTTAGGTAAATGACCTGAAAATGAAAATGTGTTATGGTGAACATTTCATCTTAAGAAATTACAGAGTGAAAACTAAGAGATTGTTAAATTTACTTTTGATTGTGTTCTTGGCATATGAATTCTTACAAGCAAAATGTTGACTATGATTTAGGATTCTGAATTTTGGCTTGATAACTGTGTATTTAACTTCTCGATTACAAATCTTATCTTGTAGTTCTATTCCAAATTTTATTCTGCCTCAGTCATTTTTGGCAGAATAATTGGTACTTCTTGAAGTGACTCCCACATCATTGAACCTTCAGAAGTCCTTTAAAGGGATGTTCTTTAAAGCAGCAGGTCAGCCGTTCTTGACTTCAAAGAGACACCTCCATGCAGTCCCCTAAGTGCAGGGTTGAAGGTTATTGATCTTCTGCCAGTTCTACCTGACATCTACCTGACATTGTCTATAATGGGCTACCTGTTTCCAGTTTCTCCAGATTTTGACAAAGTTTTGCTACCTTTACCACCTTACTTGCCTGATGCAGGGTCAGGCATCCCTAGCACCCAGTTTATACATTACAAATATTAAAAACTAGCTGAAGCCCGCCGTAGCATATGGCGGTGTAAGAATAGGAATGGAAAACGGTGAGAAAGGAATTCAGTATAACAAAGGCTTAGGAAACCACCGTCGCAGGATAACGAAAATACCAAGGAGCGAAACCAATGCCAATGGTCGAGAGAGTACCTTTCTCTAGCAAGCTACGGAAAACATAGA
Organism: Polypterus senegalus; assembly: GCF_016835505.1. NCBI lineage: Eukaryota > Metazoa > Chordata > Cladistia > Polypteriformes > Polypteridae > Polypterus > Polypterus senegalus. Next base: position 147,712,648 of record NC_053154.1, on the reverse strand, counting down.
CATATATAGATAGACACCGCATTCACTCTGTTGCCCAGTCGACACGATAAGTCAGCGCGTCCGCCCTATTGTGAGTGGTAAAATGCCATTTAAACTAATACAAGTAGATGTGAAAACCGGGTTTTCTGATGAAAAAACAATAACGTTTTAAACAGTATCGTTTACATACAACAGATTTTGGCGAATCGTTTACATGCAATTATTTATATCCATTTATACACTAATAATGGCAATTATTAAATAATAATTATTATTATTATTATTATTATTATTAAACAATTCCTCCCGTATAAGTAACATTTCTCGGACTGCTTTCTTCCATCTCCGAAACATTTCCAGACTTCGTCCTGTTCTTACGCAACACAGTACTAAAGTATTGGTTAATGCCCAAGTCACCTCACCTATAGATTACTGTAATAGTATTCTATCTGTCATCCCACAAAAACTTATCCATCGCTTACAGTTTATTCAAAATTCTGCTGCCAGGATAATAACCTGCTGTTCTAAATCCACTGAACATACTACACCTATTCTCTCTCAACTTCAGTGGCTCCCTGTTAACTACAGAATACAATACTAAATACCGCTCTTAACATTTAAAGCTGCCTACAACCTCATTGATCTCCTACAGACTGACACTCGTCTCGCTCACTCTGATTCTCATCTGCAGCTCGACTTTCTGTACCACACATCAAACTCTGTGCTATGGGAGCTCGAGCGTCTGTCATAGTGCTCCTCAACTCGGGAATTCTCTTCTCTCTCTTATACATCAGCTCGATTCAATAACACATTTTAAAACTACCCTCAAAACTTATCTGTTCAAACTGGCATACCAATTGTGAATTTTGCACTATTACTGCCAGTTATCTTTGTTTGTTTGCTAATTATTGCTGTTTGATCGAGAGCGACGGTGGACGCGGAAGTAGGATTAGAGATGGCGGGCGGAGCTCTGTCATGCATAGCCCATGGTCTTAGAGTTGGTGGTTGGGGCTCTGTGAGTTGGTGGGCGTGGCTCTCTGTCTTGCTTGCCCTTAGAGTTGGTGGGTGGGCTTTGGTGGGCATGGCTCTTTGTCTTTCGTGCGCTCTCTGTCTTGCTTGCTTTTAGTTAGAGTTGGTGGGCGGGGCTCTGTCGAGGGTATCTCATGGTCTTAGAGTTGTCGGGCAGGGCTCTGTGAGTTGGCGGGCATGGCTCTCTGTCTTGTGTGTGCTCTGTGTCTTGCTTGCCCTTAGAGTTGGTGGGCGGGCTTTGGCGGGCGTGGCTCTCTGTCTTGCTTGCCCTTAGTTAGAGTTGGCGGGCGGGGCTCTGTTGAGGGTATCTCATGGTCTTAGAGTTGTCGGGCAGGGCTCTGTGAGTTGGCAGGCGTGGCTCTCTGTCTTGTGTGCGCTCTGTGTCTTGCTTGCACTCACTGTCTTGCGTGCCCTTAGCGAATTATATATATAAATAATGATAACAAAAATAATAAAACACTACAAAAATAATAAGAATAAAATGATAGTGTGAGTGAACATAGGGCAAATTGGTGTAGTTTACCTTCAAGATGATGATGAGTAAGATTTATGTCATCCTCATCATTGGAAGAGGCACGTTTCTGAAGTGAGACATTCTCAGCATGCTCAGCTATCATTCTGATCAAATCTAAAGCCCCATCACACTGAAGTTGATTTCCATTTACATACAAATCTCTGAAATGACATCATTGGTGTTCCAATAAAGATGAGTATCTCTTTCAAATTAGTAAAACCTTTACTTAACTTATTTTAATAATAGTAATCCAATGTTATTCTGTATACTGCTGGCATACAATGTTTTACATAAAAAAACAAGAAAAAGATGAAGAATCATAAAACTCACGAAAATTTCAAAGGATATTAACATACAGTACAAAACAGACATGATTAAAATGTATACATTTTTAGAAAGGTTTTCTTATGAAATAAGAAAGAACTAAAAACAAATTCAGCTTTTGTACTTCAGTAATTCATAATTAATCAGGTACAAAGCATGCAGCAGCAACAGATTTCAATTAGTTAATAATATACGTTCCTAAAACATTTCATGACATACTGAAAGAAGTATGATTTGAATGTGTTTTATTTTCTGTACTACAGTGCCTTCATTTAAATGCAATGCTTACGTTCATAAACATCATAAAGACTGATGCCTTTCAGTCCCAAAACAGGAAATGTTAACTAAGTGAAATACACTGCAGGTCAGGGGTTTGATGAAAGATCAAAAAAGCTGATACTCGATATTATTTTCATAGTATAAGTAATGATAGCTCAACACTTCAGAGAATTAAAAAACTTAAGAGACTCACCTTACGGTGCTTTGAGTTATAAACAAACCCAGTAAGTATCCACTAGCTGGGCCCAAGTTACAATAACATATGCTCAGTGACACAATCTGACAGTTTCCACTGAGTCCACTTAACAATCCTTTCAAACCTTCATCACTGAACCTAAAAGGATTAAATAATGTATCAATTAAAATAAAAACAATAACCAACAAACCATCCATACAAAATGTAATTACCTAAACTTGATTTATATAAAATTAAAAAAGACTGATTAATCACTCTCCACTATACAATTAAATAATCTGTTTAGCAAAAGAACAGCCAAGTAATTACTTGTAGTATAACTGGTAATACAAAAAGTAAATGACAGCACAACCAAGTTAGGCTTTATCGGGACCAAGTATCAAAAACACTCTGTGGCCAAGTCTGGCCAAGAAATATGACTTTATGCCCAAATATACTGTATTTTGTTTAGCAAAACAGGAAAAAAAACAGGAATTTACTTGAATCTAGAGACACGAGAAATGCAATGCATTTGATTTTTGTAAATGGACAAGGCAATAGCACCTTGTGTTTGCGCTCCTTACTTTCAAAAAGCCTGTCTGCATGACATGTTGTGTTAATATATTTAAAAATTAAATGCTAAAACCAGAGTGTTTTAAACATTGTGCCAAATGAACAATTAGCTACAAAACATTGGCCAAATAAAGGAAATGGTACAATAAGTGTCTTGTCACTCGGTGCTCCTCCTAGAGGAAAGGACAAGACCCTAGATCAAAAGTTCCTGTTAAAATGACCCCCAGAGTGTGAAATGTCCTTCAGATCACGCAAGAGTATAGTTCACTCGGAGTGAAAAGATGTAGGGAGTTTAATTCATTGTACTGTAGTTAGGGCATGAACTGTGAAAAACCTGAAGTAGTACAGAGGTAAGTGGTAAACTGCCAGAGGTTTAAAAAATGTTTAGGTTACAAAAAACTGAAAAAATAATGCAATTTTTTCAGTTATACAAATAGGGCTTTTTTGTGGAACAAGTAATGGGTTAAGAACTTACGGCTTTTTCTGTAACAATGTAAATTAAGCAAGCCTTGAAAGGTGCTGTAAACAATTCCTACAGGTGTGTGAACTTTTGTTGATTACTTACAAATCCTCTGTCTGTATAAAAGAAGTGTTGCAACAAACTATGTATAGTGCTATCTTAATGGTGAGGAAAAGTAAATTAAGAAAGGAAGACAGCCAGAATACTATAACACTTAAAAGTATAGGTCTTTCATTTAAAGAAATTGCAAAGAAACCGATAGTGTCAGTTCAGTTTCCCACACCATCCAATGGAACTTGGAAACTGGAGGGAACACTGATGGGAACAGGTCCGAGTGTCAACAGCTTGCGTGGTAGGCACCTCACAGAACAACAGTAGTGGTCAAGGTAAGCTAGTGCCACTTTCAACTGTGAAGACAAGACTTCCAGCTGCAGGTCTGACAGGTTGAGTGGCAGTAAGAAAGCCATTACTAAAACTTTCAAAATAAGATGAATAGGCTTTCCTAGGCAAGCATCCATGATGAGTGGATTGCTGAAGACTAGAAGAAAATCTTATACACCAATTACTCAAAATTTGACTTCTTTGGTTCACAATGCAGGTTTTTGGTGCACTGTCAGGTGAGCAAAAGAACAACTCCTTTTTGTGTGTTACTAACCGTCAAACATGAAGGAGGAATCGTGTTGGTCTGTGGCTCTTTTCCTAGATCCAGAGTCTTTGATTTGCACAAAGTGACTGGCACCTTGAACCAAAAAGCTTACCACAGTATTTTGCAGCACCATGCAAAACCAGCTAATCTACACCTAGTTGGTCAGGAGTTCATCCTACAACAAGATAATTGCTCAAGGCACACCACCAAACTATTTCAGAGCTATGTAAGAAGAAAGACTTCACATCCTGAAATGGCCAGCACAGACTCCAGACTTAAACCCCATCAAGCTGATTTTGGATGAGCTGAACAGAAAGGTGAAAGCAGAACAATTTACAAGTGCAACACATTTGTGAGAACTTCTGTGTGGGGAAGAACTTTCCGAACAATATTTGATTTCCATTGTTGAAAGAGTTCCAATTTCCATGATTGTGTTCAGCTGTATTATCAGCAAAAGGTGGTTATGTGGAGTCAAAAGTTCTTAAACAAAATAATTCCAGGGATTCTTTTTATTGCCAATTGTTTATTTGTTCTGTGGTTTACTTTCAGAGTACACAGAGCCTTTAACACGCATAAATTTTAATAAAATCAGGAAAAATGGAGGCATTCTAAAATTTTTGAACAAAACTCTGTGTGTGTATGTATATGCTGTTATGTTACCATGAAGCTCAAAATTGAGCTCAGGTGCATCCAGTTTCCCCTGATCATCCTTGAGATGTTTCTGCAGCTTAATTGGAGTCCACCTGTGGTAAATTCAGTTGATTGGACATGATTTGGAAAGGCACACAATACGGTCTCACAGTTGACAGTTCATGTCAGAGCACAAACCAAGCATGACGTCAAAAGAATTGTCTGTAGACCTCTGAGACAGGATTGTCTCAAGGCACAAATCTGGGGAAGGTTACAAAAAAATTTCTGCTGCTTTGAAGGTCCCAATGAGCACAGTGGCCTCCCTCATCCGTAAGTGGAAGAAGTTCAAAACCACCAGGACTCTTCCTAGAGCTGGCCGGCCATCTAAACTGAGCGATCGGGGGAGAAGGGCCTTAGTCAGGGAGGTGACAAGGAACCCAATGATCACTCTGTCAGAGCTCCAGAGGTCCTCTGTGGATAGAGTAGAACCTTCCAGAAGGACAACCATCTCTCCACCAATCAGGCCTGTAAGGTAGAGTGACCAGATGGAAGCCACTCCTTAGTAAAAGGCACATGGCAGCCCGCCGGGAGTTTTCCAAAAGGCACCTGGAGGACTCTCAGACCATGAGAAACAAAATTCTCTGGTCTGATGAGACAAAGATTGAACTCTTTGGTGTGAATGCCAGGCGTCACGTTTGGAGGAAATCAGGCACCGCTCATCACCAGGCCAATACCATCCCTACAGTGAAGCATGGTGGTGGCAGCATCATGCTGTGGGGATGTTTTTCAGTGGCAGGAACTGGGAGACTAGTCCGGATAAAGGGAAAGATGACTGCAGCAATGTACAGAGACATCCTGGATGAAAACCTGCTCCAGAGCGCTCTTGACCTCAGACTGGGGCGACGGTTCATCTTTCAGCAGGACAACGACCCTAAGCACATAGCCAAGATATCAAAGGAGTGGCTTCAGGACAACTCTGTGAATGTCCTTGAATGGCCCAGCCAGAGCCCAGACTTGAATCCGATTGAACATCTCTGGAGAGATCTAAAATTGCATACATATATATATACATATACATATACATATATATATATATATATATATATATATATATATATATATATATATATATATACATATACATATATATATATATATATATACATATACATATACATATATACATATACATATATATATACGGGGTGAGTCAAAATTATGTTAACATTTGAATGGCGGAAACAATTTATTCACAAAACATACTTCATATGTGCAAGATGATTTACAGGAAAGCCTCAACCTGTTCGACCATCATGTTCAACACATGTACCGTATGTGGCACATAAATTGTCCACAAAAATTGTAAAAATGTATATACAATACCAATAGTGTTAACATAATTTTCACTCACCTTGTATATATATATATATACTGTACATACACACAGTAAAACCTCAATTATCCGTCACTCAATTAACTGTCAAAAAAAAAGAGCAAAAAAACAAAGCAAAACAAAACATTGTGCATGCCAGCATCTGCCTATTACTACGGCCACACGATATGCTGCGAGCTCTGCACACTGAAGCAACTCTCCTTTCTGCTAGTGCTTTGTATTTTTCTCTAGCACCTTGTGTCATGCCAAATTTTGAAATCACAGTGTCAGTTATATACCTTCAGTTTTAATAGTGTTTCATGGCTTTTCTCTTTTTTTATAATTAAACTACTATACATTGTTACGGCTGATAAACATATGCGCATGGTGTTGGAATTATCACACAAAATTGAAATTACTAAATGTTTAAGAAATGGCAAAAGCGCTTCAAGCAATTGCTTCAATTTATGTAGTAGTAAGTAGAACAACAGTGAACGATATAAAGCGTGATGCCGAGAAAATTGAAAAAAGTATCGTAAATGGGAATCACTAACAGTAATGTTATTCTGTATTAATGTTAATGTTCCTCTGCATTGTAATTTTCTTTTTAAATTCTGTTATATTATGTTTTGTTGATATATTGTGACATGCAGACAGCTTATGACATGATGAACAGGAGCAGAAAAGGTGTAATGCTGTGTAAGGCTGAGTTTATACTTCTTGTAATGCAATGTGTGCTCCTGCGGACACTACTGCTGTGCAAGTGGTGAACTGTTTAGGTTGGGTTTATACTTCACACGATGCAACGCAATGCATGCTCCTGCGGGCACTACTGCTATGCAAGCAGTGTACTATTTGTACTTGCTCATGTACTTTACGTAAATCTGGAAAATTTCACCAGGTGGCAGTGTGAGATATCATCATGGTGAGAAAACATTCATCTTCACTATGTTGTGAATTACCTGAAACATCAATTCAATTCCGAGGACACCTTGCCACAATATCTCTGAAAAAGATGGATATTTAATGATTACATCCATTAATCCAGGGTTGCACCCATTCTGGCAACAATTGGGCATGAGGCATGAGAAACAATCCCTGGATGTGGCATCAGCTCATCTTTTCTCTTATCTGTCATGGCCTCGGTCCCAATCCCTTCTCAAAGTAAAGAGACCATTTCCTGGCAGTGTCCTCTGGCAGCTTCCCGGGACCACCGACAGGGTTGCCCTTCCAAACTACAGGTCCTATGGAACACTGTGGGAGTCCAAACTGGGACCACATCAGAGTATCATTACTGCCTTTTCCCCTAGGGAGTAAACTACCCTCAATAACTAATCTACGCTAGTCTGTCCATTATATGATTGCCCTGACTATCTATCTATCCATATTTTTTTGTAATTAAGATTAGTGGAGCAGAGTTCCCGGAAAGTAATGTTCATACCATTGTTCCCAGAAGGGTTCTGAATTGATTTCTTTATCTTATTTCACAACTACATTTTTTTGTTCTTTTACATCCATCATATCATATCTGATGAAAGCTTGCTAATTAATTTAATCCAGTATCTGCTTGTCCTTTTCAGCTTCTATGACTTAATGGTCAAAGTGTTCTTCTCATCTACTATATTTTTTACTTTATCTGCACTGTCACACTTAAAAACATGTATTTCCTTTACATTAATTGTAAAATATTTCTTATACTTGCAACTGATATTCAGCAGCCTTCACCCTGACCTAACAATGCCCTTCTCTGAACGTACCTTACTGGTCTTCTTTATATACTTACATACTATGAATATTTATTTGAAACAGTTGCATTTTTATGTCATAAACACTGTGCTACAGAGCTATAAAAACAGTGATCCATTATAAATAGCATTTGTGATATGATTTACTGCAAAACACAGCACTAGAAAAGTTAACAGGGGACTGATTGTGTAACTATGCAAGCATTTACCACAGTACTGCAAATATTGGAAATGTAAAGACATAGCAAATAACATGTGGGACTGCAGCGTTCCCTGTAACAGCTGATATACACACATAAACACCAAAGTACTTAACATTTGGAAATATTTATTTAAATAAAAAATATAGGATGAACGGTCACAGCTGACCAATGTGATGGTGGTGCAGCTGTTAATATGGTGCCTCACAGCCCCAAAGTCCTGAGTTCAAGCTGTGAGACATTTGTTTGTTTTCCAGGTGTCTATGTGGGTTTCCTTCCACACCACAAAAACCTCAAGGTTATTATGACATTTTTGGTGTGAATGAGTGTGAACAAGCATGTAATTGAGCCCTGTGATGACCTGGCACTCTGTCTGGGGCTGGTCTTTGTTTTGCACTCAATACTGCTCAGAGAAGCACCAGCTTTCTACAACCCAAAAAGTGGATTAATCAGGTTGGAGCAATGGATGAATAAGAAGTAATGCTGAGGTGAAAAAGGACACAGTTGTGCCTATTATCTACAGTGCATCCGGAAAGTATTCACAGCGCATTACTTTTTGCACATTTTGTTATGTTACAGCCTTATTCCAAAATGGATTAAATTAATTTTTTTCCTTAGAATTCTACACACAACACCCCATAATGACAACATGAAAAAAGTTTACTTGAGGTTTTTGCAAAATTATTAACAAAAAAAAAATTGAGAAATCACATGTAAATAAGTATTCACAGCCTTTGCTCAATACTTTGTCGATGCACCTTTGGCAGCAATTACAGCCTCAAGTCTTTTTGAATATGATGCCACAAGCTTGGCACACCTATCCTTGGCCAGTTTCGCCCATTCCTCTTTGCAGCACCTCTCAAGCTCCATCAGGTTGGATGGGAAGTATTGGTGCACAGCCATTTTAAGATCTCTCCAGAGACGTTCAATCGGATTCAAGTCTGGGCTCTGGCTGGGCCACTCAAGGACATTCACATAGTTGTCCTGAAGCCACTCCTTTGATATCTTGGCTGTGTGCTTAGGGTCGTTGTCCTGCTGAAAGATGAACCGTCACCCCAGTCTGAGGTCAAGAGCGCTCTGGAGCAGGTTTTCATCCAGGATGTCTCTGTACATTGCTGCAGTCATCTTTCCCTTTATCCGGACTAGTCTCCCAGTTCCTGCCACTGAAAAACATCCCCACAGCAAGATGCTGCCACCACCATGCTTCACTGTAGGGATGGTATTGGCCTGGTGATAAGTGGTGCCTGGTTTCCTCCAAACGTGACGCTTGGCATTCACACCAAAAAGTTCAATCTTTGTCTCATCAGACCAGAGAATTTTGTTTCTCATGGTCTGGCAAACTCCAGGCGGGCTGCCATGTGCCTTTTACTAAGGAGTGGCTTCCGTCTGGCCACTCTACCATACAGGCCTGATTGGTGGATTGCTGCAGAGATGGTTGTCCTTCTGGAAGGTTCTTCTCTCTCCACAGAGGACCTCTGGAGCTCTGATAGAGTGACCATCGGGTTTTGGTCACCTCCTGACTAAGGCCCTTCTCCCCCGATCGCTCAGTTTAGATGGCCGGCCAGCTCTAGGAAGAGTCCTGGTGGTTTTGAACTTCTTCCACTTACGGATGAGGGAGGCCACTGTGCTCATTAGGACCTTCAAAGCAGCAGAAATTTTTCTGTAACCTTCCCCAGATTTGTGCCTCGAGACAATCCTGTCTCAGAGGTCTACAGACAATTCCTTTGACTTCATGCTTGGTTTGTGCTCTGACATGAACTGTCAACTGTGGGACCTTATATAGACAGGTGTGTGCCTTTCCAAATCATGTCCAATCAACTGAATTTACCACAGGTGGACTCCAATTAAGCTGCAGAAACATCTTAAGGATGATCAGGGGAAACAGGATGCACCTGAGCTCAATTTTGAGCTTCATGGCAAAGGCCAACGACTATAAGCACACAGCCAAGATATCAAAGGAGTGGCTTCAGGACAACTCTGTGAATGTCCTTGAATGGCCCAGCCAGAGCCCAGACTTGAATCTGATTGAACATCTCTGGAGAGATCTTAAAATGGCTGTGCACCGACGCTTCCCATCCAACATGATGGAGCTTGAGAGGTGCTGCAAAGAGAAATGGGTGAAACTGGCCAAGGATAGGTGTGCCATGCTTGTGGTATCATATTCAAAAAGACTTGAGGCTGTAATTGCTGCCAAAGGTGCATTGACAAAGTATTGAGCAAAGGCTGTGAATACTTATGCACATGTGATTTTTCAATTTTTTTATTTTTAATAAATTTGCAAAAACCCCAAGTAAACTTTTTTAACGTTGTCATTATGGGGTGTTGTGTGTAGAATTCTGAGGAAAAAAATGAATTTAATCAATTTTGGAATAAGGCTGTAACAACAAAATGTGGAAAAAGTGATGCGCTGTGAATACTTTCCAGATGCACTGTATATGAGTGGGTTACAGACAGGTGCTAGAATCCCTAAACTGCTTGAAAAGAGAGTTTACCAAGTGGTAAAGAAATACCTATAATTAAAACATCTCTGACATCTGTGTTACAAATATGTTTTTACACATTTATTGGATACATTTTTTAAAAACAAATAATTTAACAAAGTATATAAACTGCATGCACATAAGAATAGATTGATATTCAGAGTTGATTGACAGCGCAGTAAAGAATGCATGAACATATTATTCCAGTTAGAAAAAAAATAGAGGGACAGGCAGTCTAAAATCTAACAGAGTAAAAATAGGCTTTCAAGTATGATTTTAACATTATAATCAATGGAGCCTCACAAACAGGTCAAGAGTTCCACAAAGTTGGCACCTTTACAAACAAAATTTGTTGGGAGATGACAGTGACACTTCAGGTAAGTGTAGGATTTTTTACTCTATAACATGGTGTAGAATGATTTACTATAAATTGTTTTTTTCCAACTAGGCAGCAAACATGGGAACTCTAATGCCCTCTATATCTCTGTTTCAGGATGCTTTACAATACTTCATCCCTTTGTCAACCATTCCAGCCATTTTCTGGACCTGTTTTCTGCTAACAGAAGTTGCAGAGAGCCATTTTTAGGGATTAATAGATGCAAAGTAAGAATTAGATCTGCAAAGGATTCAAGTCCATTCCAGGGCATTGTCACAAGGACACCTACTTACTCAAACCAGGCTAATTCAGAAAACCCAATTAACATCCAGCCTAACCTGAACTAAGAAAAACTTAGATGTTGTGAATACAGCTGGACATGTCAAGACACATGCTTAAAAATGAATATTTGTTTTGATTAAGATACATGGTCAGTGTTAAATCATTGTGTTTTTTCATAAAACACACATATAAAATATAAACAATTACAAGGAGACTTACTCATTGTAATCCAGGTTAACTTCTTGCAGTGCACTAAAGCACATGGCTTTTCCAAGGCGCTCGGCAGACCAGACATCAATGCCACAGTCCAGCAGTTCCAAGTGAGTAAAAGGGTATCTTGTTCTGCCACAGAGTTCGAGGACTAATGACTGACATTTAAGAAAAAAGCCAACAACAATATGATGTGTTTTATTAAAATATAAAACTAATATCTAATATTTTTTATACAGAATTAACAGGCTTGTTTAATTTATCAACAGTATTATTTAAACTATGACTTTCTAAACTCTCTCAAATATTTTCACATTTTATTTGTAAATGGATAAATCAGCCATCAAGCACAATGAATACTGTGACCAATGCCTGAAAAGGATCTAAAAAAAATGTTAGATTTTTTATTGTAATGCACAATATCAATAGTTTGCTCCTGTACTTCTGTTGCATAATCCCCTTTGAGAGAGAGAGGTGAAGTCCAGATAGGCTCTGTTCCACAGTGACTCAGAGGAGTGAATACACCAAACGATGGAATCTCTTGCTACCATTTAGTAAGTTGGGTAGTTCCCAATATATTTCTGTTATGTTTGTTTTTTGAAACATACTTTGTGGTAGTCTGAACGACAGACAGATTATGTCATTAATTATGTGGCATATTAATAGGATAGTCATACACATATAGAGGTGAGGTGCATGCTAATGAAAACAGCCTTTCACCAAATTGGTGATTCAGAATTCTTAGTCAAATGACAACTGTTACCAAACTGAACCAATTATTTTCTTCTGTTTTCTTCTTGTGTTGTTCAAGTGCTCAGCTATTGCGGGTTGCCACATTTCTGATCCAAAGTTTAGATACCAAACATGCTCAGTGACATCTTCTACAAGTACAGTAGTGTTATGCTGACATCACACTTAATGCCATTGGTTCTCATGGCTAGCAACAGATGCTGTTACCATCAACAACATCACAACACTCATGAAAAATAATGCTAAAAATATATAAGAACAAAAATAAAGGCAGTCATAATTTCCAAAATTGCATGAAATTAACCAGAACATTCTCTAATGATATCTTGATAATAAAAAAAAGAATTACCACAGTAACAATTTTAAATAAATCACTTTTCAGTGAGATCCTGACATTTACTGGTCATCCCCCACTGTCCTTCTTAAAATAAAAAACAATTCAGGACCTTGTATAACCCTGAACCTAGCCAGCCCCAACCTGGTCCTCAGTCAGACCCCCACATGCTGGTTCAAATGGGAGTCTCTACCTACTTTAATATCAATGTACATTCTGCTGAAAACCTAATTCATCTTTATGGAAGTGTAACAGTACTTTAAATTAGAAATACAAATTTACCATGTAAAACAAAGATAAGAAATTATAAAATATTAAAGTTTAAAAAGTTAATTACATCAAAACATCAGATAAAGCTTGAGAAATATATGTCAGCAAGAATTAATTCTACATTTTAATATAGTAGATAGCATTATAAACATAGAAACTTACAATAAATATATAATTAAGGATTCTACTTTACTTGAATATCTGTATTAATTAAGTATTGATGTATTCTTATTTACTATTTTGGTATTAAATGTATTAATTCCTGTACTTATGTATTTCTAATTTGTTGTTATTCTACTTTCCTTGCAATTTTTTCTTTGACATATCATATACCACTTTGAGCTACATAACTTGTATGAAAACGTACTATAGAAATAAATGTTTTTGTATTTTGTAAATCGGACAAATTATAAAGGTTTGAGTTAGTCATCAGCTACTCACATCTGTGATATGGAGGGTCGTGGGAACTGTATGGTGCTGCATTTAAAATCTGTGCCCGTATTTACCAAGTGTTTCAGAGTAGGAAAACAGTCCTAAGTAGCTCAAACTTCCCAGAGTGATCCAAATGTCATCCAACTCTTAGGATTAGGAGTTAAAGCATTTTATCAATTTTTCTAATTTAGGAAATTACTACAAACTTTATAAGGTTTTAGGGGACCTCATGATCTGTCCTAGCTCGAGAGCAGCTGCCAGAAAATGGATAGCCAAAGTTACAGCCAGGTTTAGAGTAGTGAGCTTGATAAGAAAAGCACAGATCTGGGATTTGCAAGAGTTTTTAAAAGAAGGAACAGAAAAGTCTTGCCATTGGTTTCTTGGATGCACATAAGCCCATCCTTTTTAATGACAATTTCTGCAAATTTATGTTTATCAAGGTTTCCACTTATTGAATTATAGCCATTTGTTTGAATTTGGGTGTCCAGCTGATGCCTGCAAGAGATGTCTCCATGCTGTCACGTGGTCTAGGATTGATCATCTTATCACATAAGTTGCTGAAGCTGCAATCCGACGTCATGAAAACTGAGACTTTCTAGCTGGCATTAAGAGTGTCTGGTCCTGGCTTTTTAAGACAGGGTCCTGTGTTCCATGCAAGTCAGGAAAAGATGATGCCTCTCCTACACAATCACATGATAGCATGTATACTGAATAACTGTGTATGGATGAACATTTCCATTAGAAAAATAAAAATTAATTGTAAACTGGGGATTTTACCCTTTCTGTGGGACTGCACTATCATATTCCATCCATCCATCCATTGTCTAACCCGCTGAATCTGAATACAGGGTCACGGGGGTCTGCTGGAGCCAATCCCAGCCAACACAGGGCACAAGGCAGGAACCAATCCTGGGCAGGGTGTCAACCCACCGCAGGACACACACAAACACACCCACACACCAGCACACACTAGGGCCAATTTAGAATCACCAATCCACCTAACCTGCATGTCTTTGGATTGTGGGAGGAAACCGGAGCGCCCGGAGGAAACCCACGCAGACACGGGGAGAACATGCAAACTCCACGCAGGGAGGACCCGGGAAGCAAACCCGGGTCTCCTAACTGCGAGGCAGCAGCGCTACCACTGCGCCACCGTGCCGCCCACTATCATATTTTACCGATTTAAATTACTACTTATCATGTTTTTTATAATTGTAGCTGCACCTACAGGAGCCTTAATGTAATGATCAGAAGTGTTTTGATCTGCAGACACACTGAATTGTAAACGCTTGGTGATCATAGTGTCTGGACTGGCAAATCAAGAGCATTATACTCTTCAATTAGTATCTCAGGCCAATAATCCTCAGAATGTAACCCAGGGCTTTTGCGTTCATTAGAGTGCAGTAACCTGCCAAGGTAGAGTTCGGACAACACATTATTTTTCTTTGGAAATTCTAAATTTAAAGGAAAGAGATGGATAACTAGCTTTATCATAAGGATCAATGAAGATATTAATCGGGTATCTATAGAGGGTGCATGCACCTTTAAAGTGGCTTCTGTTATACTTGTTGCCAAACAGGATGCAACCGAAATTCTCAGGTAGGACAAGGGAAGGCAGACAAAGGGAATAATAAAGACCCTGTCTTTTAAGCAAAAAGTTAAACAGAAGGATTCAATACAGGGCAAAGCTGCTCGGAGACATCAGTAACCTTGTATGTAATAGTATGAAGACTATAAGTAACTAAAATAGAAACTAGTTTTGATGACATGAAACATCATACAAGGTATATTCTCTGCCAGTAATATTCTGAAGCAGACAGCTGCAAAAAGTGTACAGCAAAAACTTTACAGATTCTGCAAAATTTGGCTCTGGATTCTGTTTAATCAATCAAAAGCTCCGAGAACTGAGCATGATACATTACCACTATTATTATTATCATCATACTTTCCATCCCAGTTTTAAAAGGTCTTTTGCTACTTACAAGGTCAGCGATGTCTTGATTGCTCACAGATACATTCCATATGCACAGTTCTTTTCCAAACATGTATCGTTCATCTCTGATTGTCATGAGCAATGGCTTGAGGTAAACTGGGGGAGTATTTGCAGTGGCGGCCTCAGGAGAAGCAAGGAGTATCTACAGCATATTAAAAGCAGAGATCAGGTGATGCAAACAAGGTTGTCATTATTTTACTTTAGAGAACACAAAATAAAAAGATATCTTCACACCTAATATATAAAGATGAATGTATGTTTATGTGTGTGTTTAAATGGTATACAGATTCACATTGTTTAACCTACCTTCCCCCAAATTTTACAATAATTTCCCATTTTTACAGGAGGGCAACACAGGGTTAGGTTTTGTTCCTAAATATAGTTGGTGCAACACATAAAATAAAAATAGACACCTCATAAAGTACAAATACCACATCACTCAAATCACGTTTGATTTTGGTGTCACATAACTCCTTAGTATAAAAGATTTATCAAAATGACCTAAATTAGCAGCATCCCATGGCAAATAAGATTTTTCCAAAAGCTCTCAGGTTCAGCTTGGGCTCCTCTGCAGTTCCCGTGTAATAAACAGCGGGCTTATAAAGACACAAATTGTAGTGTGGCGTCCTGGCTGCTATATGCCAGTAAAGAATGTCATTCTATTCATATTCCAACGTACCAGGTGATTCTGAAGAAGTTACTGAACCTGCCAGTGCTTAAACTGTACAAACACTGAACTAATCGAACTACTGAGGGGTATAAAAGCAAGTATTAGCTAAACAGATGAGCACATTAATTGTACTGGATTTACTAGCAGTACTGAAACATTTGCTGTTCGGAATAAGAGTCTTCAGGATTTCAGATGGACTTGCTTTATGCCCTTAGTTGTTGCCATGTTTAGCTTGTTTACAACACAATTTTTAATAAAGGAAATTGAGGCAGTAGTTTTAACTGTGTATCCAGCCATTTATTAGGAAAATATTTAATTTCTGCCTGTGCAAGTCTAGTGTCTATCCTAGCAGCATTGAGCAACAGCCTGGGACCATTACAATGAGGGATACCAGTAGATTTAAGGGTACACTCACACACAAAAACACAGACACTCACTCACATAAACACAAGCACACTAACACACAATTACATTGGGCCGACTTACAGACAAGTAACCTGAAATGCCTCCCTATGTCAAAAAAACACAATACCTATAGAAATCCTTTAGATACAGCCAGACTGCGCAAACTCCACAGACCACTGACCAGGCCATGGGTTAAATTTGAGATTCTGAGATGTCTGTAATAAGTATAAACTTTATTTTAGCTAATAATATATTGTCCTTTTAAAAAAGAATAACAGAAAACAGTATAATAACACTAACAGTGTATGTTTAAAATGAAACTCCATTCAGTAAAATATATTAATAGCAGCTGTTTCTCCGATCACATTAGGTATAATGCAGTAGATGAGTGTTTAAAGAGGTGGACTGAAATCCACAAGTGCATAGACTCGGTCAACAAGCATTAAATCAACTGTCTTTTGGAAAAAAAAAAAAAAAAACTTATTTAATATTATGTGCACCCCAAAAGACATTATATGAAATACATTTTGCATTCACCTTAGTCATGATCTTCTCATGTTCACAGCAGTATTGCACATTCTTCGTGATTGTTATACTGGCACTACTTTGGGTTTGGACACAATGCTTCTCATAGGTTTTTAAAAACCTTCTTAAAATTGTGCCAGCTTCAACGGTCGAACGTTTTTTGCCATTTTTTCCGCCTTTGTTTTCTTTCTTCTTTTTCCCAGACATCAATTCCTTTTTCATCTTCTTTGCATAATGCAGACTGGCAAAAAAAAATCTAAAAGAAGAAAAATAAATCTGCGATTAAAACAGAAAACAGGTCGTGCTGTGCGGCGCCCTGAATGAATCTTTGTACCAGGCAGAGGGTGGTTAGCACCTTAAGCATCTCCCAGGAGATTCATGAAAACAAGAGGAAGCATCTCATGACGCTATAGAGTCACACCGATTAAATAAAAGGAAATACGGCTAGTCAACATATTTAGCGTGCCTCTGGGTTCTTAGCATTAAATACACAATATCACTTTATTTACTTGCGGATTATTATTAAAAAGTGTTTCTGCGGAGCAGCTCATCGAATGTCTTAGTTTACGTAACGTTTTCTCCCCAGCACGACGACTACTTTCGAGTGACCAGATAATACAGTGTGTTGTCTTTTACAAATACATATAAACACAACAAGTAAAGTAAAACGACAGATTCTGGCAACATGTGCTTGCTTGCTTGCCTGCATGCGGCTTTGACTGATCTAAAGCGTCCTTTTCTATGGAAACGGGGGCGCGAAGTAAACTCCCGTTCAAAGAGCAAGATGAGATATGTCCCTAAGGGCTCGCCGTCCTGCTATTTAACACGCGGTCAGTCTTGGCCGTCACTGAGAACGTCAGCGATCCAGTGTAACTGAGCCAGTCCATAAAGTACACCACATGCCCGGCCGACTTTCATTCCAACTAATTCCTCAATAAGGTCAAGTATTCTTTTACTTTGCTGTATGTCCATATGTCCATTCTCAACATGTGACATTTTTAGAGTGTATGTATATTGTGTCTATTCTACATAGTAAGACGTGGGCTTACGTATAATGCATTTAACAATGATACACACTTCGTACAGAGAGTAAATGATAAGGTGTGTTAGGTTGTACTGGTGTACTGTTAAAGATTTTTTCTTCTAAATAAATGGTATACTACAATGTGTTAATTGACACTCTGCACACTTTATTGTATTGTAGATCTAATTTTAAATGGATTTATTTGCCGGTTTGCCCATCCGTTTACACTTAATAATCCTTAATGACAAAGCGAAAAATAATTTTCATAAAGGTTTAAATCTTAATTAAAAATCAAAAACTGAATTCCCTCATTTATACAAGCATTCAAATGCTTAGCTCTGGTGTTCCAAATTGTGGTCAGACACATTCTGTTTGCTCCAATTCTCTTTGAGATGTGCCCAGAACTTGATTGGTAAATTTAAAACCGTAGTAAACTTAATCGATTGGACACAACTTAGAAAAAGACACTTCTTTGTATATAAAGTCCTACAATTCACACTGCATCTAAGGACAAAACATAGCATGAAGTCCATGGCACTATCTGCAGATCTCCATGATAAAATTATGGTGAGGCATATATCAGGGAAAGGGTATAAAACAATTCCTATTGTTTTGAGTGTTTCCAGGAACACAGTGGCCCTAATAATTGGAAGAAGTTTAGAAACACCGGGGCTCTTCCTAGAATTGACCACCCAGCCAAACTGAATTACCAGTCAAGAAGAGTCAGTGTAACTGAGCTTCAGAGGTACTCTGCTGAGACAAGGGAACCTGTCAAAAGGACAACCATCTCAGCAGCACTCCATCAATCAGTTGTTTATGTCAGAGTGCCAAATTCTTAGTTGGAGTTTACTTAATTGCATTTTAAAGGACTCAAAAAGGATGAGGAAAAATATTCTTTGGTCTAATGAGACAAAACTGAACTCTTTGGGCAGAACTCCAAGAACTATGTCTGGAGGAAACCGGGCACTGCTCACCACCTGCCTAATACCATCCCTATTGTGATGCAAGATGGTGGCAGAATCATGCTTTGGGAGTGTTTCTCAGCGGCAGGGAGACTGGTCAGAATTGAGGAAAGAATGAATGCGGCCATATACAGAAAAGTCCTTGAAGAACACCTGTTCCAGAGTGTATGCCACCTCAGACTGGAGTGACGGTTCACCTTTTAGCACAATAATGATGTGTGCATTCAAATGCCTCAGGGTTAATCTCTGACTGTGAGTGGCCCAGCCAAAATCCAGACTTGAAGAACATCTGTGGAGTGACTTACAAAATGGCAGTTTACAGATGCTTCCCTTCCAGCCTAACAGAGCTTGAGAAGGTCTGCCAGGAAGAATGGGAGAAATTGCCCAGTTTAGTTTGTAGAGGTTTACCCAAGAAGACTCAAAGCTGCAATTGTTGCCAAAGAGACTTATAGAAAGTACTAAAGTAAGGTTTTGAATACTTACCTGAATGACAGATTTCAGTTTTTGGTTTTCAATAAATTTTCATCCATCCATTTTCTAACCCGCTGAATCCGAACACAGGGTCACGGGGGTCTGCTGGAAACTCTGAAAACATGTTTTCACTTTGTCAATATGGGTCATTAAATGTAGATTGCTGGGTAGAAATGGCAAATGTATTAATTTAAAATTAAAGGGGTCTGTATATTTTGTGAATCCACTGTAATTCATTGACAGTTCACACCTCTAAGCTGACCATATATGAAAGACTGTGGCTGTTTGCCTTTTCTGGGACTGTTTCCTACCTTACACTTAATTGCCGAGATGGTACTCATCAGAAAGGAGGCTGTTTCAATAGTATTTAATAAAAAATTAGACAAAGACAGTTCAGGAAGGCCAATGTACTTCTGGATATAAAAGACACACACATATCTTTGTTATTGTATATTTCATCCAGAAATAAAACACCCATCAGTTGTTCACTGCTGCCTCAACAACTACTGCACAGATACAAAGTTTCAAGTAAGAAATGAAAAATTAATGTACGGATCTCTGTCCTACAGAAAATAAATGGTTAATACATGCAATATATAGCAGTTGTGGCCAAGTACTTTATGATATCTTTATAGTTTGTGAAAAACATAAAATCCTTTCTGATGTTTCTTTCTGATGGAATGTCGGAGGAACCATGAATAGTGCTGCAAATGTAGGTTCAAATCCAGGCCAGTGATGCAGGTCAATGCTTCCATCATACTGTATACTGTATGTGACTCCAACACAGTGGCATTCATTTGTTAAAGTATTGTGGGGTGTTCAAACCATCTATCCATTACTCAAGATTGGGTGGGGTGTTGGAATCTAGCCTGGGAGAACTGGAGAAAGTCAGAGACCAACCATGCCCATTACAAGGCCCATTTATAGTCACCAATTAGTGAAGTATCTACATCTTTGAAACAGAGGAAATAAAAAGTATGCAGACACAGGAAGAACATACTAACACCACACAGACCATAACTAGGCAATATATTTAAAAGTAGATATTGTAATAGGCTCAGGCTTCCTTTGACATAATAATGGAAGACGAACTGTTTGGAAAATCAGGGAATTGATGAGGCCTATATGCAAGACACTAAATTTCAAAGTAGTATATATACTGTATATATATATATATATATATATATATATATATATATATATATATATATATATATATATATTTACACCTTTAAGAAAGGTTATCTTGACCACATTCTGTTTTTTCTTAAATTGGTACCTCAAAAGGAAGCTTAATAACACAAATGAAAGGTGAAATACTTAAACAAATACATCAAAATGAGTAAAAAGCCTGTATATATCCTTGTGTGTTTTGAAACAATGACACCGTATTATTATATTTAGCATATTTCATTGTGAACACTAACTTCAAGGCCTTTAAACATGCTATACAGTTTCTAGTAGAGTTGCAGCCTAGACAAGTGAACATACTTGCGTAGAATTTCACAGGGAGTCAGTGAGGGGGATGGGACAGTTCGTTACTTTAGCCAATACTGTATATTTGCATAATAATCTGAAAATATCTTAATTTTTACTTCATATAATTACTTCACATAATTATTTGGTAAAAGCAAAAATACATAAATTAATAACCAAACATGAAATTATTTACACAAATAACCATTTTGAAAACACTCATGTTTACATGTTAAGAATTGCCTTCGCCAACAGTGATAAGTTAGCAACCAGCCTTGCAAGGCATGTCAGTCTCTAGAAAGAAACATTAATTGAGCCCAGACAAATTTGAAATGGCCGGTAAAGTTACAATAAATGTTTATGAAACCAGAGGCACAGGAAAATACATTAGAAATTGGGAGAAGCATACAATCTTCACATAGAAGAAACTCCAGGGAGGAATCAAACTAGGCCTGAGCACTGCCTGTGGAATCCCAACACACTCTAATAAAATATGTTGGGTTTTATGTGTTATTGTCTGCACACATAAATGTTTAATTTGATAGTTTTAAGTGGATAAACCAGTGGACTGCTTGTTCAATTAGTCTTAAATACATCTCGGGTTATTTAAATAATTGTAGTTCACTACATATTTATATACCACTGCTGTATCAGGTATCAAATGTCTGGCTGAAGCTCAAAGGCTTGTAGGCTGCTTCATAATTGAGACAAACTTACTTGCTGAAGCTTACTCACCTGTAAATAACATACAAATAGACTCCTGAAGACCACTTGCATGAGCATGGGATTTATGGCATTAACACCTTTCATGCCTTCCATATAACCAGCAGCTGTAAGTCAGTCATCTCCTTCCATGCACTGACTGACTCCATGCATGGGCCAATAAAGGTATTCTCCCCATCCTGAACTGGCTTTTTGAATCTGTCTTTGACACTGACTTAGCTTCAGTACATTGTAGTTTTTTTTTTTAAATTAATTTCCTATTTAACTTAGTTTTAAAGTTTTTTAAATTTCCTAAAAATGGTCTATCACAACGTCCAAACCACAAACCGAGAAAATGAAGGTTGATTTGTGTGTCTGTTTGTCAATTTATGAACTTTCTTCATAATTTCAGCTTTATATCATTTCATAGTTCTGAGAAACTATCTATCTTTTAGTTGTAAAATGGTATGTTGCCATATGTTCATATCACAATAATTAAAATAAATACTGACATATATCATAGGATACATACCAGTTTCTAAGCCTGCTTGATCCAGAGGCTGCTAGAGCCTTTTCCAGCATGTATATGGCACATTGCAGGAACAATCTCTGGATAGGGTGCCAGTCCATTGCATGGTGAAAACACCAGGGCTAATTTAGTGTCTTCAATCCACCTAACCTACATGTCTTTGTACTGTAGGAAGAAACCATGTAGACATGGGAGAACATGCAAACTCCATGCAGAGAGGACCCGGTATGCAAACTTTGGTTCCCTAATGGTGAGGCAGCAGTGCTATGGCTGTGCCGCCCAAGACTTAAAATATTTTCCCAATCTGTTATAACTGCAAAACCTGGTATCCCAGCAATGCTGGTAGCATAACAGAGAGAGCTGAATTGCTTCTTCATGTGACCTGACAAGAATTGAAATCTTAACCTCCACTGTTTGCATAAATTATTCATTTACAAGTTCAGCACCCACCAATCACATGGATTATGTTTTTTCATATAGCTAAGACCGCAAAATTATATTTTGTATCTTTTTTTTCACTCCATTTCCTTAGGGAATAATTTATCCAAATGTAAGAATGCTACAGTTGTTTTCTTATCTAGACATATAGCATGTCAGAACGAGG
Source organism: Polypterus senegalus (assembly GCF_016835505.1). Taxonomy (NCBI): domain Eukaryota; kingdom Metazoa; phylum Chordata; class Cladistia; order Polypteriformes; family Polypteridae; genus Polypterus; species Polypterus senegalus. The sequence continues at coordinate 147,690,227 of NC_053154.1, read as the reverse complement.
AAGTTATATTTGCTGTTCAGTTGGGTGTTTTGGTTTTGAACACAAGGCTTCAGCTATCAATTATGTTGCTGGTGTCTGTGAATAAAATGGTAAAATCTCTGCAAAAGACCTTTAAAGCCAAATAATGCAGTTATGTAAACTCACTTGAAGTCTTGTAAATTAATAAATTAGCAATACACCTCTATAGTTGGAACTTAATAATACATTTGCAATGGAGTTATATTTTCTGTAAAGTTTCATTTGTGTTGATAGGTATCTGTTTAAGAGTAACATTTAGAGGTTTTGATGCTAACCTGGGATTTTGGGTCACTTTTCAAGAATTTAACTCACTTGAAGTCTTGTAAATTAATAAATTAGCAATACACCTCTATAGTTGGAACTTAATAATACATTTGCAATGGAGTTATATTTTCTGTAAAGTTTCATTTGTGTTGATAGGTATCTGTTTAAGAGTAACATTTAGAGGTTTTGATGCTAACCTGGGATTTTTGGGTCACTTTTCAAGAATTTTTGGGTCAGGACAGCATTTGATTTGGTGTGATGGCATTCTCTTTCAGTTGCATATAATCCTGAATTTTCTGGGCTTACAGATAATCTGTCACATTGTAAAAAAATGATATTGTAACCCATTCCAGATGCATAGGTATCAGCAATCTTTTGCGTCTTCTGATTGCTATATGACTCATGCCATAATAATATGCCACTTTTGTATACAAGACTGATCTCCTTATTAATCTATACATCTGACCCTGTCATCCACTCTCTGTCCATCCATTTTCTAAAATCTCCTTACTGTGTTACAAGGTGGTAGGGCATTAACCATACTTGTTTGGGATATCAGTCCATTGCAGGGTACATTCACACAAATATACATAATTTAGTGTTTTCAGTAACATCTTTCATAAGTGGGAGAAAACTGAATTGCTAAGAACATGCAGAGGCCATGCTAACTCCAAATGAACAGTGTCCAGGTTGGAATTTAAAACCAAGTCACCAGAGTTGTAAGGCAGAAATGCTAATTCCTGTGTCACATTATCACCAACTGTTTTATAATGATGTGCTCAAAATATAAAACCTTTTTGGTTTATGAGATGATGTACCTACAATTCAATTAATTTTACAAATAGGCAAATTAATTTGTATCTCTTTTCGGTTTCTCTAAACAATAGCACCATTTATATTAAGAAAGTAAAGAAAGGTTTTATTTCAGCAAGGATTTCACAGTGAAAATGTAAAGACTCATTTGGGTTCAAAAACTTTTATGTGGCATGGAATAGGGAAAAACACATGGGATATTTCAAACTGTGCTTCCTATACCAGGGAAAGGTATACAGCCCAGGCTCTGGTCTGTGACATAAGGAGTTGTTAGCAGCCAAATATGCCAGATGTGATGACAGGGACTTTGGAAGCTAATACGCAACTGATGCTAAGGTTATGGAAATGCAGAAAGTATGTTTTCAGAAGCATACAGGTTTCTTGGTGTTGTCACTTAATTAATGGCAAAAGTGTTGGTGCCCTGGCAAAGGACCGGAGTTAGGAGGGTGCCTGCCATTTATGGATTACAACCAATATGTGTTTCCTTTAGGCAGTTGTAAAGAAAGCAGACAGATGGAAAATAATCATGATTAAAAACTTCTCATTTTTAGATTTTTTTTTTATCAAGAGTCACCTTTACCCAAAGTGACTTGTATAAGTCAGGTCAAATGCAAGACCTTTTCCTAAATATGAAAACCAAATTATCAGTCTTAAATCAACTCTTTTTAACTGTATGATTTACTTTCTTTATGTTTTCAGAATAATATAAGTTACTGTATATAAGTATGAAATAATAGGCTTTCCCTTTTTAATAAAGAAAAAAAACCTGAACACAGGGGCATCTTACTTTTGGTAAAGATCATTCCTAAATTTGCTATTAATCACCCATTGAATAAAAAAAGATTGGCTTTGGCATGTAAAATGTGAATTATTATTTGTCTGTAGTACACTACATAAGAATATATGACTAATTCTTAACTGTAAACATGATACAGAGTAAGTGCTTAGACTGAATACACATTTTAAATCTGCTTTTAAGTCATGGGATGTTATAGACTGAGTATTGAATTAACCTTGCCGCCATTGCTGAAAGGTGCATCATCACTATGATTCATGAAGGTATACTGTATGTACATTTTTGATAAACTGCACAAACAGCAAACAACAGGCCAATGTACAGAGCATGTAATTCTTTTTTTGGAAAATGCATGGTTGATTACGACTGATCAGGTAAATGGCTTTATTTGTGGCACAGCATGATATGTTTTTTCCAATATATTTTTCTTGCAATGCATATGGCTGAAGTGTATAGTGATGGCTGTTTGACAGTAATTACTTGAAGATTAAACAGATTATATTATATTAAAATGTTTATGATATTATGCCATCAAAAATGCACCTATTTGGAAGTCAGTGTAGCTTTAATTAAAATGTTATTAATTGAATGTGATGCATCATTTCTAATGGTATATGCATTTGCCATGTTTCACTTATAACTAATCATTTCTTGGATTTTACAATTCAATAAAATATGACATTCTAGTAAAACAATATCTCTCTTAAAATGTATATATGGTAAGGTATATATGTATATACAGTATATACACTATATATTGCATTTATCAGTATTTTTAAAGTATATTTATTACTTGATTTAAAAAATTCCTTTAAAGTACAATAGGCTTGAATACATTCTGTCAAATTGTCTTTCTGTTTCATCAATCATTCTGTATATTTAATATTTTTTTGCTATAGCTTGCCTGTGCGAATATTTTGTCACTAATTTATCAACGGAAATCATTTTTATATTAAAATCTAGGCCAACGACATTGACATGAACAAAAACCTCAGTGCACCGACTAAGGCAGATGCAGCCGCCGAAGACGGAGTGCTGCTCCATTACAAAGCACACCCCAGTCAGATGAGGTTTAACATGTTGTTATAGTGCGAGTATCATTGTACTGTTCATTACTGGAGCAGGTTCAATCAAAATTTTGTAACGATGTTCGCGGATTCCCTATCTATATATGCAGGAAAATATCAAAACCAACTTGATTGATAGTCACAGACCCGTAGCTGAATGAAAAAGGGGAGAGACAGCGCAACTCACAAGTGTATATTTTGCCAGTTTGCCCAGCTATCATGACCCGACTTTGGATTTCAAAAGCATTTTTCCAAAAATGAATTGTTGTACATACATCGAAGGAAGACAGTGTGTTTATGTTGTAGTTAAACCTGAGTTACAACGCCTCTAGTTAATTAAACCACACATCTTAAGTATGTCTTCGTGTTATTACAGCTGTCCATTCGTCGGTTTGGTTCTTCGGCTCTCTGGGGTGAACCTGAGGGAGGGTACTTGGAGAGAGCCGCGAACGTGTCGGTAGGGGCCAGGGATCGCAGGCGGAATATAAAGTCAGAATTCTCAGCTCGCCAGGTTCGTCATCTGCACTCAGCGTGCAGAGAAAATCAATGGATGGTGGAGGAAGACCGTGTGAAGGCATGTGGAACTTCAAGATGACCAGCCATCATACAAACGGGCCCTGGCGAGGTAGGTCAGACTCGAACATGCCGAATCTTGTATCGTGTTATACTGAGGTCAGCTGTGAAGTTTGTGCGTACAGTACTAGTAATACTGCCTCCGTGGATTTCTTTTATTTTCACTGGCTAGCTCCACATGCCAGAGGTGACTTAGTTAGTTTAGCCTTTGACTTTACACTTGATTTGGTGGATGTTTTTCGGTTGTGAAACCGGCATAGTTAGAGCTCGCGGGAACGCGAAGATCTTGTTCGCAAAATAGATGACAACCACATAGAAAGATGCTCTGCAAAACTCTTAGGAAGAAATTATCCATCATTTTCATTATTAATTTTTTGGTACGATATACTACTTTATACTTATTACACCGATGTTTAAAATTTAATTATGCCGGAGTTTTAAGCCTAAATAACCAAGTTTTGCAACTACGTACTATAAATTCATTATGAGAAATGATTCCTCGTGAGAGATCTGAAGGGATGACTTTGCGTGTTAGATGCAGCTAAATGGTTTTTCAAATACTGTAAAAAAAAAGATTAGTATGTTAATAATTCATGTAGTATGTTGATAGTTAATGTTACAAGTATATGCAACTTAACATGGTGTGACTACACGCATCCCGTAACATTAAAGTGATAATTAACTGTTTTATATTTAAATGGAATACATTGATTTAAAAAAGGCAGGAAATAATTCATTTTGTGGTTCTTGTAGAATTTCAATTCGATTACCAAACAAGACATAAAGCATATATAAATATGAATCATTTTGCTGCACAGTGGTGTGGTGCTTAGCCTTTCTGTCAGGCAGCTTCTGGGTGTATATGCTTTTGGGACATGCTAGCTTTGTGGAGTTTGCGAGTTCTCCCGGTGTTCAGTTTTTGCAAATTTAAATTGGCTATTTAGTAATGAGTGTAAATGTGTGCTGGACAGGCACATTGGTCAGAGCTTCTTCCTGCCTTGCACCTGATTCTTTATGGATCGACCTGGGCCCCTACAGCCTTAAATTGGATTAAAGCAGGTACATTTCAACAGACACCTTTTATATGTTACATGACATTTGATATTAGATATACTACATCTCCCCAATACTGATTCTCTTAAACCCTGGCACTGCATTTTAAACAACTTAAATTCTTTCACCAGGATAGATTTACTTGATTTATATAAAATAATTTCTCAAATGAGACCATCCACTTGCGTCCTTGATCCAATACCAACAAGTTTTTTCAAAGACGTATCTGGCATGCTAATTGATAGTATTCTTGACATAGTGAACTCGTCATTAGATACGGGGGTCTTCCCAGACTGTCTTAAGACTGCTGTAGTTAAACCCCTGCTCAAGATAAATAATCTTTATTCCTCTGCTTTTGAAAATTTTAGACTTATTTCTAACCTGCCTTTCTTAAGTAAAATCCTAAAGAAGGCAGTCATTATGCAGCTAAATGATCACCTCAATAAACATGCTATTCTTGATAAGTTTCAGTTGGGTTTTAGAACAAATCACAGTACAGAAACTGCACTCGTTAAAGTAGTAAATGACTTGCGGGTAAACGCAGACAGAAGCCATTTATGCGTAACTCATCCTCTTAGATCTGAGTGCCACATTTGATACCATTGATCACAATATTCTTAGAAATCACCTTAGTCAATGGTGGGCCTCTCTGGCAGTGTCTTAAATTGGTTTGAGTCCTACCTGGCAGGGAGAAAATTCTTTGTTAGTTGTGGTAATTATACTTCAAAGACACATGATATTCTATATGGTGTTCCACAAGGCGCTATCCTGGGTCCGCTGCTCTTTTCGATTTACATGCTTCCGTTAGGTCAGATTATCTTAGGGCATAAGATGAGTCAACACAGCTATACTGATGACACACAGCTGTATTTATAAATAGCACCTGACGACCCCAACTCTCTTGATTCACTGACACAATGTCTTGCTTGTGTTTCTGAATGGATGAGTAGTAATTTTCTTTAAATAAGGAGAAAACAGAGATTTTAGTGATTGGCAAAAATGGATATAATGAGGTTATTAGAAATAAACTTGATCAATTAGGATTAAAAGTCAAGACAGAGGTAAAGAATTTAGGGGTAACTATTGAATCTAACCTGAATTTTAAATTACATATTAATCAGATTACTACGACAGCATTTTTTCACTTAAGAAATATAACAAAAGTTAGACCTCTTATAACATTGGAAGATGCTGAGAAATTAGTTCATTCTTTTGTTTTCAGTCGACTAGATTACTATAACACACTCCTCTCAGGACTACCCAAAAAAGACATCAATAGATTGCAACTAGTGCAGAATGCAGCTGCTAGTATCTTAACTAGGGAAAGAAAATCCCAGTTTTGATGTCACTACATTGGTTACCTGTGTCGTTTAGAATTGACTTTAAAATACTACTTATGGTTTATAAAGCCTTAAATAATCTCGCTGCATCCTATATTTCAGAATGTCTTTCACCTTACATTCCAAATCGAAACCTTAGATCATCAAATGAGTGTCTGCTTAGAATTCCAAAAGCTAAACTTAAAAGAAGTGGTTAGGCAGCCTTCTGCTGTTATGCACCTAAAATCTGGAATAGTTTCCCAATAGGAATTTGCCAGGCTAATACGGTGGAGTACTTCTAAAAAGACTGCTAAAAACACATTACTTTAACATGACTTTCTTATATCTTCATTTTAGCTTAATCTAGATACTCTGTATATGCATTATCATTCCTGGTGGCTCCGTGATCCGTACTAACCCCTACTTTCTCTGCTGTTCTTTTTCCGGTTTTCTATGGTGGCGATCTGCGCCACCATCACCTGATCAGAGCACTGTGCTGTCCCTACATTGATGGATTAAAGGCCAGAAGTCCACATGACTGTCATCATCAAGTTCTTCCATGTGAACCCTGAATACAATAAAGACTGATTGAGATCATTTATGTTAGGTAGAATGCCTAGAGGGGGTTGGGAGGTCTCGTGCCCATGGAACCCCTGCAGATTTTTTTTTTCTCCAGCCGTCTGGAGTTTTTTTTTTGTTTTTTCTGTCCTCCCTGGCCATCAGACTTTACTTTTATTCTGTTAATTAATATTGCCTCATTTTATTTTTTAATATATTTTGTCTTTTTTCTTTTTCTTCATCCTGTAAAGAACTTTGATCTACATCATTTGTATGAAAATGTTCTATATAAATAAATGTTGTTGTTGTTTTATATATAACATGTTATATGAGGAAACAGCTGCAACTAGCATACCTACTGACATAATGCTTTTTACATAAGTAAAAGCAGTAGCTTATTTCCTATACATATTGATAGAACATCTCCGAACAGGCATTTCCTTTGTCATTTAAATTAACATCCATCCATCCATCCTCTTCTGCTTATCCAAGGTCGAGTCGTGGGGGCAGCAGCTTGAGCAGAGAGGCCCAGACTTCCCTCTCCTTGGCCACTTCTTCTAGCTATTCCGGGAGAATCCCAAGGTGTTCCCAGGTCAGCCGGGAGACATAGTCCCTCCAGCGTGTCCTGGGTCTTCCCCAGGACCTCTTCCCGGTTGTACGTGCCCGGAACACCTCACCAGGAAGGCGTCCAGGAGGCATACTGATCAGATGCCCGAGCCACCTCATCTGACTCCTCTCGATGCAGAAGAGCAGCGGCTCTACTCCAAGTCCCTCCAGAATGACTGAGCTTCTCACACTATCTTTAAGGGAAAGCCCAGACACCCTGCGGAGGAAACTCATTTCAGCCACTTGTATTTGCGATCTCGTTCTTTCGGTCACTACCCATAGCTCATGACCATAAGTGAGGGTAGGAACGTAGATCGACTGGTAAATTGAGAGCTTTGCCTTACGGCTCAGCTCCTTTTTCACCATGACAGACTGAAATTAACATGTTAAAATTAATTTCAGACATCCATCGACTGCCAAGGTTAGGGTGGCAAATTGGTAGTGCTGCTGCCTTGTATTAAGCAGACTGGGATTCACACCCCAGGTGTTCTCTGTGTGCAGTTTGCATTTTCTCCTTGTGTTCACATGGGTTTCCTTCAGATGCTCCAGTTTCCTCCCACAATCTAAAGACATGCAGGTTAGGTGAACTGGTGATGCTCAATTGTCCATTGTGTGTGTGTGTGTTTTTGCCCTGTGATGGGCTGGCACCCTGTCCAGGTGTTGTTCCTGCCTTGTGCCCAGTGATTGCTTGGATAGGATCCAGTTACCTCATAATCCTGGCCTTGATAAGTGTATTGGGAAAATGGATGAAGTAAGGTTATACGGTACATTTATTTAACTACAAAGATGTAAAAATCATTAGCAGATTTTACATTTGGTAAGTACAGTACATCAATAAGATAAACATTTTGTGGGATTCACTTTAGTTATAATCCACATTACAGCCAGTGTGAAGTTTACTTGTTTTCTCTGTGCACCCCTGAATGTTTTATACATAATTTAATTTTCCTTTAACTTCCTAAAATTCTCACCTTATCTCAGTTGGCAACCTTTAGCTGGCTTATTTTGAGTGAGTAGTTCCTTCCTTTTTCAGTTTAGCACAAGCCTAAAATGGAAAAGAAGGGTTCACAAAATAGATATTTGAGTATAGTGGATAGAAAAAGAGGTAAATAAAACATTTCAGTCATTGATTTGTTGTGATTTGTGATTAATTACATTCATACTGTAAATAAGAAACCTACTGCATTTTTTACAATGACCTTGCAAGTAAGAAAAAATAATAAATAAATTATCTAATGAAAAAGATACTGAGCTAATGATAATTGTATGTGTAGTATATCTTAAATTAGTCAGTCATTTTCCAACCTGCCTTAAATAAATGTATAACTAAAATACTAAATTCTACATAAAGCAATGCATATTAGACTGTTTAATGATACCAGGTTTGGTGAATGCCTAAGATATGTCTTCCAGAGAGGTATTGGAAAAAGACTGAAAAGTGAAGCTAAAAGTTAAGAATAAATTGTGCTCTACCAAACACAAAGAGCTAAAATAGCTAAAACGTATTTTGTGCAAAAAAGGCAAAAAAAATAAAAAGAGCAAATCTTCAAAGCAAAGATCTCAGGATCACTGACGATGGTTGGGTTAACACAGAAAAGATGAAAATCAATAAATACGTTCAAACATACTTACATACTGTGAGCAGTAAGACAAAACAAATGATGATGAAGATTATCCATTTATTCAGCTTCTTATGTCATGTATCCAGGGCACGGTCATGTAGCAGCTGTCTTTCTTTATTAATCAGTGCCAAGAAAGGCAAATTTAGTCTGCTGTAATTGAATGTTGTGTAACAATAAAATATGAAGAAGTGTTGTACGATAGACTAAAAGTAAAAAGTATCTTATTTGAATTACTATGCAACCATTGTATCATTCTAAACAAATAAAATCATCAACAGTTTTAGGGTTTCTCATTTTACAAAGTGGATCATGTATGAAGACACAAGTCCATCAGTCCATTTTCTAAACCCACTAATTTTGAGTAGGGTCACAGTGGAGCTAAAGCCTCCCAGCAAGCATAGGGAACAAGGCAGGAACAATCCCTGGGCAGGGGGCCAGTCCATCACAGTATGAACACTCACAGACACACACATACACACATTAGGTTATTTCCATTTGAGCATTCTATTGCACTCGTACTGTTATAAATCTTGCACATAGTGAATGTGCCCTTTATTGCTTTGTGGTTTAGAGGCTTGTGCGCATCAGTGTTGTCAGGAGCCTTGGCCTTCTTGTAGGGTTACCACTAGCAAATTGGTCACAGACATTGGAATAAATGAAGAACAACCTAAAAATTTGACTCGTATGATGAGAGTCAGTAAATATATCACTGGGGTGCTGGTGGGTGACTGGTGGCCAGCAGGGTTACACAGCCTTCATCTGACAAACTAAAAGTCTTTGGCAAAAACGATCTTCCAGCCCTTTGTTTGGCACTGGACTCTCTAGCATGTTGGCATATGACTCAGACACAGTTAGTTTGGGTAACCAGTAAGGATGCCCTGGGAATCTCCTGAGGTGATCCATGAAGACAGCTTCTCTATTGCCGGGGCAACTGCTGGCTCCCAGTGCTGTAGCAGCCTGCCACAAAAGCAATCCGAAAAGGTCCCGGTCGCACTATAAGCACTTGTTGTTAATGGGTGATGCAAGGAACATTAGAAATGCAGGGAACATAATGACTTGGCCACGACTCTGCCTGAATGCTGTGTCTGTGTTTAGGAGAGTGGTAGATCCCACTACAATAAATAACCGCGCTGTTCTTGTTTCAAGCTGAATAAAGCTGGTTTTGATAAAGTACTGAGACTCAGCCTCGTGTTTTGGGGTGCAAGACAGGAACTCAAACGTCACAATATGCAGAACAGTATATCACTACAAGAAAAGGGTATCACATTCTCTTTTTGAGTAATAACATTTTCTTGAATACTATCCGATATTAAGGCATTAATTTGTCTGTAAACAGTATGTTCAACAAAAAGAACAGCCTGCTTGGTTAATGTCTGTGATGTTCCATTGTAATGTAATAAATGGTTTTGTCAGAGCCACTGTGTGTATTATTTGTCCAGGTTAATGCACACTTTCAGCACTGTAACCTGTTATCTTAGTATTATTATAAGTGTAAGAACAACCAGTGCTACCATGGTAGGCTCCAGACCCCTAACAGGAAGAACTGGATTAAAGGGACGTGAGAATGTTACTTTGAAAATACTGTACTACTAAATAAGCAAAACGTGTTCAACTAACCATTTCTCACAACTGGTGGTTGCTTATGCTCTCCTCTTTCTTTTCTCATGTGCTACTATAATCTTACCTTTCATGTTATTTCCCTGGAGACAATATGCCTTTTTCATTCAAAGTGATAACATGCCTCATCGCCTAGCAATCTCCACATATTATATCTGCATCTTGGCTTTCTTTTCAGTCGAATGTTTTAGATGTAATTAAAAACACACCGCCTGATAACCAGACTTTTAGAGATGAATGAATTTAGTGAAACCTCTGTATTGTAACTTGTCCATCTAGCTTGTTAAAAGGGCTCTGAAGCACCACAGCCCTGTAATAAAAAATCAAGTCCATATTTTAATAGATGGACTAAAATGCATTGAGTTTTATCAGTTACTTATTTTTTTAAAGTGTCAATTAAACCAGCAATAAAGAACACAGTTCTGAGAAAAGCTTTACTGTATACTATGTACTCACAGCCGCTCCACATTTTCAATCTGTTCCATCACCGGCACTTGTGATTCAGTGACTCACCTACTCACAGCGCTTATGATGAGCCAAAGCAGGTGTAAAAATGCAGAAATAGGACAAAATTGTTGAATTGCTGTTCTACAGAGAATGTCTTGTACAGCTTTGCACAATACTTTCACCAGTTGCTTTTGAATTGTGCCTTTTCATCAAGAAATGAACAACATTTAGAACACAAATCATTTCTTCACTACAAACCTGATCTGGATTACGAAATTTTGGTTATAGATGGAAGAATGATTCATTTTTTATTCTGGTACATAAATCTCATATGTATGCTTAATTATTAAGTAATTAATAAGTAATAATACTTAATAATAAGTAATTAAATCCTGCTTTAAATTGCAAAATAGTAAATGCAATAAAGATACAATGAAGTAGCCACATATTTCAATTTATCAACAAGTGATAATGTCTGTTTGCCAAGCCTCACTACATTCTGAGGATTTTGATATCACTTAATGAAAAGGTCCTGTAAAAGACAGGTGTTATATGTTTTATAATGTTCAAGTGTATCGCTTTTTGCTTTTTTGGGGTCTTATGCTACTGTAGGTGTGTATACCAAATCATATGACTATTCCTGATTTTACTCATTAGAAAGTAGTTTGTTTGAAGATTCTTTAAACAAATGAGATCATAAGATAACAAAACATGGATTGAAACCCCTCCTATTTATGAAAAGTACCATTCCAAAAGCCAAGTGCCAGTCTAGTAGAGTGTATTATTAAAGTTATAATACCTAAATCAGCCTGTGATTTTTCCTCCTCTTTGGAGATTATCTGTCCATTTTCTCCATTTCAGAGTCTTGTGGGACCAAAATCTTTCCTTGCAGCAGTAGACGTAAGATGCTTAGAGAATATAATATGCCAGTTCATCACAGGCCTCACTGAAAAGAAACCCCACTTACTTATAGCACATCAGTTTAGAGCTGCCCATCAAGACAATATGAATTTCTTCCATGCTCTATTCTTATGTTGAGTTAATCAAGACCATCCACAAAATGGCGTTAGCTGTCTAAAGTCTTAATGTGATAAAAGAATGCCAAACAAAATAAAGGTATTTTTTAACAGTAATAATGCCAGTGTTGTTACATGGTGCAGAGAAATGTGCAATAAGGAATTTGAGGAAATTGAGGCTGCTGATGTGGACTTTGGGGGACTAATTGTGGGAAAAGCTGAGGAATAAGGAGTCATGTATGGAGTTTGCTTGTTCTCCCTGTGTCTGCGTGGGTTTCCTCCAGGTGTTCGGTTTCCTCCCACAGTCCAAAAACATGCAGGTTAGGTGCATTGGTGATTCTAAAAAAAAATTGTGCTTGGTGTGTGGGTGATTATGTGTGTGCGCCCTGCAGTGGGTTGGCGCCCTGCCCAGGGTTTTTTTCCTGCCTTGCACCTGATGTTGGCTGGGATTGGCTCCAGCAGACCCCTGTGACCCTGTAGTTAGGATATAGCGGGTTGGATAATGGATGGATGGATGGATGGATGGATGGACTGAGGTGAAATAGAAATGTGGCCAGGAGAAACAAGGAGGAGAGTTTGAAGAAGAATTGTGACACTGCAGTGTAATGGTTAGTACTGCCACTTCACAGCTCCTGATTCTTTGGGAAGGTCTGAGGGAGACACAGGCTGAGATGGAGAGACAGTGTGGCAAGGGGTATAAGGGAGAGGGGGAGGAAGGTGGAAGATATGGAGGTCAGGCAATGTCACAGGAGACTCATGAAGGCAGCTAACACCTAACAAAAGGATAGGGGCAGGGGAGAACAAGAAGACCAGCCTTACAGGAATGTCTTTGAATAAGGGAGGAAACGAGAAAAGCCTAAGAAAAACTGTACTTGGGCACAGTGATGGGGCTTTGATTTGGACCAAAGAATCAGGAGCTGTGAAGTGGGAGTACTAACCATTGGACTGCAGTGTCACTTCTGTCAGATATTCTTGTGAAAACAATCGAGACAATCATTCACTATACCCTCCGCTCAGTTGTTGTATGAAATATGTTATCTGTATAAATCTGAACGTATGCCAACCTTTCTGAATTTTTATGGGATGCTTTGGGTTTATTGCAACTGTTTTCTGGTAAATGTTAACATAATGAGTGGTTTTGGAATCAGTCATTTTTAAAATGTCAACAGATTTGTGCAATTCATAAAAATGCATTCATAATCATGTTTTTCATTGACAGCTTGATTTTTTTTTCTGGAAAGGTTGATTTTATGGCAGTCGTACAAAGACATCAAATTGCTGCTTCAGGGTAAACATGCATTGTGTGCAGTTCTATTCTTATGACTTAAGGGGAAGAATATGGCAGCTTTCTTAAACAGTAAGGATTTTTGTTGAAATTATTGTTTTATGTTTCTGCAGAAAATATTGTACTTAAATTTGATTTCACTGAGACTCAATATAGCAGAAGAAAATAAGAGAAAGAGAAGCTATGCATATCAAGCTCAATAGAGTTAGGTCTGCGGATTCCAGGATCTTTGCAATCCAGTAAAAGTTAAGTATTTATTTGTCAATAAAACTGGAAATTGGCTTGGCTTTAAAAATACAACAGCACCACACAGCTCCCCATAGTGTGCTGCATGGCACGGTGTAGAATAAAAAGAATATGAATACGGGATTATGATTTGGACACCCCACTTCTAGGTATCTAGGTTCCCTTTTTTGACTCTGTCCTTCTTATCATGGAGTTTACACATTGTTGCCATGCCCTCTCAGGGTACTTCAGCTTCCATGCACATCCCAGAGGTCTGCAGGCTTGGCAATTTGAAGAAGTGAATGCATGAGTGAGTCCTGTGGTGGGTGGTGGGCTAATGGGCTCAGGATAGATTTCTGGCTTTGGAATGAATGCTGCAGACATAGGCACAGGATTCTCCTGACCCTTTCATCCATCTATCTTCCTAACCCACTATATAGCCCAACTACAGCCAATCCCAGCCAACACAGGACGCAAGGCAGGAAACAAACCCCAAGGCAGGGAGCCAGCCCACTGCAGGGCACACACACAAGCACACACTAGGGACAATTTAGAATTGCCAATGCACCTAACCGGCATATCTTTGGACCGTGGGAGGAAACCGGAGTACCCGGAGGAAACCCACGCAGACACGGGGAGAACATGCAAATTTTATGCAGGGAGGACCCGGGAAGCAAACCCAGGTCTCCTTACTGCAAGGCAGCAGCGCTACCCACCGCGCCACCGTGCTGCCCCTCTCCTGACCCTGTGAGAGTAAAAGTGAATTGAGAGAAAAGGTGGATGAATTTGACTACAGAAGACCAATGATATTCATAAATAAGTTGATTTATTAACTATTCACACAAACGGATTCCTCTTTGTATAGTGTAATTAAATCTAAGAGAGCCCACGTCTCCACAAACTGCATGCTGCTTTAACGTCATCCTGTAATCTTAATCCTCTTTTTTAAAACTGCTTCTATTTCAGATCCTGTGAATGGAAGGAGAAGGAAAAAAGCAATCTGCCTTGTCAGCACTTTGCTTGTTTTGTCCCTGCTGATTACTGCTCTTGGAATTGTCACCACCACAGGAACAGAAAGTGTCAATGTGACGGGATATGGGTCTGGGATCATAGTAAGTATTTACTTTTACTGATTCTTTTGGTTAGTTAGTTGATGTCCACCAGATAAAACGACTGCAAAGTGAAATAGAGCATTTCTGGTCATAGAGGTGTAGCACACAGTCATCATTTCTTTTCATGTATTGCAGGAACCTGAAGGAAGAGTTAATTCATTTGAGCTTTTCACAGAAATTAGGAAAGTTGTTCTGGATTTGCCTTGAGAGTCATTAATTTCTTAAGTAACTAAATTTATTGTAAGGTGTTATATACGTAAATAAAATGTGTTATTCTTCTTATTATATTATTATTGTTGCTCCTGGTTAATAGTACGGATAGGGAGGCAGGCAATAGCTAACAACTGAAAGCATACTTTTCACTCTGTTATATTTTGAAATTTAACTTCCTATAACGAAAACAAATTAATATTTGACCTTACACTTACAGTCACCACACTAATGAAGAAATCTAGATCTTCCCCTTTAAACATATAAACACTCTGGACCACACATGGGGTACTGTGGGAGTTTAATCATTTTCGTTTACCTCACAGGAATCCCTTATGATAACAGCAAGATGGCAGTTGTTACATCAGAACTGTTATTTTAGTCTTAAGGCAATTTTTTTTTACTGAGGTTCTTTCATTTTCAGTTTGTGTTTGGATCATTCTTGGGAATTCTTGGACTTGTGCTTGAAGACAATGCAATCAACTGGTAAATTATTCATGATGCCTTTTATTCATTCAGTTTTCTAACACATCCATGTGTTATATTAATTTGTTTACTATAATACATAGTTACGGGGACTTTAGACTAGCCTGGTTGCATACAATAAAAAGTAGGGCCCATCCCTGGTTGGTGCACGAGTCCATCACAAACCTCCACTCATTCACACCCCATCAGTTTAGCGTCACCAACTGTGTTAACCTTCGTGTCAATGGGTACTGCACTTTCCTCCCACATCCCAGAGAAAACCATCACACATTTGTGGAGAATGGGCAATTTACTGACATAAAGCAACAAGGCCAGGATTGAAGCCTAGTTTCCAGAAGATGTGAGACACCAGCATTGACCATTGTGCTTCTTTGTTGCCCATCATTTTCACCTGATGAATTAAACTGCACAAGCTTCCACCATTACAAAATGTTATAATATATCAAAAATAGTTTATTCTGACTTCCTGTATCTTTGAACTGCATATTTGTGACTTAAAAATTGTTTATTCTTATTTAGCCTTCACTGTTCTCCTGTAATCTCAGTGGAATTGTTCAGACTATTAAAACTATATAGTTACATAAAAGCACTCAGTTGCATTTCATGTGAAATTTTCTCTATTTATTATACTTACTGTAAGTGTCAGTGAGTATTCAATAAATCAGTGTCAACACCGATATGGTGGGGATGGTGCGCTGCTGACCTCGACTCGACGCTAGGGTCGGTGGGAGGAGTATCAAGACCTCCTCAATCCCACTAACATGCCTTCCATGAGGAAGCAGAGGGGGACTCTGAGGTGGGCTCTCCCATCTCTGGGACTGAAGTCACCGAGGTGGTCAAAAACTCCTTGGTGGCAGGGCCCCGGGTGGATGAGATACCGAGTTCCTTAAGGCTCTGGATGTTGTAGGACTGTCTTGGTTGACACGCCTCTGCAACATCGCATGGACATCGGGACAGTGCCTCTGGATTGGCAGACGGGGTGGTGGTCCCCTCTTTAAAAGGGGACCGGAGGGTGTGTTCCAACTATAGAGGGATCACACTCCTCAGCCTCCCTGGAAAAGTCTATTCGGGGTTCTGGAGAGGAGGGTCCGCCGGATAGTCGAACCTCGGATTCAGGAGGAACAGTGTGGTTTTCGCCCTGGTCGCGAACAGTGGACCAGCTCTTCACCCTTAGCAGAGTCCTGAGGGTGCATGGGAGTTTGCCCGACCGGTCTACATGTGTTTTGTGGACTTGGAAAAGGCATTCGACCGTGTCCCTCGGGAATCCTGTGGGGTGCTCCGGGAGTATGGGGTACCGGACCCCTGATAAGAGCTGTTCGGTCTCTGTACAACCGTGTCAGAGCTTGGTCCGCATTGCCGCAGTAAGTCGAGCCCGCTTCCAGTGAGAGTTGGACTCCGCCAGGGCTGCCCTTTGTCACCATTCTGTTCATAACTTTATGGACAGAATTTCTAGGCGCAGCCAGGGTGTTGAAGGGGTCCGTTTGGTGGACTCAGGATTGGGTCACTGCTTTTGCAGATGATGTTGTCCTGTTTGCTTCATCAGGCCGTGATCTTCAGCTCTCTGGATCGGTTCGCAGCTGAGTGTGAAGCGGCTGGGATGAGAATCAGCACCTCCAAATCCGAGAGCATGGTCCTCAGCCGAAAAGGGTGGAGTGCCCTCTCAGGGTTGGGGAGAGATCCTGCCCCAAGTGGAGGAGTTCAAGTATCTCGGGTCTTGTTCACGAGTGAGGGAAGAATGGAGCGTGAGATCGACAGGCGGATCGGTGCGCATCCGCAGTGATGCGGCTCTGCATCGGTCTGTCGGTGAAAAGGAGCTGAGCCGTAAGGCAAAGCTCTCAATTTACCAGTCGATCTACGCCTACCCTCACCTATGGTCATGAGCTATGGGTAGTGACCAAAGAACGAGATCGCGAATACAAGCGCTGAAATGAGTTTCCTCCGCAGGGTGTCTGGGCTTTCCCTTAAAGATAGGGTGAGAAGCTCAGTCATCCGGGAGGGGCTCAGAGTAGAGCCGCTGCTCCTCCGCATCGAGAGGAGTCAGATGAGGTGGCTCGGCATCTGATCAGGATGCCTCCTGGACGCCTCCCTGGTGAGGTGTTCCGGCACGCCCAACCGGGAGGAGGCCCGGGAAGACCCAGGACACGCTGGAGGGACTATGTCTCCGGCTGGCCTGGGAACGCCTTTGGGATTCTCCCGGAAGAGCTGGAAGAAGTGGCCGGGAGAGGGAAGTCTGGGCCTCTCTGCTTGTTGCTGCCCCGCGACCCAACCTCGGATAAGCGGAAGAGGATGGATGGATGGATGGATGGATTATTGTTTTATGTTTCTGCAGAAAATATTGTACTTAAATTTGATTTCACTGAGACTCAATATAGCAGAAGAAAATAAGAGAAAGAGAAGCTATGCATATCAAGCTCAATAGAGTTAGGTCTGCGGATTCCAGGATCTTTGCAATCCAGTAAAAGTTAAGTATTTATTTGTCAATAAAACTGGAAATTGGCTTGGCTTTAAAAATACAACAGCACCACACAGCTCCCCATAGTGTGCTGCATGGCACGGTGTAGAATAAAAAGAATATGAATACGGGATTATGATTTGGACACCCCACTTCTAGGTATCTAGGTTCCCTTTTTTGACTCTGTCCTTCTTATCATGGAGTTTACACATTGTTGCCATGCCCTCTCAGGGTACTTCAGCTTCCATGCACATCCCAGAGGTCTGCAGGCTTGGCAATTTGAAGAAGTGAATGCATGAGTGAGTCCTGTGGTGGGTGGTGGGCTAATGGGCTCAGGATAGATTTCTGGCTTTGGAATGAATGCTGCAGACATAGGCACAGGATTCTCCTGACCCTTTCATCCATCTATCTTCCTAACCCACTATATAGCCCAACTACAGCCAATCCCAGCCAACACAGGACGCAAGGCAGGAAACAAACCCAGGGCAGGGCGCCAACCCACTGCAGGGCACACACACCAAGCACACACTAGGGACAATTTAGAATCGCCAATGCACCTAACCGGCATATCTTTGGACCGTGGGAGGAAACCGGAGTACCCGGAGGAAACCCACGCAGACACGGGGAGAACATGCAAATTTTATGCAGGGAGGACCCGGGAAGCAAACCCAGGTCTCCTTACTGCAAGGCAGCAGCGCTACCCACCGCGCCACCGTGCTGCCCCTCTCCTGACCCTGTGAGAGTAAAAGTGAATTGAGAGAAAAGGTGGATGAATTTGACTACAGAAGACCAATGATATTCATAAATAAGTTGATTTATTAACTATTCACACAAAACGGATTCCTCTTTGTATAGTGTAATTAAATCTAAGAGAGCCCACGTCTCCACAAACTGCATGCTGCTTTAACGTCATCCTGTAATCTTAATCCTCTTTTTTAAAACTGCTTCTATTTCAGATCCTGTGAATGGAAGGAGAAGGAAAAAAGCAATCTGCCTTGTCAGCACTTTGCTTGTTTTGTCCCTGCTGATTACTGCTCTTGGAATTGTCACCACCACAGGAACAGAAAGTGTCAATGTGACGGGATATGGGTCTGGGATCATAGTAAGTATTTACTTTTACTGATTCTTTTGGTTAGTTAGTTGATGTCCACCAGATAAAACGACTGCAAAGTGAAATAGAGCATTTCTGGTCATAGAGGTGTAGCACACAGTCATCATTTCTTTTCATGTATTGCAGGAACCTGAAGGAAGAGTTAATTCATTTGAGCTTTTCACAGAAATTAGGAAAGTTGTTCTGGATTTGCCTTGAGAGTCATTAATTTCTTAAGTAACTAAATTTATTGTAAGGTGTTATATACGTAAATAAAATGTGTTATTCTTCTTATTATATTATTATTGTTGCTCCTGGTTAATAGTACGGATAGGGAGGCAGGCAATAGCTAACAACTGAAAGCATACTTTTCACTCTGTTATATTTTGAAATTTAACTTCCTATAACGAAAACAAATTAATATTTGACCTTACACTTACAGTCACCACACTAATGAAGAAATCTAGATCTTCCCCTTTAAACATATAAACACTCTGGACCACACATGGGGTACTGTGGGAGTTTAATCATTTTCGTTTACCTCACAGGAATCCCTTATGATAACAGCAAGATGGCAGTTGTTACATCAGAACTGTTATTTTAGTCTTAAGGCAATTTTTTTTTACTGAGGTTCTTTCATTTTCAGTTTGTGTTTGGATCATTCTTGGGAATTCTTGGACTTGTGCTTGAAGACAATCGCAATCAACTGGTAAATTATTCATGATGCCTTTTTATTCATTCAGTTTTCTAACACATCCATGTGTTATATTAATTTGTTTACTATAATACATAGTTACGGGGACTTTAGACTAGCCTGGTTGCATACAATAAAAAGTAGGGCCCATCCCTGGTTGGTGCACGAGTCCATCACAAACCTCCACTCATTCACACCCCATCAGTTTAGCGTCACCAACTGTGTTAACCTTCGTGTCAATGGGTACTGCACTTTCCTCCCACATCCCAGAGAAAACCATCACACATTTGTGGAGAATGGGCAATTTACTGACATAAAGCAACAAGGCCAGGATTGAAGCCTAGTTTCCAGAAGATGTGAGACACCAGCATTGACCATTGTGCTTCTTTGTTGCCCATCATTTTCACCTGATGAATTAAACTGCACAAGCTTCCACCATTACAAAATGTTATAATATATCAAAAATAGTTTATTCTGACTTCCTGTATCTTTGAACTGCATATTTGTGACTTAAAAATTGTTTATTCTTATTTAGCCTTCACTGTTCTCCTGTAATCTCAGTGGAATTGTTCAGACTATTAAAACTATATAGTTACATAAAAGCACTCAGTTGCATTTCATGTGAAATTTTCTCTATTTATTATACTTACTGTAAGTGTCAGTGAGTATTCAATAAATCAGTTGTACGTCAGCAATTGGGAATGATAAATATTGTTGCCCGAATGCTTTATGTTTGTACTATACAGTATTTACTTTTCTGTGTTATTGGTAAGAACTTTGCCAAATCAATTTCAAATCACCAGTTTCAGTGACTACACACAGAGTTCAAAACTTTCAATAAGCAATAATATCAATTAAATATGTAATGTTAAAAACATTCTAAACTGTCTTTTTCTTAATCTGCTTCTCCATTCCAGTGAGCTGGAGTCTGTTCCTGAATTATCAAAAGTTGGAGTCAACCCAAGATGGGACCATAGTCCTTTACATAACAAACTCACACTAGACCAAATTAAAGTCCTTATCAATGATAGTGTCCGTGAACTTTAGAGTATATACAAAAAGATCCTTTTAGTAGCAAAAAAAGCAAAATATACAAGGGAGGAATCAATGCACTGAGCAATCAGAGCACAAATGGACACCTAAAACCATACCATCTCCCAGCTCTAATCACTTACCTATATATGTAAGCCCCTTTTAACCCACAGGGGTGGCTTTTTCACTTGCCCAACACTATGCCATAGTAAACCACTCCTAAAATCTCCATGCTGTTGGTCAGCGTTCCCTCCCACTCACTTAACCCTGGCCTCTTTTCCTCTGCCAGCCACACATATATCCCAGATTTACCTCTAAAGGTGAATAAACAAGTCATTCCCAGGTCTGCACATTACCCTAGAAAGTACAGGGCCATTTTCCTAGAGTTGTACTCCTAAAGCTCAGTTCTCAGCTAAAGGGTCTGGACACCCACGTAGTCCCCAGGTGGTCAGTCCTACATAATATGCAGCCAAGTTCCAAATATACTCTATTAAACCATGTGGCTTCCACTTTTTGACTCATTCAAATCGTGGGTTAGTCCCCATCACACACAAATTACTTTTCCAATGATTTTCCATCACAGACTTCATTTACATCAAAAAAGGGGCAAGATCACAATAACTTGGAAACAACATCATTTAAATAGCACTTTTTCATACAAACAATGTAGCTCAAAGTGCTTTACAAGATGTCAAAGAGAAAGTTACAAGAATAGAAGAACAAATACGATTAGGCAATAATAATAAAGAATAATTAAGAAAGATAAAAACACATTTGTACAATCTTAAAAAACAGATAAATATCAAGTAGAAGAGTAGTGTCCTAAAATACAATGTCATGATGCAAGTCTCTAAAGAGGAGTCTGGGGATAAGAAGCTATGCAAAATGTGAAATGTGTTATTGGTCAGACGTGAGCTCTAAAACTGTGTCCATGTAGCAACCAAAACTGGGAATGAAAGCCCAGGATGGGGTTTAAAGCTGTCAGTTGGGATTACAGGTGGGAAAAGGAAAGACCAGGGTTGTGAGAGAAAGACATGAGTGGTAGGAAGAAAGAATGCAATTGGCAGTACTGTGGAGTTGTTTGAGTCAGGGCGTCACGGCTTTAACTTTTGCTGACACAATTTGTTTATCCTACTCATGTATTTGTTGTGTTGTAATGCAAAAGCTGGGAGCTACAGACAAGATACAGCTGAACAAACATAGCTGGATTTTGGAGGAGAATAAAATTTTGCAATCAAAGGGAAAAATAACACTAGTTATGGTATATTATATAAAGAGGGAGAAAAAAAATTGTGTGCAATAACAGCCTGTTCACATGGTTTTCTTAAGCAGTCGAAAGCAGAGCCAACGTTGTCCAATTTGGAAGCTGCTACAAAGTTAAAGCACATTTTTAGATTCAAGAATTTATGGTTTAGAAAAGCAACCCATTACATATTAATCAATCATTAAATGATTTTAATGTTATAAAGCCATTTCCTTTAGTGATCACCACACAACTTAAAACACAGATATAGCAATTGTTTTCCTATATTTTCCTATATTTGTTCAGTTGTGACATGTTCAGTGACTTGCTGAGGGTCAGACAGTTAGCTAAAGGCAAGGACTGAACCAGTGTCCTTGGTGTACAAAGACCTGTGGCTTAGCCAGTTACCCCCTTTCCCTTTATGGGATATAGAAAGCTAATGTAATGTGACCAAGAAAGGATCTACACTTGCAGAACCTGTGAGGCTTTAATACGAATATCTGACTTATTATCTCCCTGAACAACTTGAGCAATTCTCAGTGCAGAGTTTATTGACATTTCTACTGCTGAAGAGGCACATTTGAAATAAATCTGCTGTTTGAAATTCCATATGTAACATTAGGTTCACATCATTTGAATTAATGAAATGTGTTGCAGTGTAAATATTCATTGTCAATGCAGAATAAAGCACTGTTCATTTTCTAACTTGCGCTGTTAGGTACAAGGCAGGAATGAAGCCCATCACAGGGCAGACTCAACCATGTAGGCCAATTCAGCAATGCCAGTTTGCCTAAACACTATATCTTCTGGGATGTGGGAGGAAAACTAGAGCATCTTGAAGAAAACCCACACAGATATGGTTTATAACTTGCAAATGTCACACGGGCAGTGCTTGGGCTTGAGACTTGGAGGCTTCAAGGGAAATTAGTACTGCTATAATTACATCTCCAGAGCCAGGTTCATGCATCATTGTTTTGATTAATAATACAACTTAAATCCATCCATCCTGTTTGGATGATTGCAGAGCCTTCTTGAATGTCAAATGAAGGAATTTTATTGTATGATTGCTGAATCAAAAAAAAAAATGGTGACTCCCATAGAAGAAGGTACAAAAGTTAAGCTAAACGTCCTTATATGACAACCATCTCAAGAGAATTCCTGTGAGAAACAGTATTGTGTATTTTAAATACACTGCTTTTATAACCACAAGAGAAAATGAAATAGACATTTGTTATTTTCTACTACTGTGTTTTTCATTCACTGATTTGGTTCTTCTTTTCTGTATCAGCTATTGGCATCAATCATCTTCTTAAGCTTCGGAATAATTGCCACATTCTTCTGCCTCATCGTGGATGGAGTGTTTATTGCGATGAACATTGTAAGTTGCATGGCTTTGTTTTATATATGTGCAAGCTTTGGCTTTTCTGTAAGTCCCAGCATACACTAAATACAATATGTGAATCAATAAACACAACTGCATCTTTCACACTGAAAGTCACTAAATACATTTACCAGAATATAAAGTTATTGGAGGAATCAGTAAATGGATAGATCTTTATAAGTCTGTGAAAATTCGCTGCTTAATCTATACATTTAAATGAATAAAGATATGTTAATTTTTAGTTTCTGGGATGAACAGTAAAAAAAAGATAATCAAACCTGATACACAATATGTTTATTGTATGCAGACAATGTTTCAAATATAACAGTTGGAGAAAGGCTAAAGCTACAGCTGGATACAATGCCAGTGCATCGCTGAGTAAAATTACCCCACACCCCTCAACCTTGATTTACTTATACTGAACCAATTTATATACTCCTATTACATTACAATGCACACCTTTTGCATATGAGACAAAATCAGTACTGCCAGTATTTTAACATATGCATTCACCATCCTTATTCAACTCAATTCAATTCTTGGACATATTTACTATACTGACAGCACTGCACAACACCACACTCACCCAGAATGACTCATACAAGGCTAAATTTAAACCATACTAATACAAGGAAACATGCAAACAGCGCTGGGATTTAAACCTAATCTCCTGGAGCTGTGTGGCAGCAGTGTAATGATGGTACCCCTGTGCCAGCTATAAAAAATACACGTCCTGTATATGTAGAAGTATTTAGCTGATGGTTATTAAATTTCCTGGATCCAGGAGCATGCACAGTTGTTCTTGAAATTAAAGTGCACTTAGGCTGCAATATGCAGAGGAGGTGTAGTACACAACATCAGCAATGATGAATGGATTTTGCAAAAAAGATGGGCATGGCTGTGGTGAATATGTATTTTAAAAAGAGGGAGGAAGATAGGGTGAAATGCAAGAGTGGAGGAATGGAGGTGGAGATATGCTCCAGAAAGGAGAGGACTGAAGGCAGAATACGTGTGTGAATGAGAGGAGGGTCAGTGGAATGGTGAGGATGCAGGGAGTACAGTTGGTGAAGGTGGATGAGTTTAAATACTTGGGATCAACAGTACAGAGTAACAGAGATTGTGGAAGAAAGGTGAAAAAGAGGGTGGAGAAAGGGTGGAATGGGTGGAGAAGAGTGTCAGGAGTAATTTGTAACAGATGGTTATCAGCAAAAGTGAAAGGGAAGATCTACAGGGTGGTAGTGAGACCAGCTATGTTATATGGGTTAGAGATGGTGGCACTGACCAGAAAGCAGGAGACAGAGCTGGAGGTACTAAGATTTGCATTGGGTGTGACGAGGATGGATAGGATTAGAAATGAGTACATTAGAGGGTCAGCTCAAGTTGGACGGTTGGGAGACAAAGTCAGAGAGGCGAGATTGTATTGGTTTGGACATGTGCAGAGGAGAACTGCTGAGTATATTGGGAGAAGGATGCTAAGGATAGAGCTGCCAGGGAAGAGGAAAAGAGTAAGGCCTAAGAGAAGGTTTATGGATGTGGTGAGAGAGGACATGCAGGTGATGGGTGTAACAGAACAAGATACAGAGGACAGAAAGATATGGAAGAAGGTGATCTGCTGTAGCAACCCCTTATGAGAGCAGCTGAAAGAAGAAGAAGACTGCATGTACAGAATGTAGATGAGTGTTTATTTGTTGTAGATTTTGACGGGGTATTTTTGCACTGCCTCAAAGCTCCATGGGCCTTATGTGTAAATGATACACTCTCCCGTTTCAATGCTCACACTGTGATGTTTAAAAACTAAACTTGGTGTAATACCACACACATTTTCACGCAGACTCATACCATGCATACACGTGTTTCTGCTCGGTTTTGCAAACTGGCGGCACCCAGCATCAAAGCACTGCAACTGTTTCTGTGTGGTTTCCCTTTTGTTTTTTGATTTGCATCCATGACTAGATTTTTTCAAACACACCAAAATTAACTGCATATCATTTACAAATTTAAGGCACTTGATTGTAGTCAATCTGTAAAAATATAATGGTGCAAGGAATGGCCAAATTATTCCAACTATCATGGCTGCTGTGGCATTGTTAGAAGACATTGTAAATAGAAGAATTAGAAGAGAGTGCATATTTAGAGATCATATTGATCCCTTATCCCAGGTGATTGGCTTCTAAGTAAATTTTGATTTCCAAGAGCTCTCCTCTTGGAGCTGTGTGCTGAACTAGGACCGGCTTTACAAAGGCAAAGGAATTGTGCTTCACCTGCACCTTTGCAAGTTGTGTCAACTCTTGGATTTTTAGCCACAGGAGCTTTTCAATGTGAACTGGCTGACTGCTCCAGGTATTTCACAGTCATCACTGAGTTGCACCACGCCATGTGTGTGAGATGGTATTATCTGCTTGTCATTCAGATATATAAGATTTCATTACACTGTGGTTGAACAGGCAGGCATCAAAGCACAATTTGCAGCAATGTCTGGTTTTCCAGATGCAATCAGAGCGGTTGACAGCACACAGATTTCTATAAAGGTGCCTTCAGAAAATGAATTTGATTATATCAATAGAAAGCATTTCCACTCTTTTAATGTGCAAATTATCTGTGATGCGTCTCGTTAATGTCGTGGTGAGATGGCCTGACTCAACTCATGATTCATTCATTCTGAGAAATAGTAGTGTTGGGAACAAACTTGAAAATGGTGTTGTGTGTGATGGCTGGTATTTCATCCAGATACTCCAGGTTTCTATCTGCGCTTTTAGGTGTTCTGATTAAGCTGCCACCCTAAACATACCCTATTTATAACTGCACATTAGTCACCCCTGCAATAGACTGGCTGCTCAGCTGAGGTTGGTCCTTCCCTGCACCTGATGCTGTTGGGTGGACGCAGCTCTGTACAATTCTAAAACTGAACTAAGTGTATTCAGTAAAATGTATAGAGGATGTATTTTTTCCATTTTGGATGAACATCTCTTTAAAACTTAGGATTCCTAACAGAATATACTATATGTACTGTACATCCATTACATCACCTAATTTCACTGGTAGCTCAGTTCCCAGAGAAAGCACGTTGTAGTTTTTAAATATATGAAATATCAGAAACAGAAATATAAAAAGCAGTAACAGTCACACAGAATCATTACGCTGACAGTTATGCATTCATCCATTGTCAGATTTTCTTAAATCATTTAAAAGCTGTGGGTTCCTGCTTTGCATCTAATGCTACCACTACCCATACTCCACTGATATCAAAACAGTGAAAAGGTTCCTGATCACATAAACATTTAAGTTCAACTCACCACTATACTAATACAGTATATACAGTAACATATCTATACCTGATCAAACCCATAAATTGTGGGTTACTGAGCCTATTCTGACAGCACTGGGCATAATGCAGGAACCACCCTCAGATGGCACTTCAATCCACAGCATACTTATGCACAAGCCTACACTCACTTCTATAATATAATATAATATAATATAATATAATATAATATAATATAATATAATACATAAACATCTATGCGTGGAAGTGTGTGTGTCTGTCTGTCCGGCCCGGAAGTGAGAGGTGGTGTCGGGCTATGGGATCCTACTCCGAGGATAATCAAGAGAGGCCAGCATGTCGGCAAAGCGAAACCTCAGAAGAGAGAGATGCCCAGAGTAATTCCTTTCAATTATCTGCCATCTCTACATTTCAGTTTTTTTTCTGACAATGTCAATAGTTTCTAGGACCCCAGGCTTACACAGCTAGTATAATATAATATAATATAATATAATATAATATAATATAATATAATATAATATAATATAATATAATACCGTGACCAAAGCTAGCTCCACACAGTGCTTCTTGTATATGCCCCACATGAGTTATCCTGAATCAGGTGAGCAGGTTAAATATCAAATAGATGTATAAAGTAGTATAATATTATGTCTCTCTTTTTTTTAAACAAAAAAAAAAAAACAATGAATTATGTGTACAGTGGCAGATCTGTTAAATGCGGACCCCTAGTCGATGTGAACAACATTCATTCAAAATGTTTCTAGAGTATTTTACTATTGAAGCTCAGGTCTATCACATGTACAGAGTACAGTGAAATTCTTACTTGCATGTTTGACCAGCATGTAACATGCCACCTGTTATAAAAATTGTGAAGTGTTATTTACATTTCAATAGTGTTACTATTCCAATAACTGAAGATACTTAAACAAATTACCCTGTGTATTGGAAGGCACAATAAATAGCATTATTGCTTCTTAGTGCTGTGGTTCTTCCAGCGATTTTGTGGATTTCTTCTGTGACCTCCAGTTTCTTTTCAGAGCTGAAAGACATCTATCTTTACAGTAAGCTGTGAATGTGCTAGTAATAGTCCAGTGCATAAAAAAGACAAAGTGGTTTCTTCCTAACCCCACCATCATGTGAACATTAAAAAGATGGGGTGAGGACTATGAAGACCGCTCCCAAAGAAAGGAGGATAAAAGCATCTGCTGAATGTTGAAATCAAAGCCAAATCAACTGTCCTTCTAACATTTTGATGTAAATAAACATAAATTAGTATTTTAATAACTCAGCGCATTAAAATAACATTTTTCTTTTTGGGTTACCAGGACCTGAGACCTCTTCATGCAGGACGATGCCAATACTATGGCAGTGGGCATAGCTACCTGTATGAAAATCTCTTTGCTTCGGTGAGTTATTTACTTCTGCAACACAATTTTTGTGTCCTGCGTGTAGGACTGAAGTAAATTACCAGCCAGGATTTTACTCCTTCCAGTATCAGTGAGCATGTCAATGAAAAAGCAAAGCAGTACACAAAGTTACATTAAACTCTGTGGGTTAACATCTTATTTTGTTTATCTAATTTTGTAGGAAACAGGCATGCTCTAAAAGTGCCTGAATGTGAAATGAAAGTCTGGAGGCCAAAGTTGTACAAATATAGATAATTTATTAAATAAACAAATGCCAAGGACAGGTAAATTCAGAAACACCAAAGTAGCAACTGAGCAGACTACAAAAATAACAAAACCTGATGCACCGCTGCCTTTTTAAGTGTCCCAATCTCATCTCCTGTGTCACTCGCTAACTTCACATCCACTCGTCAGTTAAACTCTTTGTACTATGAGCTCAAGAAACTTTACCTAGGCTAGGTGTCACTTCAAGTCAACCCCAGACTTGCTCTCAGTGAGGGGGGCTTCCTTGGTTCTGCAACAGGTACACCAAAGTTAGAGCTTCCTCCAGAGGTCCAAGGTTTTCCCACAAGTCTTCAGCATTCAGTTTCCCTTAAACAGCCAGGTTTCCACAGAAGTTCCTTCTCTGCCTGTCTTAACAGAGATACAGTTCATCTTCATGCATTCCCTCTTTGAACTGTGTACTGCTTGTCAGCCAGAAGAATATGTCTCTCTGCGTCTTCCCTGGTCCTCCTGACTTACCTAAATGAGGGTCCGACAGCCCTAGCAGCTGTTGGGTTGTCTGCCTCTGCCACATGGGGCAAAATGGGCATAGGTATGTCTCTCTCTTTTTATACTGGAACCGCTGTCTCATGACTTCCAAGGCCGAAAAACACACGTGTAGGTAATACAGAATGCCAGAGCTGCTATATGCTCATGTGACTAAAGCCATTCTCTGCTTATTTTTACAGGTGACTTGTCAAGGCCTCACTGAGTCCTGCAACCTTCAAGTTCGCAGCGGTACCTGTTACTGTTGTGACCTGTATGAATGTGCAAAGTAAGTGAACTTTAGACCTTTTGAAACAGCTGAGTGTGCAAAACACTTCATAGTAACTGAGGATCTCTTTAGTGCTCTGATGTTGGGGGAAATTTTGCTGTAGTACAGAGTACCATACAGTTTGCTAGATACAATGCTATCATTTAGGATATGAATATTTTAAATATGCCAATTACATCTTGCACAGATAGGCAATCTGTAAATGAAAACCACGCTACTTTGTACTTCTAAACAGAATCCCCAGAATGGCCGCTTGTATGACACAAGCTCACTTGTGTGCACAAGAGCAGAAGCCACAAAATCACATGCCATAGCGATGTTGATGTTCACTTCAGCAGCAGCAAAATGTTTGAAATTTCTTGGTTTGGGACATTTGTATTGTCCTTTTTTAATTTTTAAAAACAAGCCCAAAATGTAGGAACAGACAACTTTATTTTCTTTTCTTTGTTTCAAACTGAAGTTAAGGTAAATGCAAGCATCACTAATGTCATGTCACCTTGCCAAAGTCCAGCACTGCAGCTCTAGTTACTTAAGAGCAGAGCTGGTCATTTTAATAGGAAAGAAACACCATAACAATGACATTCTTCTAAATTTATAATTGAGCAAACCTAGTACTAGGCACTGAGTGACTTGTAACACCTTAACATTTTAAGATGTATTGTTATGGATCCTCAAT
The DNA here is from genome assembly GCF_016835505.1 of Polypterus senegalus. NCBI lineage: Eukaryota > Metazoa > Chordata > Cladistia > Polypteriformes > Polypteridae > Polypterus > Polypterus senegalus. The sequence goes on along the minus strand of NC_053154.1, from coordinate 147,660,850 downwards.
ACAAAGACTTTGAGGCTATTTGGCCATTTCTGATCCCCAAATTTCAAACCTTGCATGATCTTTTTAGACCTGGACTCCTGCACGTACAGATTCAAAAGAAAAACTGCAAACTGGAACATATTAATACATCTCAGCTTCACCATATCAACCCATGTTTCATAAAGAAATACATTCCACATGTCACTTTTTCTGTTTTTTCTTTTTCCTAAAACACAATTCACAAATTAAATATTTCATTTAAGAACAAAGCTGAATGAAGACAGTGAGCACTGCTGCCTCGCAGCTAAAGCAGCTCATATTTTATTGCCAGGTCTTCCACTATCTGGGCACAGTTTGCACTGTCATGGTGATGTCCCTTCTGTAACTGATGCTATCCATCCATTGCCTAAACCCAGTTATCCAGAGCAAGGTCTTAGGGAGATGCAGCCTATTCCAGCAAGCATCAGGAGGAAGGCAGCAACAATCTCTGGACACACACATAGACACACCAGGGGGTACTTAGCCTCAGCAATTCACCTAACCTTTCTGTCTTTGGATTATCGGAGGAAGCCCACATGATTACAAGCAGAACATGTAAATTCCAGACAGGGAGTACCTGGGACATGAACCCTGGTATTATTGGTGTGAGGCAGCAGTACCAGAGTGCGCCCCTATTAGATACTATATAAAATAAAAATAGGAAATAAGATTTAGTTTTATGAGTAATTAAATATTGTCTATAATGTTTGTTTGATGCCAAGGATTTGGTTACACATTATATAAATAAATCAGTTTTGGCCTATCAGATATTATTTTTGTCACAAGCTCATTCTGTGGTCAGTGAGTATAACCTTATTTTTTTAAGTGTTTCTCAGTTTGAGCTATAAATTACAGATTACATCAGAGCTCTTCAAATATATGATACAAAAACAATAGGGAATGCATGATGAAAATTGTGTATTAAAACAATGATTTTTTTAACTACAAAAACAGTTCAGAAAGCTCAGAAAATGTAATCTAGAAATCTGCTGTGTAAATGTGAATTTGTTTAGGATCAGGTTGATAGACATATATAGATATATAGATACTGAAAGACACTATATAACAGATATAAAAGGCACTATACTGTATAATAGATAGATAGATAAAGGCAATATATAACAGATAGATAGATAGATAAAGGCAATATATAACAGATAGATAGATAAAGAAAGGCACTATATAACAGTAGTTCCACTTTTACATTACATTGCTACACATGAGAATGGGACAGATAACACCTTACTGCAGCGTCATTTGCCTTTTCAACAGTATGGATAAACTCTTACAAACAGCAGTGTCACAGAAGTTCAGTAGCACTTAAGCAGCTGACGGAGGTGCTAAAGGAATATTTGGTGTTATTCTTTTCCACAGTGGCGGGTACCTGAATAATCATTATGAATATGTGGGTGTGAAGAGTTGCCAGGATGTTCTCTCTCTTTATATGAAAATCTGGCTGTTAATCATACTAAATTTCCTTGCGTTCTTCCTTGGCATTCTGACTACGGCAGTGCTTGGCAGCATGAGGAATATGGTAAGGAAATTTATCTCCTAAGCTGTTTTTTCCACTCACTCACACAGTAACTGACCATACAGTATATTTATTCTGTTCATTCTTGTGTTTGCAACATGCAGAGTTAGACAGGCCAGGCCATCCTATCCCCAGCAAGAGTGTCCCTGTTAAATGGTGGGCTGTAAACTGGTCCGGTGAGATGCTGTGAGTGAGTGTACCCTGCAGTGGACTGCTGCCTTACATTAGATGCCTTCAGAATAGGCTTTGGTCCTCTGCAGCTCTTCACGTAAATAAGTGGAGTCAGAAAACAGATTAAATGTTTGGCTGACTACAAATAATGCTACATGTAATACGAAGATAAAAGGCTAGATATGGTAATCAATAGGTGAGTCTCCAAGAGAGCACCTAGCCTGGGAAGACTTCTAATAATATACAGTAATAAATCAACTGCCATATGCTAAACATATACTTTGGCTTCCCGACAAGGCAAGTGAAATTGATCCTGCTACATTATTTCATGAAAGTGCACTGGCAGTATCAGACAAAATCTGAAATGAACACACAATCTTAAGAAAAGCCTGTAGCGTTACAGAGCACAATTCAGTAAGCACATCATCACGGAATTTTCATTTGTTGTGCAGAAGCGTTCAAGATTTTGAGTGCAGTCCATAGGTCTTGCCAGGTTACTAGAAGTATTGCAAGATGGACTCCCTGAGACTTGTCACTTAACCTGCCTGTGTTCCAAATGTAACAAAATGTGTAAATATACTCATGGCCTTGTGGCCTTGGATAAAGTCATCAGCCAGACTTATAATAATCGTGAGAAAGAGTACATGTGGAATACAACTGGAGGTCATTCTCAATTGTCCCTACTAATTTGTCTTTGAGAGCTATTTCTCAGTTATCTTAATTGATATAATTATTAGTAAGTGAACTGCTCCTAATGAAACTTCCAGTATATTGCAGAAGAAAAACATTTTCAATTAATGAAAATGGTATGCATTTAAAATCCAAATGTATAAAAGGAAGGCAACAGGCCAGGGAGGAGATGCACACCAGTTTCAAGAAATCTTTAGATGCTTGCTTCAGGCTGTGAGCTGTGCTGACCCCTTCTAAGCAGATGACACTCCCATTCCTCCAGACAATACATTTAAATGGTTAGGATTTCATGTTTTGCTTTTGTCCTCAGAGAGAACATGTCTCATGCTCTGATCTAACTACAAAGCTGATGGACCCCCCACCATCCCGGCAAAGCCCTGATGACCAGAATCACACTCCAGCACTTTGCCCAAGTGCCCCATTTTTACAAGAAGCTGTAAGTGGAGGATTTACAATAAACTGTTCTGACTTTTATCTACTACAGCCAATGTATAATCCATATGAAGATAATTTTGTCTCATTTTATCATTTTTGTTTTCTAATATGATTACAGTAATGAAACATTATTGGAGATAATAGATTTTTTTTTTACACAAACTCTCTGAAACTCAGTGACTTTCTCCTGATTTAGTCAGAGACTAGACAAGTGGTCAACCCCAAATTGACAGAATACTCTTGTCTCAGTTGCCCACATAGTGCTACGTCAAGTGCCGTCCCATATACGCTTCACCCGCATTAACATATTTGAAGTAATTATGGATTTGACAAAAATTCTCTTTCCAGTCTTGAAACATTAACAGGCTTATTACTTGTTCAGATAGTCTCCTTTACAATGCCATTGTTTGTATTCTTATTTCCAGAACCCAATGCACCACTTTGCTGCAGCGGTTACTAAGGATCAGACTCCCGGAAGCATAAAAGGCAGCACGAAGGCTGAATTGAGCTCGCCGCCTTTTGCTCCACTTTGTCATTTAATGCTTGGTACAGGAAGTGGGTATCTAGCATGATCTGTTTTGCAAGCAGTGTTTGCAACTACGATTTACCTTCTTTTGTCATTCACATGTTACAACAAAGTAAGAATCATAAAAAGAATTATACTGCTGACAGACTGCTTTACTATATCAATGTGTGGGAAATAAAAGCTGAGAACCTCGTCAAGATCTGGACCAGAGAGTAAACCCCCAAAAAAATCTATGAAATAATTGTTGGAATGCAGGAAGTAAAGAATGTTATAACAGAAATGTTATATTAAGGGCCTGTTCATCTCTAAGATGGCTCATCAAGGGTATTAGGGAAGAGGTCCTGTATCAGTTTGTGTTTTTTCCATATGACCGATGTATATTTATTCCATCTAGACTTAAAATTCAGGTGCTAAAAATCCATAGTTACTATAGGACAGCTCATACCTATAAATGCTTAGCTATGTCTGGTAGTGCAGCTCTGTTGCTCACCTGAAAAGGTTCATGGGTAAATAGAAATCTGGTAAGCTATATTAATCCCAGAGGGGAAATTGTCTTATCGCATGACCTTCGGAGGTCAGAGTGCAGGGTCAGCCATTGGGCAGCACCCCGGGGCCTTGCTCAAGGGTTCAATGGAGTAGAATCAGGTACCAGCACAAATCATTAGCCTGACAGCCACCACTCTGCCTTATAATGGCTCTGTTTGAAAGCCAAACACCTTCTGCCTTACTGTATCAAAGCTGGTGATAACATGATGCAAATGATGCCACACGTACAAGCAGAAAAGAGTTAGATATTAGAATGCCAGCCATAATGATGGAAGTGGCAGTCCCCCCTTCGACTCTGAACAAGATCAAATGCAGCTATCGCTAGGGCTGTGTGTACACCACTTGTTTTTGGCCATGTCCACAAAGTTTTTTTTTTGCCCTTGATTTTGCTTCCTGGCACTGTCAATATACAACAGCCACCTAAGGCAAGGGTGCCGTTTCAGTCTTTCATTTTGCACAATAATGAATGCAGATATGCTAGTGCAGCCTGACATGAATTACTTTTGACAGATTCAGGGTACTCACTCACTTCCCTTTAAGATCTACACCTGCAAGTCAGTAGTTCAGTTAAGTAAGACATTTGTGCCCAACCCTCGTAAAGGACAAGCAAGATTATAGGAGTGGAATAGGTGACAGTGGGGCCTGGTGCAAACTACTTCACTTTCCTCAATCCATTTTTAAAACCTGCATTATAAGGTTGCAAGTTACCAGTGCTTCATTTTCATACAGCTTTATTTACTTCATAGTGTCTCCAGGGTGGTACAGTATTTGGAGATGCTGCCTCAGATCCCCAGGGACCTAATTTTGAGTCCCTGTCAAATTATCATTTGTGAGGATTTTGCATTTTCTCCATATGTCTGCATGGGTTTTCTGCCCACATCCTAAAGATGTGCAGTTAGGTCAGCTGGCAGTGTGCATCCTATGATGGACTGGCATCCTCTCCAGTAAAGAGGAATGGAAAAAGCAGCTTCAGAAACAGGATGCGCATTGTCATTGTCCTGTCTGTGTCATCCTTATTGAAGCTTGCTCTGAGATTTGTATAAATAGATTGCAAGATTCTTAAACAAGGTATTGAAATATGTGAGCTGTTCTGCAACAGTGACTCTCAATTTTCCCTAGCTATATATAATCTGTGTAGGTATGAAACTGGTACTGTTATTGCTCAAACAGCTGCTTTTTGGTTCAACCATAGTTAAGATGTTTAACCTATGTAAACTCGGGTATCGTATAGCTCGACGTTTGAAAGTACAAGGTAGCCTCTTTTGACTGTAATATTCATTCCACTAGGTGGCATTAAGAATGCTGTCATGACAGGGACTGAGCTACAGTGACATTCATGTATCCACTTATGTTTTTATGGTTTATAAACTAATCAGTCTTTTCGGGTATTAGGCCCTTTCAAATCAGCTTTACACTTTGGTAATTACTGAATTTCCTGTATTTGGCTTGCTGCTTTCAAACAGTCAAAGACCGTTTCATTTAGGAATGAAAAGCAATATTTTAAAATATGTCAACTACTTTTTTTGGAGCTTTCATGAATCATCAATGGTGTTCTTATATGACATATTCATAGTGAAGAACTGTTTTTTATACTTTGAGAGTATTCAAAAAACAAAATCTGACACAAAACACAACAGAATGTTGTGATTGATCTCCAGAAATGTTCATGACATGCACTTACAGTAGTTCACTTGAGTCTGTTATAATGACCTGTTATTAAAGTGGGTAGAATCAAAAAGAACAGCAAAGTTCAGAAAACAATGTATATTTCTGTCAGCTACCATTTAATCTAATAATAAAAACCACATGTAAAGCAAATCAATTAATTACATTTCCTCATTTTCTGTTTTAATGATTTAGCTGCCTAAAAATCAGTTCAATTAGAAGATGTAAACTCAAAGTAGTGCAGTTTTAGCACACACAGTACATTAATTTTATATTAAGGCCTGCAACATATTGTTGTTTTATTACTATAAAAAAACAAGCAGTAAACGAAAGTACTTTTGCAGATTTATAGTGTTCAATGTGTATATATCAGTGTACTGGATGCACCATAGCAAGACACGCTACAAAAACCACAACTAATCAACACCTAACTCAAAATTTGAAAGGTGAAAATGAAAGAGTCATATCTTCACTCTGCTAAACATGGCAAACCAACTGAGTTCACACACAGCTTTATAGCAAAAGTAAATGGGACTCCTGCCAAGAGAGGCAACACTTCTACACGTACCCTTAGCATTTAATGCTTTTACAATAATATTCTACTCTTTCGGGATGCTCCTGAATATGCTAAAGTGGCAGAAAAAGGGATTTATGATTTTGGCATCCCTAAACCATTAATACTGTATCTATTTCAGATGAACTGCATGTTTTCTTAGAAAAAAACCACATATTTCCCCCTTTAAATTGAACAAGTTATTTCAGAACTGTAGACTTAAAAATAATCTCTTTGGAGTCAAATAAGTTAGGAAAGCTGAACTAAGCAAGTTTTGAGAATAGGTGGATATATTAATGTACAGTATATGCACAGCTTTATCAACCCTCTTTCAAAATGTTTGACCTTTTTGATAAAACAAACAATAGAATTCACAAACTTCATAGATCTTAATACAAAATCATTTTGTTGCTCGAGTAGATGTTTTGCTAGAGCTTGCATCACGGAATTGCACTTCTCATCCTTTTTCTAAATTTGTCCTTTGTCTCTAAAACACAACGTTAACAAAGCCACTGGCAACAGAGCTAAAATCACCACATTAATACACGTGAGATGGCATTGAATTTTGAGATTTTCTTAAAGATGTCCAACAAAAACAGTTTACTTTTGTTCATTTTGAGATAATTTACCTTTTTTTTTTTTAAATTCACCTAATATGTGAAGTGTAAGTATACACATGTAGTACCTTTGAAACAACTCAGTTACTGCTCTTCACTTGCAAAGAAACTGCGTAAATGAGCTGCACTGTTGACATGCCTGCCTCTACGTTTAGTAACTGTGAAGGAAATAGTTTCAGAATAAAACACTGGCGCCTGTAAGGTACTCCAACCAGACAGTTTAAGAAATTTCAAGGAAAGATTCAAACAAGAGGACCATGGAACCGTTCAAGAAAATTGAGACTAAAAGAATACAAAAGAGTAGAGAAGGAGATAAATCATTTCAAAGCCAATAACTATTTATTCCTTTAAATACAACAAAGCTGATCTTTATGAAGTGGAAAACATTTTTTATATATCCAGGACAGTATGCCACAGTGACAACTATGGAAGAGCAGTAGCCTCAATGCTAAAACAAATTAAGTGTTATTTGCTCCTGGTTGCTTAATAGCAAAACAAAAAAAAAATGAACAAACATGAAAATATGGCAGTAAAATCATAAGTGAGATTAAGAAAACAAATTCTCAGTGGAAAACTGCAAAAACCCTTGGCTTAACTCCTTTGTGGAGTGAAAAGACCTCACTGCGTATTTCTGGATGAACCTTATGAAATAAAGAAGTACAATTAGAGCACTAGGTTAGAATTAATACCTGTATGCTCAGCCAGTCAACAAAAGCTCCACATTTTGGCATGCTGATGGCAGCATTATGGGATGCCACTCGCTACAGAAATTGGCAGTATGTGCAACTCTCTAAGGACAACATCATCTGGTGTGAGAAAAAGCCCAGCCAGGGTGAGCAATAAAATAACACAAAGCAGCAGGCCAAAGATAAACCAAATTGACTGTGAAATGTAAAAGTGAATGTTCTTAAACAGCTAATATTCTGACTTCATTCAGACTTCTGACTGTATCAGATGTAATTCTCCTAAATGTGGCATAAAGTCACAGCAGCTGAATGCAAGTCACTGATTCATTTACAGAAGGAAGTCCCCATCCTCAGTCCTGCTATGGTTTAATTTTATTTGGCTCCCCTTCCTGCTTGATATAGGGTGCTCTTTATGCCTTTTCATACTAATACTCCTACATATAGTAATTGAACATATTAAGTATTATAATGCCTTTCATTGTAAACAGTAGAATAAACTCATGTGGCCTGTACAATAAAAAGCTTTGAAACGGATTAATTTCTTCCAAAGGATGTCCTTGTATCTCTGAAGCCTTTCAAGAGCCTGTGGAAGCTTCCATCATGCAGGTTTCCCTCACTTGTTCTCCAGTACATGGAGAGCCACTGCAGGGCAGCTATGAGCACGGATATCACTGTGTTTTTTCCTGGCCATGTCCATGTCTATAGGTTTCCCTTGTATCTTCACATGCACACAACCATGAAAGTAGGACGTACGGGTGCTGGAAGCAGACATTGTCTCTGTGAAAATGTGAAAAATTGTGTCAGCGATTTGCAATTCCAGACCTACCAAGCAAGAACTAGGCTGAATGTAAGCAATGTCAGAGAACGGCAACTATACATTTTATTGGTAACTATTAGACATGATGTAATTTTGTTCAAATATATAGTATAATGTATAAGAATAGCTTGCAATGTAGTTAAAAATAACTACATACACATTTCATGTGGTCATATTAAAAAAAATAAAATTTATGGTAAACATTCTTACCTAGCACTTTGCACAGAGCACAACATCACATAAACCACACAAGAATACAATCTGAAGCAACCAAACTCAAGTTCCTTAAATGAAAACACAGACCAGCAAGTATCTTAATAACGAAGTAAATATATTTTTAGAATTTATGAGGCTGTACTGGACAAATGTCAGAACAGAAAACTTTCTTAAGTGGTACTTGGTAGACATGTTTAGTCTGTTGACTAATCTGCCAAATTAACATTACAGTAAAGACCTGAGTTTACCAAGGCCACTTAAATATTTTCATATAAATCTTTCTTCTATATAGCATCTTCTGTATCAGGTATGATACAATGGTAAGCTATAATGAAATGAGAGAATATTCTAGCTTAGCTGCTTCTCTGAATCAAGAGGTGTGGATACTTGCCACATGTGTACAAGGCACTGTCGACTGAGAGAAAATGCAGGACATGCTGAGGGGATCATGTCTTGTGGAAGGGTCTGGCAATTCCCCGGGAGCATGTTCCTGCTCTGACCCTCACCAGGATAAACGGAGTAAAAATGATGATGGTGCAAAATACACTTATCACCATATAATGTGAGCATACGACAAGAAACAAAATGCCCCCAAAATCTATTATTAGTGGTTATGTAATATGTTTATCAGACTTAGCATACACAATAATAAGTTGGGAAAATCTAACTCTGTTGGACAAGTTACTAATTGCATTGCTTACCTGGCAGGCCTCCAAGATAAATTACAGAGTCTGGATGCTCCCATGTCTCTCGTAGCTGCTGAAATTCACCTTCAGATATAATCCACTTTTCTTCTGTCTCAGCCATTTTAAGAGACACTGTATTATTTGCCAAAGTCAAGCACCACTCCTGACTTTGACCGGAACACAAGTTGGGAGGCAAGCCGTGTGACTCTAAAGTCTTTCCAAAAATAGTTAGGGCCACCAACTAAAATAAAAAAAAACCAGGAGCAGTAGTTAGGGATGCTGCATTATGTAGCCTTACAGTTTGAGCTTCAACCCTAATTCAGCCACTGAGAGTAGGAAGTCTGTATGTTCAAAATGAACTTCTTCTTACACAGCCCACATGCCGGGATAAACAGTCAATCTAAAGTTAACAGGCACCTATGCGCGGTTGTTTTCTGCTTCGAGGCAAATTTTGTCAGGGTTGGGTCCCCCAACCTCAAAACTCCTAAACAGTGATGAGAGGAAAATGCATGGCACAGTGGTTAGTTCAGCAGTCTCGTGGCTTAAAAAATGGTCAACATAAATAAACACAAAAGTGTATTATTACATGTGGCAACATATAAATAAAATCATATGTGAGCATGAATAAATAAATGTGCCATGAAATATATGTACTTTGTTAGTTATTTCTGTGTACTTGTATGACGAATGGGAGAATCATCAGTTCTCATTCACTGGTAATGATTCAAGTTGACAAATTCACGAGTTTTATCTGCAGCACTCCTGTTGAGCTCTGCTCAATCGATTCATTTGTCTCCACATATTTGTTTGTCTACATGAAACAACTCTGCTTCTAGAAAATCGATTTTGTTGAAATCTGGCACAGTTGTTCTTCAAGGAAATTTGTCAGAAGAGTTCATTTTCATTTAGACATTGAAAATACAGTGTGTTTTACAAATGTTTGGAATTTCAAAATCTCTCAATAAAAAGCATTGACAAATTTGCAACATGTCTATCTTAAAACAGAGAAACATTCTTTGACTTCAACAATGGACTACTTTACTGTTTTATACATATATATATATATATATATATATTTTTAATAAGCATAAAATTACAGTGGTATACTGCTTAATCAAACAAATAACAAAACAGGTAGTACAGTTTACTTCAAAATTAATACAGAGAAAACAAAACACAAATTGAAATACAAAGGAAAAAAAGAGAGAAACAAGATTCAGCCCTCAACCGAGTTTCTGAAGGAGTTTTAAACCATACAGTTTAGTCAAATCCCAGGTGAACAGCGCAAGCACACAATCCACACCATTGGTACATCTGCTCACTTTTACTACTGCTTGGGGTAAGATAAATAAATATTAAAAGAAAAAAAACATCTAGAAATGAAAGAAGATAGGAATTATTTAATGTTTTCTCTATAAGAACAGAGTAAACAAACATGTACTCAGAATTTACAGTATGCTACACCATTCTCTGCACATATATCTATTAGAATATCAGAACATTTATGACGATGACAGGCCATTCAGAACAACAAAGCACACCGATCCCATCCATCTAATTCTTCAATTAGAACATTAGTAAAAGTTTGAGTCCAGTAATCCATCCATTTGTTCTAAACCCGCTTGTCCAGAGTAGTGACACGAGGAAGTTGCAGCCCATCCCAGCCGGCATCTGGCGCAAAAAATGAATAATCCCTAGACAAAGCACCAGCCCATCGCAGGGTGAAAACACACACACAACTGTCATTGCCAGTTCCTCTAACCTGCATATCTTTGGATTGTTTAAGGAAACCAGAGCACCCAGAGGGAAACCCATATGAGCATAGGGAGAACATGCAAACCTCATGCAGGGAGCATCTAGGACCTAATCCCAATCTCTCATTTAAGAGGTAGCAGCACTACAACTGTGGCACCTCGCTGCCCTCTGCACATCCAGTGAGTCAGTACCTCTCTCTAACACTAAATTACTGGCAAAGCTCCAGACTTGCTCTCCATCATTGACCTGCACAGCCAACAATTTTGCCTTGAGACAGATTTTAACTCTTCTTCGGTTATATCTCTTATAAATGTTATGTTTATGAAATCTGAACAGTTAGTCACAGACTCTCCAAATCCGACAACTAACAACAGAACATCAATCAATGCCATTTTTACATGACTGCTGTCTATGAAAGCTTTTGAGCCACCAAAAGCCTACTTGTGCTCCATGTTTAACTCCATTGCAAAGTACTGTTAAAAAGCAAGCATTTAATGTAGTTTTCTAACGCATGTAATTGCATTTTATTATCACTGTTACTTCTGAACATAACTCGCTGTTTTAAAATACTGTATTACATAAACAAACATGATAATTCATTCTTTGAAGTAGCTATGTTTCAAATCACTTATTGTCCCTCAACGCACCTGAACTTAATCCTATGCGTATATTTTCAAACTTTTTATAATAAGAACTGGAAGCATGACAAGGCTGATTGTCTGGGACTATTTTCACCTATACAAGCAAAAAAATTCTAAAGTCACCATTACCTGTACAATGATTATATCAAGCCTAAAGTGACAGTTATTTGTAGATATACTCACATAAAAGGTATGTTGAAAATAAATGCCATAAAATGTGTTTTTGATGTTTTTATGATGGTTGAAAAAATGGGTAAGCAAATACAGTTTTACATGGTGACAGACATTCCTTTATTCAGTTTCTTTCAACTTCTTTGCTCTTCACCTATATATTTACACACTTTGTTACTGACCAACATTTCTACAAGCTACTTGTGCTTGTACTTTTGTGTATAGCCCACTTTCAGCTTGTTATTCATTCTCAGAAGACGGACAAGTAAAGTACTACAAATAATGCAAGAATTTAAAAAAGCAGACTGGAAAATAGCGGGTTGGATAATGGATGGACTGGAAAAGTAAGCTTTGTTCAGGTCACATGACAAACTGTGAGACATTAATAGGTGGGCACTGGTTCTGGCTTCAATGTGAGGACCAAATGTCCATCCATCCATTTGTGTAACCCGCTTATCCAGAGAAGAGTCATGGAGTTGCTGGAGTCTATCCTAGTAATCATTGGGCACAAGATGGAAAGAACATCTGGATAGTGCACTGATCCATCACAGTCAAACAAACACATGTATAAACACATGCACGTGGATCAATTTAGCAATGACCATTCACCTAATCTGCATGTGTTTAGAGGGTAGGAAACTGGAGCACTTTGAGGAATCCCACACGAACATGGCGAGAATGTGCAAACTCCATACAGAGAGCACCCAACGACCGAATGTGATAAGGAATTTCAAGGCTAGCTTCAAAGAATGTTCAGAGAAAAGAAAAAGCACACCATGCACATTCCTGATGTTGATATAAAAGCAAAACTAAAATATTCGCAAGTGATGCTTATACATCATAAAATAACACTGATGTCAGCCTGAATGGTCCCCCTTCTTTGTTACAATGTAGCCAGGCTAGGGTATACTTATTACATACTAGGAGCCAAACTTATCACATGGAAACAGATTGGTGCACACATTCACACTCACCTATAACAGGCCACCTTGATGTGTGGTATTTTTTTTGGATCTTTTATTGAGTTTATATAAAATTATGTTAAAAACGTAACATTCCATACAATTAAGCCAAAACTTAACAAAACTAAATTCAAATCAACCCCCACCCATGAGAAAGAGTATTGCTGACAGCCAGAGTAAAACTTTTGAGAGTAGTAAAGAGAGAAAGGAGTCTTTCCCCCCCCAATATAAATGGTTAATTCTAGAATGTTATTGACTATGTCCTGCAAGGTTTTTAAAAAAGGTTTTGAACAGATCCTCTAACTGAGAATTAGATTTTTTCCATTTTCATATAGTATATAACATCAGTTACCCACTGCCTTGAAAGAGGAGAGTTAGGATTCTTATACCTGAGCAAGATAAGTCTACTTGCTAGTAGTGAAGTAAAGGCAATTACAGTTTGTTTGTCCTTCTCCACCTTAATCCCATCTATGTTTACACCAAATACAGCATTTAAAAAATTTTGTCCAGAATGATTTTAATTTGGTGCAGACCCAAAACATGTGGCTTAGTGAAACTGGTACTCAATTGCAACATTCGCTGGTTGGATCTTGCCCTGAATACATTTTGGACAATATTAAATAAGATAGATGTGCTCGATAAAAGATTTTAAGTTGAATAATTTAATGCTTTGTGTGTCGTATTTTAAATTTTGACACAATCAGGAGAAAACAAAAGTACCTATAGAAAATCCACAGAACAAACAGACAACATACAACAACAATGCAGCAGTGAATTGAATCCTACTGCCTGAGCATGGATGGCAGCACTAACCATTGTGCCTACCATAACTAATGTGTCACTGAAAAATACACATTTCATAAAGGAAATTAAATTATATTCTTTTTAAAGCTGCTAGAGAACATATTACATAACGTAGTGGTCTCTGAGTGAATAAATGAAAAACAAGTATGTTCATTACCTGCTGAGTTTCATTTAGGCACAGAGAAAAAGACAGGTTACTTTGAAAATCTAACACAGCAAACAAGACCCCATTGCTAATGACAGGCGTCAGGGACAGCTCGACAGTCAGACTCCAGTTTTCTACTTCTGCTTGACTCAGATTTGTGTGGAAAACTGAAAAAAGGAATGAAAAAAAATGAATGTGGACAACAGTCACAATCACTGCCCTTTTGTGTGACCTAAACTATTCGCAGACTTTTTACGGTTTCTTCCCTGCTCATCAAAACGTGAAATTGCACTAATGTTAATAATTACCATAAGTAAGACATGTCTGTAAAAACTAAAGTGTACAAACTTTCAGATGATGAAACAGCATACACTGCTTGCAAGATGACAATGAAGATGTGTAAAATGAAATGCCAACGTGATGTTAAAAAAAAAAAAGCTTTTGTGGGCCAAAAGTTATCCTAGAAAGTAAATCTTTGGAAAGCTGATCACCTAAAACCGCCTTAGCATTTTTTTAAGTGTATTTTGTAGTTACTAAGGCATTTGATTATATTCAATAAGGCTGCCAGTTCAAAACCTATCTGCGATTCACTTTGTGATGCTAAACAAGTCACTTTGCCTGAAGATGATCACATTGTAAAAAATATATATGAAAAAATATCTAGTACAATAACGTGCTCAATCCAGTTCACAGTCTAGTGTAGCATCAGCCTATACGAAACGCTTGAGCACAAGTTAGAGGCTAACTTTGGACAAATCTCAAGCCCATCGGGGGCACATTAACACACATACACTCAGACAGTGCTAATTTAACCTTGGCAGTTAACCTAATGCACATGTCTTCGCTATGTGGGAGAAAAACTGAAGTACCTTGAGAAACACCCACAATTACACAGTAACCAGGTGCAGAATTGTTACTAAGGATGTTAGATCCATGATGTAGCACTGCTGGCACCAAGATGCCCACTAATATTTGTCTTTGAGAGATCTGGTTGCTCATTAAGCAGATATAATTTAAAAACATGGCAGCATCACCAAATAGTAATGACTAGCCATACATTAATGTGTGGAAAGTATAATATTCAAAATGTGAAAACTATTTTGTTAAGGCTGTATTCTGTCTTGGTCGTTCAATGGATTGGTGCCCATTTATTGATCATTCCTGATGTGTGCATGATACATAATATTCTCCTTACTATACCATAACGTTATGAAATCTACTTAACTCAGTTCAGGGTTTTGGGAGGCTAAAGCATATCCAGGCAATACTAGGCACAACACAGTAATAACCTGTAGACAGGATGCCAGCCTATCACTGGGTTAATTCATTCACACATTCCCATCCATCTACATGGGATAGTTTGGAATTGCCAGTTAATTTAACCTGAACACTGTTATGAATGTGGGAGAAAAATCCATGCAGATCAGGACAACATGCAGACTCCATACAGATGACAACAAAGAGGCATTGGTATCAAATCCAGGATGTTGAATCCATGAGGCAGCAGCATTAAGCATTGTTCCACCATGGTACCCAGCAGTATAATGTACCATTCTCAAACAGGCTACTTCCAGTTTATGCTAGTAGATGGTTGGAGTCCGTCCTGGCAGCACTGGCTGCAAGGTAGGAAGCTGTCCTAACTACAGCACCTGTCATTTGCAGGGATCATATATGCACGCAGCCACAGGGCCAGGGTAGAATTACTAATTAACCCAAGCCTGTTCATTATGGCACTTGGGAGGGAAACCCACACATAAACTAGGAAAAATGCAAATGCCACACAGATAACATCTGGGCATGTGATTCAAACTCAGAATAATGAATCATGAAGCAGCAGTGGTAAAAACTGCTGTCCCATGCTTTGTCACATAAAACAATATTATGTGTATTAGTGCTTCTACCTCATGGCACCACAGTCCTGGGGTCAAATCTAAGCAAAGTCATTGCCTATATAGTAATTGCATGTTTTCCTGCATGTTTTCTCCATCTACTATCTCAAATATATCCATATTAGATCGATTTGTGACTCTATATTACCCAGTTAGACAGAGTGTGAATGCATGAGTCAGTGTGCCCTGTGAAAAACTGGCAGGCAGTCAGCTTGGTTGGGTTTCTGTCTTGCACTTGATAAAATTGGGATAGACCCTGGCTACCTATAATTTACTACTAGACAAAACTGGCTTAGTATAAAACTCCCAGAAGCAAACTGCAGTTAATGTAAATATTTTTTATCACAGGCTAAAGTAATGCATTGATGTAACTTGTGAATCTTGCAGTGGTGAAACTGAAGCCATATAAAATAATGATGAACAGCAAACTAATCTTACAGAGGGACTCAAACTCAGCAAATCCTGAGCCAGGAAAATAGGAGCCAGGTACAATGGTGTCCCAACACTTTCGACTCTCTGAAGATTCTATGGTCTGGTAAAGGACCTTGGAATCCTGTTTCACCCAGTCCCAGTTTCGAAGGCATCCATCCAGGGAAGGATTTATCTAGAAGGTGAGAGTACACATTGAAGTCAAAACCCCATGATAATTCCACAACACATATCTAAACTACGGCATGAAAAGAGGGCACATTTAAAAACTGCTGGTCCTGATAAACTCCAGAGTTTGTTTCATGAGTAGAGTAACCAAATTTACATTTTTTGTTTTGTTACTAATTTTTTCGCCCCTCCAGAACAAACATGTTAAACAATTTGTTATGACATATAAAATGAATCGAGGGAATGAGAGCTGGGAGATATGACGTTCAGACTTGAACTTGCTACCTTTAATCAAAATTCCTGACATACAATACCTCACAAACAGTTTCATTAATACCAATTTGTCTGATCTTTTCAGAAAAAGAAGAAAATGTTTTTACATTTCATATTAGCCAGATTTGAAATGGCATGGATGACTGGTAACCTATTCATGCCAGCAATTTATCAAAGTGGGCAATGACATCTGACCCATCTCCCACAGTGCAGGTAGAGCCAATCAAGTCTTGGATGAAACTTGAAAATCTGCTACTAGTATGTTTTGGGTCATTGTCATGTTGCATGGTCCAGTTCCGCTTCAGCTTTAATTTTCTAACTGATGGTCTCACATGTTCTTCAAGCACCTTCTGATACACAGTAGAATTCATCGTGGATTCTATGATGGTGAGCTGACCAGGTCCTGCTGCAGCAAAGCAGCCCCAAACCATGACACTTCCACCTCCATGCTTCACAGTTGGTATGAGGTTCTTTTCTTGGAATGCTGTGTTTGGTTTATGCCAAACATGTCCTCTGCTGTTGTGTCCAAATAATTCAATTTTGGACTCATCTGTCCAAAGAACATTATTCCAGAAGTCCTGGTCTTTGTCAACTTTATCTCTGGCAAATGTCAGTCTGGCCTCGATGTTTCTCTTGGAAAGCAAAGGTTTCCTCCTTGCACACCTCCCATGCAAGTTAAACTTGTACAGTCTCTTTCTGATTGTAGAGGCATGTACTTCTACATCAACAGTAGCCAGAGCCTGCTGTAGTTCTCGAGATGACACTTTAGGGTTTTGGAGACCTCTTTTAGCATCTTGCGGTCTGCTCTTGGGGTGAACTTGCTGGGGCGACCAGTCCTGGGCATGTTGGCAGTTGTTTTGAAAGCCCTCCACTTGTAGACTATCTTCCGGACAGTGGAATGGCTGATTTCAAAATCTTTTGAGATCTTTTAAATCCCTTCCCAGACTCATAGGCTGCTACAATCTTTTTCTGAAGTCCTCTGACAGCTCTTTTGTTCTCACCATGGTGCTCACTCTCACTTCAACAGTCAGGAGCACACCAAACTAAATGTCTGAGGTTTAAATAGGGCAAGCCTCATTCAACATGCAGAGTAACGATCTACTAATTATGTGCACCTGGTGTGATATACCTGTGTGAGATCTGAGCCAATTTAAGAGGGAATACATGTGAGGGTGTCCTATCTTTTCCTCAGTTAGAATAGGCATTTTTGTAGAATGACATTTACAGAAGATCTTGAAAAGACTTTTCTTCAGTTTTCTTTGTTTAGTTGGATTGTTACACAGTTTTAAGTTGAAACTGATTTTTGTTGTTTTACAAGAAAAGCTTGTGAATAACATAAAACCTTGTGAACTTCCCCTTGGGATTAATAAAGTATCTATCTATCTATCTGTCTAAAAGCAGCCATCAATCTAACTGCAGCAGGTTTAAATATGTGGGCAGCACAGCATGGCAGCAGGTATTGCTGCCTCATAGATCTAGTATCTTGGATGTGAATTCTAAACCCACATGTAGCGGTGTAGCCAAGAATTAGTTGGGGGGATGAGAAAGTACATGAATCATAATTCTTTCTACTATAAGTCAATTGTAACCGTCAAACATATTCTGGAAGGTTCAAATCCAAAGTCTCCCCTCAGCTGCAGTTATGTCCAAGATACTATCCATGTTGAGTCTGCACATCCTCTCCATGTTTGAAGGGTTTTTTCTCCCACATCCCTAAACATATGAAGAATAAGTTAATCGGTGTTTCCAAATTGACAGTGTGAGATGTGCGAGCAAGCAATGCAATTGACTGGTGTCTTTACCAAGGCTAATTCTAACCTTGTGTCTAGTACAACTGGGACAGACTCCAGATCTCTGTGATGCTGAATTGAATTAAGTGGCTTTGAGAATGTTATGTCATTTAAATTTTAATTGCCCATCTCAATTGTCTCACTCACCACGAAAGGCACAATATTAAGTAACAAGTGATTTGACATAAAATACTAATTTAAAACAACACATTGCCATTCACTTTTTTCTAGTGCTTTGTTACAGAGATTACTCACATGCACTGGCACACTTATGTTGGGCAGTAATGCTCCAATGCCAATCTTCAGGACTCCAGTTTCTTCTTGGAATTGGGTGATGTCTCGTAGATGGTTCACCTTAATGATGTCATCATTATCCACTGACACGAGTATGAAGGAGTTTTTTATTGCAACAGAGATCTGGGGAAAGGGAAACAAGAATACTGTCTGCAGTATCAACAAATCTGTAGATCTATGCCCTTGGGTACTAGTGTTATGTGGGAGGCTGTCAGACATGGAGTCTAACTGGGTGTAGTGTGGATAGAAAGATGATTAAAGAAAGGAAACTTTAGGCTATGCTAATTTAGTAAAAACAGGTTAAGACAGGTAAAGATGTCAGTTGCACACATGAGGTCAGCTGTGATTATAATGCCACATTACAATGCCCAAAGGTCAACACCACCAGCCATCCAGATTAAGCCATCTTTTAAATAAAAAATAATGATAATATTGTGTATATGTACACTGTTAAATAAACAATTTTAGATTCACTAAGCTTCAAGACACAATAAACTAACTTTGTATAGATAATGACCCCTATGCTTCCATGGGTGTTTTTTAATCATAGATAATGTTTGAAAGCACAGTTTTTGTCAAAACTGCTGTTAGACAAATGAAAAATGACATTTAACAGTATGGTAATGGAATTTAAGAGATTTCTTTTTATATATTAATTCAATTCCTCTTTCTTGTATAGTTTAAAATACGGCACTTATTTTTGATAACTAGTAATTATGAATTAGGGTAGTAATTTAAGGCAACGACAACATCTGCTACGTTTTAAGGTAATATAATTCTACTCATTAATCATGGCACTGGATTTTTCACTTTACTTTGTATACATCACAATATTGACTAAAAATCTACAGAATTACTATTTGGCATTTTTAATTTACAATTCCTCATAGATAGGATGCCAGAACTTGGGAGCCAACAGACCTATTTTCTACCTTTCCTTCCTACTAAGTGTTAGATTACATTATTAAAACATCATTAAAATACCATATTTAAAAAAGGAAGGAAAATAGAAGCAGAGAATAAATTCTTTTCTCAGTAAAAGACTGCTTTCAAAGCAAGTCCAGATTTGTGTATGGAAAGCACCAAACACTAGTCCACATGTGCCCATTTCTAAGTCAGGTGATCGGTATGGCATTCTACTGTAGTTTGGCTTAATGTCTGAGGTGACATTTAGTCTGCGTCACTGAGTCAATGCATGATACTGAGATAGTCAGCACACCTGCCTGAGCTCCCAGTATAGAAATAAGGGTATAGTCATGCTATCTGATTAAGATTTTTAACTCACTTGTGTGAAAGTGAAAGTGTGAAAATGGATAAGGTACATGAGTTGGTGATTTTGATTGGTTGGGTCATACCCATGCTATGAACAGACCAGTTGCCTTTACATAGGCTTGCTTACATTCTTATGATCTTCTTCATAGCAAGTACATATCATATACCTGTACTGCTCACCACATCTAGTGCCGCAGTTTGGGCTAATTTTTCCATGCAATTGTTTTTGGAATTGGCTTTTATAATATGGATTTTAGTTTTATTTATTATTATTTTTGTATTATTTTGACAGCTAATATTCTTGCCGCATATCATGTATGTGCTGTATATTTCAATTCATTGCTATATTTAATCATGTATTGTAAATTTTACTTAGTAGATTTGCAACAACAGTACAACAATCACTTTAGTTCAAATCTTAACCCTGCCTGGAAGAATCAGCAGGTTTTCCCTGTGTGTACATGATACTCTTCTTTCAGTATCCCAAAGGCAACAAGGTAACATTAACTGACCAACATATATTGACCTATTATGAGTGAGCAAGGTTGTGGAGTTGTGACTGTAACTTATAATGGACTGGCATCCCATCTGGGGTGTGTATCCTGTCATCTAAAAATGCAATTAGCATATTTTGAAAATTAATGAAAGATAAATCTGTATTAGAAAACTTAAAAGCATAAAATTGTGAAAAAGTAACACAGTAACCAAAAAAGCTATAAAAAGGCTTCAAGTTACAAAATAAAGTTACATTCTAAATACAAGTAATAAAGTTGCAGCTATAAGAAAACTGAAAAATTAAACACTTTAGTAAGTGATGGCGTGTATATATATATATACACATACATAGATACATGTGCACGCTCGTGTAAGACGCGCACCCTAATTTTTACAAAGTTAATTCGCGAAAATTGTTTTGCTCCGGGTATGACGCGCGTGGCGATTGTATAGGAAGCGTTTAGGGCACGTTTTCCGCGAAATGCCCTTCTGTTTTATATTGCGAGACGGAAGTTTTTCTTTCTTCCGTCGCCAATCTCGAACACATGACTCTGGAACACCGTACTTTACACCTGCTGCCCTATTTCCTATCTTCTCTGCTTCCAAAATCACTTTGTTTTTCTCCCGCCGTGAAGGAGCGTAAACGCTTGCTGCTATCCATGCTGAATGACGACGCCAAACTGATTCAAAACACGAGCGAGCGAGCGCGCGAGAGCCCAAGCAGAAGATGTAAACGGATTACATTTCCTCGTGTATGACGCGCACCTGATCTTCTAATGCTAATTTTGTAATTTTCGGGAAACGATGTGCGCGTGGTATACACACTGTGTTCGTGCACACATACAATAATATAAAAGCATGTACACAAACTCATAATTTTAGAATCACCAATTAACCTAATACACACATCGTTGAGATGCAAGAGGAAAAGCACATCTCCCAAGGAACAACACAGACAAATACTGAGAGGAGGTGCAAACTCCACACTCGCATTGAGCAGGCCAAGATTTAATCTCAAGTCTCCTGAAGCGGTGAAGTCCTGTTGAATTTTATGTTTTCAATAAAACTGAGATGCTGAAGAAGCAGGTGGTTAACTGCACAGAGATATTAAATTAAGTAACTGAAGTGTATTGATTAAGTATAAAACAAATGTGTAAGCTTGACTGACCAATTGCGTCATCATATATGTCAAACTTAAGAAAATGAGTAGAATTTGACTAAAAATGAGTCGGATTGAACCAAACTTCAAATACAATTTTGCTTTAAAGAGGACTTGCAAGATTAGTAATTTATGATAATTGTATTGCTACTCTTTGATATTGCTGTTACTCTTTGTTTAATACATTTTATTAGTTCCATATAGACAGTAAATAAGCCAGTATTAACCTGGGAAGCCTTAAGGTTGGTTTGAGAGGTTTATAAAAGTAGGTGTGCAATTAAGGATATGTATGTTCAATGTGGTGTATTTTTCATTACGGTACTTACACTGTGTTATATTACAGAAAGTTTATTTTTAAAGTGTATTCCTAATGTTGCCCAGTTCTGAAGAAGTAGAATAAGTAGCAAGAGAAAAAAAAGATCTTAGAAAAAATAAAACACTCGGTTTTATTGACCTTTGGTTTGTTATTTTCTTACTTTTTCCACAATGGCATTTATTTAGGAATGTGCACACAGTAGTAAAGATTTTGATGTTAATATTCATGTCAATATTAACCTAGTACATGCTGGTCTATTTTTATAGGACTGATTAACATCGATAACATCTATCCAGTGTAGTTACAATAGACCAGCTACGTATTTAAGCTCCAGTTACTGACTGAGATGGAATGAGCAATGCCATTTCTCTTCTTGCTTGTAATATTTTTTCTGTGTGGACTGAAGTTGACAGGATGTCAATGAGACACAAAAAATAGAAATTTGATACCTGAATTATTGTTGCTACCAGAACATAAAGCTTATACTATACCCGCTTCCAATGTCCATCGTTAATAACTCGTCCACTGCTGATTCGAATCAAAGATGATCCTTCATGAAGATGTATTTGTAGAAACCTGTCATGTAGACTTAAGAGAAACCAGCTTTCCTCTGTCCTCATGTTTCCATGAAAGATGATACCTTCAGGGTCAAAGGTACGTAGTTCAAATGAGGATTCAAAACTGGATTAAAAAAAAAAATTAAATGTAGACATGGTGTTAGGACAGAAGGTAGTTTGTAGTTTTCTACCACAGCCATAATGTTGGTTAGCAGATTAGCACCTCTAAACTAATCTGATGTAATTATATATATCCACAACAGGCACCTAACCCTGACTTATGTCCATTTCTGGACTGTACAGAAATTAATTCATCAAAAGATCTAGGAAAAATATTTTTTATTTAATGTAAACACAGGTCATTTCATGTGCTGTTGCCCAAATCCTTTACAGATTAATTGCCACTGTTTTAAATATTTCATAACCTTTTCCTGGCATATATTTTCTCCCTCTAGCAAACTCCATACCATTTATTGTTACAGTAACAGAACTGTATAAAAGAAATATTCTTTGAGACTATTTCTGAAAAAAACAAACATGACAGAATAAATATAACTTAAGATAATAATGTTTTTCGCTGGAACTATATACGGTTAACTTAAAATGTTACTAAATACATACATACGTACTTTGATATTTGTAAATATAATTTTTCTTTTGTAATATATCATATCTCGGTTTTGATACATCTGTTCAGATATGTATTCAAATATAATGTTAACGTTACTGATCCAAGGCGGCCCTCTGATGTTTCTTAAAAGGGAAATACGGAAAGCAAATATGATAAAACGTTTTTAATTATGCGTGTTTTCAAGATTGGTGGAACTGAGGGAGATGCTGCAGCCTCACAGCTCGAGTCGATGGTAAAAACCCTTGCCAAGTAACTGATTGTGTGCACTTTGCCATTTCTTTGTGTCCCCATCCCAATGAAACGACTTAAGTGAACTGACATCGTGGAAATGATGCAGGAACATCTCAGAGTGTGCCTGTGATGGACTGACATCCTGCTCAGTGTTTGTCCATACCTACACCCAATGCTGCCAAAATAGGCACCAGCTCCTTGCAATCAATAAGAATATTTTGAAAATAAACATGTGCTTTGGAGACAGCACTTAAAACAGATAAAATATATAGTACCTGTGAATATCAGAAATCTGAAACTGCAGGAGTGGTACTGCACCAGACTGCTGATTGCCAATGTACAGGACGCCTGGAGATTTCTGGTTCTCAATAGCTACGCATATATCTTCAGGCTTAATAGAAACAATGACATCAACATTTTATTATTAAATAAATCTGGTCAATGTACAAGCACCTTGACTGCATGACTCTTCTGAATAAACTGTTATCACATATAATCAAGGGCTTAGGGCTAATAAGTTACCATAGCGATAAAAATGGGTTCTTTAGAGTTTAGTAACATGCAGTTCTAACATTTTAATTTATTATTGCTCAGTTTATCAGTTTCTGATTTTGTTAGGTTTAAGGTTAGGGTTTAGTGAACATCTGAAATACATACTCATTTTCACAAGGAAATACCTGTACATGAATCGAATTACTCATTCAGATGAGACACTTTGATATGTAAAACACGGAGATTATGTATATCAAATAAAAAAGCAACAACATGTAATTCATATTCATACCATCAATAACATATAAGTACCCATTTTATTTCCCCACAGATACTTGATTGTTTCATCGAGGAGGTTGTTCCCCTTGGTGATTTGAGCCCAAAACACTGCACAAAAATTTTATATACTGTCACCCAGTGTGATCTGCACAATAAAGCTGCCATCATTATATACACAGTATGTATATATATATATATATATATATATATATATATATATACACACACACACACACAGTATAAACACTTTAAATTCTTCTGTCTGTAAATTAAAGTGATTACTGAACAGCACACAAAAAACATTTGACTTTAATCTTCTGTAATACCTAAAGCATCCTATATGTAGGTCAGCAAAAGTAAAATGCAAACCAGTGCCATCGTGCAGCATCCTGTAAATAATTATTGATTATTTGACTGACACCTTTATTCAAGGGAACCTACAACATTTAAGATGCAATTGGAGGACAGGTAAAATGAGCTTCTCATGACCACACAGTGTCAGTAGCAGAATTTGAACCCTCAGCCTCATGGTTTGAATTTCAAAGACTTAATCACTACATCATTAAAATTTAGAACTGACCAACTAATCCTACATTCATCTATCCATTATTGAACCTGTTTAATTCAGTTAAGATCCAAAACAAAAACAGAAAGCAAATGGATTAACATGCCATACCACACAAGCAATTAGAAGAAAATGGCCATTCTTTAACTTCACATCCTAATAATAATCAGCATTCTAGCACAGGTACTGAAGATTCTAAGTTAAAACACAATGGTATACAGGTAACAGCCAAGAAAGCAAATTATATAAAAGTTTTAAAATATTATCTAAATAATAATAATATTAGTTTATCTGTTATGTCAAGGGCAAGCTATATATATAGTGGCTATATGGGATCTTTAGACGTTTATTTTCAGTATGGGCCTAGCCTTAGTAAAACTTGTCAAGAATTGTGCCTTGCTGCTCGGTGTTGCGAAAAAAAAGCCCATAAAATAAAAAGGTAATGAATTTGTGAACTTTATTACCCCAAGTACTGAGCACAGGACAGCATATTCCCGGACAGAATGCCGATGAACTCTAAAAAGGCTCGATCAAAGCGAGGGGGGTTTAACTAACACGACGGCAATTCTTAGTAGTGTGAGGTTAAAGTAATAAGCCATGCGAGAGGGCATTCCAACTGCACATACGGAACCCATAGCGCAGAATCCAAACGATATTGGATGTTGATGTCAATTCAGAATCTCCCAGAAGGAACACAGAACGGCCCCACTGTGGATGCGAGGACTTCGGGTGTCATACACACGACATAATAAGAAGGGAAAAAACAAATACAGCCTTCAATACTGCTCATGTATCTGTAATAGGGTACTTTACAAATACTTTTGTACTTTAAACAACACCTTATGTGAACGGCCCTACGCCTGCAAGGATTGTGTCTGCTTCAATTCCTAGCCAACTCTATTCAACTTCTTTATGTTTTTGGTATTGAGGTGCTGATTAATATCTATGCACCATTCACGAGTAGAACATCTGCTTCTACATGTTTGGTATATCAGTATTTACTACAGCTGTTTTCTAGAATTCAAATTCTCTCGAAGTTCTTTGTTAAACGAGCTTAAACGCATTATCACGTTAACAGTTTAAACACGTGACTGAAGAAGCCGACAAAGAACCAAGCGCCTTGATATGTGCGCTTTGCGCAGTTTACAGTTCGTAAACATTGTCTCATAAACACAGAATGATCTGATTGGTCTTATATTGCCGGATTGATGTGATTGGTGATTTTTAATACCTAGAAGGATGTACGCTCCAAAGTGCTGTTCGACTTTACTGCTTTGTCGGTAAACTGAGAAATGAGTCGCGTTTAAAATAACAAATGAGGATAAAAAAAAGTTATATATAGAAAACCAAAATTGGGTATGAAATATGTGACCGCCGAGAGAAATACAGTGTACAGTACGTCTGGTGACCTTAATGTTAACCAAATGCCTAATGATGCCCTTAAAATGGATCATTCAACTTGTATGAACCTTATTATTTGATGAGACATACCCTGAAAGCAAGTATAATTTCCTTTGCTTTAATCATCCTGTAGCAAACAAAAAAAAAAAAAGGCCGAAAATACGTGCAATTTCCATTGGGAGCTTTGTGTAATGCATTTATTTGTCACTTATTGCTTAGTAACACAAGCAGCCTTTGTTGACGTTTTGTTAAATATTAGCTTGACTGTGTTCGAAATTGTTGCCTTTGGTGCTATTGGCTGATAGATGCGTCAACAGTAAGTAGCAGGGGTGTCCATCTCGGATCCTGGAAGGACTACAGGGTCAGCAGGTTTTCATTCTAATATTTTTTTAACAAGTGACGAGTTTGGCTGCTAATTAACTTATTTTGCCTTAATTTTGATTAAGACTCCTAAATTAGCAGCCAGACAATAATGAGATACAAAATGAACCAACACATGACCAGCTAACATTTCCATCATACAATATCTGAAAGTAAAGAAAGATAAAGGGCTCAGAAATGGTGATCTGTTCCAGTCTCAAAAACATATTGTCCCATATTTACAAAAAATAACAAGAAGGATTAGCTTGTAATTAAGAAACTGGTTGGAGTTTGAGGCCCCAGCTTAGCTGGTCCTCTGTTAGCATCTCGTTTTTGTTTGGCTGCCATTTAAGGGAAATAGAAGTGATTCAGAGGATTGAGTGACAAAAAACAAAGGAATTAAAATGAAGGAAATGGAAGTCAATCAACAGCAGAAAATGGTCACTGCTTAATAAAGTGGCAAGAAGGAAACCCTGCAGCCCTCCAGGACTGGACTTGGACACCCCTGTTCTAGCATTAAAGCCATCACTTCATTATTCTAGGCTTCACAGTGTCAGTAATAAAACCCTTTAATTCATAAATGATCATAGACAAGTGCAGTAGAGGTGCTGAGAAAATGAAAGGCATAAGAAAAGTGTTACCTTTGACAGGTGCCTGGTTTCTCCAAGGACTGAAGAGCCCAGTAGCCACAGTAGTAAAGAACTGACTTTAAATAAAATATCCATTTCTCTTTCCAGTGAGCTCTGTTGCCTTCTACTCAAGGACTATGCAAACGCCTCTTGCTGAAAGATGCAAAATGATGACCCTCAAGTGAAGAAGAGCTTACTTGTGCACAGATGTCTATAGTCGGAGAGTCTAAACATGAAACTTTGCGTCACGGAGGGGGTGACATTTTTAAGAATGTCAGTAAGTGCATTTTGAGAAAAGATTGGAAGAAACAATCACAGACTAGGCTAATAACGGCAAACGATGGGAGGGGAAAAGTCAGCATATCAAAATAAACATTGTTATGCTTGTGTGCTAGACAAAATTGAGCTGTGCCCTTAGCTTTAAAGGTTACAATCAGTGTGAAAAAAACACTTCAAGCTGTTTTGCAGATGTGTGTTCTTTTGTGCAGGACTTTACATCTAAGACTTTGCAAACTTAAGTAAATCCTTGTCTTTATTTCTTTGCTGTTTCAATTTTTTGTTTGCAATCAGTATACTATTTTTGAATGACTGCACTTCAATGACCTGCCTGTACAGATTGAGAAAATTTAAGTGAAAAGAATTGTATTCTCCAGACAAACTAAATAAACTATTAGGTGGTTGTTCGTTAGTCCATTAATTTTTGAACACACTTTTTCCTATATAGTGATGTGGAAACTGTTGCATAATAAGGCAGAGTCTTGTACAAATGAAGAACTAGTATCAGATTGAATGCAGGTCTTTTGCAGGTTATCTCATGCACATACACACACCTGTTTGGATCAAGGCAGCCATGAAGAAGAAAATGCATTCTGCAGATTCACACAGACATTGACAAGACTGAGAGCTGAACCAACGTCCATGGAGGTGTGAGGCGGAAGCAGTATGTACTGCACTAGTGTCAGTCCTGTTCAGGCCAATCTGAATAAAACTGTAGAGTTCACGGGGAAACTCCTAAATCATCCATGCAACAAGTAATGTAATCATGCCTTGTTTAATAAATGGAGAGTAAGCTTCATTCGTTTCATGATTTTCCCCCTTTTCTAAAACCTTTTAATCCATCACATAGTTCCTTGAATACACTAGTGGCCTTATAATCCTGACATGGATGAAATTGTATCCACCCACCTATCCATCATCTAACCAGCTAATACAGCGGAGGGGCACAGAGAACAGGGGCCTCATGTATAAACGGTGCGTACACACAAAAATGTTACGTAAGAACGTTTCCACGTTCCAATCACAATGTATAAAACCTAAACTTGGAGTAAAGCCACGCACATTTTCACGGTAGCTCATACCCTGGTTATAAAGCACTTATTTACATATGATGATATCATTTTTAAAATGAAATTTAGCAAAATATGTTTATCATATTATACAGATAAAACTTTAACTTCATTTAAATAATCTATATTGTTAATAATTAAACATGTGAGGACACGGTGCCACAGCGCTAGCAAGGATCTGGTGCTACGTTCCTGCCTCGTGCTGTATTCTTGCTGGGACTGGCATGACACTGGATGGATAGAATAATTTAACATGTACTATGAAGATATTTCAATGTTCCTTAAAAGTTTTGCAGAATCGGCGTTCAAAGCTTACAGATGGCTTAACATCTATCACAGAGCCGATTGTGTGGCGATTGGGTATTTGGAGAAAGAAAAGGAAGGACAGGAATTGTTTAACAACATACTTTAACTCCTATCATCATGAAAATGATATCACGTATACATCTCAGTATTTTAATTATTCAGAGAGCTGTAATATTACAAATGTAATGGATTCTGTGTCCTGTAGGAGGAAAAGAAAGCCAGTTTAAGAAGCAGGTAGTGATTCACACACATAGAGCACATAGAAGATCAAATACAAAACAAAGCATTTAATGTGTTACTTTAGTTATGATGGGATTGAGAAACTAGTAAATTAAAAGATTTTAAGATGTTTATTATGTTCTACTTTAATGACAAAATAAACTACGTGATTAAAGTGGAAATTTAGAAATTAAAGTTGACATTTTGCGCTTTTTCCCACTGTGCGCCCATTTTTTTTTCTTTTTATTAGGTACACCTAATAAGCTTTCATATGACACTCAAGACGGTGGGCTACAACTCACCTTTTCACGGCGACTTTGATATCTGACAACTTTTTTATTTCAGGCACGGTGTGACTTTGTCAACTTGAGCTTTCGAGTTTCTCTGACACTCTATGTCACTCGATTAACTTCCTTTTGTTGTTTATATCCCTGTTTAAACCAACAAATAGTACGTTTTCCTTTGTCTCCACTTGGTATTCGCTGATATTCTTCTATTTTACCCCATGCTTTTGCCATTACCCTTTCACAGAATGCTGAGGTTAAGGGCTATTTATATTGATTTGCATATTCAAAGAGGCATAATTCTCGGAGGAGATGGGGCAGGACAGCAGGTGTGTGCACGTGCGTTACTTTTCATGCTGACCGGAATTTATGTAGCGGAAGAATTTGGGTGAACACACAGATTTATGCATCAGGATTTTTTTGTGCGTAAGCTCATTTCCGCTTTTGTGCTTACGCCATGTTTTAGTGCGAATTCTATGCATGAGGCCCCTGGTGTCTATCCTGGCAGTACTGTATAAAAGGTGGAAACCAATCCTGGACAGAAGAGATAAAATTCCCTTGCTGCTTTGATGACATTTAGGTGTTGCTCTGAAGCAGAAGGAAAAGATGAAGTTTGACAACACTTAGACAAAAAGAGGCTTCATCTTTTTAAAAATGTGCCTAGCACAAACTTTGGAGCTCAAGGACCTCTGTGAGGCGGGATGTGTTCAACTTTACAAGTTCAGGGAGAAGCTCAGGACCAACAGACTGTGAACGAGCCATTTTTATCATGTTTGATATTTCCAGAGCCTTTATTGGGACTTATTTGAAGGAAAAACATAATCTGCTGGATAAACTATATCTCACTTTCCTATTTATTTCCATGTCAGCATATACTCCCATTAACCAGATATTTAACAAATCTGCGCTCTTTACCTCTTCTCACTGCCTGCAA
Organism: Polypterus senegalus; assembly: GCF_016835505.1. Classification (NCBI taxonomy): domain Eukaryota; kingdom Metazoa; phylum Chordata; class Cladistia; order Polypteriformes; family Polypteridae; genus Polypterus; species Polypterus senegalus. The sequence continues at coordinate 147,630,896 of NC_053154.1, read as the reverse complement.
GAGGAAAATTGGGTCAGAAATGTTCTGATAATCAAAACTGCTGAAGGCAACCCCATTATTGTCAGATGCTGTCTTTTGTGTAGCAGCTTTACCAGTGCGAATTTTCTAATAGTTCCTAACTAGAATAGACTATTACTTTTTCTAAGTCATTTGTGTTTTGTAAAGAGTGCCCTTGTACTACTATTAAAAGCATTCATACCTGTTGTGATGTAAGATTTTGCATATAACTTGATAAATGTTTTGTATGTCTTTATTTGTAATTTAGGCAAAGCAATGTAATTTAGTGTTACTTTGGTGAGAGGCATTCGTGTTTGCACCCCGAACCCCCTTCTACGACTGAGTCTAATTGTAATTTGGGGGATGTGTCTTAAACCAGCTTGGCGAGTGTTTCTTTGCTAAAGTTTTTCTACCCCTGCAAGTAGGCTAAGGTGTACTTTAACATATGGTCTTGGGGTGGTTGCAGGTGTTAAGATGTACTATTTCCACCCATTGGTCATATGGCTGTTTGGAATTGGCTTGTCTCAGAGGACTTTAAGTACCAAGATGTCCTATTGGCTGTAGGGGTTGGCCAGAAAACCTATAAATTTGCTTGCTCAACCACATTCTCTCTCTTACTAACCAATATGTTCTGAAATATATGTTCTCTCTTGTTAACAACTGATGAAGACCATCACACCATGAACTGACAAGAACAGCACAATGAAGAGCACAGCTTCAGCCATATTGAGACAGACTTGAGGCCTGTTCTGAAGAAAGCTTAACACCAATGATGCCTTAACTAGAGACATTTTAAGTAACTACAAGTCTGTGTGCCACCTGAGTTACACATCACCATTTTATCAGGTTGTATGGTTGCCAATATTCAAATGCACTTTGCATTTTGTTATTATTTATGAATATTACCAGTAATACATTACAGGGTATTTTATGTGTAACTTAACTCCTGCTTGCCTTTTTACTACATCTAATTGCCTGAGGTTAAAGATATAGAAGGAGGTGGGGATAAGTTATATACAGTGGTAAGTCTGTGAGATTAGGCATTCTAAGACTACATATTAATAATACAATAAGGGAAAGTAGAGCAATATATATATTACTCTACCAAGATAAAACAGTACCCAATGTAAGTACTGTATTTTGACATTAAGGATGCAGCATTTATATTTAGGCCCAAGAGGCACTCACTTGGAAATGGCCACAAATTAGCTACTCTCTGTAACTGACCCATCCACTCTTCAGACCCAAACATGTATTTCTGTCCCGGTATGTCTACTAGTACAGTACAAGAACAGTCTACCTTAACTGGTCGTAAGGATGCACTGAGGTTGAAGAACTCCTCGGCAACTCTTAGCCCAGCAAAGGAAATTCTCAAGGCCAAGTATGATGACACCATGGTGATCGATCCCAACCAGTCATCCTTTACAATTACCAGACTCAAAAAGTTTGTCAAGAACAAAACAATACACTGCAAGTTTTGTTGACTGGTTAAAAAATGCGGACTTCAATGCCCTGAGGGCTGAGCAAAACAAACTTCAGCATCTTTCTGGGTTGGCTTCAGTCTCACTACTTGGATATACTGTATCTTTTCTATGCTCAGAAATGTCTGTTTTGTGGTCTAAAAAAAGAAGATGGAGCTCACAGGGATAATCTTAGAATCATGGTTATTCTGCCAAAAGCTGAGAAAGGTAATATGCTACAAATTTTTGAGTCCCATTGGCAGCTGTGTTTTCCACAGCTCTCCAATTTCAAGCCCAAGGTCCTGTGATGTGACCATATTTCCAACGAGAATGGTGATGATACTAATCACTGACCTCTGGTGATTGTCAAATTTTCAAGATTCTCAAACTGGCAAATTATGTTGTGAGAAACACAGAAGGCAAAAATCCAGCCCTCCCAGAATGCACAGGCCTATAAAGCAGTGTCCCAGGGCTGGTAAAAGCTCTTGACATCTTCATTCTCACCCTCCTTTTGCATTTGGTCGATTTTGCATAACAAATGAAGGTTCACAGCAGCTGTTCTCTAATTCGAAATTGACTTTGGAACTAATGAAAATCTGTCTTTCGACTGGTACCTGGCCTGACTGTTTCCTGTACTTTTAATTAGTGGTACAGACAGATAGATTGATCGATCAAACTTTATTTGACCCCAGGATAAACCTGCCTTTTTACAGACGCTCTTTAGATAAATAAATACATAAATAGATAGATACACACAAGAACGACTAAAAAGAAAGAAAACATCTGACTTGGCTGTCACAGTACAGTGAGGCATTATGTAGACATATTGCTGTTGGTATAAATGAGCCCCAGTAGTGTTTCTTGACACACGTCTGTTGAATAATTCATTGGCTGAAAGTTCTCAGTGGTATCAGTTCATAATGACACTTAGTTCTGATAGCGCTACCATAGATGACGTCTAACTTCTAAATACCCGGTAACATGATTTCATTCTTTTAGTCACTTACACATTTAAGCAATTTGGTAGGAGTTGTTCTTTTTTTATTTTAATTCTGTTAGGAGTATGGTGTGGGTTGCAGTTTTCTAGTATCTGCATCAAGCCAGGAGCAATTTGTTTTTATTCCTAAATGTTCACTGAGGTTCCAGTGGGTTTTGAGGGAGTGAGTTTTTGGATATGTTTGGTGAGCTGCTTACACTTCTCTGCATCCCTGCATTGTTACATTTTTGCATATTAAATTCATATTGTTGCTTTTTGTGTATTGTCTCCCCTTTTTTTTTCTATAATAGTTATAATAGTCAATGTTCTCTTCTTTCTTCTTCTAAGCACTTCTTTCTTTGAGAGATGGGGTGCAAGTGTCTTTATAGGAAGGTTGAACCTTTGAATTATAGGTCTTTGTTCTTGCTTGAGTCCATTCAATATCTTCTGGCTCAAGAGGTCTGCAGAGGGTCCTCTGGAGAGATATTAGGTCATATCTGATTTATTGTATACATTTGTTATCAGATGAAGTTGAAGCAGATCCTAGTACAAGCTGGATTTCACTCAGTTTGGAAAACAAGTGTGGGGTTTTGTGCAGCTGAATGCCTGCATTACTGTTAAGTCTCCTTTCTTAACAGGCCTAGCAGAATGTACAATCCCAACAACTATTTGACAACTATCTTTATCTTGAAATCACTTGCTTCTCACTGTCTCAACACATCCTTAGCACTTTAGTATAATATACTATAATATAGTTGTGACGATGTGGGTTCTGGCTCCACACTCCCTTTGATGTTTGGGAACCCTTGAACCCAACACCGTCGATAATGTAACCGAGTGAGCTAGTCAATGGAGGCAAATTACTGAGCAAGGGGAAGGTAGAAAGTGCAAAAGTGCTTTTATTAAAAACCAACAAAACAAGTGTTCATAAATAGTGCAGATCTTCATATTCATTAAATAAATAATCCATAAAACGAACGTGGGGTAAAACCAATAAATAGAAACACAACAATCCTTTAAAAACGAAGGTTAAAATCTTCTCCTGGAAGCAGTCTTTAAAACAAAAACAAATCCGTGCTTTTCTGTATGCGTCTCACCTGCTTATCCCAGACGGGCTTAGCAGCAGGCAAGACGCTCTCTGCAGCTGCCCTCCTACTTCACACGCCGAGACTGGAGACCTCCCGATCCCTGGCTCGGTATGGCACTCATCCCAGTCCCGAGACTTGATTACCCCAATAGCCAGGTCGCTCATATTGGGGACTCCACCACCAAGCCTCCCGACTTCCGCTGCCTTTCCGCGGCCTTCTGCGGCTCGTCGCTTTCACCTTGTCACTCCCGCTACCAGATCGCTCAGCGGGAGCGACATCTACACAAACACCTGGGTGTCGGCCTAACACCCAGCTTCCTCGCAGCTGCCCACGGCTCGATGGCGCCACCACACGCCTCGCGTGTCCGTCTCTCTCCTGCACCGCTTGCTTCCACGCTCCCTGTAACCTCCGTCCTCTCCTTTCTCTCCGATCGATTCTCTCTCGAACGTTTCTTTCTTCTCCTCTAAAACCGACTCGCTTCTTTTTAAAATGACGAGGGCCACAGCAGCTGCAGCATTAGCCGGGACAATCATGAATGTGGGCAGTTCCTCACCTGTGCACTAGGTGAGAAACGCCCACACCCTATGGATCGTCCCACGGCCCACTATGGCCCAACGTCCCCTCACTAAGCCGCGAGCACATTGATTTTTTATTTAAAAATGGCCTTTTCTCAACGAGCTGTGGACCCATAACACCACATTCCACCCCGCATAAAACTCCGGTTGCATGGGAAGGCTCCACACCACTGCCAACCCAATGCAACTGGAGCTCAGGTCCACAGCTCGGCCACTCTACACTGCACTACAACCAATAAAAGCACTAAAACAATTCCCAAGACTAAAACAAACCCAAGCCCCTTCATAAAACAGGACATTAAAAGAATAAGAACTTTAAAAGACAAATAAAACGACAGCAATAAATAAATGTCCTTAAAAAGCTCAGTCTCTTAAAATGTCCTCCTCCGGCTTGGGTACGTGGGTCCTTCCATACAAAGTCAGTTACCAATCCCGCTTGCTGCTCTGTCTCCTCTTCTGGCCTCCACTGCTAGCTCATCCCACCGCTGCCACCAAATGTGACGATGTGGGTTCTGGCTCCACACTCCCTTTGATGTTTGGGAACCCTTGAACCCAACACCGTCGATAATGTAACCGAGTGAGCTAGTCAATGGAGGCAAATTACTGAGCAAGGGGAAGGTAGAAAGTGCAAAAGTGCTTTTATTAAAAACCAACAAAACAAGTGTTCATAAATAGTGCAGATCTTCATATTCATTAAATAAATAATCCATAAAACGAACGTGGGGTAAAACCAATAAATAGAAACACAACAATCCTTTAAAAACGAAGGTTAAAATCTTCTCCTGGAAGCAGTCTTTAAAACAAAAACAAATCCGTGCTTTTCTGTATGCGCCTCACCTGCTTATCCCAGACGGGCTTAGCAGCAGGCAAGACGCTCTCTGCAGCTGCCCTCCTACTTCACACGCCGAGACTGGAGACCTCCCGATCCCTGGCTCCGGTATGGCACTCATCCCAGTCCCGAGACTTGATTACCCCAATAGCCAGGTCGCTCATATTGGGGACTCCACCACCAAGCCTCCCGACTTCCGCTGCCTTTCCGCGACCTTCTGCGGCTCGTCGCTTTCACCTTGTCACTCCCGCTACCAGATCGCTCAGCGGGAGCGACATCTACACAACACCTGGGTGTCGGCCTAACACCCAGCTTCCTCAAGAGCTGCCCACGAGCCGATCGCTGGCCACCACACGCTCAGCGTGTCCGCTCTCTCCTGCACCGCTTGCTTCCCACGCTCCTGTAACCTCCGTCCTCTCCTTTCTCTCCGATCGATTCTCTCTCCGAACGCTTTTCTTCTCCCTCTAAAACCGACTCGCTTTTTTTAAAATGACGAGGGCCACAGCAGCTGCAGCATTAGCCGCGGGACAATCATGAATGTGGGCAGTTCCTCACCTGTGCACTAGGTGAGAAACGCCCACACCCTATGGATCGTCCCACGGCCCACTATGGCCCAACGTCCCTCACTAAGCCGCGAGCACATTGATTTTTATTTAAAATGGCCTTTACTCAACGAGCTGTGGACCCATAACACCACAATAGTATATTAAGCTTTAAAAATCTTAATAAATAAAAAAGTAACTAACATGCAAAATAAATGTAAGGTGCATAAGGTGATACAGTAAATAAAAATTGCACATAATAATATTAAAAAATAGAAAAGTGCACATAACAGAAACTAAAAAAATAATAAATGGCTGATAAAGGTACATTCTGCTGTATGTCATCACCAGTTATGAGCACTTTGTTCTCAGCCTTGACAGATGTGCTGCTAAGTGCCGAGTATCTGTTCTGGGTCTGAATTGGCAGCCTGGGTGCTGAGGGACTACATTTTGACTTCTTAGACCCCTCGTCTCACTGTTATCCACTCGTCTTGTGGCTAAATTGGTGCAGCTGATTTTCACCACGCACTGATGACAGTGGGGTCTGGAGATACTGAAGCCAAATCAAAAATGGCCAAGTTGTCTGAATAAACCAATTCAATCCAATTTTCAGTTTAGCTAATCGCTATCATGTTCCTAATGCTGACCTCAAAAGTGCATATTTTTCCAACAAACTCTAAGTTAACTATACTTATATTGTATACCATATTTGGTAGGTGAAGAGGTCTGTACCTTCAGTCAGACAGTCTAAGCTGTACTGTACTGGAGGACACAACATATACAGTAAAGGTGCCCTTGCTTCGACAGGCAAAGAATAAATCAAACTTGTGCTTAGCACTAAGTTCATCATTGTCATGGTGCTTCAGTCGATTTTGTGCATTCAGAATTTAGCTGGTTCACTGCAAAACACTCAGGCCATTGGCTTTGTCTCCTAGTCAGATATCAGCTTTTATTTCAACTGTAATTTTTGTTTTAGTGATAGATTCAATTACTTTTTTTGCTCCATGTAAGTAACCAGCTGTTCTTCTCTGCGAATGTAAAACACTCCATTTGTTCGTTTACATTATGTGAGAGCATCCTGCATGGGCTTATTTTATTGAATCAACATTACAGATTTCACTGCTACTGACCCACTGTCCTGCTTCTTCTTTTCCTCCTGTTGTTTTCTTTTCTGCTTTTTGCCTCCAGAAATATAAATCCATTTCATGACTATATTTAACGTTACTAAAAAAAAAAAGGAACATTTATTGCAAACACTCTCACCAAGGATATTGGGGCCCCAATTGGGAGTTACTAACTGTGGTGACAGTGTTGTTGTAGTGTGTCAATGCTATCCTTCAAAGGGGTTTTGGCAGATTTGTTATTGCAATGAAAACTGACATAAACAGATGTCCTCAGGGGCCCCAGGCTGCTGTGCCATCAGTATGCCTCTGGTCCAGGTTATGCCATAAGGCTGCACGTTTCTGTTCCAACCAATTTCTATTTTTAATTGAACACGTAGCCTAATTAAGTGAACTGTTATTTCACATTTTCTGTGTTTTGGAGTCAATATACAAGTTTGGTAAATGTTTATTAGTATGTACCAGTCATTTATGTACAGTATGTTACACTGGGATACCTTAGTGTATTTAACCTTGGTTTTAAAGATCATTATCATTTTTATTTTGCTTTTTGAGCAGCTTTTTATAAAATCCATTCTTTACTAATGAGCACACTACTGAGTCTGACACGGAAGTATTGTAGTTGTAGCTTTTCATCATTCATTATTCTTTATCTTGTGTTAGTGAGAGACTGCCACAATCATTCTGAATTCCAAATAAAAGAAGAGAAAAAACATCAAATTAAAGGAAATTAGGCAGAGGTAAACTGACTCGCTGAACTGGTCAGAACAAAAACCTGCAGCTGCATAGGCTCCACAGGACCAAGTGTAAGAATGACAGGTCAAACCAGTGCGTCCATGCTCAGTGACTACGGTGAGTACATTAAGACAAGAAAATTATTAGTACAAAAGAAAAGGTACAGTATATTTAGCGTGCTTTTCAAATGCTGCATTTACTCCTATAAACAAACAACTGTCTATTTGGGGAATCCTTGGGTACCACCGGTTTGACTTTGTGTCGAACGAGCTGTTTCACACAGAGTCTCGAATGAGGCACATTACCTACACTGTAAGGGAGCATCAGTTACAGCACTATGGCCATGTGGCGCGGTTCCTTGAGGGTGATCTGGGTTGCAGGACTCTGATTGCTGAGAACCCGAGAGGCTGGAGTTGACCAAGGGGACACCCACGGAACACTTGGCTGCAGGAGATAAATGACCATTTCCAGAGGGTGTGACTGGACTGCATCTCTGCCTGGGGGGTTGCCAGGTGGGATCTCAATCTGTTTCATCATGTGGGGGTGTATTGTGCTAGTGCATGCTCTTCTACCTGACCTAATAGGTTAATTTATTATATAATCCAAGTCAAACTTGTCAAAACATGACTTGCACTCCAGCTTTTAGTCTGATTTTAGCACCAGACAGACTATAGCATGTTGAACTTCAAAATAACCTTAATTCCAAAAAGACTTGTTTGGAAAGCTCTGAACTGTCTTTCTTCAGGGTGGAGATGGATTACCAAGATCCTCTTGATGTTAACTTTTCACTTTTTACTACGAGCGAGCAGGCCATTTATTTTACAAAAACATGTTTTTCTTGTTTTCCTCTGCTCTATGTGAATTATATTCCAAATGTAACACAAGTCATTATTAATTTGTTTCATCTCTTTGCCCTGCTTTGACAATCTGTGCAGTTCTTAGTGTGACATATAGTAAAGAGTACTATGTATATACAGTAAAAACAGCTATTAAAAACTAGAAAACTGAAGATTTTAGACGCAGAATTTATATAAATTGTAGAAAACACATGTCTGTTTAACAGTGATTTATTTAGCTGTGGAAAAGAGCGTTATATACATGTAAAGGCCCTCAAATATGAATGGGCATCACTGAAAAAGGCTCATTAACTAAAACCAGGCCAAAATAAAGCTGAAAGACTCTGTAAAATTCTTACCTCTGGATAGTGTTGAGCAGCCCTACTGGATACATGTCACAGTGACCTTTTCGACAAATCCATTATTTAGAAATATAGATTTTGGTACGCTGTATTAATAACCCCCAAGGAAAACTGTCTTTTAGCCTGTGACCTACGGAGGTTTAGAGCATGCATATAGTGTATACATCATATATTATTTCATATGACAAAATAGTCCTGATATTCACCAGAATTGCATTCAGTAATTTTGGTGGAATTAAATCCCACAGGATCACATACCTTTAAGACTCATGAAAAACACAACAAACATGGATCCAATATTTAGAGAGGAGCAACATAATTTCTTTCCCACAGTGACTGCATTATAGCAGAATTCTCATTGTGACCTTGCCCATAAAACAGAGCCTATCTTATCAGTTTCCCACTATTGGCAGCTAGTCCTCCCTTGAATAATCTTACTGTTATGATCAGCAACACAGACTTTAGCTAGGATTAGTGACTTGGGAAAAACCTGGTTTGTTACCTCGTTTGTCCTTAAATTCAATTTTGCAGATTTTATTCCTCAGAGCCTACAACCATGAGTTTTCAGTATAAAACGGATGGTTATGTTTTGCAATAAAATGTATGCAGTGATCTTGCCCAATACCAAAAGCAATAAAGTAGGGGGCAGAGATCCATCCATTCACTTTCAAGATCCAATTTCACCTGTCAAGGACATGCAGAGACCGGTAGAGTATACAAGTCCTTCACAAAACCACCAGTAACCACTCAATATGGTATCTTCAAGTCACCCTCTAAGTTGCCCTTTAGACTAACAGAATGTATTTAGTTTAGGGTGTGGGAGAACATGCACACTCCAGACAATCAATAGCCCAGCTCAGTATTAAAATGTGATATAATGCAACAGGGTGCTGTTATTCAAATGCCTCATTAACATAATAAATATAGATTATTTGCGTCCATCCCTTCATTTAGCTTCTAAACCAGTGGTACACTTCAGTTACATCATGTCCCACCACTCAATAACACCAGGCCAAAATAAGCTGAAAAATGTTCTAAAGATTCACATCATTGGGATGTAGGAGAAAATTTGATTATCCAGAAAAACCCAATACAGAGTAGATCCAGAGAGTGTAAACACACTCCACATAGATAAAAACACAATGAGCAATAGAACTCAGGAGTACAGCAGAAATGATTCTTTTCTGAGTGGGCTTTTAAAAATAAAGTGTCACCGGGAGCCACAACTAATCATGGCAGCACTGAGCCTGAGGCGGAAACTTGTCCAGGGTTTGATGCCGCTCTATCCAGGTGGTTCGTTGTCTGAAGGGTGTGGCAACACGCTATCAGTGCATGCACAACTACTGCAAGTTACACTTGTGTACTGACCTATATTCGTAACTTTTGCCCAATTAGTTTGCAGATGACAATAAATCTAACATGCATACCACCGGGATATGGGAGGAAATCAGTGTACCTACAGGAAAAAAAAACAAAAAAAAACATGTCCTTATGTGCAGATAAGAGACTACAAAACAAAGGGTTGAAAAGGTGTCTCACATCCACTGTGTTGTCAAACATTTCAAAAAGTATGTTAATGGCTATCCTGAATCCCCTTCTTTCCATGTGTGACATCCCATCTCAATTTTATTTTCAAATTCTGCTTCTCTTTTGCTTGATACATTCTTGGCTCAGATGCACAACTTGCACAAAGCTGTTCTATCATGGTTGTAGATTTATGCAAACCAGTTTTAAAGTTTAGCTATTTTCTTGGTATATTTGCAATATCCTGCAGTTTATGATATCAGACTTCATGGTCTTAGGTCAGTTAAACCAGATGAGAGAACAGTGTATCATCACAGACAAGATTTTTTATTTTTTTTGTAAATATATGAAATAAAGTAAAATCTGCAAAGTAAACCACTTACCATTGTAGTTACGAATATTAGTAATTATCCCATCTACTTGTTCTTTAATTGTCAGGAAGACAAGCCATTCATAATGGCAAGACGATAAATGTTGTTATTATGGTACAAGTGAAGCCTTCATAGGAAATATCTGATAAGAATGCTAAAGCAATAAAACTGTGTGACAAAATGAGTTTGGATGAACATTTTATTTCAAAGTATTACTAAATGTACAGTTTTAAAAGATGATTTTACATTAAAATATATTTGTTAAGAAAATAAAGTTTAAATAACAAAAATGTATCTGTACATAAAAATTAGTTACACAAATCAACTACACTAAACATAATTTACTGTACAAATATGTAACAAATTATTATGGTTAATTTGCATTGAAGAAAAGTTGGCTGCTTTGTACCAAATATTTATTCTTAGCTGAGCTAGGTTATTTACTTTTAAATTAAATGGAGAATGTCTTTATTTTTATAAAAAGTAAACATTTTATATATTCAGGTGTTGCTTTTAAAGACAATTTAAGTGGGTGCTTTTCACTTTCAATTCCAAATAATTCATTTACAGAAAATTAAGCATTTTTCATTAATAATACACATACACAAGGATTATGTTTACAAAGCAAAACCGGCAACATTAATTTATTTGCTTTAACAGAGTTGATAGTTTAGTAAGCATACTTCAAAATGTGAACTTCATGGGAACAGAAAAGTGTACCAAAAGAATGCAGCTCTGTGGGCAGAGGTTAAAGTACTTTTAATAATTTTAGATATAATCATTATTAACCAGATCTTAAAAATGCTCTTTTACCTTTCATGCCTTATGAGTGATAAATGAAATGCACTTACTTTACTACAGTGATCTTTTAAAATGGTCATCAGACCATCAGAGCAGCACAGTGGCCTTTACTCTGGCCTGGCATACGCCTGCTTAGAGTGGCAATGCACCAGATGTTTTCCAGTGGTTAATGAGACATAAAACAAAGAACTGGCGGGTTAGTATCTCATAAGCAGAAAAAAAAACATAATAAAAAACTCAGCCCAGCTACAGTATAAACAAAAACACAACCATTTAAGTTCAGAAATGTAATCTAATTAGACACAATGGGTTCATTTTTTTTCTTTTAGTTAAAAAAATAATCCTATAACAGCTGGAAAACAAAAAAAAACAACAATGTTTCTAAATGATAAAAAATTAACTTTGCTAGTTATAAATTGCACAAAGGTAAAGCATCTGTACCTTAGTAGTTATTATATATCCTTCATTTAATAGTAAAAGTACCCATTCACTTCTGTTCCAGTTTTAAAAGAGTTCTGGAAGCCTGAATTTATTTATTTATTTTTTTATAATCAGTTACCTGTATCAGTGAATTCCAAATATGAATCTAAGTAAGAGTCGTCACAGATAAAGATCAAAGAAAAAGGTAGTGCATATATTCCTTAACCTTCATCTTACATGGGCCAATTATTTCCATTTTAAGGATAAACTTAATATCCTTAAAATCCCATCTTCAAGGCACATATAGCATTTTAGGCAGACATATTACACTATCCCTATCTGAGATTTGTTTTTTTCCCCCTTGGTATAATATAAAAGCCTAATAATGGATGTCTGACTGCAAGCATGCCTACCAAGTAAGTACCAAAAAGCCTGAGAACTCTTCTCACTTTAAAGACTAAAATGAAATGAGCCATGATTGCAACAGTAAAAAGATCCTCTTGCACGGGGCACAGAATGTTTTAAGCAATATTCTGCTGTTATTATGAAAACTTTACCTTCATAGGCGAGGGCATGGGTTTATATATATATTGCAAATGACATAGTAATAAGGCTTACTTCCTGGAGCTGCTGGTAAGCATCAGTAGAGAAGAATAAAGTCATGTCTGAATGAACCTGTGAATGTAGATGCCAATGTTCAATCACTCAGTCAAAGGCAGCACGTAAATCCCTATGCTGTAACATATAGAATATAATAAAATCACATGCTGGTATTCCATACATTGCCTTGTAGAAAACCACACATACTAGGTAAAAAAATAGAATAAATTTTGTGATTCCAGTAGCCTATTTGTTTTTTCTTTTTGAGGGAACTGACTTTTTTTATGCAGTAGGCAAAGAAGGATTCACGATTATTATATTTATTAACAAAAGCAAGCAATAATTTATAAAAATAGTTACACCGTAATTTTAGGTTAGAACATAGTACTTAAAGTAAAGCTTTTTATATTTATATTGAATGTGTTATGTAAAAACAATTTTGTATTTTCTGATCTAATATAAATAAGCTTTAAACAGGTTTAAGATTAATAAAAAGTTGAAGTGCTTCTTTTAATTTCTCTGCCAGTTCAAAAGCAACTAAGGAAAGCACTGGCAGTTTATAGGATTTAAAAATATGAAACACACTGCATCCATTGCTACCAGCTGACCTTGTTGGCAGAGGCCACAATTCTACTTTTAAAAACTGAAATGTATTACATCCAGGGCCTGAGCATGCACACTTGTGCCATATTGCATTATAGTTCTAAATCGATGCAAAGGCTCTGAGGGTGGAAAATAAACTGAGCTGCACGCACTACAGAACCGATAGAATCTCTTACATTATGACTTTATTCTGACATTTTGGCAAAGGTCAACTGCAGCTTGCCAAGTGCACTTGTGAACTATACTGGAGCATATTTCAGCAATTGTTCAAGTTATGTAGTGAAATTATTTTAAGTCTTTTAAACCTATTTCCTCAATTCTTGGGTACATTATGCTTGAGTCTGAAAACTAAGGGACCCTGTTTCACTAGTTATTTTAATATACTTGTCTTCTGAATGATGTTATGCATATGAAGTATCTACTGCATAGTAAAGCAAATGAAATTATTGGAGTTCAAAACAAGAGGAATATATATTGAATTTTATATATATGTACTGTACTGTATATATGGATAGTGCATCATGAATGGACACACTGCTGAAGAAAACCTTTGCTGCAAGGCAGGAAGGTTTTACTTCTTCCATACAGCACATAATTTGAAATTCAGTTGAAGCAAACTATTTAGACATAAACAACACTGCCACGGAGCTAGTGGAATATAAGCATTAAACAATTATTAAATGCTTCTTTTATAAACATAAGTGCTTGACTATGGGTGGAGGCTAATAGGTTTCCTTTCCAGTTAATACGATTACTAAAGTTCAAAATATAAAAAACATAACTTGTTTGCTGATTGCCCTGCAATGCAGGCTGGTGCATACAATCAATCACTGTATATGGCTGTCCAAAATTGATTAAATGCTATTGAGATAACCCTAACAAGAATATCTGATATGGTTGAGGACCAATTTCAATAAAGTATGTCAATTAATCCAATTAAGAATCTGTAGTGTAACTATGCCCACTGTTTTTTGCACATTTATATGGGGCAGTTAATGCACAAATACCATGGCATAATTTGAACATAATGATAAAACTACACTATGCTATCTCCAAAAACAATGAGGGACTATTAAAAAACAAGTTAGTTATAAAAAAATCTAAAGAATTGGCTTCTAAAGAAGGTTTAGTACTACACTCAAGCTGCATTGTCACTTAGCAATAATTAATAAAAAACAAAAAAACTTTCTAAGTAGAACTTTTTTTTTATGTGGATGTGGAACACTGATGTTTATCTGTTCAACAAACTATAACAATGAAAGAAAATAACATTTTGGCACATTATCTGATGGGTCAACTACTACTATACATAGATGTTTTCAAATCTCAATTTTCTGTACGATAACTTTAACTTGGCACTTAGCGTAAAATATTTGCTCACAGGAAGGTAGGTGCAACATTTTAAATTTAATATACATTTATCACTTTTGGGTAAACAAATTAAAAATTTTGGTCTAACCAATTGTATAAAAATTGTGTGCCATCTCAGGTAGGTTTCTTTTACGTAGTTTTGAGAGAAATCTATATTAGCTTTTAAATGGCTAGAAAACAGCATATTACCACCAATGGCCTGAATAACATAAGCTTATTCTTAAAGCAAATATCCACAGAATCCATTTAATCCTTTTCAAAATGTCACTTCTTAAGTAGACAAAACATGTTTCAAGTTTAAATGACAAAAAGCTCTGCTTTGGCATTAGAAAATGTTATAAAAAATCAACAATATGCAAATACATATCTATACATACAACTACAATTGTTTTTACAGGAGTCAGATCATGTAACTGATCAAAATTAAATAGATACAAAGTATCTGAAAAGTTTGTATTCGGAGTACTCCAAATATCTAAAGTGCAAATTTTGAAATTCAATTTTGTTTTCATGAAAGGAATGGCAAAAGTAAACAATTAAAATAATTTAACACAAATCAGCTAAATCACAAATAAGGCGCATCATTTCTCTTCTCAGTCAGCAACAAATATCAAAAATACACAAGAAAATTGTAACACACAAGCTGTAAATCGAAGCATTTTCATTCCCCTTATAAAGCTTTATATTAAGGCTTCATAATTACTGGCACATTTTAAAATCTTTACTGTAACAGAACATTAAAGAAAACCAATTTACCTTAGCAGCAACTTAGATCCCATTACTTAACAAGACTAATGAATGTGCACAAAATGTCTGATGCTATTTTGTATTTTTTTAGGAAAGTCAAAACAAAATGCATGCCATCTTATATTCAATTGCACTAAAATAAAAGAAAAAGAGCATCTGTCTTATAAAAGACAATTCAATATAAAAAGCCAAAATTCTTAGATACACAACATCCATTAAAGGGAAATCCGGTCTGATATATGGCATTAGATTTAAGCAGAGTTTTCTCTCAGTAGCTGCATTGTCAGTGCAAAATGAAAAACACATTCAGTGTTTCTGACCATAATGGATAGTGGTAGTCATTTAAATAAGGAATTCCAGGTGTCTCCACAAAGGCATAATTCTGCTTCTTCATACAGGATGTAAAAGCTTCCCCACAATAGGATTTTCCCTAAAATAAAAACAATTAGAATGTCTTCATAATGTATTTTTTAAACACACTGAAAAAAAAAATCAGTAAAAATAATGATAAAGGTAAAAAGTATTTCCAGTGATTGTGCCATTTAACAAGGACCTTTCATCTCTGGAGCAAAACAGTTGTCTTTCATGTAATAAACCTAAACTTTACACGATGAGCCTTTTATTTGAAACATAACATCCTGAGACTCACCTAATCTAATTCAGGGTTGCAGAGATTAAGTGGCATTTGAATACAAGGCAGAAATCTTTCTTGTACATGGTGAATGTTCATCACAGGGCCCACAAATGTACCTACTGACGACACACTTCCATGTGGTCATTTTGGAATTGTGAAACAACTTAACAAATACATCTTTGGGGATGTGAGGACAGAGCTGGAATACTCAGAGTAAATGTCCACACAGGCATAGTGAAAATGTCCACACTGCACACAATCAATTACTGAGTGCAGAGTTGAAATCGAGGATGCTAAACCTCTGATGCAGCAGTTCTGACCACCTTGCTAATGCACTGTCCAAAATGAACACCCTGAACACTGACAAGCTTAGATTAAGCTAAACAAACAGTTAAAAAAGAGGTATCATTTTCCAACAATTTCTGAGTGATTCCGAATTTTGACCGGTAGTGCATGTTAGCAAGTACCACCAAAAAAATAATGGTTGTTCTAACCTGTACCTTTGTCAGATATGGGTCTGTTTCCTTTGTAGCAAGTTCAGCTAATTCATGCTAATCAGACATTATCTACCCTTAAACCCATTCTCCCCTGAGATCAAATTCAAGGTTATGAGGAGCTGAACTTGGCAGAGCAGTATTAATCTAATAATTTAATTTTAGAATTGTCTGTCAAAGATGGCAAATCAAGGTTTTAATTATCTATATAACCAAATGTAGACTTAAAATTATCCTGTTGATTGCAATGATTGTGGTACTTTCAAATGGAGATGTGTTTCAGAATGAAACAAACGTCAACTTTTATCACTAATGGTAATGCAGAGAGGGTGAGTTATACTGTATATACAACCAAACCATTTGGGATAGTGCAGGCAAACTGAAAGACCTAATAAGAGCCAAGTGCAACATTTCAAAAGCTGCCAAATTCAGCATCAGGTAATAAACACCGAAATTCTGTTAGCTTAGTGAAATATTCATTTTGACATTTTTGTTTACTTCTGTGTGATTTTAGCAATAATCCAAAAATTCATGGCATTTACATGCCTTTGTCAACATAATTTTTTAAGAAAAGGACACGTGTTTCCTCGATTCACCCCTCTGCTCCATATTTTAAAATTACAAATCACACAATTCAGATACATCATAGACTTTAAGGGTATTTGCATATATATTATTCACACTGTAGAAATAACAGTTTTTCTACATGGTTCCCCCATTTCAGAGCACCATAATGTTTGGGACAGTTGGTGTCACAGGTGTTTGTGACTACACAGTTGAGTTTTATTGTTTCATTAGCGCATGTATAAGATACCTACGCTTGCTTCTACCCTTTGGAGTCTCTAGTTGCCATTGATCAACATGAGGACAAGAGTTGTGCCAATGAAAGTCAATAAAGCCATTATGAAACTGAAAAACATGATTAAAGCCATTAGAAACATTGGTAAAACTATAGGATTACCTCAACCAACTGTCTGGAATATAATTAAGAACAGAGAACTAACTGGTGAACTCAGTAATCACAAAGGGACTGGTAAGCCAAGGAGGACCTCCACTACTGATGACAGAAGAATCCTGAGGATGGTAAGTATAAAAGCTCCAAATGTCTGTCTGATTGATCAGAAACAGTCTTCAGGAGGCAGATGTATATGTATTACAGACTAATATCTGTAGTATATGTCATGAAACATAAACGCAAGGGCCATACTGTATGATGCAAACCACTACTTAGCCACAAAAACAGGATGTCCAGATTACAGTTGGCGAAAAAGTACTTAAAAGAACCTGGAAATTTTCTGGAAAAGGGTCTTGTGGATAGATGAGACAAAGATTAACACGTATCAGAGTGATGGTAAAAGCAAAGTGTGGAGACGAAAATGAACTGCCCAAGATCCAAAGCATACTACCTCATCTGTTAAACATGGTAGGGGTTGGTGGGTGTTATTGATTGAGGCTATATGGCTATAACAGGTACTGGGGCGCTTATCTTCAATTACGACGTAATGGCTGATGCCAGTTACACAATGAATTCTGAAGTATATATAAAAATCTTATCTGATCAAGTTCCAGTAAATGTCTCCAAGCTCATTGAATGGTGCTTCATCCTACAACAAGATAATGATCCCAAACATACTGCTAAGGCAACATACACATTTTTTCAAAACTAAAATAAAATAAATGGCCAAGCCAGTCACACAATTTAAATCTAATTGAGAACACCTTCTATTTGCTGAAAAGAAAACTTAAGGGGACAACCCCCAAAACAAGCAGGGAATTACTGCGTTAAGAGGCTTGGCAGAACATCACCAGAGAAGATACTCAGTTCCTGGTGATGTGTATGAACCGCAGGCTTCAAGCAGTCAATACAAAGTGCTAAATATGACTGCTCTAATCTACCTAACAGTGCTATGTCCCAAACATTATGGTGCTCTGAAATAGGGGGAGCATGTAGAAAAAGCATGTCGTGTTTTCTATATGGTGTGACAAATTTTATGCAAATACCATTAAGTTAAAACCTGCAATGCGCACTTCAATCATGGCTGAATTATTTGATTTGTAATTGTAAACTGTGGAGCAGAGTGGGAAATCAAGGAAAAAAATACCCTTTGGTGTCTGTCTCCCAGCTTCATATTACAAATGTACAAGAAATAATTACGTTAATTGTTTTTTTCTTGCTGGTTTTACCCATGGCAATAGAGCAGTGATCATTTCACACAAACACACACACACACACACATTTAAAAGCAACTTCCCAGTGACTGTTTGCACCTAATGAACCATGGAAGCTCCTGTACGTAATGACTTACTTATGAAACTGAGTGGTATTTCTAAAATCCCAGCTAAAAATTGTTCAGGAGCAAGTCAGACATGTGAAAATATAAAGAAAAATAGAAGGAAGATAGATGGTTCTGCAATGTTTTTTCTTTATTAAGGGCTCTGGTATTATAGTCAATTTAAATTACAAATAAAGAAATGGAAACTTCAAAGGAAAAGATGTTATTATGCTTACAATAAAATAATGCAAAATAAATGCAGATCTTAAGTTAATAAACATGAAATGGATAGACGTAAGAGACGATTATGTAAATGTCTTATATTTTTTAGAATAATGTGTAGAAAAATATATTTCATGATTACAGATCAGTAATTATTTTATAGTAATTAATATGTTGATCTCATAATGTGATAATTTTTTTTTGCATGTACTTTGAATAGGAAATGTAAAAAAAAAAAATACAGGACACAAGTAGGACCTGAAATGCTGTGTTTGGATATTCTACCATCTGTACTATGGTGCAACTGACACAAGCACTGAGATTGAACTTTCTAACTAACAAATGAGAAATGGCAGTAAACTTTCTATCTTTCAGTATGGTTTTCTGCCTCTTAGGGTCATGCAATAGCTCCATTAGTGAAAAACATTTTTCCTTAGGCTGTGTGCCAACAATCAAGAATTTGTTGTCAGTCAGGGACATTATAGCTTTATATTGTATATCACCTATAGTGATACATTCAATTTTTATAACACTGTATAGGTGGCTTTCATACATGTTGCATCTTATGGTCATGTTATATTATTATTAAGGATGCAATTTATGTACCAGTAGTTGGATTTATTTACTGCTGAGGAGATCTTGACGAAAGTCTGATACAAGTGTAGTCTTGAGGAGAGGAGATGGTGTGGAGACCTAATCCAGGTTTTCAAAATTCTTAAAGGCATTGACAAAGTAGATCCTCTAATTCTTTCAGCTTAAAGATGAATCACAAACTAGAGGGCTCGAGTAGAAATTAAGAGGAATTACATTTAGGACTGAAGCCAAAAAAGCACTTCTTAACACAAAGATTTGTAAACAATCTGGAACAAACTTCTAAGACATGTAGTTGAAACAGAAGCCTTGACAACCTTTAAGAAGAATCTGGATGACATATTGGCACAGCTTAGCTCTTAGCTAAACAAATGAGCTTGAAGAACGGAATGATCCCAACTCATTTGTCAGATTTCTTTGGATCAAAATAATGACGACACTGGGGAATTCCGCACCATGTCTAATGACTGGAAATTATGGATTTCTCACATATTCAAAGCTTAATTCATTATTTACAATCTCATAAATGGCCCATGAATGGTATTAATGTCTTCAAGAACAGGAAAGGTAATAACAATTTCAGCAGCTACAATGCAGTCAATGCTGCTTTTTCATCAAGGAGTTTTATTGAAATTTGCAAGATACAGGATTCGCACACCGATAATTCACTTTGGACATAAAAACACAACAGAACAGCTAGAGTAGCTTACATGTTATATGAAAGAACACTTCCAATTAATTACTATCAGGTTTATTTTTTTCAAATGTATACTTACTATCAAACAAGGAGATGAACACTTTCACTTCATTTAGTCAAGGCATGGCTACTAAAATAGCTATAAGCTCTGTTTTGCTGAAGTCTGACTGAATTGCGAGTAAGTGCCACATTTTGCTAGAAGGGGAGAGAAACTCCATAGTGGACAGGTCACCTGAATATGCACTTAAACTTAGAGGTGGAAGTGTATCCATTTATGTAAACTGGTGAGGGCACACAAATACCAAAATTCTTTTAAATCATTATTCTCACTAGATTGAAGATGTTTTTTATTAATTACAAAATCTAAAGAATTTCCTCCACTATTTTGCTGGCTGTGTACACTTTGCCACAAGAAAACAAATTTTTTGCCGTGCTGGGTACAACTTTAGCTTGATGTACATAGAAGAGTGACTAGGCTGATTCCAAAGCTACAAGTAATGAATTAGGAGTTAAAATTAAAAGAGTTGAGCCTTTTCAGTTTAAGCAAAAGGAAATTAAGTAAGAGGACACATGATTTAAGTGTTTAAAATTATGAAGGGAATTAGTACAGTGAATTACAAGTACATGGCGAGATAGCTGAAAATTTGTTAAGAGTAAATTTTACACAAAATTTGGAAGTTTTTCTTCACCCAGAGAACCATAGACATATGGATAAAGAGATCAAGTAGTTTGGTAGACAGATAGAACTTTAGTGACCTTCAAAACTAGATTTCATGTTATTTTGGAAGAATGAAATGGACAAGACTGGTGAGCTTTATTGGGCTGAATAACCTATTCTCATCTAGATTTTTCTAATAAAGTCAGAAAAGGTAGACTTATATCCTGAAAGTTGTTCTCAGTGAGTTTCTAAATACATATTGACATCATTTAATCACTTCTGTACATCTATAAGAAAACTTTACTTTTCCTGGATATTATTTGTCAAAATGTAAAGTACTTCTAACAATTCAGGCAATTATTTGTGATTGTTCAGTTCATCAGTCTATTTACTGAAACGTCCGTTTTGAGTTTTACTGCTACGAGGAGTCAAAGCCTATTATGTCATTGTAGCATAGGAATTAAACCTACACAGGCCGCTACCCCACTCCAGGGCAAAATAGCTCACTCACGATCACAAATGCAAACACACACACACACACACACACACACACACACACATCCCCCACAAAACTTTACACTGGCATAAATTTTGCCAGTTAATGCAACATTCATGGAGACATGGAAATAAAAGCAGAGCTTCCTCGGAAATCTATAATCTGTTTTTATAGATTTAGAAATTGATGTCACTCATGTTTTACTTAAAATGCATAACGACGAGTATTATACAAAATTATTACAGATTAAGTAGGGAGTTAGGCATTAAAACAGTTTTCTTGGTTATGTATAGTAAATGAAGAGCATAAAAATGATTTTGTCTAACTTACACAACACATATATTAAGTAAAACAAAAAATCCTATGGACTCATACTTACTCACTGCCATATGTTGCAATAGTCGATCGTTTCTCTTTGAACATATCATGGTGCTCCTGTAGCTTTTCTGTAACTTCTCGAATACTTTTTAAAGTTTTAAAAGTTTCCCGTGGATCTTCAATTATAAAATTAGAATAATCATCTTGATCTTTCTGTGGACCTTGGTACACAGCTATGGTTGCACAAGCATCTGCAATTACATGTTACACAGCATAAATAAATTTGTATCAAGTTCAAATCATTTTTTTAACTAGTTTATATTTTACTAATACTACAGTTCACTAAAATTTCACACAATATCAGTAAAATTCAATAATTTGTTTAACCTTTAATAACTTGGTTTGGTATTTAAATAACAGATACAATGTATAAAAATATATTTAAGAAAAATTGCGCTTACCCTCCATTTTATGTAGCTTTGAACAGTTTGATATGAATAATGAAAAAATTCTCTCAGTTTCTCTATCGCAATCAATATCAAGTTCAACATTTTCAGGCATTGTTCTACAAGTACAAGAAAAAAAGACACAAATTAGTTTTTTTCCTGTTTAGTATACACGTGTCTGAGTTTCATAATATTACTAATAAATTAAAAAAATGGGCAATCAAATGTTAATTCTGGATTTCAAAAAGGTGTGCTTTGCAACAATTTAAAAATAAATAACTCAAACTACACTTGCAATCAAAATTAGAGTACAAGTTACATATCTGTAAATCACAAAGTCAATGCTTATCTGAGTCAAATGTTACCTCAACATGAAGAGAAGAGGCATATTCTAATCATATTTCACAAGTGAAACTATACCACATCCCAAAATCAAAGACTTAAACAAGTTAATTGAAGAAGACCAGAAATCAAAATAAGAGGACAAGTCTAAGTAGTTCCCAGCTGGTTCTAATCTGGCAATGTCTTGAAAAACCTGGCGACACCAACTGACTTAATCAACATTAGTAGGCATTTTGCAAGATCGTGAGCCACTCTAGGGTAACTGAAATACTGCAATGTCAGGTAGATCAGATGAAGGCTGATGGGAGTGACCCCCTCAGCCATTGGAAGAGAAGCTGGTCATTCCAAGATCATAATTTCTAATATTGAAGCTGTACAAAGAAACAAAGTCATTCAAGTCCTGAAAAAGGCCTGTCACTCACGTAAGACAAATGCACAAGAAAGCAGGATGATACAGAGACTCTCAGTGGAGGGTTAGTTCAACACTGAAGTTGGAATTACTTGCCAATTCAGTGCTGAAAAGAGCAAGAATTTGTCTCAGCATACAGTGTCTTGTTGTCCGAGATAACTAGGACTGAAGGCCCACTTCACAGTGACTAAGCCTCTCATCAGCAAGAAGAATGAAAAAGCTAGAGGAGGAGCATGTTGTTGTGAATGAGGAGAACTGGTCCAAAGTTCATTTCAGTGATGAAAGCAAGTTTGATGTAGTTGGTTCACATGGGAAACACTATGTTGCTGTTGAAATGGGGAAGGACTGAACCCAAAGTGTGTAAAGAAGTCAGTAAAGTTTGGAGGAGAAAGGGTCATGTTGGATATTGTTCCCTGCAGCAGCTACATGGGAAATTGAATGCTAATGTGTATCAGAACCTCCTTCCACAACATGCAGTTCCAAACAGTCAGTTATGCATAACAATGTCCCTTGCCAGACTGCAAAATGGGTGAAGTAATTCTTAGAAGTGACAATATCAAAGTGAAGAAATGGTCTGCCCTTAGTCCTGATCTGAACCTGACTGAGAATCTCTGGAAGATAACTAACGACAGAGTTATGTCAAAGAAACCTGATACAGTTACTGTATTGTGGAAGAAGCTGAAGATGAGTAGAACAAAATCACGCCAGAGCTGTGTAAGAAATTGGTCATGATCTGTGGGCACAGATGTGCCAAAGTCATTGAAAGCAAGGGCCTCTACACTTCCTACTAAAAACTGAAAGCTGTAATAGTCAAAAAGCGTTGCCAAAATTCATTTGCCACCTTCTTTTGCAATACACTTATAATAGTTTTCTAATTTTTATCACTGTAGTTTTTCCAAAATTAACCTTTTAAGCCTTTTTTTCATACCTACAGTTACCCACAACATTACTTCAGCCCAATTAGATGTCCAGTTATGTGCCTTGTGTACTCCAACAATCTACAGACTTGTTATCAGGTTCAGTGACAAATCCACACTGGCCTGCTCTGAGTGGGCTTGTATGTTGATATGCCCTGCACCGGACTGGCATGACATTCATGTCTAGCTCAGTTTTTATGACCCTAACTAACAAAAAGTAACATGAAAAATGAATGGATAACTAAAACAGTACCAGAACTTGTCTTTAAAAAGATGATAAGATGAAGGCTGTTTGGCATATATAAGAAAATACAAAATAACACTATGTCAATAGACACTTATAATTTACAATACATTAAATAATTTTGATTTGAAACATTGCTATATAAATATCATAATTAAAAAAAAGTTATTCATACATCCATCCATCCATTTTCTAACCCGCTGAATCCGAATAGGGTCACGGGGGTCTGCTGGAGCCAATCCCAGCCAACACAGGGCACAAGGCAGGAAACAATCCCGGGCAGGGTGCCAACCCACCGCAGGACACACACAAACACACCCACACACCAGGGCCAATTTAGAATCGCCAATCCACCTAACCTGCATGTCTTTGGATTGTGGGAGGAAACCGAGTTCCGGAGGAAACCCACGCAGACACGGGGAGAACATGCAAACTCCACGCAGGGAGGACCCGGGAAGCGAACCCGGGTCTCCTAACTGCGAGGCAGCAGCGCTACCACTGCGCCACCGTGCCGCCCGTTATTCATACAACAATCTATCAATAACATCCATTATTTAACAACTGGCATAACAGCTACAACCAAGGAAAAAAATGTGACAAAGCTATTTAAATGACACTATATAAAATGATTAGAGGTGAACAGATACACACCCTTTAATAGCAACCAACACATTGCTTGTAAAATGTAATGTACTCACGCAGTACAAGGCTTGCAGCCTGTTTGTCCTTCAGACTTGGCCTTGCAGCAAAGCCAGCTTCCACAGACGTAAGCTGAAGGATGGTAAAAGTTTAGTCTGCCTTGATTACAGCGACTGACTCGGCTGAGAACTTCCACCCACTCATTGGCTTCCACACAATTATTTGCCAGAATATAAAGCCATGATTCCGTATGAATTATCTGAAACATCTACAAATGATACATTTAGGTGAAACATTTTTTAAAATTAGAATATTAACATATTGAAGATAGTCAGTAAGGAGAATAAGGTTTTAATTTATTATTATAATTTGCATGTCTTAATAATGATTCTTACACACTTGTACTCTAAACTGAATAGAAAAAAAAATGTATTGACTACGTGCAGGTCAGTTCACATAAAATCATCATCACTATTACACATTACTGAAGCTTGGTTAGGGTGTTAACATGAAAAGTAAAAACAGTGAAACATACATTTTTCCTGTTAAATGCATTCTCATCCACTTTCTCCACTGCCAGAATATTTTTAATGGGAATGATTTTTAGTGGCTGTTTTCCTGTAATAAAAGAGAAAGAATTTAAACTAACATTTACATTAACTGAAACAAAAAAGGTAGTTTTACATTAGTGAAAATATAGAAATGTATTGAAAAGGTAAATAAATATATTGGCCAGAGTCCTGCCTTCAATACACTACCTGAAATACAAGACAGCAATATTAGACAATAATTGAATTAAATTTATTGGGGCACTGCAATCAACGTTATATAAACAACATTAACAACAACATTTATTTATATAGCACATTTTCATACAAAAAGTAGCTCAAAGTGCTTAACATGTGATTAACATATCCACTTGTAATTTTTTTTTTTACCTTTCTTCCATTAAAAAAATATCAACTTTTTTTTAAAAAAAACTTTAATATAATTAATTTCTTATATTACATTACATCTGCTACTGGAAATGTAAAAGTCATCATGATGATCCTGAATCTATACCTGGATGTTTGTGGTATGTGAGTTCTCTGGTGGTCAGCCGTAGCCACTGCTTCTTGAAGTTTGATCTTAAAAATCCCTTTTTCCCCTGAACTCTTCTGTGAACCTCACTGTTTAAGAGAACAAAAAGATTCTACCTTAAACATATATCAAAAATATACATTTATACTATAAATGTTCACTGTATTACACCTGTGGTCAGTAAATCTCACTGGGCAAAACACAAACAAACTGCTACTATGCATATGTGATTAAGCATTACAAGACCCGCATGTTTGTTGAATTTTATAATAAAATTATCTTTTCAATCAGGAGTTAATGCATACTGGATCAGTTATGGGGGTGGACGGGCTAATTAGGAAAATCATTTGACAAAGGAAACCTTGCAAAAATAAGGAATACAGTGGGAAGAATAGGTAAACAAACCTTTGGGATTACCAAGTTTTCTGCACTAACTGATCAGAAAATGTGATCTGATCTTTGTTAAAGTCACAAATTTAGAAAACACAATATGCTTAAGTTTATAACAAACAATTAGAATTTTTCATATGTTTATTGAAAAGACCCGCTAAAAATTCACAGTGTGCTGTGGAAAAAGTATGTGATACCTAGGACTGAATAACTGTTTCAAACTCCTTTGGCAGCAATAACTTCAAAAAGTGCTTACAGTAGCTGCGAACCAGACCAGCACAAAAAGTTCAGGAGAATTCTGAACCATTCTTATTTTCAGAACTGTTTCAGCTCAGCCATATTCTTAGGATGCTTCATTTAAGCAGCTCTCCTGAGGTGAGTCCAAAGCATGTCTACTGCATTAACACTATAATTACCAGAGCCTACGAAAAAACTCGTAGATCTATCCCACCTTAAAACGCTTCTCACCTCTCCATCAGCGTCTTTTGTCCTTTAACACTAGAATTACCAGAGCCTACGAAAAAACTCGTAATTCCGTCCCACCTTAAACTGCTTCTTAAATCCCTTCACACCTCTCCGCCAGCGCCCTTTGTCTTCTAAATGTGCTGATAAAGAGAAGCTCGGAGCAGCCGGCTATTCCATCCCCCCACCAATTTAGAACGTGCACGAACTTCTCTCAGCTCATGCCTTGATTGAGTATCTGGGAGTGAAGTGGAGTTTTAGAGTGGAAATAATAGATCGTTGTTTGGAACACACGCATTTCATGTCTGTTCCGTTTCTACAGTAATCTGTGTCAACACATTGTTAAAACAGAAACGTTTTTTATATTCTAGTAGTAGATGACAAAATGTAGGCATAAACTGTATAATGTATGAAGCCTGAAGTCCAAATAGCAAAGAAACATTTTCACAAGAATAACACAATTGCACTTTTATATTCAAAAATATAACTGCAGAAACAAAAAGCCGCCTAAACACGTGACATTGACACCACTTTATTGTAACTGCCTCCGTGGCTCAATAGACTCACCCCCCGCTTGGGAATCAAAAGGTCACGAGTTCGATCCTGTGCTCCTCTGTTTTGAGAAGTAAACTGCTCTTAGTCTTACTGTTTTAAAATAAAAGCATACATTAGATTTCAGTATGTAACAGCCGGTGCAATTTATGATCCTTGTAAAGGCTAGCTTTTTTTTAATTCACTTTTCATTCTCTCAGTCGCGTTCAGAATCAATCCATACAACCCCATCTGACACAGCTGTTTTCACTAAAGACGCGCTATAGCTCTGCAGTGTACCACGATGCATACTAACGCCAAACACCCTCAACCCAGGAACATATATTGCACTAATGCAATATTATTTGAAAACGAACAGCGTCAGATCGGGTGTGAATTTATGCAGGAACTGGAAATTCTCTGATGCGGGACCTTCCCCCAGGGAAGAAAGTGCAGTGTCAGGTGCTCATTCAGTGTAATAGAAACCATAGCACAGAGAGGTGTGTACACGGCAACAAGTACATGTGAAAATAAATGTAGGAAGGACGGTCCTTGGGTGTGTGGAACTGTTAATATTTGAATGTGATGATTTTATATAGCACGGAATGAAAATCTGCACTTCTTAGCATTGCACCATGCAAACTGTCGTATCAATAGCGCTACTGTAACTTCTTTCTTTTTCTTCGGTTATACAGGTAGTTTTGAATAAAAGTGCACTTGTTTTGTATATGCAATCATGAAGT
This sequence comes from Polypterus senegalus, assembly GCF_016835505.1. NCBI lineage: Eukaryota > Metazoa > Chordata > Cladistia > Polypteriformes > Polypteridae > Polypterus > Polypterus senegalus. The sequence goes on along the minus strand of NC_053154.1, from coordinate 147,603,352 downwards.
GTCTCCCCATCTGCCCGTGGCATTACTTTTCAATACTTTTTGAGCATGCTCAAGCGTGAGCATGCTATAAAAATATTGAAAAGTATAACAAAACAACGGGCAGATGGGGAGTGTCTGATGATTGCATATACAAAACAACTGCTCTTTACTATTCTCTCCTCTGCGTGCCCGAAGTACAAAAGAAACAGAATACAGATCGACAGCTTGCATGGCTCTAAGAAGTGCAGATTTTCATTCCGATGCATACTAAATCATCACCAAATATTAACAGTTCTGACACACAGGACTGGCGTCCTTCCTACATTTCTCACCGTCACTTGATTTTCTTTTTTCAGTTTTATTAAGTGTTCCTGCCAGTGCCCGCATGTTGCTGTATGCTGGATATTTTCACATGTATTGTCTCTTTCTTTCAGGTGTGTAATAGAAACCACAGCATAGAGAATGTGTACATTGCTTCCTTACAGGAAAAGGCGATGGAAACCCGTGCACTTGAATAAAAGTGCACTTTTGCATTATACTTTTACACCAATATATGTTCCTGGGTTGAGGGTGTTTGGCGTTAGTATGCATCGTGGTACACTGCAGAGCTATAGCGCGTCTTTAGTGAAAACAGCTGTGTCAGATGGGGTTGTATGGATTGATTCTGAACGCGACTGAGAGAATGAAAAGTGAATTAAAAAAAAAAAGCTAGCCTTTACAAGGATCATAAATTGCACCGGCTGTTACATACTGAAATCAAATGTATGCTTTTATTTTAAAACAGTAAGACTAAGAGCAGTTTACTTCTCAAAACAGAGGAGCACAGGATCGAACTCGTGACCTTTTGATTCCCAAGCGGGGGGTGAGTCTATTGAGCCACGGAGGCAGTTACAATAAAGTGGTGTCAATGTCACGTGTTTAGGCGGCTTTTTGTTTCTGCAGTTATATTTTTGAATATAAAAGTGCAATTGTGTTATTCTTGTGAAAATGTTTCTTTGCTATTTGGACTTCAGGCTTCATACATTATACAGTTTATGCCTACATTTTGTCATCTACTACTAGAATATAAAAAAACGTTTCTGTTTTAACAATGTGTTGACACAGATTACTGTAGAAACGGAACAGACATGAAATGCGTGTGTTCCAAACAACGATCTATTATTTCCACTCTAAAACTCCACTTCACTCCCAGATACTCAATCAAGGCATGAGCTGAGAGAAGTTCGTGCACGTTCTAAATTGGTGGGGGGATGGAATAGCCGGCTGCTCCGAGCTTCTCTTTATCAGCACATTTAGAAGACAAAGGGCGCTGGCGGAGAGGTGTGAAGGGATTTAAGAAGCAGTTTAAGGTGGGACGGAATTACAAGTTTTTTCGTAGGCTCTGGTAATTCTAGTGTTAAATGTGTTTATAAGCAGCAAGCAGTCTGCTATCACATCTCCCACCCCGCACAGTTTTCTCAGCTCAAGTCTGTTTACCTGCGTGTCAGTTGCTTAGTGTTGTATAGAGTGAGAAGTCAAGCAAAATTACACTTTTCATAAATACGATATCGTTATTTGGAACACTTGCATTTCATGTGTGTTCCATGTCTACAACGATCTATGCACAGTGAACACATCGTTAAAATAGAAACGTTTTTCATGTTTTAGTAATAATTGACAAAATGTAGACATAAAGTGTATAACGTGTGAAGCCTGTATTCCAAATATCAAAGAAACACTTTCACAAAATATACAAGTATAAGAGAACAAATGCGCTTTTTTCCAAGAAGTGGTGTATGTGCCCAAAAAACGCCTAACTGCGTTCTTGTACCATTGCTTGCGTACTAAAGCGTCAGCAGGTATTTTTCGTGCCATTATACGTGTAATTTGTGAGCATGCCCTTGATGATGAAACAGAGGAAGCTCTGCAATATACTTTTGACTTTATGCTGTAGGAAGATAAGAAAATAAAGTAAAACTAAAAAAAGACGCTAACTTTGACAAGTACTATACATTTACAGCGGCTGTTACAGACGCAAATCAAATGTATGCTTTTATTGTATAATATTAACAATAAGAACAGCTCACTACTCAAAACATTTATTTTGGGAGACATTAAGACTCAAAGCCATAAAATTCTGAACTGGAGTCAGCAGCTGTAACCAGTATACTACTCAAGAAGTCAGGACAACACGCAACACTAACCTGATTTCATTTTCTTAGGTTATAGTCATGGAAAAAAGCGCATTTGTTCTGTTATACTTGTATCTTTTGTGAAAGTGTTTCTTTGATATTTCAAATACAAGCTTCACACATTATACACTTTATGTCTACATGCTGTCAATTATTACTAAAACATGAAAAACGTTTCTGTTTTAACGATGTGTTTATTGTGCATAGATCGTTGTAGACACAGAACACACATGAAATGCAAGTGTTCCAAATAATGATATAGTATGTATAAAAGGTGTAATTTTGCTTGACTTCTCACTCTATACAACTCTAAGCAACTGACACGCAGGTTAACAGACTTGCGCTGAGAAAACTGTGCGGGGTGGGAGATGTGACAGCAGACTGCTTGTTGCTTATCAACACATTTAAAGGACAAAAGACGCTGATGGAGAGGTGAGAAGCGTTTTAAGGTGGGACGGATCTACGAGTTTTTTCATAGGCTCTGGTAATTCTAGTGTTAAGATCTCAGCTCTGACTGAGCCTCTCCAAAATATGGATTTTCTTTTTTTTTGAAGCCATTTTGCAGTAGGTTTACTTTGAGGTTTATGGTTATTGTCTTGCTGCACCACCTTGAAATTATCCTGTAGGATATTTTGATAAATTTGAGAATTCATTTACCCCTTTATGATGGCAAGTTGTTCAAGCCCCAAGGTGGCAAAACAGCCCCAAAACATGATGCTTCCTCCACTGTACTTCACCATTGGGATGTTGTTTTCATGTTGGTATACTGTGCCCTTTTAAAACCATATCTACTGCTACATATTTTTCCCAAAAAATTCAATCTTAGTTTCATCAGTCCACAAAACATTTTCCCAGTAGTGTTCTGGAGTGTCAAGGTTGTCTTTGGAAAACTTCAGCAGTGATATTTTTTTTGAGAGCAGCAGCTTCCACATTGATGTCTTACCATGAACATCATGCTTGTTCAATGTTTTGTTTTGGTAGACTCATGAACAGAGATGTTAACCTGTTCCAACAAATCTTTCAAGCCTTTAGCTGTTACTCTATGGTTCTTTTTCATCTCATTCAGAAATGTGTTTTGCCCTTCAAGTTATTTTGACTGGCCGTCCACTTCTAGGAAGAGTAGCCACAATAATACATCATCTCCGTTTATACATAATTTGTCAAGTTGTCCATTTCCAGTGAGAGCTGGACTCTGCCAGGGCTGCCTTTTGTCACCGATTCTGTTCCTAACTTTTATGGACAGAATTTCTAGGCGCAGCCAGGGCATTGAGGGGGTCAGGTTTGGTGGACTCAGGATTGGGTCACTGCTTTTTGCAGATGATGTGGTCCTGTTTGCTTCATCAGCCCGTGATCTTCAACTCTTTCTGGATTGGTTCGCAGCTGAGTGTGAAGCAGCTGGGATGGGAATCAGCACCTCCAAATCCGAGACCATGGTCCTTAGCCAGAAAAGGGTGGAGTGCCCTCTCAGGGTTGGGAGCGAAATCCTGCACCAAGTGGAGGAGTTCAAGTATCTCGGGGTCTTGTTCATGAGTGAGGGAAGAATGGAGCGCTAGATCAACAGGCGGATTGGTGCAACGTCCACAATGATGCGGGCTCTGCATCGGTCTGTTGTGGTGAAAAAGGAGCTGAGCCATAAGCCAAAGCTCTCAAATTTACCAGACGATCTATGTTCCTACCCTCACCTATGGTCATGAGGTATGGGGAGTGACTGAAAGAACGAGATTGCGAATACAAGCGGCCAAAAGGAGTTTCTTTCGCAGAGTGTCTGGGCTTTCCCTTTAGGATAGGGTGAAAAGCTCAGTCATCCAGGAGGGGCTCAGAGTAGGACCGATGCTCCTCCGCATCGAGAGGAGTCAGATGAGGTGGCTCGGGCATCTGATCAGGATGCCCCCTGGACGCCTCCCTGGTGAGGTGTTCCGGGCACGTCTAACCGGGAGGAGGCCCCGGGGAAGACACAGGACACACTGGAGGGACAATGTCTCGGCTGGCCTGCGAACGCCTCGGGATTCCCCCGGACGAGCTAGAAGTGGCCGGGGAGAGGGAACTCTGGGTATCTCGGCTCAAGCTGTTGCTCCCGCGATCCGATCTCGGATAAGAGAAAGAGGATGGATGGATGGATTGTCTAGTTGTGGAGTTATAAGTATCTATACTTCTTGAAATTACTTTGTAACTCTTTCTAGCTTTATTGATCGTAGGTCTTCTGAAAGCTCTTTTTTTACAAGGTATGCTTCACTTCAGTAGATGTGGTTTGCCAAATCCTGCCTGCAGTTAGCTTTTGTTGAAGTCTTTAGCCTTTGGATTTACATATTTTTTCCAACATACAATGTGAATACCTAAAGGATGTATTAAATATATACAAGAATAATACAATAATTTGTATATTATTAATTGATTGTAAATTAAATAAACATCAGTCCATTATTTTAACACACATTTATACAAAAACACAGTTATTTCCATAGGATTCACATACTTTTTCTTACCACTGTATTTTGTAGTAGGTTGTTCCATCAAAATGTACTATTATTAACAGACGAGCATTTGAAACAGCAGCAAAAACAATCTGTTGACACTAAACCTCACCTTTCTTTCAGAATCACTGTCTCCTCAACTCCACTAGATTCTTTACTTTCAGTAGAAGAAATTTCATCTAGAAACTAGAAAATAAAAACGACAATTTATTTTTTAAAATAATAATTGAGTTTAGGTTCCTTCTACTCAAGATCCTAACACTGAATTAAGTATATTTTGAAGAATTATGGATCGAATAATGCAGGTGAAGTAAATGAAAGTACATAAAGCATGAAGAGTTTAGCTAAGGTTATGCAGATATCTAAGATATGTTTAACTAACATTAGCGATACAGCTGTTAAAACATGGAGTTGTCTAGAAATGAATAGCTTGTCAAAATGTAACTGAAATTGAACATAGCACATTTTTAAAAATATGTAACAAGACATGTGAAAGGCAAGAAAATAAAGCATGCTTGCAAGGTCTTCAACCCCACCCCCTTATCATTAATGACACGCAAGCCGCATGCAGCTTCTGCAAGCTTGACTAGACAGAGCTTGTGACCAATGAATGAGAAGGGGTTTGCCTGTGTGTGTGTGTATATCTGTGTATATTAACAAGTTTTCAATTCAAAAGCTTGATCCTGTTTGAATGCACTTCACTTCCATGTACTACTCTGATTTTCCAAAAGCATATTTGTTTAACAATACAAAAAAAAAAAGATGTATAGTTTGGACTTTGTGTGCATATGACTGGATAACTGGTGTATAATTATATGATACAAGTAACCTGAGATTTTTCCATGGATGTTTTAACATTGTTTGCTATTCTTCAGTGTATGCCACTGCTTTCCTCCACTGATGCCCATTATATGAGAACCTTTGTTATCTACTTCTTCCACAAAAACATAAGATTAAATTTTCTTCTGCGATCAATACAAAAACATAGGGTAAGCAGCAGATTAAAAAATACAAATACACTTTTTGGGTAGAGCATTTCTTTAAATTACTTTTGTATGCACAAATGTAAGTAATCCTTTACACACAATGCTTTTATTCTGTGCAGCATTAACTTGTTTATTTAACTGAGATCGAACGATTGCTTTCACATAGGTATTAATTACCTATTTTACTAATCTCTTATCTGCCAGGAATCATTTGGATGACATTCTCAGTTAAGGAAAAAATCTAATACACAAAATAACTCAAATGTCAGATGATAAGTCATAGCAAGGAGTAGCTTCCAATAATGATTAATTGGGCTAGAATAAAAAGCTGGAGATGCTGTGGCCCTATAGTTCAGAAGATATAAATGCCCATAGATAAAGATGACAAAATTAGCAATTAATAAAGAAACAAGAGCTTCATATGATAGCAGATATTTGCTTAATGTTTGGTTACCACATAAATGGACAAATAATCTGCTTTCAAAACCTTAGTCATCATTTATTATTACCTTTTTAACTTCTTCAATATATGTCTCATCTTGAAATGATTTGAAGAAATCATACATATATGTCTCCTTGAAGCTTGACTAAAAAGAGATAACAACAGTTTTTAATCTCATTATAGAAACAGGATATATAATGTACACATTCACAATTTGTGGGTCTTGAATAGTTATGTTGGTAGAGCATCATTCATTTAATGGTAGGATCCAACTTTCAAAACCTTGTTTCTTGTGGTATTCTAATTTAGACATGGCAGGTAAAGTTGAATTGTCATGTGGTGTCTGAATGAATGAATGTATGTAAATGCTATATGGCTCACCTACTGTAGAAATTTCATGATTGACAGAAACTTGTTGAAGCAGGTTAAGCCTATTTATTGTGCATAGCATTGTACAAATAATTAAGTTTAAATTCTTTAGAGAATAAAATTATAAAAATTAAATAGGCTTAAATAATCTTTCGAACTAGACAAACACTTGGAAAGTGCAACTCAGTGTAATTAAGTGCAAAGTGCTATATGAGAATATGAATAATACTGAAATACAGGGTGCGCACAAAGTCCGAATACCCCTATCCTTTGGAGGATTTTGAAAACACGTTTCAATTGCGGGAGCTGCGATAAATCACACACTCATCAGAAAACATTACCTTTTCCTTCTCAGCATTGGTGCAGCATCAGATCACAAGCTTCCTGACGTCTGTCCAAGTCGGCATCTGATAACTCGTTAACGTGCAATGGACGCCAACATTTCATTTGCAAGTCCTGTTTGATGTGCTTTCGCATTGTCGATTCCACTATTCCCAACTCAGCAGTACGTTTATGAGTGGATTTCATTGGGGATCGTTGGACAGACTCACATCTGCACACGTTTCATGCCTTGTGGATGGTCTTCCACATCGCAGTGCATCTCGGACCCTGCCCGTTGCAAAAGCCTTCTTCTCCCACTGCAACAACGTCCTCTTTGTCGGCAGTGCCTTCCCAAAACGCACAACAAAGTCATCCATGACATTTTTGATCGATTTCCCAGTAACAGGCCACTCATGAACCCACACAGTGGCCACCAAATGCTCCTCGATCGTGAAAACACTTGTGTCACCTATCGCTTTGTCTTGGAACGACCGCCACGTTGTCGGCAGCAGGTGGCAGCACCAGACAAGGATGTCAGAAACGCACCTCGAAATACAGGGAAAACTTGGGTTGATGTCCACAGGAACCAAATTGTCATGGTTATTCCTGTAAATGCGCCTAAAGATAGGGGTATACGGACTTTGTGCGCACCCTGTACAATGTTTATTTTGACAGTGAATGTGCAGGAGAGGAGTGGCACAGTGGTTAATGTTGTTGCACTAATACAGCATCCTGGTTTCAAATATCACACCCAGAAAACAGTCTGTGTGGAGTTGGCAGGCTCACTCCATGTCTGTATGAGTTTCCAAACTAGGTTTATGCTGCCAGGTGTGCTTTGAAGGGCAACATATCACACTGCAGCCTTTTGGCTTAGCTTTTTCAATGGACAGCTCTATGCTAATAGGCCACAAGTGCCCTGTCTGTGGATATGAAAAAATGGTGCACACCTGATAGGTAACTGAAGAAAAAAAACAACAATAAGGCTAATAAAATGTGAGACTGTATTATAAAAACTGGAACAGTAGAGTGGACCAGTAGTTGGCACTGCTGCCTCATTGGGCTGGAATCCTGGTTTTCTGTCAGTTGTTATGTGTGTGCAGTAAATATGTTCTCATTTGTCCTGTGTTGGTTTTTCCTCTGGGTACCCGGGTTTTCCTTCCACATTCCACAGATTCATTTTTATGATAAACTAGCAAAATACCTGCGCTTCGCAGCGGAGAAGTAGTGTGTTAAAGAAGTAAAGAAAAAGAAAAGGAAACATTTTGAAAATAACGTAACATGATTGTCAATGTAATTGTTTTGTGTATTTGGCGGCAGCGTCACAAAGTTGTTTTCGTCTAGCTGCATCAGAAAATGTACCACGACGTCTGACACGCCTCCTTTTTAGTGTTTTCTCACAGCTTGGATTGCTGCGGTCATAATCGGTTTGAGTCTACATATACATATTATATATATATATATTGTCACACACGTGCGCATGGGAGGCAGCTAAAGGGCTTGAGTGAAGGCAGTTCTGAGACATGCCAGGAAGTGGCAGAGTGCACTCTTTTTCTCACTTCCCTGTAGACCATTCCTGGGAGACTCCACCTGGCTCTCTTGACATCACTTCCGGGACCGAACCAATGGAAACAGACCATACCAGCTCCGACCCCCCTGATGTCACTTCCGGACCTGATCCAATGAGCGATGAACACGTGCCCGATCCTTATGACCTCACTTCCTGTCTTCCCCTTTAAAAGCCTGCGATTTTTCCCTTTTTCCTCAGTCTTGTCTTGGACTCGTTGTATGCACTTCAGTGCTGTATCTCTTTGAAAAGAACGATTTTGCATCCAGGTTTTGAGATTATACGGGTGGCTGCCCCAAACCTTTCTTTGAGTATGTCTCAACTTTGTGACAATATATATATATATATTATTGTATATTATTATTATTATTGTGTATATATATATAGTATATTATATACATACCTATCTACATTACATATATATATATATATATACACACACACACACATATATATACAAATTGTATATGTATATATATATATATATATATATGTATATATATGTGTATATGTATATATGTGTATATATATGTATATGTACAGTATATATATATATGTGTATATGTATATATATGTATATATGTATATACAGTGGTGTGAAAAACTATTTGCCCCCTTCCTGATTTCTTATTCTTTTGCATGTTTGTCACACAAAATGTTTCTGATCATCAAACACATTTAACCATTAGTCAAATATAACACAAGTAAACACAAAATGCAGTTTTTAAATGATGGTTTTTATTATTTAGGGAGAAAAAAAAATCCAAACCTACGTGGCCCTGTGTGAAAAAGTAATTTCCCCTGAACCTAATAACTGGTTGGGCCACCCTTAGCAGCAATAACTGCAATCAAGCGTTTGCGATAACTTGAAATGAGTCTTTTACAGCGCTCTGGAGGAATTTTGGCCCACTCATCTTTGCAGAATTGTTGTAATTCAGCTTTATTTGAGGGTTTTCTAGCATGAACCGCCTTTTTAAGGTCATGCCATAGCATCTCAATTGGATTCAGGTCATGACTTTGACTAGGCCACTCCAAAGTCTTCATTTTGTTTTTCTTCAGCCATTCAGAGGTGGATTTGCTGGTGTGTTTTGGGTCATTGTCCTGTTGCAGCACCCAAGATCGCTTCAGCTTGAGTTGACGGACAGATGGGTGGACATTCTCCTTCAGGATTTTTTGGTAGACAGTAGAATTCATGGTTCCATCTATCACAGCAAGCCTTCCAGGTACTGAAGCAGCAAAACAACCCCAGACCATCACACTACCACCACCATATTTTACTGTTGGTATGATGTTCTTTTTCTGAAAAACTGTGTTCCTTTTACGCAGATGTAGGGGACATTTGCCTTCCAAAAAGTTCAACTTTGGTCTCATCAGTCCACAAGGTATTTTCCCAAAAGTCTTGGCAATCATTGAGATGTTTCTTAGCAAAATTAGACGAGCCCTAATGTTCTTTTTGCTTAACAGTGGTTTGCATCTTGGAAATCTGCCACGCAGGTCGTTTTTGCCCAGTCTCTTTCTTATGGTGGAGTCGTGAGCACTGACCTTAATTGAGGCAAGTGAGGCCTGCAGTTCTTTAGGCGTTGTCCTGGGGTCTTTGTGACCTCTCGGATGAGTCGTCTCTGCACTCTTGGGGTAATTTTGGTCGGCCGGCCACTCCTGGGAAGGTTCACCACTGTTCCATGTTTTTGCCATTTGTGGATAATGGCTCTCACTGTGGTTCGTTGAAGTCCCAAAGCTTTGGAAATGGCTTTATAACCTTTACCAGACTGATAGATCTCAATTACTTCTGTTCTCATTTGTTCCTGAATTTCTTTGGATCTTGGCATGATGTCTAGCTTTTGAGGTGCTTTTGTTCTACTTCTCTGTGTCAGGCAGCTCCTATTTAAGTGATTTCTTGATTGAAACAGGTGTGGCAGTAATCAGGCCTGGGGGTGGCTATGGAAATTGAATTCAGGTGTGATACACCACAGTTAGGTTATTTTTTAACAAGGGGGCAATTACTTTTTCACACATGGCCATGTAGGTTTGGATTTTTTTTTCTCCCAAAATAATAAAAACCATCATTTAAAAACTGCATTTTATGTTTACTTGTGTTATATTTGACTAATGGTTAAATGTATTTGATGATCAGAAACATTTTGTGTGACAAACATGCAAAAGAATAAGAAATCAGGAAGGGGCAAATAGTTTATCACACCACTGTATATATATATATATATATATATATATATATATATATATATATATATATATATATATAGGTGTATGTATATATGTATATGTATATGTATATACAAATATATATACATACAGGTATGTGTATGAGTATGCCCAAATTTCTGCCTCTGGTAATGTGCCTTACCAGCATTACCAGCAATTAAAGAAAATTAGTTTTGTGTCCTCTGCAGTGTTAAGAGAGAAAGGCTTTGGTTTGGGATAAAAGGAAAACAGGTGTAAAGAAAGGAAAGTTGCCTTTTTCTTTTATATAGTGTAGAGAGAGGTCTTCGCTGACAATATTAGCAACGCGGTGGGTCTCGTGTAGACTGGAGAGACGACCCTGCCATTAACTGTCGGTCCTCCACTCCTGTGCGTGTCTTCATAATCCGACCTGACGACCTCATAATTGTATACGTGTAAAAGAAGGTGTGAAGCGCCTTAATATTAGTTTGCCGTGGCCTAAAAATGGGATCCCGTGTTTACAGTTCTCTGGGCAATAGATCATGGGAAGGAGGAAAAAAAATTAAAAGTGTTTACTTTCACTTAAGGCAGAAGCGCAGTCAGCATCTCAAAGGCCGGCACAGCTACACACGTGCGTCGCGCCGGCTGCCCGACTTTTGTAGTATTTTTGAAGTGCAGGAAACACCACTTTTTGCAGACACGTTCACGTGATCAAAAGTCTCTGCGCTCTTTCGAGGTCTTGCTTTCTCTGCGTACTGCGTTCATAGTCAGTTCACGTGAGCCGCTCGGAGTACATGCACCAAAGCTTCTGAGCTATGCCTGTGCTATCTCATGCGATCTCGCAATGTCCACAGCTTTATTTAATGTTAGCTAAGACCCGGCACTTAAAAGTTTCTCGCTACAGCAATTTTAACTCCGTTACAAAGTGATCCAAAGTCTCGTTTATACCTCGTGTCTTCTCATTAAACTTGTATCTCGCGAATAAGGTATTCGGCGTTTTTCTTCAGCACTCTTTGGGAGCTCTTCCTTCTTTTCTACGTACTGCGGTCACAGTCAGTTCACGTGATTAAGTGGGAGGCGTGATGATGTCATACGCAGCTCCGCCCCCATGGCCATCAAGCTAACGTACATTACAGTATATGGACAAAAAATAAGTTCCAGTTATGACCATTACGCATAGAATTTCGAAATGAAACCTGCCCAACTTTTGTAAGTAAGCTGTAAGGAATGAGCCTGCCAAATTTCAGTCTTCTACCTACACGGGAAGTTGGAGAATTAGTGATGAGTGAGTGAGTGAGTCAGTGAGGGCATTGCCTTTTATTAGTATAGACTAGCAAAATACTCGCGCTTCGCAGCGGAGAAGTAGTGTGTTAAAGAAGTAATGAAAAAGAAAAGGAAACATTTTGAAAATAACGTAACATGATTGTCAATGTAACTGTTTTGTCACTGTTGTGAGTGATGAGTGTTGCTGTCATATATACAGTAATCCCTCGCTATATCGCGCTTTGACTTTCGCGGTTTCGCTCTATCGCGGATTTTATGTGAAAGCATAACTAAATATATAACGCGGATTTTCCGCTGGTTCGCGGGTTCTGTGGACAATGTGTCTTTTTACTTCCTGTACATGCTTCCTCAGTTGGTTTGCCCAGTTGATTTCATACAAGGGACGCTATTGGCGGATGACTGAGAAGCTAACCAATCAGAGCACGCAGTTAAGTTCCTGCCTGCTGAGTGTAGTGTTAACCAGGAAGTCTCGTCTCGCTCATTCAGCATCAACGTGTTTCGCTGTGTAAAGAGTTGTGCACTTTTGTGTTTATCTCTGTGCATAGTCAAGCCCTTCATTATGGCTCCAAAACGATCTGCTACTGCTTCAGGGGCCGTGCCCAAGCACAAACGGAAGATGTTAATGATTGCCAAAAAGGTAAACGTTTTGGATTTGTTGAAGGCTACGATTCTTTTAATTTAAAAAGTAGGAAAGGAATATAAGATCTACGGCCGCAGTGTCCTTTAAACCAGGGTGCAAAACGAGTTGTAAGTGGATGTAATAAGGCAGTAGTCCGGATGGAATCTGCTTTAGGGAATTACATTGAAGACTGCCAGAAGAAGAACAACGGCAGTGCTACACAATCGCCTGAAGTGGCTCCTTTAAGGACTGTAACGCTCTCCTTTGTTGTGCAGTAAAATAAAACTCATTGTTATCGGACAAGTCATCGTGTCATTGTTGGTGAGTAACCATAATTAATTTTCTACTTACAGTACTTAGTACATGTGCGTGCGTTTAGTGTCACTGTACACACATTTACTGTATACTATTTTTCTTGTATTGTACGTATTTATTGCTGGTGGCATGTCTATCGTAATGGGTGTAACATATGTGCTATCGGAGGCACTCAATATCTTTAAAATAATATTTAGGTTTTACTGTATATAAACAGTGTGTTTATATACATAATTTCAATGAATCTTACCTAATATCTAAGAGAATACAAAGGGATTATGCTGTATAACTCTCGGGAATATTTATAAACAGTGTGGGAGAGTTTATAAGGGCTTAAAATATATAAAAATAACCATAGAAACATATGGTTTCTACTTCGCGGATTTTCACCTATCGCGGGGGTCTGGAGCAACCCCGATCGAGAGGATTACTGTATATATATATATATATATATATATATATCGATCGTACAAAATCTTAATTTATTTATCCATTTCTAAATAATTAAATGGGCAGGCTATTTCGTATCAGTGCAATACGCTGTTTGTTAAAATGGATGACTCTCGCTCTTACGTGCAAGTCTGCGTGGATATTATGAACTATCGTATCTGTTCAAGTTCTTTTTAAATTTTAAATAGAAGGAATTTTTATTTAGTCGACAGAAATATCTTTGGTAGGAATGTAAGTTAAATGTAGGCATCATTGCATAAATTTTTCTTCACCATACAAATGTAAAGAGTAAATTCGCCTTACATTCCAACCAAAGATATTTGTGTTGACTAAATAGAACTTGAAAAGATATATTTTTTCGAATGTGATCGCGAAATTCAGATCGAGTTGACACGCACTACATCAAGCCCGCATGCTATTGTGGTTTCACCTGTGTGCCTCAATAAGTCACTCTCCCCTCGCTCGTACTTTTTTACCGTTCATCTAATGAATACACGGAGTATGGCTTTATCAAAACAATCATTAATGGCGAATAAAGTATCCATTATTCATAAAGCTTCAATTGGTGATCTGTCTTTCTGCGTTAACCGCATATTTTTTCATACGTCTCAAACCAAGGGGATGCGAGGGTAAAATGAATCAGGAAGCGCGTATACATACTCACTCACACTCGGAAGTCAGCGCTAGAGGCGAAGCCTCTACCATTGCGCCACGGTGTGTGGTTTGGCTATTTGAGCGTATGTAGATCGGGGCATATATATATATATATATATATATATATATATATATATATATATATATATATATATATATATATATATATATATATATATATATATATATATATATATATATATATATATATATATATTCAGCGAAGTAGTGTGTTTAAAATGAAAAGGGAACATTTTAAAAATAACGTAACATGAATGTCAATATACAGTAATTGTTTTGCGAGTGTTATGAGTGTTGCTGTCATCAAAAATTTGATTATTATTATTTCTTTCAATCAGGTTCGTATTTGTAGGATGTGTTGTGTTCAAGTTACATTCCGTGTTTGTCAATCGTTGTAAAGATAACAGGTTTCATTCATCGATTCGTTTCTTACTGCATCAATAAACAGCTCGTCTTCCTCTTTATCTGAGACGTGACACACTGCATAAACAGGTTTTTTTTTTTACAGTGTCTTCCTTTAGCGGGACATTGACTTTTTCCACCGTGTGCTTTGTTTCCGCAATATGCTTGTATGTATCACATGCTTCATATTTTGTTGCTGCCTTCTCAATTGTGTAATTCGTTTTTTGTTCAGCACTCTTTGGAACTGTTGCTTTTTGTCTGTGCACTGCGTCATTTCACGTGAGCGCTCGGTGTACATGCATCGAAGGTTCCCAGCTGTGCTGGTGCCATCTCGTGCGATGTCCACGGCTGTATTTAATGTTAGCTAAGACCAGGCACTTAAAAGTTTCTCTCGCAGTTTCGCCGAGTTTGTGCCAAACACCACCCTGACCATCTCATCTTCCTCTGCATAAGCACAGTCCTTCACCCGTGAATATTTAGCAGCAGTGTTTCTATTGGATTGCAGCTAACGGACGGCCTAATATGGGCAGGCACTAAATTATGTGGGAGGCGTAACTCTGCCTCCCACGGGCATCGAGCAGAAGTCTATTATAGTATATGGACGAAAAAATAGGTTCCAGTTATGACCATTACGCGTAGAATTTCGAAATGAAACCTGCCTAACTTTTGTAAGTAAGCTGTAAGGAATGAGTCTGCCAAATTTCAGCCTTCTACCTACATGGGAAGTTGGAGAATTAGTGATGAGTCAATGAGTGAGTGAGTGAGTCAGTGAGGGCTTTGCCTTTTATTAGTATAGATGACATATCCAAATTGGCTATGCATGAGTGAATGCTAAAAAAACGATATAAAAAATTATTAAGAAAGGAGGGCGATGCTTAAACTGTATACTTTCTAGTGAGAAGCATTCAGGATTATTTGAGAAAATTCTGTAATCATACTACAGAAAACAATTAACACCATTGTGCATTTTCCTAAAGGTATTCTGTTGTCCTCCCACAGTCCCAAAAAATATACAGGTTAGGGTAACTAGTAATTCTAAACTGGTCCTGTGCAAAATAAGTAAATGGGGTCTACAATGAACTGGAGCATTATCCAGGGCAGGCTTCTGCCATATTACTGATGTTGTAGCACTTTGAAATCTACTTCTGAATACTATTTCTGCTTAAAGCATCTTAAGTCTTTTCAGTCTTGAAAAAAGTACCTTTACGGAAATATAATTCATGTTTTTATAATTCTATATGTAATGAAATAACCAGTACAGTATATTTCCTCCAGATCACTTACAGAAATGATTAAGGCTAATGTTAAGGTCAAATATTGAAATAGGAAAATACAAACATCTGTCTATTAAACAATATACTGTATCTTAAACCAATATGAAGGTTTTTTGGAAATTCGGCATTAGCCAAAGGCAAAAGAAAAATTAGTGAATTAGATTGCATTTTCTGTATTTTAGATTGTGGACTAAGTACTCTTAAAATGTAATGGCTAACAAAAAGCACCTAATACAACAATTAATCAGGAAGAAAATATAATCACATACCAATTTATTTTTAGACAGGCTTCCCCAGCTTCCTAAAGTTTGGATGGTTTTTGAAATTAAGGTTAATGTTCGAGACATTTGTGCATCCTGTAAATAAATTAATAAATATAAATCTGGTTATTTAGTTGTGTTATTTTGAATATCCACAGACACAACAATATTTAAATGCACTAAATGCACATTAAATTTGAAAGGACAGAACTATTTCATTCAGCAACAGACATGCAAAAGAAAAGTAATTTAAAAGGGTACAATTACAAGATGTTATGACTGAAAAAATATTTTAAAAAACAACAAAATCATGATTCCAGGTTCAGTTACATACTGTATATAGTTCTACTGATTTAGGCGTTGATGCTGAACTACTAGATTGATGTTGACTCTGATGCTGCTAACCTCTCTGTTATTTAAATTTAACTATTGTGCCAGACGACTGGGGACCATACCCAGCTGGGATGCCTGGACGGTCCACGAGAGGGACTATACCTCCCCTGGGTCTACTTGGGGGCCACTGGATCGGAGCTAGGAAGCTCATCCCTATGGGAGAACGTGGCCACCGCCAGGGGGTGCCCGGACGGTTATGGAACCCTGGATGGCAGCACTTCCACCACACCAGGAAGTGATGCCAGAAGAAACCCGGAGTGCTTCCAGGTGCTCTCCTGACACTTCCGCCACACCAGGAAGTATCGTCAGATGGAGCAATATATATACCAATATATTACTCTACCAAGACAAAACAATATATATGC
Organism: Polypterus senegalus; assembly: GCF_016835505.1. NCBI lineage: Eukaryota > Metazoa > Chordata > Cladistia > Polypteriformes > Polypteridae > Polypterus > Polypterus senegalus. The sequence goes on along the minus strand of NC_053154.1, from coordinate 147,586,834 downwards.
CAAGCTCCACCCCGTCGTGTAAAAGTAGTAACAAATTAGTTGGTGAAACAAGACACTGACTAAACAGAGTACTGCCAATAAGTTGATTTCACTTCAAGCAATGCTTATGGGCAAGTATGAATTCAATTGCACTATGTATAAGAGGTAATAAATCTGAAATAAACTAATTACATATCAATGCAGTGTGTTACATTTTTAAAAAAAGCTAACGCCATTGTCTTCCTGCATGCATTTCATACATCGGTACGGACTTTGTATGCATGATAAGAAATGGCAAAACATATGCTATAGTCAAACCACAATGAAACACAACGAAGTACATATTTTCTGTACCACATGCTGAGTCATTTTATTTTTTGTTTTAGAAGAATGTAGAAAGAGAGCAACTGAAGGCTATGTGTTTAAGTGAGTAAAAGTAATTACTATCTTCCAGTTTCCTGTTGGTGGAGAATTATTCAAATCTATTTTTATGATAAAGCAGATCAAATATTAGAGTTTAGTGCAAACATGACATTGTAATTTGTACTGAACACTATTGAACAGTTACTCAACACCACTTTTCATGGTAAATGGGTAGAGAAACTATTTGCAATCCATAAGGTTTTCTCCACCCATACACCCCAAACCCTCCCCTAGTGATTGTATTGTACATCATCAATATTTTGAAATAACAATGTGAACTTTTAAGACGTTCCATAAACACTCTGTCATCACTTGAAAACTTAGATCCAGCAGTATCCAGCAATAAGACTGCTTAGTCGCTCAAAGCTGTGTTACTGCAGAGGAAAGATCTTCCAGAAAGCCTCAAATCATCAAATTCTGGGAAAATCTTTGCATTTCAATTTTTTGACATAAAACTCTAGAAAGTGAATAATGCTCAAGGAACAAATATGTTTGTTTATTGATCTTGTTAGCTGCAAGGGTACATTGCTTAGCATGAATAACCTTTTTGTTTCTTCTCACTTACTGGGTGATGAGAGCGCAGCTGGAAACTGTGAGGAGATAAGACAGCTACAGCAAAAAAACGCAGAAAGACAAAGCTGCTGACTGCTGAATACTGTACATGAGGGTCACCTGTTTAAAAAAATGGAGAGTCACTCATAATCTCACGAATATCGGTCTTTCTAATATTCAGAACCTATCATGCCATGTACTTTACAAAAATCTTTGAAAATTAACTTCTTAAACGTATTTTATTATTTTTCTTACTGTTAACTGTTGAGTTACACTTTACACATGTATTGGTTAGGTAACAAGGTTTTATTATTGGTAATTGATAGGAAAACAATGAAATAATACTGAGAACATATTGGTAGTTTTTACATAATACTGGATTTAATGCTTGATCTTTAAGTTCAGCTCCCTATTGCTTTCTCTTTAAACCACTGGCATACTCATCTATAATTGCCAAAGTCACAGATGGCATAGTTTTAGATTTAACTACACTATCTATACAATGACCATCCTTTTTCGGCTTTCTTTGGTGATGATACACCATAAGTTACACAGGTGCAAGATGTCTGATCACAAGCTCTTTAGCTTCCCTTTTGTGGCTGTACAAAAAAGCTTGTTGTAAAGATGCACATTTTCAGTCTCTTCCATCTGCTCTTTCATTCTGAGACAAACAGACTTTTTCTATTAGCAAGACTATTTATAAACATTCACATTTCAGAAGACTGGGCCCAGGTGTCCTTGTAATTTTCAATTCAATATTATTACAAAAGTAGTGATTAGGATGTAGCTATCTTACAACTGAACATAACTGCTAAAGTGAAAATGTTTAAAAAATGAACACTATGCTAACTTAGCCAAGTTTAGGCTTTAGGACAAATACTCATAAATTTGCAAATATGGCCCAAAAAGATTTTAAGAAAAATTCCTACATAAATGTTACATTTAGGTCAACTGTTACCTTTTCCTCTAGAACACTGAATTCCTTAACCCCTACAATTTTACATCTTTGTATGTTTCATTAAGTGAAACAATATAACTTATTTACATCGAGCAAGAAATATATAAGCAGTAAACGTCACACATATATTAAATGACAAACAACATTCCAATTGCCATTGATAATGTATAAACAATCCTTCTGCTTTCAAATGAATAATTCAATATCTAATGTGCTAAATTAAACCTCACAGAAATGTTGCTCAAGACTGGGCTAGCAGTTATACACTGCTACAAAAAAAAGACATGAAGTTCAAATGTTACTGCTGTCACTTAAACCACCACCTGTGACCAGAAACAATTGTTTTTATATATGTGTTTGGCGTTTTACTGGATTAAACAATTACCAAAATTTGATGCACAAGTATAACAGTAAGGATATATATGTTCTTACTATTATTATTGTCTTGTGAACTAATTGTAATCCACCATTTTAAGGTTAACAAAAACAAAATATAGAGTGCCCTTTATGTCCTTCTTATTGAACAGCCTTCTTGTTATTTCCCCCAGATTCAATGCAGTAGCTCCAGACAACCTACTTTTTATCTAGAACAAATACATGTATGGCAGGTCCTTCAATTTTACTTTACCATAAAGCTTTCTTTTACATAGAGATTAGTATGTCTTTTTTTGGACAAGACCAGGGCATGTTTGCACAGCACTGAAAGACATATACTTTAGGTAAGAAATATCTCAAGCTTACTTTTCACTTTTTGACTTTATCCTGACCATGTATGTGAATGAATTACTATAATAACTGCTACCTCTTTAACTATGGCAAATGTACAAGTTACTAAACACATGACATCACTGCTCATATTTCTGGTTTCATGTTGATTCTGCAAATACATGACCAATGAAAAAAGTGTTCTGCTTTGAGATATATTTTAGCATATTTCTATGATTCAACATCCTACCACTTGCTTTAAATTCTTTGCAAGTTTCAATGCTAAACCTTCAATCATCTTAGTGAAATTATGTTTTAAAGATTGCTGCAGAAAAAGTTTAATAAAAATACACAGGTAGAAAAGTAACAGGGTGCCTCTGCACCAAAATGTAACAAGGTATTTAACAAGCTTGCTTCTTAAGCAAACTTGCAAACATGCATAATAACCTTTTACACTAGTGCAAGAATACTTTCATATAAATCCTTACCAGGAAAGCGTTTGGCTGCCATTTGTCGCAAAGCATAAAATATATCACACATCAATGTAGGGCAGCTCATGCTTGACTGGAGGATGGAATTGAAGACTTTTTTCACATAATAGTGCAAGTTATCCTGCAAATTTAAAAATCCACCAAATTATATAATATCGAAAGATTGGAAAAATCTTCACCAGTTTTATTTCTACTAGTGGACATTATCTTAAACATATCAATGTTGCTGTTTATTTAGCAGATGCTTTAATCCAAATATCTTACATACCCTGTATAACACTACATTTCACTGTTGACAAAAATAATGAAGTTAATAGGCAATAGGACAACAAAACTACAAATTGTACCACAAGAAACTTAGTGCTCCCATGACTAGACGACAACCTAAACCAAGAATAACAAACTTTGAACAAGAGATAAATAGGGTAGAAAGTGTAATAGATGACCAACATTAAAGGTTTAAAGAATAGGTCAGTCTCAAAGAAGTCCTCAGCCTCAGAGAAAGACGCGAGAGAAAGACAGAAAGAGAGAGAGATATATCCTGGCATTAGGAGAAGTCCTGAACATGCCACTGTAGTAACACCAGGGTAACTAAGGAGCTTGAAGGCTGTGTTGAAAGAATATTCAGGGGCACCAGTAAAGATGAAATACAGATATGGCTTAGGTTGAAATACGGAATGTTTACTAAAAACATGTACGGCACGCAATTACTACTAGTAGCAATCTCTAACTGTTTTGCAATTGAATTTAAGCTAAGAATGTGCTGTAGAGAACTAGCTCTTTAAGCGGAAAGTAACGGCTGAAGGACAAAGGGGTGCCATCATCTGCTAGATAGTGTTCTAGATTGTGCTTCCAAAGTTTGATTGTATTGGCCCCAGGAATTTAAAGGTAAGGATGCCACAAGCATCAGCTTTTTTACAGCATTGCTACGAACATGAAAGTCAGTATCACACTGATGATTTACTGCAAGTGGACATAATACTTAACAAGGCACAATAATAAATTATAAAAGCGTGACTAAAAAATATAAATTAAAATGATTCACAGTGCTACAGCACCACATTAACACATCTCGAAATGAAAAACAGCAGAAGTCAAGTCTGGAATTGAAAAGTTCAGCACAAGATTGACAGAATCATGCTCATCATTTAAAACAAAAAAGGGGGCAAAAAGCCCATTATGGAGTTAGCTCACAAATAGATTTGTGCATTCTTTCAGAGCATATGACATTACATACAGATTAGATGCACATTATAAAGTCACTATATAAATAAAATATTATTGTTATTATTAACTTGTTGATGGCGAGATGAATTGCCTTTAAATACCATTTTCTACATTGTCCCCATAAGCGAACAGAGGCTTTGCATTCATTCTCTGGTCATTTGTCTAGAGATATGCGTATAAGCATCCATCCTAAGTTGCATCAGGGTCATGCATAAGGGACTGTGGGATGCAGGGAGAAACTGCACAGTGGCACTACTAACAACAACTGTAGCATGTAAAAATGTAGGTAAGTCTTAAACAAAGTGGCTATTTGGCTTGTCCACACTGGCAATTAAATGACCCACTCTATTTGTTAACACCAAATTAAAATGTATTTAATGTTTTGATGCTTCCAAGCACAAAGCTTGTCTCTCTAGTAATACGACAGGTAGACTTTTAACAGACACTCTGCACAGATGCACAGTTGCAGCAGCACGATCAAAACAGCTTACTGAATATAAATCTACAAATGCTACATTTCTATCAGTCATTTGTTTTCTGAAGGTATACTAATGTTCATTAGTAAAACTCCAAACATTTGACAAATGTAGTGAAAGCCCATCCAGTATATAATATATTTGGATGGTACAATGGCAAACATAATACAGTCTTTTAGTTACAATTAAATTCAGGTAATGCCCGTCCAGTTAATTTTCTAATTTTAAATTTGTACACAGTCTGAGCAGCCACAAAGTCTGATTGCTCATGTAAGATTGTCTTAGGCTGTTTTGAGGAGTTCTGAAATAATTGATTAAAGTGAAACTAACAAGTCTGATTTCACACAGGAACCCTTGAAGTTGGGAGAAAGGTGAAAAGGGGACAGATTAAAAAAAAAAAATACAGGATGTATGATATTTGAAATTTAAATCAGTTTGAATCATCCGTTAAATACTATATTCTTTTTTTTTTTAAACCAGCTAATGATTCAAATATAACTCTTACAATACCAAATGTTACAAACATAGCAGAGGAATTGTTTGACAAACATGATTTTAAAAGCATGTTGTTATAAAAACAGCTTTAAACAGTTTTTTTAAATTAAAATATCCTGAATTATCTTGGAATTTACAGTAGAGATATAATTATGTTTGAATTTTTAATTTAGTACTATGTTAAGCATTGGTTGTGGTGTTAAGATCTCAGAGAATAAAATTAGAATGTGCAAATGGTAAGATAAATCAGTACAGTTCTTTAGAAACACTTTGATATTTATGAATGCCAGCACTAGTTTACTTAAATGATAGCTGGGCAACTACTTGATTGATATACCACTATTTTAAATTTGCTGTTACTATTAGCATTTATATATTTTATATTCTATTACAGGAAAAGGCACAATATTGTCTACTTGAATTGAAAGATGAACTTCTAATTAAAAAGGCAGTGAAAGAAATTTCTGCTTTTGACAAGGTATCGAATAGTTATTGAGTATTGTGAAGATTCACTGGTATTGGTATTGAATACAAAAATTCTGGTATGATCACCCCCATAATCTGAAGTCACAGGCTCAGTAAGAATAGAGTGTGAAAGCTGGAGAGCAAAAGCCATGGTTTGATAGAAAGAGACAAGAGTTGGAAGGGTAAGAGATGAAGCAGGGCTCTCTGTATGCGGTTTACTTTATACTTTATACGTCCATTGCTTTAGGCAATAAAAAAAATTAAATACTTTGACCTCCTTGGCAACATTCTGATTGAAGTGGGTCAAATGAGAAAAACTCTTCTTTGTTACGAAAAAAAAATACATTTTAGGATTCACTATCATACTCTTAGCAATAATAACAACATGAAATGCAGATAATAAAATATTCAGTACCTTTGTGGTTTTAACAATCAAGAACTAAAAATACAAATGAAAATAAGGCAAAATAATATTTCAAAATGCCACAAATTTATAATATATTGTGAATAATAATCTCTACTAAAGTTTTTATAAGTTACCTTATTTACATCAGCATTGTCTCCTTCTTTAAATTTAACTGGATCAATTTCACATGGTTTGTTAGTATCACATATCTGAAATGAGATAATTTAATATAACTTTTTTCAAAGGTTAAAACTTCCTTCATAGGTTAACCTGCCTTAGAAGATATAATAAATTATAAATTAACTTTTCATCCTGTCTATAAATCATGCATAATTTCTTTGGAAGTTCTCAGATTAACATTTACTTTACTTTGGCTCCATTCTTTCAAGCTTACTTTAATGATATGCATCACCTTTTTACTTTTTAGATAATAAACTGTATCGCTTAGATTTGTAAAGCAATAAATGGCACTCATTTAACAGTACCTCATCTATAACAGGTTTCAATGTAACTGTTAGATAGTGCTTCCCAACAATCTTCATCATATCATCAAGACAACGAGTGGCAAGTGAATTCCCTCTGAAAATTGTATTTGCTTCCCTGGAAGTACAGTTGGTATTACATGATTTAGTATTAATTTAACATCAACCACATCAACAAAATACAATATAAAATTAGATCATCTCAAACTTGTTTTGAATTAAATGTCATATTCACTATTAACTTTGGACTTACTTGGAAAACTATTTATAGTGAACATCACCAAAAGATATTACTAGTTTTTAAATCAAATAGCAAAATATTAGAAAATGTACTTCTACAGCAGCATAAGGATTAAGACAGTACATTTTTTTAATATTATATAGTATCATACCGGTTATGCTATTAATATACATTAGATTTAACCATTTTGATTAAGTAAACAATTTATTTCATTGATGAACATGGCATCAAAGCAAATGAACTGCAGAAAACATCTGCAGCAGCAGAATTGAGATAGTGTGGAGAATACATTTGATTGCTGCAGGACTACCTAGTACAGGAAAGAGTGCAAATGGTACTTGGTAATGTTACAAAAAGATAATTAATAGTCATTCAAAGTGGATCTAAAATTGCAACAAATCACAACCTTGTATTTGTATCAAAGCCTAAAAGAAGAATTCCCTCAAGAAATAGTCAGTCATTTTACAACCCGCTATACCCTAACACAGGGTCACGGGGGTCTGCTGGAGCCAATCCCAGCCAAAACAGGGTGTAAGGCAGGAACAAACCCTGGGCAGGGCGCCAGCCCACTGCAGGACACACACGCACACACTAGGGTGTCAGGGATGCCAGGGGCAACGACCCGGCCGGGACGCTGTGAGGGACCAGATATGGGTCTACGCCCACCCTGGATCACGTGGTGGCCACCTTCCTGGTTGCTTTGGGGGCCACGGGTTGAGGGCATGGAAGCCCCACCCTGTAGGGGCCTGTGGTCACCGCCAGGAGGCGCCCCAATGCCTTAAGGACCTGTTACCTCAGCACTTCCGCCACACCAGGAAGTGCAGGGGGGGAAGAATTAAAAGGGCGCCCGGAGAGCTGCCGGGAGAACAGCCGGCACTTCCGCCACACTGGGGCGTGGCCAATGAAGGAGTGTTGGGAATCACCTGGAGCTCATCCGGGAGAATATAAAACGGGCCGTCTCCCTTCATTCAGGGATAGGGTCGGGTGGAAGTAGGACGAGGCAGAAGAGAGAGTGGAGGCGGCCTGAGAAGAAGGCATTGTGAAGCCAGGACTGTGTGTTGGGGTTTGTGCACTGTTGGACTGGGTCTAAGTGACCATTATTGTAAATATATTCTGTAAATAAAACATGTGGTGGTGACAAACAATATGTCCGCCTGTCTATGTCCGGGTCGGCTCCACAAGGGACAATTTAGGATCGCCAATGTACCTAACCTGCATGTCTTTGGACTGTGGAAGGAAACCAGAGCACAGACACGGGAAGAACATGCAAACTCCACGCAGGGAGGACCCGGGAAGCAGACCCAGGTCTCCTTACTGCGAGGCAGCAGTGCTACCACTACGCCACCGTGCTGCCCTCAAGAAACAGTAAAAGTAACTAATTACTTTTTCTCACTCAAACACGGTTTCCTTATTTGCTCTTATTGTCTTTACTTTATTCTCCATAAATGTGACTAAGCAAGTACTATATAAAAAAATAATTGGTAACTGGTTTGCAGCTTAGCTGTGTTGCATATTACATTTTTTTCTGTATTTTTGTTATCTTTTTCCTTACCACAGAAATTGTATATTGGCGGTGACCAATGGTGTTAGCACTAATATTTTCTAAAGAGGCTTTCCTTTTGCAATAAATATAATGCAACAAATACAGGTCAGATTTATTGTCATGTCAGAATACAAAGAAATTCGCATCAGTCATTTATTAAAAAAAAAAAAAATAGCAAGCAACATGTTTAATGAGATAAAGAAAGTCTTGCCAATGCAAGTCACTTACTGGGTCTGCTCAAGCTCCACTTCAGCAATAGCAGTGATAAATGGAACAAGTTTGCCATAATGCAAAAGTAACCGCACAACAGGTAAGACAGCTTCGTATCTATCACGGCAGATGTCACCCAGGATGTGAGCACATGAAGCTGAAATAGGCTGAACAGAGAGAGAGAAAAAGCAAAAATACTATCAAAGATGACAAGTGTTTTTTCCGCCTGAAAGACTCTTTGACTTTAGCATGCTTTCTGAATTATGCAAAAATAATTAAAAATAAGTAAATCCTTCAGAGATTAAAGACTACAATGGTTTGTATGGGGAACATTTAAAGTGAATCAAGCTGTGGAATTATAAACTAAGCTTCTGCATTTATTTCTCAAGCCAGAGACAATAAAAGTCATCTTGTTTTATGCAATAAAAAGAAGAAAATGGTTAATATTAACTAAGCAATCCATACTTATGCATTTACTTTGAATCAAATAAATATGCCACTAGTCAAGTGTTTTACACCACCTGAATTTTTCCAGTTTTTCTTCAAATTTAATTACTTGAAATGCAATGAATGACCTGAAATGGTGATAAGATAAGCAGCAAACTGCCAGATGTTTAAATTTAAATTTTAGGTTAGCAAAACCTGAAAAAAGGAATGTATCTATGTATTTATCCTTACAGCCATGTCAAATGCATAAAATTAGTTTAGTGAAATAAAATATCAGTACAAAAAAAACATAAGATATTATACTATGGAGGATTCATATGTAGAATATACACCCTACATGAAAGTATAAAAGACTTTGGACAACAATAGTCATTACCTATGGCCAACAATCAACCAATTTAACAAAAAGTCTCTTGAACATATTCATCAAATTAGCATAAATGTCAGTTAAGGTCAAGAATTTAATTTCTTGAATCTCATAATGTCTGTATTAAATCTGGTATTCCTGGTCTTCAACTGATTGACTTAAGCTATTTACCAGATACAAGGAGAGTAAACAGAAGGGGGATGGGGTGTGATGGTTTAAAAAAGATCTTGTTCTGTACTGTAAATACAGGTCAGCGTTGGGTGAAATTAGACAATAAAATGGCAATAATGAAAGCAGGGCAGGAACCAAACTTACAAAATGGAAATTTTAAGATTCAAATTTACTTAATGTTACATCTGATTTTTGAGAAGAAACTTGAGCAAATATTATTATGCTGAAAACACCACACAAAGGATGAATCAACCTGAATTTATTGAATCAGAACGAGGCTTAAATGTAGTAAGGTAAGAAAACTCTCTCTTTGCCACCATGTTGTTTTTAATTAAAGTTTTGTGGGCTACTACATTCTACTTTAATAATACCCATTAATATTTATTTTCTTCCATAATTTTATACAGTGGTGTGAAAAACTATTTGCCCCCTTCCTGAATTCTTATTCTTTTGCATGTTTGTCACACAAAATGTTTCTGATCATCAAACACATTTAACCATTAGTCAAATATAACACAAGTAAACACAAAATGCAGTTTTTTAAATGATGGTTTTTATTATTTAGGGAGAAAAAATCCAAACCTACATGGCCCTGTGTGAAAAAGTAATTGCCCCCTGAACCTAATAACTGGTTGGGCCACCCTTAGCAGCAATAACTGCAATCAAGCGTTTGCGATAACTTGCAATGAGTCTTTTACAGCGCTCTGGAGGAATTTTGGCCCACTCATCTTTGCAGAATTATTGTAATTCAGCTTTATTTTTTATTTTTTTTAAGGTCATGCCATAGCATCTCAATTGGATTCAGGTCAGGACTTTGACTAGGCCACTCCAAAGTCTTCATTTTGTTTTTCTTCAGCCATTCAGAGGTGGATTTGCTGGTGTGTTTTGGGTCATTGTCCTGTTGCAGCACCCAAGATCGCTTCAGCTTGAGTTGACGAACAGATGGCCGGACATTCTCCTTCAGGATTTCTTGGTAGACAGTAGAATTCATGGTTCCATCTATCACAGCAAGCCTTCCAGGTCCTGAAGCAGCAAAACAACCCCAGACCATCACACTACCACCACCATATTTTACTGTTGGTATGATGCTCTTTTTCTGAAATGCTGTGTTCCTTTTACGCAAGATGTATCGGGACATTTGCCTTCCAAAAAGTTCAACTTTTGTCTCATCAGTCCACAAGGTATTTTCCCAAAAGTCTTGGCAATCATTGAGATGTTTCTTAGCAAAATTGAGACGAGCCCTATTGTTCTTTTTACTTAACAGTAGTTTGCGTCTTGTAAATCTGCCATGCAGGCCGTTTTTGCTCAGTCTCTTTCTTATGGTGGAGTCGTGTACACTGACCTTAATTGAGGCAAGTGAGGCCTGCAGTTCTTTAGACGTTGTCCTTCTTTGTGACCTCTCGAATGAGTCGTCTCTGCGCTCTTGGGGTTATTTTAGTCGGCCGGCCACTCCTGGGATGGTTCACCACTGTTCCATGTTTTTGCCATTTGTGGATAATGGCTCTCACTGTGGTTCGCTGGAGTCCCAAAGCTTTAGAAATGGCTTTATAACCTTTACCAGACTGATAGATCTCAATTACTTCTGTTCTCATTTGTTCCTGAGTTTCTTTGGATCTTGGCATGATGTCTAGCTTTTGAGGTGCTTTTGGTCTACTTCTCTGTGTCAGGGAGCTCCTATTTAAGTGATTTCTTGATTGAAACAGGTGTGGCAGTAATCAGGCCTGGGGTTGGCTACGGAAATTGAACTCAGGTGTGATACACCACAGTTAGGTTATTTTTAACAAGGGGGCAATTGCTTTTTCACACAGGGCCATGTAGGTTTGGATTTTTTTTCTCCCTAAATAATAAAACCATCGTTTAAAAACTGCATTTTGTGTTTACTTGTGTTATATTTGACTAATGGTTAAATGTGTTTGATGATCAGAAACATTTTGTGTGACAAACATGCAAAAGAATAAGAAATCAGGAAGGGGCAAATAGTTTTTCACACCACTGTATATATTTTGTCTGATTAGCTACATTTTGTGTGTGTTTTTAAAACTATCTAGATTACAGATTCCATCATTGTGTTTTTTTATTTTTTTATTGTAATCATTCCATACAAATCGATCAATTTTTACAAAAAAATAGGATTAAAACCTAGTCGACCCCCACCCCTGAGAGAGACAGCATGGCCAATGGGGTAAAACTTAAGGTTTTAAAACATACCTACATTGTTTAATAGGCCAATAGAGATGAATGGAGAAGAAAAAGAAATGAGATAATTGCTTCCTCGGTGCTTTAAGAGCTTATTCTAAAATATTGATTAGATCCTGCCAGGTTTTGAAAAAAATCTGTACAGATCCTCTAACTGAATATTTGATTTTTTCCAATTTCAAATAGTATAAAACATCGGTTTCCCACTGACTTAGAAGAGGAGAGTTAGGATTCTTCCAGTTTAGCAAAATAAGTCTGTGCACCAAAAGTGTGGTGAATGCAATCACAGTTTGTTTGTCCATTTCCACTTTAAATCCATCTGGAAGAACACCAAACACAGATGTTAATGGGTTAGGAGGGATTGTCACACCAAGCCTGTCTGAAAGGCACTTAAAAATTTTGGTCTAAAAGGATGTTAATTTGGTGCAGTCCCAAAACATGTGACCCAGTGAGGCTGGGACTGGATTGCAGCGTTCGCAGGTTGGATCCTGCCCTGGAAACATTTCGGGCAGTTTTAGGCGAGACAGATGTGCTCAATATATAAATTTGAGTTGAATAATATGCTTTGTGCATATGGAGCTCAAGTGAAGTATCTGCATTGCTACTTTCCACTCCTTTTCTGATATAATAATTAAGAGGTCTTTTTCCCATTGTCCTCTTGGATATTTGAAAGGGAGGGACTGTAAATAAGTTTATATATTTCAGAGATGGTGTCTAAGTCCTTGAAATTGAACAATATTTTTTCCAGCATGGACGAGGGTGCAAGATGAGGAAAATCAGGCAGGTTCCGTTTAACAAAGTTCCTAATTTGAAGATAGTGAAAGAAATGTGTAGCTGGAAAGTTAAATATGGAATGTAAATGTTCATAGGATACAAAGATGTTTTCTATATAAAGATCTCTAGGCAATTTAATCCCAAATCTTTTCCAGATATTAAAAACTGCATTTGTTTGTGACGGTTGAAAGAGGTGGTTCTCTTGCAGAGATGCCACAGATAACAGCTTCTCCATCTTAAAATGCTTTCTACATTGGTTCCATATTCTGAGTGAGTGAAGCACAATTGGGTTATTAGTATATTGCCAATAACTTGCATTTACTGGGGCACAAAGCAGGGAATATAAAGAAGTACTGCAGGATTTTACTTCTGTTGTGGACCAAGTCTGCGTATGTTTACCTATTTGTGTCCAGGTTTTTATAGCTTGTATGTTTGCTGCCCTGTAATAAAACTGAAAGTTAGGTAGAGCCATGCCACCTTCTGCCTTAGGTCTTTGTAGGGTCGTTCTTTGGATACGTGGATGTTTTGAGTTTCAAATAAATGAGGTTATTGTTGAATCCAATTGCTTATACAATGATTTATTGATGTATATTGTAATGTTTTGAAATAAAAAAGAAGCTTTGGAATTCCTAAGATTCCATCATTGTTGAACAATGTTCAGACTATCACTCAACCCCGAAGCTGAGACTATAATGGAGTCATACTCATAGTTTTGGCATTTTACCTGTTGTGTTGATGCTAAGGCCAAAATATAGTAGAACTAATTATTTAAGATTTAGTTACCTCTTCACATTAAAAATAAATTTCAGGCCCTGACTGAGACATAAACACGCAGTACTGTATACTGAAACACTGTGTTTCTTTCAAAAATGTTTAAAATCAGAAATGACTGTTGCCAACTATTTAAAGAAAATACATTTAAATATATTTACCTTAACATCTGGGGATTTGAGCAGTAGATCTCTCATTGGAATGTAATACATGGATGGAAGGACAATATCTTCAATATAGGTTATATTTAACCGCAGTGATCCAAGTTCATCAGCTTTAGGAGTTTTACTACCGTTGTCCTTTGGTTGTAATAAATACCTTAAAAAAATGAATATGAAAATACAACCATGAACAAATTAAAACAATATTATATCTAGGCTTGTATCATATAAAACTGAAAGCAATACTCTTTCTATATAAAATTTTTGTTTAGTATGACACAAATAAAACATAATAAATGTATAAGGTGAGATTTGATCATAAAAGTACATTCACTACAGAGTTAAACACAGGAAACTACACAGATTCAACTCCTAAAATACCTTTACTGTTTGACAAACAAAACAACTGAAGCATTAAACACTGCCAAGTATAATTCATTATAACACATGCAGATGATGATTATAATTAAATTTCAATATCATGACTTAAAACCATAAAAATATATTCATATGCAAAAATTCTAAATCTATATATTTAAATAGTAGAAATAACAATTTAATTTTGATTTCTGTTTAAAATGTGTTTCATTCTTTGTTTGTAAGGTTTACATTCAAATCAAGTCATATAACAAAACTTTAGATTCTTGCCTGCTTTACAAAAATTATTGCTAGTTCAAAGTCTTTAGGAATGATTTTTCCTCAGTACAGTACTATAAATCTCCATGAGATGGCAGTATGTGCCTATATCTTCTGTGGTCACTGCTTAGTTTAAAGTCATGCTGTCAAAACAAAAATAAATCTTTAGGGATAAAAACTAACTCTACAGTAATCTTAAGAGGCAGTATACTATATAACTGGAACACAACCGCAACCCTTAAAGGAAAAAAAAAAAACACTTCCATTGTTCACACAATCTTTTAGCCATTACAATAGTAACAAGGGGTAACTTTTTTCCACATTTAATTAAGTATCAACCAGTTTATTTCCACTTTCTGATCTGTGCGTTTTTCAGTACAGAGACCCTGAGAGATCTAAGCCTAAATTGGCAGCATCATTCAGTACTCTAGCTAGGAGCCCCATCCACATCATCCTCCCACATGTTTGCATATTACCTCAAACAGCACCAGCCTGGTTATTTAGACTCAGCAGCAGTTCTCCAAGAAGAGGGTGGAAATCAGAGTACTTGGAGAAAATTGGCACTAACACAAGTGAAGGTGCAAACTCCACATGGTCAGTGGCAGAGGAAGAATCAAATAATGAAAGTAAGATTTCTGAGCTTATGGGACAGTTAAGGGAATTGGCAATTTAAAAGTGCAAAGCTCTTTATAATGTATGTGGCTGACATAATTAATTTATCACACTACTGCATATAACAAGTATCTTCTATTCATTAGGAATATAAAATATTCACATAACATAATGATAATGACCAGGTGGGAATGATTCACATAACATAATGATAATGACCAGCAGAGAATGATTCACATAACATAATGATAATGACCAGGTGGGAATGTCATATAATTGCACCAGCTTGGGGAAAAAAAAACATCATCCATTTAGAAAGGCAACACAAAAATATAAAAAAAATATATTTTTTTAAGATTCAACTCATGCATAATCGGTATGCTTTGTAGTATCTAAAAATTTTTTTTAATGAAGAAAACAAACATCCTAAAAACATTAACAGAAATACAAAAAGCAGACTTTCAGTCATTCATTGCAGTTATATGCACACACATAGCAGGGTTAAAGTAAATAACCCAGTTTCTTAAACCACATTTACATGGACAAGTAAATCTTCTGGGGCCTCATGTATAACGCCGTGCGTAGAACTCGCACTATAACATGGCGTAAGCACAAAAGCCGAAATGTGTTTACGCACAGAAAAATCCAGATGCAGGAATCTGTGCGTACTCCAACTTCCACGTTCTTCCGCTACATAAATCCCGATCAGCGTGAAAACTAACGCTCGTGCACGCGCATTATGTAATGCCCCAAATCCTCCCAGAATTATGCCTATTTGAATATGCAAATCAATATAAATCGCCCTTAAGCACAGCCTTCTGTGAAAAGACAATGGGAAAAGCACGGGGGAAAATATAAGAATTTCAGCGAATACCAAGTGGAGGCAAATGAAAAACATACTATTTGTTCAAATAAACCGTGGTATAATCAACAAAAGGAAGTTGATCGAGTGACATAGCGTGTTGGAGAAACTTGAAAGCTCACATTCACAAATCGCACAGTGCCGGAAATAAAAAGAAGTCACATATCAAAGTCGCCGTGAAAAGCGAGTTGTAAGCCCACTGTCTGAGTGTCATATGAAAGCTTATTAGGGTACAGAGAAAAAAGGCACACAGTGAGGAAAAAGCACGAAATGTCAACTTCAATCTCGACATTTCCACTTTAATCACATAGTTTATTTTGTCATTAAAGTAGAACATCATAAACTTCATCTTAAAATCGTTTAATTAACCAGTTTCTCAAATCACATCGTAATTAAAGTAGCACGTTAAATGCTTTGTTTTGTATTTGATCTTCTATGTGCTCTATGTGTGTGAATCACTACTTGCTTTTTAAACCGGCTCTCTTCCTCCAACTGGACACAGAATCAATTACATTCAGTAATATTACAGTTCTCTGAATAACTAAAATACTGAGATGTATACGTGATATCATTTTCATGATGATAGGAGTTAAAGCATGTTATTAAACATGTGTTTCACTTCGATGAAATAATTTATTGCAGCAGTACAATCAGGGGTGGCTCTAGGCTTGTGGTGGCACTGGGCAGAGGAAGAATCGGTGGCTCCTTCGCCCGCCCGTCAGTAAGGTAGCTTATGCACAGTGGATGGCTACGTCCGTTGCGGACACTGCATAGCCGCCTCGTGCTCATGACACAAGCATTTAACTTTTGCGAAATTTGTCGCTGTGTTTTTAGCTGTGTTGTTATTTTCTCTTTCTGTTTTATATTCAATATATATTGGCGTAGCCGTCCTGCAGTCAGTGCTTTTCTTTCCCCAAGTAACCGATCGCCATACAATCAGCTCTGTAATAGGCGTTAAGCCATCTGTAAGCTTAGCCCGATTCTTCAAAACGTTTAAAGAACATTGAAATATCTTCGTAGTACATGTTTAATTATTCTATCCTTAACAACACTCCCAGTGAAGAATATAGATTATTTAAATGAAGTTAAAGTTTTATCTGTATAATTTAATAAACATATTTTGCTGAATTTCACCTTATAAATGATATCGTTTCTGTTTCTGAACCGCGAGGTCCGTACAGGAAAGGCTTTAAAACATTTTGCAGTGGCTGAGACAGCGTGTCCTTGAAGCTGTATACCGATAATTCCCTTTCCGATCAGCTGCTGCTGTGATTCACACTCAGATACAGTGATATAAATACTCTGAGTGGTGCAGTGAGAGAAATATTGAAAAAGATGATCCGCTGTGGCAACTCCTAACAAGAGGAGCTGAAAGAAGAAGAAGAAGAAGTGAGAGTAACAACGCTAAAGCAGTTATGGTATTTGGAATACTATGGCTGTTCCCTCTACCATTATATTGTTACAAGTTAATTACAATCAGATGCATTACACTAATAAACAATATGCGGTTAGTTTCGTGTATTTATAAAGCCGCGTCAGGAAAATAAGGTGTAACCACACAGGAACAGTAGCACTGCTTTGACGCTGGGTGCCGCCAGTCTGCAAAACCAAGCGAAGAACTTGCGTACGACAAGGTATGAGGTGCCGTGGAAAAGTGCGTGGATTTACGCCAAGTGTTGGTTTTATACATCGCGATTTGAACGTGGAAAAGTTCTTACGCAACGTTTCTGTGCATACGCACCGTTTATACATGAGGCCCCTGGAGTTATCCTCTGTTAAAATGCTGAATCCTCTGAATATTTTGCATTTATCTACTTATATACATGAGTGTAAAGATTGAGCTGATGAATAACAGCATTAAATTGTTTTAGTATGTTCTCTGGTAAAGCCTTAATTTTTTTAGGCTACATAAACCTTTATCTGTTGGCCCCAAAAAATCCACAAAACACAAAAAACACACACAATAAACAATTGACTGCAAGATGGATGTTTATCGGATCCTGGTTATAAGAAGTTTTATGAAATGGTGAACATTTCCCAAATTATTGAAACAATATGGCCAATGAATGACCTGAACTCAACTGAACATTAGCTCAAAAGGTGAGCTATAGTGACAAAAGAAAGTTAATTATTGTACCACTTAATGTTTATCTTACATTTTTCAATGTTTTATTATTTTCAACAAAAAAAGCTTTCATTTGTTCCGAAACTATTGTTTCAGACAGAGAAACTTTACCATCACAGCCGCATAAATAAAATTGTTCACATGCTCAGAAGCAAAAGGAAAAGCTAAATAATTACAACATTTTAATGAAACTGTAATTGTTTCATGTCTTTAAACAATATAAACGTTTGATGCTATTGCACATCTGTTTTACTAATCAGTCTTGATCAGTAAGCACAGTTTCATCCACTCTGAGTATGTCATAATGACCAGAGTCAATTTTCCCAGGGTTCAGAAAAAATAATTTTATCTCCATGACCGTATGAAACGCAACATAGAAAATGAATGTCGATTAGAGTGTAACATAGGAGAGAGAAAACTATATTCCCATCTGGTTCTTTACTTACGGACCACAGAATTGCACTGTGATGAGTAGTCCTGTAGTGGCACACTCGAGGAATCGTCTACGCCACTGTCAGTAAAGGTTTCTTAAATTTTTCTAATTAGGGGGTTCTCGAGTAAATAAATAAAAAAAATCTGCTTGATGACACATCTACACACTTCAAGATGGATGTGTTTGCCACTCCACTAGGTTTACATAAAACACTGATATTTTTATTGATTGATTGATATTTATTATTGTCTATTGACTGAACACAAGGACAGTTTGTCTCATGCCTAATTATGGTATTGCTCAAAACACATTCATTTCTAGAATAAAATATAATAGAAAGCAACAATCCTGCTAAACATCTTTGCGCTAAATAAAATGTGTTATTCTTCCTTTAATATATTCAAATGTAAAAGAGACACTGCTAGATGGCTAGGCATGGGTCTGTTTCAAAGTGGATTCAGGCATGTGCGAGTAGCAGGACATTGCATGGACCAAGTGAGGGTAATTCCACACCAGGCCAGGGGGTGGCAGAGTGCACTAAAACCTTCTTCTGTTGTCTCTGCAGACCAGCCACAGGAAAACCTGTCTGACTCATCCCTGAAGACATCACTTCCAGTTCCGGCACCTAGGACGATGTCACTTCCGGTTGTCACGTCAGAAGAAGTTCACTTTCAGTTCCCCTATGTCACTTCTGTTCTTTACATTTAAAACCACCATCTTTACAAACTCAGTTCAGTTCACTATTGGACTCTTTTGAAGACACTTCTGTCTTATTACAAAACCCATTGCAGCCAGGGATAATACAAGGGTGGCTGCCCCAAACCTTTTTAAGTGTGTCGAGTCTGATCTTTTTACAGTGGTTAGAGATGCTACTAGCATACACCACATATTTAACTTAAACTCAAATCATGTTAATAAGTGTTTTTCCATTTAATCCAGTTTTACTCATAGTACTTTCCCTAAATTATAGTTTGATAAGGCTGGGCCTATTCCAACAACAATAGGTAAACAAATACAAACAATGACTCAAACTGGACAATTTGTATTTGTCAATTAACCACACAAGCTTGACGGACTAATAGGTCCATTCTTAAATGTCAAACTTCTTATGTTCTTCCATGTTCTTTACCTAAAAGCACATCTTTGGACTATCAAACCAAACAGGAGCCCTGGGAATAAACAGTAAGATCAACAACGTACAAGTTTACCCACAAAGAATCAAAATTGAATCCTATTATTTTAAGGGGATCAAATTGGTTTATAGCTAAAACGCATCTTTACACCAGCAGCATTACTTAAGATCACTACTAAAAATGAATATTTATCTGTACATTACTTAGGCTAAATAGAATTTACTTAACTCTAACAAATCAGGTTTAAACTAACTGCATTTTTTTGCCAATTGCTATGCTACATTTAAACATTCAAAATACATTTTTTCACCTCATTTAAGATGAATCATAACATATATTTGCATATTTACCAGGCCTTGTGTGAAGCACCACTTTTCACATTCTTCACAGGGATCTTTGTTTCTCCTAGAAACACATCCTGCACTAGATTACCATTATTCCATATGTCCACCCTACAAATGTATAAAACAAATATATTATGAAATGCAATGTAAATAACATATTCCTGTAATTTTATGTGGGGCACATGTAGAGAGTTTTATGCAAAACTAAATTCTGTGGCAGTCTGAACTCTAATGCATGAACAAATAAGGTTGTTACTTTAAATTCTAAGCCCCCTACAGAATTCACACTAACTTAATAAAAACAAGTGAGTAAAGCAAAAGGATATCTTCTTCCAGTAAAAAGGAATATGCTTTATTTAAAGACAGAATTTTGACTAAAGACTATTTGTGCCTTAACATTCACTTAAAACATGTAACTATGTATTTATTACGCACAGGTGGTTCAATGTCCTCTGCACTGGGTAATTCTTAAAGAGTTAGCTGATGCTTCTCCAAGTTAACTAATATTGTAAAATTGCTAGGGAGTCTTTGGGTTTTCCTGTCCTAAAACCACCCACAGCTAGTTTTGTATAAGACAGGAATTACACAATTGTTCATATTGTATCTTTCCAATCTAGTTAAGGTCTTAAAGGCCTTTAACCTTTCAATAGTATCTTGTAAAATGTTGAATAAAATTGGAATACAAGGAAAGAATGTGGAAATTCTAGGAACTGGACCATACTATAGGAGCAATAAGGAAGCACAAATAAGAAACACACCATTATGTGCCCCTGGCATAAAATTGTTACATATAATAAAAACAGCATTACTTCCCTGTGTTTACATTTTATCCTGTAGCTTGCATATATTTATTTATTTATTTAAAATTTATCAGACTTTCCAATAACAGTGAAGCTAACTTATACTAAAAGAAGAAGATATGCGGAAGTGTTTTAAGATGGGCTCTAAAACTGCCAAAATAAATTTAAATAAAACACAAATGTAGTCAACCAGTTTACCATTTAAACTCTTCTTTCATCAATAAATATTATCTCTGTTTCTCTTAAAAATGATTACATTCCCTTATGTGTCTTATCCTTGCTGTTCAGCTCTTCTTTGTGTTTTTTTCCATAGCTCTGCACTAAATCTACTTCTTCAGATCAGGGTCATGGGAAGGCAAAGTCTGTTTTGTTGTTGCATAACTTACACAAATAATACTTTCAGGATGCTGAAATGTACTGAAGAATTGAAGTATGGTAGGCCCAGGCCATTTCAGGACTTTTACACAGTATCACACTCATTCATATGGGGCCAAGATACAGATACTTTTACCATAAAGTTGGAGGGTTGATGCAGTATGCCTGAAAATGTGAAATTTTACTCTTTAAAACAAACACTGTGTGCTCAGTTTTAAGCAAAGATTAATAACAGCACAGCTAGTATTAGAAAAACATGTAGATCAATAAATCCTTATTTTATGTAGTTAAATTTATTATGCAAAGCATCTATTGCTTCATATTTTTTAAAACTGCTGTATTCAACACATAAATGTCAAAAGGCTAGGGCTTCTCACTGAAGCATCAGCAGCAAAAGTGAAACCAACTTTTCATGAGAGACCAATTCAGGGGAGGGCATTATCATACATTTATTTGCACTCATAAGTCCAACAGCAACTCTTCAAACTGTGAGATGAAACAAAGCTCAAAAGGTTCATTTTTGGTTTCATTATGGAAAGCCATTTTTTTAAAAACTTGGATACTCTATGAAGTCAGTAGATGGATTGGGAGAGCATGGGGGCTCATGAGGTCGCTGGAAAGGGGTGTGTGGCGCTCCTGATATCTATGCAAAAGGACAAAGTTCCAAGTCTTTAGAGTCCTGGTGCTTCTGTCTTGCTATATGGTTGTGAGACATAGACGCTATCCAGTGACCTGAGACGAAGACTGGACTCCTTTGGTACTGTTTCTCTCTGGAAAATCCTTGGGTACCGTTGGTTTGACTTTGTGTCAAATGAGCGGTTTCTCATGGAGTCCCGAATGAGGCACATTACCTGCATTGTGAGGGAGCGTCAGTTATGGTACTACGGCCATGTGGTGCGTTTCCCCGAGGGTGATCCGGCTTGTAAGATCCTCATTGTTGGGGAACCAAGTGGCTGGACCAGGCAAAGGGGTCGCCCACATAACACCTGGCTGTGGCAGATAGGAGGGTCATTTCTGGAGGGTGGGACTGGACCATGCATCTGCCTGGGGGGTTGCAAACCGGGATCCCGAGTTGCTTTGTCATGTAGTGGGTGCAGCAATGCACTGTACCAGTGCATGCTCCCCAACCTGACTTGACTCTCTGCCAGTTCATTTGTTGTGAGAGGTAAACCATGATGATGTTTACTATTTAAAAACAAGGCTAGACAATCTGGAAACAAATCATGCATAACTTTATTTCATATGGATCATCAAGTAATGTCTTTAAAGCCTTGATTGACATCTACTTCTTTGTGTATCTCATGAAAATCATGTGAAATATGTCAGTCACTGGAGAATAAAAAAAAAACCTAATCTAATCTCTTAATTGAAAGTCCTTGCAACTCTAGAAAGACAGCATTAATAGCACTAAAACATTAACTGGGAGAGAAAAAACAGAGCACTTGGAGGAAACCCATGTGGACACAGGGGGAACATACAAACTCCATGCAGGGAGCACCCAGGATTAGACTCCAGGTCTACTTGTTGTGAGGCAGAAATGCTACCACTGTGCCATTACCTGATTCAATAATAATAAAAGCAACTATACTATCAGAAAGAAGAAAAAAATATTAAAAATAAAGATTGCAATGGCAGTAACTCAGTACACAAAAATTTACTTAAATGGTTTAAAATGTCAGCACACATGATTCTTCAAGATAATCTGCCTCCTTCTGGTTAAATAACAATATTCGAGTGCCAACATTTAAAAAAAAAAAAAAAAAGAGTTATATCATAGTGCTGGGATAGACACTGCTTAAAGCTCTCAGAGAGAGAGAGAGACCGGCACTGTAAATAAAAGCACATAGAGGGTCTGTATAACTAGGGTCCCAAGGCTAAAACCTTAAAGGAAAACAGTGGGAAAGGTAATATGGCCACATAAATCTTACAATCTCGTGATCCATAGGCAAGTGGTGAGAATGATTACTGTGTGCAGAGAGATGCCACGTGTGACCATCTCCTACTATAACAGTTTTTTTAATACTTCAAAAAAGAGAACGTACTAGTCTATGAAAAACACGGCACTGGTATGCTCCTGAATTCCAGACCTGCTATGAGCAGTCGTCTGTATTTGTATGTCTTCATTGTTGTTTTGCTAAACTTTTTAAAAATATCATTGGATTACCAAATATCATTGGATAACCATTCAACAACAATTGGTGGACCTGTGCCCTTGGTCTCCCAGAGTGGTGGAGCTAACCGGCGGGCTGCCAGCAGAACTACTTAGCAGATGCCAGCACACAAGGTAGGAGCCTGGCTTACCAACAAGAGAAGGCAGAGACCATACCTGTCTTCTATCATCATAGGCAATATTAAATCACTGGCAAAGAAAATGAATGAGCTCAAACTTGGCTGTCTCATGTGCTTCACAAAGACAGGGTTTACAGCTGAAACAATGACTCAGAACTTATTGGATTTAAAATCATGCAGGCAAACCGAAGCAGGAACAAAAGCAGTAGAAACAAACAAGGTGGACTTGCTGTTTTTTTGAATGAAAAATGGCTCAACCCCAAAACACATTATCAATTAAAGCGAAGGTAATAAACCAGAATGTGGAGCTACTAGTGGTGGGTTTACGGTCTTATTATAAGCTGAGGATGATTTCACATGCCATTTTGCTTGCAGTTTACATACTACCCTTAGCAGACAAGGCAATAACAACAGAAACAGTATATTCTGTGGTAAGCAATTCACGACTGACAATCCTTGTGCTTTCATCACAGTTTCTGGGGACTTTCTGGGGCCATGTTTCACTTTCTTCCACCCTCACCAATTTTTACCAGTTTGAGGACAGTATAATAAGGGAAAACAGGATCCTGGACTTGTTATATGCCAATATTTAAGAGGCATATAACTTTGTTGCTTTGCCACCCTTGGGCAGATCTGACCATAATTTGGTACAGTTCGTACCCACATATAAACACATTTTCAACAACTGCCAGTTACCATCAGGGCTGTGCAGAAATGGACAACGGAAGCTGAGGAGGCTCTAAAGAATGCCTTTGAGAATACTGACTAGAATGTGTTTTGTGAGTCACACGGTGAAGATGTTGAGATTTAGCCACTGTATCACAGACTCTACTGTGCTGAAAACATGTGCCAGTCAGCTCTCTGTGGTCCTTCAACACCTGTTCTCGCTTTCCCCGAGTCTGCAGAAGGTTCCCCAGCTGTGGAAAACATTGAGTGTGGCCCCAGTGCCAAAGAAAGAATGTTTCAGTGATCCCAAGGACTTCAGACTCCAGTTGCTCTTACTTCCAAAATCATAAAGATCTTTGAGAGACTGATCCTAAAACAGTTCCGACCCGATTTCAGAAAATCTTGATCCTCTAGAGTTTGCCTATCAGGTACACACAACTGTGGGGGTTGCTCTGGTCTAAATGTTCCACAGGGCCTACTCTCACTTGAGAAAAGCTGGCACCACAGAATTATGTTCTTTGATTTTCCCAGTGCCTTCAACACCAGTCTGCTTCATTAACTGGGGAAAAAGCTCAAGGATTTGCATCTTGATACCCCCATAATTTCCTTAACTATCTGACCAACAGACAAGTTTCAGGGACAGTGTGTCGGAATTTGTGGTGTGTAACAATGAAGCACTACAGGGAACTGTTTTGTTTCCCTTCCTGTTTAACCTCTACGCAAGAGACTTCCAATACCAGCCCTTCCTTCCTACAGAATGTTTCAGATGACCCCTCAATTATAGGGGTTTATTATTAATGGAGAGGTGGTGGAGTACAGAAGGCCTGCGGAGAACTTTCTCTTATGGTGCAAGGAAGACCACCTGAAACTCATCATCAGCAATTTAAAAGAGCTTGTGGTGCATTTCCACCATGCCAAAAATCCTCTGAGACAAGTCACCATTTGGAGAAGGATATGGAAGTGGTGCAGAGATACAAGTAACTGGGGGTTCATATATACAGCAAACTGAACTAGTCTAACAACTCTGTAGCACTGTACAAGAAAGGGCACATAATACTGTACTTCCTAAGGAGATTAAGCTCTTTTGATGTATGCAGCAAACTGCTGGAAATGTTTTACCTGTCCATAGCTGTCAATATATTGTTCTATGCTATGATGTCCTAGGGAAGCAGCATGAGATCAAAAGATCCACAATCCCTGAACAAATTAACCAGGACAGCCTGTGTCATAACAAGGCTAATTTTGTACACACTTGAAGCTGCTGTGGAAAAGAGTATGGTGGCAAAACTGGATGCTATTATGAAAAAAAGGAGGCACTCCCTTGGAGAACTTTCAGCCACATGCTCATTCCACCATGGGATGCTAAAATGCATCTCTGGTGGTCTTTTCTGCTCACTTCTATCAAGTAATTCAATGCCTCTTTCTGGTACTCCCTACAGTACATCTCAAACTAAATGCTGATATTCTTTAGGTTTGTGAATTGATTGGATCATTTGCCTGTATCTTTGTATTTATGTTTATATGTTGTACACATCTAAATTTCCCCTTTGTGATTAATACATTTTATCTAATCTAATCTAATTTAATCTAGCTCACATAAAAAAAATAAGGAACAGCAATCATCAAGCCAGCATTCATTGTCATATTTGTAACAGTTTTTCTGAATAAAAACATTACATTTAATATTTTTGACTGTTTCCTTGGAATGGGAAGAGGGCAGAAGGAAACTTAATTAAGACAAGTGAGGAACATGCACCTAAATGCAATAAACCAACCTAATTTCAAGTTTCTCAATGTCTTCCTCTTCCACCTGGAATTGAGACTTCTTTGTGTAACTGTTCGATCTTGTGACCTTGAACATGACACAAATATTGTTAAAACATGAAAAACTCTTTGTTAATTTTGTTTCATATCTAACAGTTTAAATTTTTAAAGGCAGAATGCATGCACGCACATTTAACACATAATCAGAACATTTTAAAACAAAAATAGCCAATATATAATCCAAATATATTTTACCTGGAGTTCTAATGTCTTTCCACAAGTAGGTCCTAAAAGCCCTTATCTTCAAGCATTTTAAATAACCAGGCTAGAGCAAAGCCATACATTACATTTCTACAAAGATGTCTCTTTTCAAGTTCACATAGGACCTAATTCACAAACATTTTTCTAGGCAAGAAGCTGGACTGTCTGCTTGCCAGGAAAGAGACAAATAATAAAATTTGCTGTTAAAATATGTTTACATTTTTAACATCTACCTTGGAATTCTAGAACTATCTGAAGTGTGATTTTTGTGCAGTGCATAATTAACATATATTATTCAATAAAAATATTCAATTGATTTTGAAATCCTATATTTAGTACTGTAAGAGACGGCCGGCAGCTCAGCCCGGCCAGGATGACCCTGATATGGAAGGATGGAGGAAGGCAGCTTTTTTGGAACACTTCCTTCCCCAAGACGCTAGATGGCAGCTCCCCTGGAGAGCAGCAGTGCCCGGGTTCCCACAGGGCAACCTTGGACTTGGAGTTCGGTATCTCAGCCCTGTTGGGTGCCGTCAGGGAGTGCTGTGGAAGGACCTGGACAGTCATACTGCCCTCATAGTCCGGAATTACTAGTGAGTAATGAGGACGTAAATCCAGAAGTACTGCTGGGCTGAAGAAAACTCAAATTCTGCATCCGACCCAGAAGTGCTAGCCAGTCACATAGACGGAAGAGCAGAAACACTTCCGGGTCGGGTGCTATATAAAGGACTACTGAACACCCAGCAGGCAATCCAGAGTTGGGTGGATGGTGGACGAAGCTTGCTGGAAAGTGTGGAGGAGACAGAGAAAGAAGACTACTGTGTATTTGTGTTTGATTTACTTGCCTGTTTATTGTGGCTGTGGTGCTTGGAGGCACTGTTTAAGAAGAGAATTAAAAATTACTTCTTGGTGCTTTTAACCTGTGTCCTGCGTGTCTCTATGTTGGGTTTAAGGGCAACAGTGACCCCTAGCGTCCACAGTACACAGTTACATCTAAGCTCAGGTCAATATTTTTTTTTTGTTATTTGTCCCCTCCACTTCTACATAGCCTTGTTCATACGACTTAAACACATATTGATAGTTTGACGGGTGATGCTAAATCAGCCAAGTGTAGAAGAATCACGGTATATGTATTCAGAAAATACGCCAGGTGCTGAAAATGAATACATAAAACAGAATAAGTTAAGCATTTGCTCCAATTTAATCACAAGTAAACAAACCAGATTATCTTTTAACTTACTTTAAAAATTGCACTGGGATACAAAATCCAGTGCAAATGAACATATTGTTAACCAAAATCTCCTCCTCCCCCTCAGATATAATGCCTATATTGTTTTGTTCTCAATAAACTCCCAGTTCTATATGAAGTTTATCCTAACATTTATCATTTTAGGTTAATTTTACTAAATGGCTTACCTCAAAATAGAATGTTTCATCAAATTGTGGGTTGCTTGTTTTCTTTCTTACTTTAGTCTTCTTTTGATCTGATCTAATTTAAATATAAATTAACAAAACAGACTATTGAACTCACTCTGAATTCCATTTTTTGTCAATAAAAGACACATATAGGTTATAATATAGATTATTTATAATAGATTTATTCATTATTTAGATTATATAATCACTCATACACACACACACTGCTACACACACATGTACAGACAATATACAAATTCTACTGAGAAAACACTCAAGTAGGGACCAGGTGTTATAATACAGAAGTTTTCCAGATACATATATTCAAAAATACCCCTATAGATAATTTTTAGGATAAACACAAGTAAGAAAGAAGTCAAATGTATCAAAGATCCATCTGAATCCACATTCTCTATTACAGAAAAATAGAAGCCAATCATGATAGGATGACATTTCAAGTTTCTCACACACACTAACCTTTTCCCTCTCACACCAGTTCAATTTAGTATCTACAAAATGAAATGTTTTAGAACTGTAGAAAGTAACTCAGAGTGGTGCCTCTGAGGCTAGGTGTTTGTACTGGCAATTGGAAGGTTGCTGGTTTTAATCCCGTAAACGCCAAAAGTGACACTACTTCGTTGGGCCCTTGAGCTAGGCCCTTAACCTGCAAATGCTCTGTCCTGGGTATGATGTCAATCTGCATCCAGACCTGCACGTAGGCCCTCCAACCTGCAGGGAAAATCTGAGGGTTGGTGTCAGAATTAGCACTTTAGCCACCATAAAAAACCTCACAATGGTTCCATTCTATCTGAACTAGTGTGGTGTTGAGGTGTCACCCACTGCATGGCTGTACTTGGGTCCTAATCTGGGATCCTGAGTTGGTTTATCATGTGGTGGGTGCAGCAATGCGCTGTATCAGCATGTGGTCCTAACCTCTCTCTCTCCACATAGAATTCACACTAAACTGTAAGCTGCACTGCAAAGTGATAGGACACAAGACCATTTTCTTCCTTCAGGAATTATATACGAGATACAACCCATTTTTATTTGCAGTCTTAGAAATTATTATGTAAAAACAGCAAAATAAGTTATAAACTGGATTCCAAAAAAGTTGGGACACTAAACAAATTGTGAATAAAAACTGAATGCAATAATGTGGAGATGGCAAATGTCAATATTTTATTTATAATAGAACGTAGATGACAGATCAAATGTTTAATCCGAGTAAATGTATCATTTTAAAGGAAAAATATGTTGATTCAAAATTTCACGGTGTCAACAAATCCCAAAAAAGTTGGGACAAGTAGCAATAAGAGGCTGGAAAAAGTAAATTTGAGCATAACAAAGAGCTGGAAGACCAATAAACACTAATTAGGTCAATTGGCAACATGATTGGGTATAAAAAGAGCTTCTCAGAGTGGCAGTGTCTCTCAGAAGCCAAGATGGGTAGAGGATCACCAATTCCCACAATGTTGCGCAGAAAGATAGTGGAGCAATATCAGAAAGGTGTTACCCAGCAAAAAATTGCAGAGACTTTGCATCTATCATCATCAACTGTGCATAACATCATCCGAAGATTCAGATAATCTGGAACAATCTCTGTGCGTAAGGGTCAAGGCCGTAAAACCATACTGGATGCCCGTGATCTCCGGGCCCTTAAACGACACTGCACCACAAACAGGAATGCTACTGTAAAGGAAATCACAGAATGGGCTCAGGAATACTTCCAGAAACCGTTGTCAGTGAACACAATCCACCGTGCCATCCGCCGTTGCCAGCTGAAACTCTACAGTGCAAAGAAGAAGCCATTTCTAAGCAAGATCCACAAGCTCAGGCGTTGTCACTGGGCCAGGGATCATTTAAAATGGAGTGTGGCAAAATGGAAGACTGTTCTGTGGTCAGACGAGTTACGATTCGAAGTTCTTTTTGGAAATCTGGGACACCATGTCATCCGGACCAAAGAGGACAAGGACAACCCAAGTTGTTATCAACGCTCAGTTCAGAAGCCTGCATCTCTGATGGTATGGGGTTGCCTGAGTGCGTGTGGCATGGGCAGCTTGCATGTCTGGAAAGTCACCATCAATGCAGAAAAATATATTCAGGTTCTAGAACAACATATGCTCCCATCCAGACGTCATCTCTTTCAGGGAAGACCCTGCATTTTTCAACAAGATAATGCCAGACCACATTCTGCGTCAATCACAACATCATGGCTGCGTGGGAGAAGGATCCGGGTACTGAAATGGCCAGTCTGCAGTCCAGATCTTTCACCTATAGAGAACATTTGGTCATAAAGAAGCATCATAAAGAAGAAGGTCGACAAAGAAGGCCCAAGACGATTGAACAGTTAGAGGCCTGTATTAGACAAGAATGGGAGAGCATTCCTATTTCTAAACTTGAGAAACTGGTCTCCTCGGTCCCCAGACGTCTGTTGAGTGTTGTAAGAAGAAGGGGAGATGCCACACAGTGGTGATAATGGCCTTGTCCCAACTTTTTTGGGATTTGTTGACACCATGAAATTCTGAATCAACATATTTTTCCCTTAAAATGATACATTTTCTCAGTTTAAACTTTTGTTCCGTGATTTATGTTCTATTCTGAATAAAATATTAGAAGTTGGCACCTCCACATCATTGCATTCAGTTTTTATTCACAATTTGTATAGTGTCCCAACTTTTTTGGAATCCGGTTTGTATATCATGCCTTCAGAAAGGATTCAGACACCGTCGTTTTTTTCACAATTTGTTATGTTGTAGCCTTATGCTAAAATCATTTAAATTAATTTTTCCCCTCATCAGGCAATACTCAATACCGTAAATTGTAGTAGTGAATATATCTGAAAAATGTTTCAGATTTATTAAAAACTAGCAAAATACCCGTGCTTCAAAATTAAAGAAGCAATGAAAAAGAAAAGGAAACATTTTGAAAATAACGTAACACGATTGTCAATGTAATTGTTTTGTCACTGTTGTGAGTGATGAGTGTTGCTGTCATATATATATATATATATATATATATATATATATATATATATATATATTTACACACACACACATAAACATATATATACATATCTATACATATACACATACATACATACATACACACACACACATATATACATATACATACATTCTCAACTGAAACCCTCCACCTGCGTCCTTGATCCAATACCAACCAGGTTTTTCAAAGAAATATCAGGCGTTCTAATTGACAATATTCTGGACATAGTTAATTCGTCATTAGATACGGGGGTCTTTCCAGA
The DNA here is from genome assembly GCF_016835505.1 of Polypterus senegalus. Classification (NCBI taxonomy): domain Eukaryota; kingdom Metazoa; phylum Chordata; class Cladistia; order Polypteriformes; family Polypteridae; genus Polypterus; species Polypterus senegalus. Next base: position 147,556,316 of record NC_053154.1, on the reverse strand, counting down.
CTGTCTTAAGACTGCTGTAGTTAAACCCCTTCTTAAGAAACATAATCTTGACCCCTCTGCCTTTGAAAATTTTAGACCCATTTCTAACCTACCCTTCTTAAGTAAAATTCTAGAGAAGGCAGTCATTATGCAGTTAAATGACCACCTAAATAAACATGCTATTCTTGATACTTTTCAGTCAGGCTTCAGAACAAATCACAGCACAAATCACAGTAGTAAATGACACAGAAACTGCACTCTTAGTTAAAGTAGTAAATGACTTAAATTGGTTTGAATCCTACCTGGCAGGGAGAAAATAAATGCAGACAGAGGCCTCATCCTCTTAGATCTGAGTGCTGCATTTGACACCATTGATCATAATATTCTTAGAAATCTTAAGTAAAATTCTAGAGTTTTAGGCAGTCATTATGCAGTTAAATGACCACCTAAATAAACATGCTATTCTTGATACTTTTCAGTCAGGCTTCAGAACAAATCACAGCACAGAAACTGCACTTATGTTAAAGTAGTAAATGACTTGCACTGGGTAAATGCAGACAGAGGCCATTTATCTGTTCTCATCCTCTTAGATCTGAGTGCTGCATTTGACACCATTGATCATAATATTCTTAGAAATCGCCTTAGTCAATGGGTGGGCTTCTCTGGCAGATCATTAGGACAGCATTTTTCACTTAAGAAACATAAGTAAAGTTAGACCTCTTATATCACTGAAAGATGCTGAGAAATTAGTTCACGCGTTTGTTTTCAGTCGACTAGATTACTGTGTCTTATAATTGGTTTTATAACTTCATTTTAATCGTAATTTAACTTAATCCTGATTCTGTATGTTCAATCTCTACCTGGCAGGGATGATGAAAATTCATCATCATCAAGCCCTTGTGAGTTGTGGTAATCACAGATTTTATTTTTCTCCAGCCGTCTCCTTACTCTTAGACACATGATTGTCCGATATGGTGTTCCACAAGGCTCTATCCTGGGTCCGCTGTTATTCTCAATCTACATGCTTCCGTTAGGTCAGATTATCTCAGGTTACAACGTGAGCTACCACAGCTATGCTGATGACACACAGCTGTACTTATCTATAGCACCTGATGACTCCGACTCTTTCGATACACTAACACAATGTCTTACTGGTATTTCTGAATGGATGAATAGTAATTTTCTCAAACTAAATAAAGAGAAACTGAAATCTTGGTAATTGGCAATAATGGATTCAGCGAGGTTATCAGAAATAAACTTAATGCACTAGGATTGAAAGTTAAGACGGAAGTAAAAAATTTAGGGGTAACCGTTGACTGTAATCTGAATTTTAAATCGCATATTCATCAGACCACTAGGACAGCATTTTTTCACTTAAGAAACATAGCAAAAGTTAGACCTCTTATATCATTGAAAGATGCTGAGAAATTAATTCACGCTTTTGTTTTCAGTAGACTAGATTACTGTAACGCACTCCTCTCAGGACTACCCAAAAAGACATAAATCATTTGCAACGAGTGCAGAATGCAGCTGCTAGAATCCTAACTGGGAAAAGAAAATCCGAACACATTTCTCCAGTTTTGATGTCACTACACTGGTTGCCTGTGTCATTCAGGATTGACTTTAAAATACTGCTTATGGTTTATAAAGCCTTAAATAATCTCGCTCCATCTTATATATCGGAATGCCTGACACGTTATATTCCAAATCGTAACCTTAGATCTTCAAATGAGTGTCTCCTTATAATTCCAAAAGCTAAACTTAAAAGAAGTGGTGAGGCGGCCTTCTGCTGTTATGCACCAAAATCTGGAATAGCCTGCCAATAGGAATTAAGCCAGGCAAATACAGTAGAGCACTTTAAAACACTGCTGAAAACACATTACTTTAACATGGCCTTTTTATAACTTCACTTTAACTTAATACTGATACTCTGTATGTTCAATTCATCACAATAACTATTCATAGTGGCTCTAAAATCCATACTGACCCCTACTCTCCTGTTTCTTTTTCCGGTTTCTTTGTGGTGGCGCCTGCCCACCACCACCTACTCAAAGCATCATGATGCACCAACACTGATGGACTGAAAGCCAGAAGTCTACGTGACCATCATCATCAGGTCCTTCCATGAAAACCCTAAATACAAAGATGACTGTTTCATTTATGTTAGGTAGATTGCCCAGAGGGGACTGGGCGGTCTCTTGGTCTGGAACCCCTACAGATTTTATTTTTTCTCCAGCCTTTGGAGTTTTTTGTTTTTCTGTCCACCCTGGCCATCGGACCTTACTCTTATTCTATGTTAATTAATGTTGACTTATGTTTATCTTTTATTGTGTCTTCTATTTCTCTATTCATTTTGTAAAGCACTTTGAGCTACATTTTTTTTTGTATGAATATGTGCTATATAAATAAATGTTGATTGATTGATTGATATCTACATATATACACACACAGCTATTTCGTATCAGTGCAATACGCTGCTTGTTAAAACGGATAACTCCCGCTCTTACGTGCAAGTCTGCGTGGATATTATGAACTATCGTATTTGTTCAAGTTCTATTTAAATTTTAAATAGAAGGAATTTTTATTTAGTCGACAGAAATATCTTTGGTAGGAATGGTAAAAACAGACAGGAATATTATTCATGAATAAATCAACTCAAACCTTAAACAACTTATAATATTTTGCTCTCCATAAAAATATATCCTGTCTAAATTATACAAGTTAGAAATAAAGTAAGCGTTAAAAGAACAAACATTCAAATTTCTTTACTCTTATGTAATTTTATATAAAAAATAAACTTAGATTTTAAATATCCCAAAAGATTTTGCTCTCCATAAAAATATATCCTGTCAAAATTATACAAATTCAAATATGAACATGCTGCATAACAAAACCTGGAAATATAAATAAAATGTGTTCCTTTCAGCAATAACAAATCAAATCATTCAGTTGTCTTTGCTCATATGTCATTTTAGAGCTGGGCGCCTGGCATCTTTTTTGGCAACAGGTTCGTTTATGTTTGGTGTGAGGTTCTGTGTTGTGGAGATTCTCAGGATGGATTGCAGGTGCTCATCAGTGAGGCGACTCCTGTGTGCTGTTTTGTTAGTCTTTATCACTGAGAAGAGCTTCTCACACAGATATGTGCTACCAAACATGCACAAGGTTCGAGCCGCATGTAGACGGACTTTTTGTTCTTCAAAGTCACCAAAGCGCCGTGCAAACTCAGTGCGCGTCGCTCAGTTTATCAGCAAAGTGCGTATTTGGGAACACCGTAGTGACGACTTGGTTTAACATTACTTGGCAACAGGGAAAGTGGGGCAAGGTGCACTGGTGCATTTGTGTCTCCCATAAAAGCAGCTTCACTTGAAATCACTTTGTGATTGTGCACGGTAAAACGTCCGCTGAAGTGTCAGATTCTTATTTAATTATTCTGCTTTCTGTATCTTCTGCATTGCATTCAGGTTACCCTGATGTTTTGTCTCATAGTGCCGTCTTAGATTAAATTCTGTAATTACAGCCACATTAGCTCCACAAATGAGACACACGGGTTCAGTAAACATATACTCAGCCTCCCATCGGTTTTTAAAGGCTCTATTTTCAGAATCAACTTTTCTCTTCAGCATCGTGTGAGCTAGCTTCGCAATAACTTGCAGCATCATAAGCTAGACTTGATTAACGCGGTAAGTGTTCGACAAGGCAGCTGAAGCGCTGCATTATGGGATCTGTAGTTTATTGTGTTACCAGCGCTTCATATACCCGGGCCATTAATAACAATAATACAGTATATAAAATGATCTCGGGCGGATATAATTACACGCCAGGCGGATGTGGCCCGCCCCTTGAGTTTGACACATATGGACTAAATAGAACTTGAAAAGATATATTTTTCAAATGTGATCGCAATTCAGATAGAGTTGACGCACTACAGCCTGCATGCCTCAATAAGTCATCCTCCCCTCGCTCTTACTTTTTACCGTTCATCTAATGAATACACTGAGTATGGCTTTACCAAAACAATCATTGATGGCGAATAAAGTATCCATTATTCGAGTATGTAGATCGGGATATATATATACCCGCGTATCGCAGCGGAGAAGTAGTGTGTTAAAAAAGCTAGAAAAAGAAAAGGGAACATTTTAAAAATAGCGTAACATGACTGTCAATATACAGTATTTGTTTTGTGAGTGTTACTGAGTGTTGCTGTCATCAAGGATTTGATTATCATTATTTCTTTCAATCAGGCTTGTATTTGTAGGATGTGTTGTGTTCAAGTTACATTCCGTGTTTGTCAATCGTTGTAAAGATGACAGGTTTCATTCATCGATTCGTTTCTTACTGCATCAATAAACAGCTCGTCTTCTTCTTTATCTGAGACCTGACACACTGCATGCACGGGTTTTTACACTGTCTTCCTTTAGCGGGACATTGACTTTTTCCACCGTGTGCTTTGTTTCCGCAGTAGCTGGATTTATGAATATGCTTGTATGTATCAGGCGCTTCATATTTTTGCTGCCTTTTCAATTGTGTAATTCGGTTTTGTTCAGCTCTTTGGAACTGTTGCTTTTATCTGTGCACTCGTCAGTTCACGTGAGCTTCGGTGTACATGCATCGAAGGTTCCCAGCTGTGCTGGTGCCATCTCGTGCGATGTCCATGGCTGTATTTAATGTTACCTTAGTCCTTTCTCTCGCAGTTTCGCTGAGTTTGTGTCAAACACCACCCTGACCATCTCATCTTCCTCTCCATAAGCACAGTCCTTCACCCGTGAATATTTAGTGGGAGTTTGCTATTGGATTGCTTATATGGGCAGGCACTAAATTACAAACGCCAGCGGAAGCCTGTCTATGAACTTAATTTAAAGTGTAGGTTTACATCGTGCTTTGTTTCAGTAGCAGAACTCATGAATATGGTTGTATATGTCACTTTCGCCGCTTCTTATTGTTTGCTGCCTTCTCAATTATATAATGCATGTTTTCTTCAGCGCTTTTTGGAGGTCTTCCTGGTTTTCTATGTACTGCGTGATTACGTGGGAGGCGTGATGATGTCACACGAATCTCCGCCCCCACGGCGTTCAAGATCATCTCCATTACAGTAAATGGAGAAAAACAGCTTCCAGTTATGACCATTACGCGTAGAATTTCGATATAAAAGCTGCCCAACTTTTGTAAGGAAGCTGTAAGGAATGAACCTGCCAAATTTCAGCCTTCTACCTACACGGGAGGTTGGAGAATTAGTGATGAGTCAGTGAGTGAGTGAGTGAGTGAGTGAGTGAGGGCTTTGCCTTTTATTAGTATAGATGAAAAATTGCAATCACACTGACACAAGTATTCAGACAGGTTACTTAGTAATTTGTTGAAACACCATTGACAACGAGTGCGGCCTGAAATCTTCTACGGTATGATGCAACAGGCTTTGCATACCTAGATTTGGGGTTTTCAGCCATTGTTCTCTGCAGATCCTATCAAGCTCTGTCAGTTTTAATAGAGAACATTGGTAAATAGCTATTTTCAGGTCTCCAGAGATGTTTAATTGGGTTCACGTGTGGGCTTGGGCTGGGCCACTCAAAAATATTCACAGAGTTGACACTAGTCCTCTTCAGTGTTGTCTTTACTTTGTGCTTAGGGTTATTATCCTGTTAGAAGGAAAACATTTGACCCAGTACGATCTGGAACAGATTTTCTTTAAGGATATCTCTGTACCTCTCCCCTTTCACCTTTCCTTCAAACCTGACTAGTCTCCCAGTCCCTGCCGCTGAAAAACAACCCCACAGCATGATCCTGCCACAATCATGCTTCACCATTGGAATGTATTGGACAGGAGATAAGTAGTACTTGATTGACTCTAGATGTAACTCTTACAATTAAGGCCAAACAGTTCAATCTAGTTTTCATCAGACCAGAGAATCTTGTTTCACATAGTCTGAGAGTTTTTTTTTTGTAATTGTAAGCAGGCTTTCACGTACCATCTGGCCACTCTGGCATAAATCCCAGATTAGTAGAGCATTGCAATGGTGGTTGTCCTACTAGACGTTTCTCCCATCTCCACACATGCTTTCTGGAACTCAGCAAATGTACAACTAATGGGTTCATAGTCACCTCTCTTACCAAGCCCCTTCTCCCATGATAGTTCAGTTTGGCCAAACAACCACCTCTAGGAAGACCCGTGTTTGTTCCACAATTACTGCACTTAAGAATTACAGAGACCACAGTGCTCTTGGCAACCTTCAATCCTGCAGAAAAGTTTTTGTAGCCTTACCGTTTGCTTCGATACAATTCAGTCTCTAAGCTCTGTAGGTGATTCCTTTGACCTCATTGCTTAGTTTCTGTTGTGACACAAATTGTCACAAGGACCTTATAGGCAATTCAATGCTTCCTCCCATCATACTGTTGAAGTTCATTTTAAAATATCTACACAATATTCAATTTATCAACTGATTAGCTCTCATGTGAGTCTGTATTCTTGTTTTTAATGTTGCTGCTGCTTTATGCATCTGAATTTCCCCATGGGATTAATAAAGTTTATCTAATCTAATCTAGACAAGTTTTTGCCTTTCTTAGTCATGTCTAATCAGGTATATTTACCACAGGTGGTAGGGGTCTGAATACTTGTGTCATTAAGATATTTCAGTTTTTTCAGTCTATTTTTAATAAATTTGCAAAAAATCCTGAAATTCTGTTTACACTTTGTCATTCTGGGGTATCGATTGCTGTTTGATGAGAAGGAAAAAAATAATTTAAACACTTTTAGCATAAGGCTACAACATGACAAAAGATGAAGAAAGTGAAGGGAACTGAATACTTTCTGAAGGTATTATAAGTGCACAATAATCAAGCATGGTTGTTTAATATACTTTACCTAGATGGTCCAATTAAAGATACAGTGGCATAAGGGTCACAGCTCTGCCCATTGATAAGAGGCAATCCTTGACACTCAATTACCCTTTGAACAGAAAAAGACATCAATTCATATTAGTGACAAATTATCATTTTCTCAAACATTATCATCATTATTCCCAGCATTATACCATTATGTCTTATTTTCAGCAAGTATATACAACTATCTATCAGTAATTAACTATGAATAGCCTAAAAAACATGTATTTGTAAATTATATAAACTGGTAAACAGCAAGTTTGTTTAGGTCATTGAATTTATTTTGTGAGCTAGGAATTCAACTTATCACAATGCAAGTTGTTCTGTTCAATTAAGTGTAATATATTCATTATGCTAGCAAAGCATATGAAACTACACTAATATAATATTAAAATATGTTGGCTGTCAGAATAGTTTTGTAAATTAGAGATGAAAATAAAGAAAAGACTCAGTTACTACATAACTTAGAATATACATTGAGAAAATGAAACACTGTATAAAACTGTTTCTGTGGTTAGAATGCAACAACAGGATGTGTCTAATCTTGATTAGCTTGCTGTCACTCTCAAAAGATATTTCAGGGACATTTTGTCTCATGTCAGCTCACTCTACTCTAGAGGTTTTTCTTTTGCAATGAGGTGAAAGCAGAAGCTTTAAACAACTGTAAATCTTTTAATGTTACTTTAAAAACATTTAATTTATAGAAATTGGCAAGAAATGTTGGTCTGAATGTCTTGTTATCAGGATATTCTGATACACATATGGCACAGAACTAAATCATGAATAAAACTTAATCTACTGTCATTAAGCTGACTCTGCCATTTTGCCGTTCCCGATGCATATGACAAAATACTTTGATACACAGATATTTTGAACACAACTTACACAATACACAATAAACTGAACATCTATTTTTATTGGATAATAAATGAGCTGCCATCTTGCATGCATTACTGCTGCTGAATTTAACTTAGTTAAATGACATTCTTATTTCAGTGTATAAATACGTAAATGCAATTAACTGAAGAAAAATCATCTGATTAATTTTCTTACAATGAGCTAGCCATTTGATTGACAGTGCACTATGGAAAGAAAACCTGTGCAGGCCATGGACTGGGCATGTTTCACCATCACTGCAGTTTTAGGTCATGCATTTAGGAGTGCTAGTTAAAATAATAAAACTGTGAAAATGTAAATTTTAATGTTATAAAATACAGAGAATTAAAAAAACTTGCATGTATATGGATTCTTTGAAGGGAGCATTCTATGTCACCACAATAAATCAGAACTCTATGGCAAAAGTTATATATATGGGTGCACTATTGCAAGACTGAAAATAAGAGTTTCTTTATTACCAGTATTTCCTGACCTTTTCCCTTAATGTGTATTGATGTTTGGGGGACTTAGCAATCCATGTCATATTAAATCAACCATTATTTTAAACTAAAGGCTTGCAGGATAGAAGAATAATGTCAACAAAGACAGCTAAAGAATCACCATATGGAAGAATGTTTAAAATTTCCTTCTGCATAAGTCTGCTCTTTAAGATTCTATATTTTTCCTTCCTCTTTTTCCTTGAATTTTTCCTATAGAAACCTGTAGTACCAGACTTCACATAGAGAAAGAGGTGTTCGATGAAATCTGTTACAGTTGATATAAAAATACATTTAAGACACTTAGACAGAGCTTTTTGCCAGAAATCTGGAAGCAATAAACTTGATACAATAAAAATGGGTAAAAAGCTTTTTCAAGAACAAAAATGTACACTTGACTAAAATATACAAAAAAAGAAAAATGCCTAACAAACCAGAACCAGCTATTTATGATAACACCACAATGTGAACTATTAAGAAAAATAAATCAACCACATAATGATGCAGTTGTAACACTTTTCTTTAAAGGTTTAGACAAGTTTAAAGTAATCTTTCCTGCAATCAGAAGAGCTACTATTTGGTACACTCAGAATGACGCCAAACCAAAGCCGCAGCGGTTTGAAAGCCGGGGAGGTACACTTTCCTGTTGTGCACATAAGATTCATGTATGTCATCATTTCCTCTTGCATTACCATACTAGCTTGATGTGAATGAAAGTAAGTTCTAAAGTCAAGAATTGATTGATAAAAACATCACAAAAAAACCTCACACAAAATGATCGCTTTCATTCACCTGTTAAAACCAAAGCAAAAATATATAGTTGAATGTTAAAACTTACTTTAGACTAATGCTCAGTTTATACATTTCTTTCTTAAAATTAGAAAATAATAATAATAAAAAACAATGCACCAGAACCTATTTTAATGAGGGCAAAAAATATAATAAAAAAATAATATATAATAATTATATAATATATAATAAATATAAGGTCACACAGTTGACAGTTCATGTCAGAGCACAAACCAAGCATGAAGTCAAAAGAATTGTCTGTAGACCTCCGAGACAGGATTGTCACAAAGCACAAATCTGGGGAAGGTTACAGAAACATTTCTGCTGCTTTGAAGGTCCCAGTGAGCACAGTGGCCTCCATCATCCGTAAGTGGAAGAAGTTCGAAACCACCAGGACTCTTCCTAGAGCTGGCCGGCCATCTAAACTGAGCGATCAGGGAAGAAGGGCCTTAATCAGGGAGGTGACCAAGAACCCGATGGTCACTCTGTCAGAGCTTCAGAGATCCTCTGTGGAGAGAGGAGAACCTTTCAGAAGGACAACCATCTCTGCAGCAATCCACCAATCAGGCCTGTATGGTAGAGTGGCCAGACAGAAGCCACTCCTTAGTAAAAGGTTACATGGAAGCCCATCTGGAGTTTGCCAAAAGGCACCTGAAGGACTCTCAGACCATGAGAAACAAAATTCTCTGGACTGATGAGACAAAGATTGAACTCTTTGGTGTGAATGCTAGGCATCATGTTTGGAGGAAACCAGGCACCGCTCATCACCAGGCCAATATTATCCCTACAGTGAAGCATGGTGGTGGCAGCATCATGCTGTGGGGATGTTTTTCAGTGGCAGGAACTGGGAGACTGGTCAGGATAGAGGGTAGGATGACTGCAGCAATGTACAGAGACATCCTGGATAAAAACCTGCTCCAGAGCGCTCTTGACCTCAGACTGGGTCGACGGTTCATCTTTCAGCAGGACAACGACCCTCAGCACACAGCCAAGATATCAAAGGAGTGGCTTCAGGACAACTCTGTGAATGTCCTTGAGTGGCCCAGCCAGAGCCCAGACTTGAATATGATTGAACATCTCTGGAGAGATCTTAAAATGGCTGTGCACCGACGCTTCCCATCCAACCTGATGGAGCTTGAGAGGTGCTGCAAAGAGGAATGGGCGAAACTGGCCAAGGATAGGTGTGCCAAGCTTGTGGCATCATATTCAAAAAGACTTGAGGCTGTAATTGCTGCCAAATGTGCATCGACAAAGTATTGAGCAAAGGCTTTGAATACTAATGTACATGTGATTTCTCAGTTTTTTTATTTTTAATAAATTTGCAAAAACCTCAAGTAAACATTTTTTACATTGTCATTATGGGGTGTTGTGTGTAGACTTCAGAGGAAAAAAATGAATTTAATCCATTTTGGAATAAGGCTGTAGCATAACAAAATGTGGAAAAAGTGATGTGCTGTGAATACTTTCCGGATGCACTGTAAATAAAAAATTCTCTCTATAAATTACTTGTTTCCAAAGTTTTTAACTAAACCAGGTGTTCCAGCACCAAAGAAATATTTATTTTAAACTTGCATTTTACATTTTACTATTCTATTATCTGCTCAAATGAACACAATAAAACAAAACATATGATTATATCAAAAACTATAATTATTCACGGTGGGCTTTAAGATGAAATATAACATTGAATAGTACAGGACAGACAAAACAAATTTTAACAGAGATGAAAAAGTGAAGTCTGTTATGGGAAAAAAATAGTATTAAAAGGGTAATTCGCTAATCAGAATGTGTTGTAGCAAAAACAGATTTTGTGGAGTACTGCCAACAACTCACACCATCCCTCAACTTACTGACTGCTTTCCAGTAAACACTGATCATTTTTGTATACTGTCTGTAACATACTAGTGCATGTATAAGCATATTTAGGAAGCAAACTTCCTGTAAGTTGGTATGATGAAGTGTGACTGATTTCACTTGTTACGCAATTATGTGGCAGGACTTCAGAAGTTTTTATACCTTCCATCAGGGCAAATGCATGCAGTAAAGCATAAAATGCATTTTAGATGGTTAAATACTCAAATCCACCCAGCACTATGAAGCCTCAAGCTGGGAAATACTACTCAGAAGAAAACATGGAATTGCATTACATGAAGTAGATGATGGCATATTTACACACACACACACACACACACACATACGCTCGCACACACACACAAACACAGCGTGTATGTATATATACTTACACTTGAGGTGTAAGCAGTATTAGTTGTGAGAAAGCTACAAGTTTAGTAATGTAGCTTTTGTAATAAAACACTTGTCCACTTTACTTGTTGTAAAACATCTTATAGTACATAATTAAATTGTACCACTATTCTTATTTAGGACTAGCTATTGTATTGCTCCAATTTTAGCATCTGAATCTTCAAAGAAGTTTGAAAAATGGATGGATTAGGTCTTCAAAATTTTTATAAATAAAGACTACACAAAATTTAATTTACATGGAGAAATCAAAAAAGGGAAAGGAACTCTGATTTTCATAATTGAATGAATATGTATATTACTATAATACTCTATTTATGTTGTGTTTTTACTGACTAGCCTTTTAATGTCCTCCAAGATATGCTTTACTTTGTATTCAAACTAGTAAATCACTCTTAATATGCAGCTTTTACCCTTTAACTTATCTAATAGCATGGTATTTATTTGTTTCAAAGGTATGGCTATAGTTGTACTTCAGACCACATGCTTTTGTAAACAGCTCCCAGTTTTCATTCTCTCATTCTTTTATTAAGTTCAGTTTAGAATAATCAATTTATTATATATGTTTGAAGTGAGGGAAGTAACCAGATTTGCCATATGAAACACAATGTGAACATAAGAAGAAATGCACACTAAAGTCACAAATACAAGATTTAATATGGAGTCAAACAGTAGACTCACAATTTTGTACATATTAATTTCCTTGCAAATATTAAGAAGAAAATTTGTCATTTTATGTACACATAAAAGAACAAGGATACAGATGGCAATTTAATTGACTGTTAATACTTATCTGGTTACTTAAAAACAAAAGATGTTTGCCAACAACAAAGCAGGAAAAGATTCACAAGCAATTTAATGAAACTGATAAAAAAAAAAGTAGGACAAAAACAGAAAATGTCTACACGGAAAAAGCTATCAAACATAAAATAAACAAGGGTGAAAATTTTTTACTCTGTTTTGAGGCTAAACCTGGTCTCTGATTAGAAAAATGACCTGAAAATAACTTCAGGCAAAATAACTCAATTAGATTATAACACAAAAACAAACTTAAATATAACTATATGCCTATAGAGGTACTATATACAGTAACTAAGTCTATACTATACTGCATACAGTGTAACATAAATATCATAAAACTAAATCAAAAAAATAAAACAACAGGTAGTTGTTACTCCAGAAGTAAACATATAACTGTTGCATTATAAGCTTGCTTATGCTTATTAAAGTGAAATTTCAGTTTTTCTGCCAAGACAATATCATCTCTTATGTTCTCCCTGAACATACAGCGAATGTACCACCCAAATCCTAATCAGCATTCTTTATGGAGCTATGTATAGTTTTCATTTAGTGAAGTCTGCAAGCTATAATGATGTTTGCTATTGTGTTATTATTGTGTTGTATTATTTTAAATATGAAAAACAGAAAAAATACCTATTCATATAGTGTTTGTTATAGATATCCCTACATATTTCAACCATCTGTCTGTCTCTATGTCTTTCCACTTTTCACAAGAGAATTGCTTAACAGATTTAGATCAGGTTTTTTTCTATAATTTGCTTGAACATTCCAGTTGATTTTGCAGCTTTTATCATTGCACTATGTATCACAGTTCGCATGCGGTACCAATTTTTTTGCGCAAATCCAAAAGACACACTGCGGGCTGATGGGAGGGGCGGGACCCTCCTTATTCACGCGTCAGCTTCACAGCGTTCCTTACCTCTGCTTAGCTACCGAATGAGAGAACCACTTAACAGATTTAGATATATTTTTCCCTATAATTTGCTTGAACATTCCAGTTGATTTTACAAGAATCATAGTTCACTTACTGGAGTGCTAAATTTGCGCTAATCCAAGACAGAGGGTGTCGGCCAAGGGGAGGGGGAAACATGATGTCAGGAGTAGGGAGCTGCACAGGATCTTCCTCACTGTTCTGTTTCAATACTATGTGGGCGGAGACATGGGGGACAGCTAGTATACTATATTTACATACTCACTGCTGCTGGCAGAATAATCAACAAAAGATTGGAAAATAATTTTTATCTGTTTTTCTTAATGGTTTGAATGGTATTGCCCAACTAATCTTACAAGGTCAAAATAGAATGGACTAATACTGGAAACCACTCCTTTTGGGTTGGACTTGAGGCTTCCTTACACACTACCTTGGGTTATATATATATTGTGGTGGATTGCCTGCATTTTACTCTGGCTCTCACCCCCAGGCCGCCAGAAGGAGCTCTCCCGACAGCATGATCATGCCCCGAGTTCCAGCAGGGCATCATGGACTATGTAGTGTTTGTACACAGCCCTGCTGGATACCTTGGGGGCCACCAGGCGTCGCTGTAGGGGGGCTCGTAGGCTCTTATGTGCCCTGTGACCCGGGAGTGCGTCACGGTCACATGACAGGAAGAAACGACGTGCTCCCAGGTTGAAGAAAAGGACTATTTACCCTGACCCGGTAGGAATAAGGACTTGTGGACTGTTGGATTGGGAACACTTCCGGGTCAGGGGATATAAAAGGACTGTGGGAGCTCCCAGACGGGGAGCTGTGTTGGGAGGCAGGGTGGCTAAGCGTCTGGGAGATTGGAGGATTTGTGAGTGGAGGGTGCTTTGTGCACTTATTATTATAAAAAATATTCATCTTTTGGAATTTTACCTGGTGTCTGACGTGTGGTCTGAGGGTACAAGGGTGCGAGCAAACCCTAAATCTGTCACTATATATATATATATATATATATATATATATATATATATATATATATATATATATATATATATATAGTCTTCATCTTCATGCTGCAGTAGCTTAAGGAAGTTCCACTGAACGGTTTTATATAAAATTGGTGTCTGCATATTTAAAAAAAAAAAATGTATCATTATTTTTTCTACTTCTCTGTAGATGTTTCTTGATTCTGGCACATAAAGTAAAAAACAAATGTAATAAAAGGTTAGAACTATCAAGGATGCACCTAAGAAGGTAAACTTTTAAAGATAACTTAAAAATCCACCATTTTATACATCCAGTCTTTATTGCCTGCATGGTAAAGCCAGGTGTTCTTCATGTGGATTCATAGTAAAACCAGATTTGATTTTCTGACATTACTTTGACATACTTTTGTTATCTCTTGGAAAAGTAAGACCTATAAAATACCTGTTTAAGCCTCCCTACATTGGCTGTTGTTTAGGAAAGATAAATATTGATTAATTACCTTATTACGAGCTGCTGACACACTGAACCAGTCTCTGTGATTAGTTCATGAAGCTTCATCTCAAGATGAACTTTGCCCTAGAAAGATGTCATCATTTTTAAAATAAAGAAGCTTTAAATTGTTTTAAAAACAATGAAATAATTCATGAAGTTCACATCTTTAAAAAATATTCTAATTAATCCAAACAGAAGCATGCTAATACAAAAAGGTCAAGTACTTATTAATACTGTTCATTTCAACAAAAGTACCACAATAACAAGTACTTTATAGTTGACAGAAGAATTTCATGGAAATAATTAGCCAAGTCAATTTAATTAAGTCCAACCAAGTTTCATTAAGTCTAATTAATTAAGTACCAGCACCAATTTGATCAAGTGTTGCACATTTTCTCTTAAATGGAATTCTTTGTAATGTGACAAACTGCATGTTATTCTATTCAGAACTGCATCTCTAAAAAGCTAATTTTGCAATACGACCAGACCACTATGCAAAAAGCCACCATGGGAACAAGGTTCTGAATCCAGCATGAACTGGTCATAGAAATGAAATATGTTCAACTTTTATTATAAAGAATTGCATTTACATCTAAATACATTACATTAATAAAAAAGTAATAGTTACACATACATGTGCATGTTCAATATTTCTGTGAAAATGTTTTATTAGCTTTATAGTTAATGACTATCTTTGTACAGTACGCCCGCTGATTAAAATTGTATTTATTTATTTATTTATTTATACTTGAAATATGCAACTCCCTTGC
The DNA here is from genome assembly GCF_016835505.1 of Polypterus senegalus. Taxonomy (NCBI): domain Eukaryota; kingdom Metazoa; phylum Chordata; class Cladistia; order Polypteriformes; family Polypteridae; genus Polypterus; species Polypterus senegalus. The sequence goes on along the minus strand of NC_053154.1, from coordinate 147,541,074 downwards.
AACAAAAACTCTGTAGACAGCATCTGAAAAATATGTAAGTGTATTAGGGCCACAGTGGAGGAAAAAAAAAACAAAAAACAGGGACTCTGTGAAGAAAAAAGAAAAAAAAAAAGGATTGTTTCGTGATTACAGTCAAAATTTCCACTTTAATCTTGTACTTTATTTCATCATTAACGTAGAACATTGTAAATTTCATCTTAAATTCAATGTTTAATTTACTCAAACCCCATTGTAACTAAAATCCTTTTTAAGAAGCACATAGAGACTGATTCATGACTGAGTCAGGGAACACTTACAATACAAAGCATTTAACATGCTACTTTAGTAATGAAGGATTTTAAGAAAGTAGAGTAAATTAAACATTGATTTTAAGAGGAAGTTCATAATGTCATACTTTAATGAAAAAACAAAATACGAGATTAAAATTGAAATGTTGATTTTAATCTCGAAATAAACTAAAGTCAACATTTCAACTTTCAGCATGAAAAAGACCTTTTTTTTTCTACTTCTTTGTGGCCCTAATATGCTCTTGTAGAAAAATTGCCCTTGAATTAAAATAAATATATAGTCATACAAGTGTATCAATAAGAGTAAAGTAACATCATATCTTACTGAAAAACATTTTATAATGTATGCTCTTTATAGTATATCCAGTGAAGGAAAAAATAATTAAGCTAGACTGTATAAGGAAATAATTTGGAACTTGGATGTGTTTTATAATGTTTATCAGTTTAGTTTTTGCCTGAGAAAAGAAAGACAGGGCAAAAAAAAAAAAAAAATCACATGCAGGAATAAGCAACACCACACCTGTCAAAATGACAACAAGTAACACAAATATGTGCAGAAGGTTTTTTACCCAACACATTTCTGCATGGTTTAGTTCTTCATGGTGGAAAATTTAAAAGGAGAAAAAAATGAACAAATAAAATGACAGCTAAACAGTTTAATATTTCTTATTACTGACTCTGTCAAACCTGCACTAACAATAAATAAACAAATTCCTATACAGGGTTACATGACAATACAAACAATAAAAGAAGATAAACAAACCAATTACCTTCAGAAAAAGCAGTTATTTTGTATTGAAATGAATAAGTAAACTACTAAATGCATAGTACCATTCTCCTAGCTAGCAACTTTTATATGATTTTGCTATTTATGTATCATTTGAAGTTATGCAGAGGCTTCCATTCTCCTCACTCTTCTACAATTATTAGTATATTCCTTGCTATATGCAAAAAAAAAAAAATCACCAATTTCTTCCCACATCAAATTACCATTCCCTACACTTTTTTTTCACAACTCGGCTTCTTCCCACATGCCGTCTGCTATCTTTGAATACTTTCCAATATTTGTTTCTTTGCTTAAATAGTATATTTTAAAATTAAAATAAGGCTTGAGCTACTTTTTTGTGTGTTTCTTAACATGCTTTATATTTATATATATATATATATATATATAATTTATATAATTTTATAATTTACCAGAGATCATTGAATAATTATATTATTGCTTTCACTTTTCTAACTTAACAGGCATATCATTTTTACTATTCATTTTATTTATTGTTTTTAATCTTTCAGGAGACTTTAAATAAAAAGCATATCACATCAGAAATAATATGGCATTTATCAGAATGCATGTGGGATCCCGTTTAACTTAAAACAATAAAATTCATTGACTTTACTCTCCTTAAACTTGAAATCTAAACTTAGGTCTACTTTTACATTATAATGGAAAATATATTTTAAATGGTATTTCTGAGAGCGAAAAACAAGTTATTAAAAAACAAAACAAAAAAATACCAATGCTACTTTGCATCATCTAACTTAATTAATGATAGTCTCTAAATATAATTAAAAGATTTGAAGGATTTATTTAAATCACTTTATATGTAATAAATTGTAAGGTGATACTGATGGTAATTAATTTTTATTCATTATATAAAAATATCTTGCAATTTTTTACTTGTGTAACTCATCATAACAGCCCTGCTTTAAAAATTAAAGGTATATATAATCTGTAAATGTTATGCTTATTGCTTCATATTTCTTTATTAAATATAGCTAGATGCCATTTTATAGCACTATAGACACACTATAGATAATGTATTGTTTGGTGAAATTAATTCCCACATACCATTTAGACTTGGAAATCATGCTGACATCTCAGGTTGCTAGGTAAGACGTTATTCTATTTTTTACTGCCTTTTTAGTTAACATAGCATTTATTTATGGACAACTGCATAATATGCACAATTTCTAAATTTAAACCAAAACAAGTTTACACACCACAAAGATACTGCGGTAACATAAAAAACGTTCTTCTGAAAATATAATAAAAAAAGCTAAATTTGTTTATTTTTCTGATCCAAAACCACATACATGGTCTGCAGAAATAAATCAAATATGTGTTTAGATTGGTTGCTGTAAATACCTGCACTTCTGAGTTTGGGTCAATGGACTGTAAAGTGAACCAATGCTCTTTTCCACTATACTTGTTCAGATCCTCTTTTCGTATGGCTACTTTACCTGAAATATCAGAGTGCATTTCACTATTAATATTAATACAAATATCATACATAAATTAGGTAGAAAACATAACAAAAACAAACCGTGCTTATTTATTAGTCAACATTACATAAAAATAAAGACACCTATATCTGCTCTAATTTGTTATTTAAACAATAGGTAAAATATACATTACTTTGGGAAGATAAAAATTAGTTTCAAAAACAATCAACTTGATTACACAGTACAGTAAAATGTACTGAAAATAAAGCATAAAAAACTTGCATATCAGAAAACTATGTAAAATGTTGCAATTAAAAAAAAGATTTAAATACATAATATTGTGCATATCTTACATGTAAATATAACTATTATGTTTTCATCGCTTCACAGCTCTGTGTTTAAAGTTTGAATCTATACGTAGAAACCTTCTACACAGAGGTTACATTATTTTACTGGGTGTTTTACTTCACTTTCTATACATAAGCCAATTTTAGCCAGAATTGAGATAAAACAGATGTAATAATAAACAATAAAGAAATCTGCCTAGCCAGATAAAAACAACATTCAAAAATTAAAAGTGTTTAATCTAAAGCATATCATGAGGCTTTCCAGAATATTTGTGAGCCAAAAATCAACCTAACCTAAAAATGACAGACATTACACACATACTTAGGTGATATCATAAATGATATGGAAATATTACTGATACAGAGTTAGAAGTACATCTCTCAAGAAACATACTTACCAAGTGGTAAATCCCTTTGGAAAACACTTTTGTCATAAACGTAGAAAGATAAATACTGAAAGTTTCTTGGAATTTCAAAGTAAAAATCTTCTCCATAAAAGGGGCTAAAATGAACACAAGAACTATATGTTAAAAAATTGTGAAATGAAACATAGAGCTGGCCAAAAAGATAACTTACAGTGATTCTGTTTGGATATATTATTCCATACCTTTTCCAAAATTTATATACTGTATAACATTTCATGTTGATTCCAAAGCAACATGAAATATCTCCTTCTTCTTTATGAATAAACACACAGAGGTTTGGAGAAAAAAACATGACCTTCAATTCACTATATCCATTATTTAGTTATTAACTAGGAATAAAAACCAGATGATTCAAAGTTATGTCAGGATTGTGGGTTAAAGAAAACATTTGCATCTAGCAGAATTCATCATGGTATCTTGTTAAGGCACTGGAATGAAATACTTGAAAACAATTTGGTTATGATTTTTTTTATTTTTGTGAATACACATTGCACAACCTAGGCATCTTTAGATATAATGTATCCACGTAAAAGATGTAACTGGTAACCAAGTATCATAGTCTTATTAATGAACCAACGTTCAAATCTCAGTAGAAAGAAGAAACCCTGAGAATAAAAATACAAAAACTCCATTGCATTTGCACTATTAAAGCATATTTAGTGTTAAAACATATTTAGTGTTATAACAATATTTGGTGCTCCAAGTTACTCTTTTAAAATGTAATTCCTATTTATTTTCAAATGATTAACTTCCTATTAAAAATGCATACATATAAAATAAAATTATACAGTAAAGTAATACAGTATTCTATTTCATTACATGACAAGCAACACAGAACACTATTTCATCAAGCACAATAGTTCTCTACTAAACACTTGGTGTTTTTTTTTTCTTTTAAAATATATAACTGAATCTTAATTTCAAAACTTCACTGACTTCCTCTAACAAATAGTCAACAAAAACAACAAGAAATACAGTTTCTCGAAGTAGGAAAGAATATGTGCATCTCTGGCTTCACTACCTCACAAGGTAATCTTTGGAAAGAATAAATTCATAAAAGTATTCCTTTTAATGGTGCATCAGTTGGATGGATTCAGTGATCAACTGGATGACTGGGATGAATATCTTCCCCTTGTACATTGTAAACACACATGATGTTCTTAGCCAATAAAAAAGCTTCTGCAACAATACTTTATGGGTGTTATGTTCTGTTTTGAAAGCAGTATCATTCCTTTATGACCTACGATGCAGATACAAATTTCTTAAATGTAATTCATACTCCTGAACACCGGTGAGAGGTGTCTGTATTCTTTGATGCTGGCTGAGGTTTATAGCGGCTTTGATGATTAATTTAGAGATAAACTGTATGCTTTAAAAGATTTGGGTTCTTTTATTTTGAAGTCCCTTTGAGACACATTAATATGAATAGTGTGTTTTTTCTAATGGCCTTTTAATCTTGGCCTGACCGCTCACTTACATGGTAGGTAAACACCAAACTAGAGAGTTTATCTTTATATAAAAGCTAGCGCCTTGTTAAATGTTAGAACTGCAATATTTCAAAGAATTTTAGAAGGATATTGACAGCACAACAGCATAAAGAAAAGTAACCATTTCAGTGCAAGAGTACAATAACTATGCATTCAATGTGACCCTTTCACAATTTACAAAGCTGTTATGGTACAGTGGATGAAAAGTTTCACTCTACACTGTTGCTGTCCACTGTTAGAAAGACAAACCATAGTAACCATGGACTCATTCAGTGGCTGTCAGTGAACTCTATTCCAAAAAACACACTACTAAAACTACCACAATGCTGACAGTGACATCAAATGAGAACGTACAGTTTGCCAGGTGAGTAGCATTTATTCTATCAGCTATTTATGTTACCATATTTTTATTAGGGTTTAGGTATTTTTTTCTCCTGGTGTGTACATAAGGTTTTATAGTTTCGCTGTTAAATTAAATTTTTATTTTAGCTTGCTTCCTCTTTCTAAAAAAGTACATTAATAAAGATAAATCTTATTTTGTACCAACAAATTAATTCATTCATTTTTTTCAAATCCAGACCTACACAATAACTACTAGTTCTTTCAGTAATTACAGAACATCTTCTTATAATTAATGCACTGAAACCACATGTAAATGACTTCCTAAAACAGCTAATAACCAACATTATTTTAGTTTTCATTTCTGTGATTTTAAGAGAAAACTGCATACTTCTTATAAGATCTAAGACAAGCAATTGTATTTTTTAATTTTCCAGTAGTTCCACAGAACATTGGGATATAACCCCAGAAAAATACATTGGCAAAGGGAGAACCAGCATACTTAGGTGTTGAACCCACAACAACAAACATACACAATTAACCACCTCTTTAAAAAGTGGAAAAACTGAATAAATACTGTAGTAATACTGACAATTAATGAACTTATTTATGATTTACGGCAGAAATGTTTGGAGGCAGAATCAAAGATCTGTGCAACCAATTAAAATAATACAGTCATATAAAAAAAGTTTGGTTCTTTGAAAAAGTTAATTCTTTGGATTTTTGTTTATCATTGGCTGAGCTTTCAAAGTAGCAACTTCCTTTTAATAAATGGCATGCCTTATGGAAACAGCAGTATTTCAGCAGTGACAGAAAATATGCAATATACATCATAACAAAATTAGACAGGTGCATAAATTTGGGCACCCCAACAGAGATACTACATCAATACTTAGTTGAGCCTCCTTTTGCAAATATAACAGCCTCTAGACGCCTCCTATAGCCTTTGATGAGTGTCTGGATTCTGGATGGAGGTATTTTTGACCATTCTTCCATACAAAATCTCTCCAGTTTAGTTCAATTTGATGGATGACGAGCATGGAAAGCCTGTTTCAAATCATCCCATAGATTTTCAATGATATTCAAACCAGGGGACTGTGACGGCCATTCCAGAACATTGTATTTCTCCCTCTGCATGAACGCCTTTGTAGATTTCGAACTGTGTTTTGGGTCATTGTCTTGATGGAATATCCAACCCCTGAGTAACTTCAACTTTGTGACTGAAGCTTGAATATTATCCTGAAGATTTGTTGATTTTGGGTTGAATTCATCTGACCCTCGACTTTAACAAAGGCCCCAGTCCTTGAACTAGTCATACAGCCCCAAAGCATGAAGGAACCTCCACCAAATTTGACAGTAGGTAGCAGGTGCTTTTCTTGGAATGTGGTGTTCTTCTTCCACGATGCAAAGCGCTTTTTGTTATGACCAAATAACTATTTTTTGTCTCATCAGTTCACACCACTTTGTTCCAAAATGAATCTGGCTTGTCTAAATGAGCATTTGCATACAACAAGCGACTTTGTTTGTGGCGCGAGTGCAGAAAGGGCTTCTTTCTCATCACCCTGCCATACAAATGTTCTTTGTGCAAATTGAGCTGAATTGTAGAACGATGTACAGATATACTATCTGCAGCAAGATGTTCTTGCAGGTCTTTGGAGGTGATCTCTGGGTTGTCTGTAACCATTTTCACAATCCTGTGTATATGCCGCTCCTGTACTTTTCTTGGCCTGCCAGACCTGCTGGATTTAACAGCAACTGTGCCTGTGGCCTGCCATTTCCTGATTACATTCCTTACAGTTGAAACTGACAGTTTAAACCTCTGAGATAGCTTTTTGTAGTCTTCCCCTAAACCATGATACTGAACAATCTTTGCTTTCAGATCTTTTGAGAGTTGCTTTGAGGATCCCATGCTGTCACTTTTCAGAGGAGAGTCAAAGGGAAGCACAACTTGCAACTGACCACCTTAAATACCTTTTTTCAAGATTGGACACACCTGTCTATGAAGTTCAAGTCTTAACAAGCTAATCCAACCAATTTGTTATTGCAATTAATTAGTACTGAGCAGTTACATGCATTCAAATCAGAAAAATTACACGGGTACCCAAATTTTTTGCACAGCCAGTTTTTCACATTTGATTTAATTTCATACAACTAAATACTGCTTCACTAAAAATCTTTGTTCAGAAAACACCCCAGTACGCAGATGTTCCTAGGAAATGAAAGACATACCACCGTTATCTTTTTTGTTGAAAATAGAGAAAATTATTATGCAGGCTGAGAGGGGTTCCCAAAGATTTTCATTTGACAGTAACAGGGTAAGAGCTTTAAAATTAACATTTTTTTGTGATGTCTAGAGAAAAATGTCAGTGGTTTTTCTAGCAAATATGATTAATTTTTACATTCTGATGATATAAATGCTTAATAAACAGTGAACTTTAAAATACATAATTTGTAAAAGTTGTATTATTTTAATTATGATTGTCATTCTAAAATTGCAATGTGGCACCTGGGTGTTACACTATGGGTTATATACACATTTTCTCTGTACTTTAAATCCAAATGAGAAATTTGATATTTTATTGCATTCATCTTCATGTTATATGATAAACAATTTACTGTAATATCTTATGTTGAAGTCATAGCAGATGCAATGAAATAAATTTTTATTTTTATCTGCTTCTTTCCTTTTCTTTTAAAAATTTGTAACAATACTTGCAAGGGAAAACATTTCATATAATAACAAGTGATTTTTATCATATAAACAAAAAGAAAGCAACATGTCACATTCACTTCAAGTAAATGAATGCTGAAAATGCACATGCTTTCAAAGCACTGCGTTGTGTAATTCTTGAAATACAAAAAAAATTATTACAAGCACACTTCTATCCAAAACATTGCATGGGGGTCTGTGTTGGAATATGATGTCTCTGAACCAATTACAAAAAATTAGTGGTTCTGTACCACCACTCAAAGACACAAATCGCATGTCATTTTCCATGCAACTCAGCAAAAGGTTCTGTGCACGCTGTGAAAGTTTTTAAGGATAGCTTCAAGACTTATGAATAAAAATCTGAAGTATTATGGATCTGACCATTAAAGCAAATTCCATAATTTTAAAATTTTGGGGAATTTCAAGTGAAAAAAATTCCACCAAGATATATCAAGATAAATCGGGGTATAGCAGCCTACTGGTTAGTGATGCTGCCTCACAGACCTGTAATGGGTTCAAATTATGTGCACAGATAGCTGATAATGTGGAAATTTCAAAACTCTGGCAGGGTTCAAGTAACCCCCACCCCTCGATACTCCAGCTTTTCTCACAAAAACTAAAGATGGAAATTCTAAATTGGCCCCAGTAAGTTTGTGATTGTGTGCTTTACACCTACTAGCACCTACATAGGATATGGATCATGTGAACCAACATGCACTTTATTAGCATAAAAAAGGATTCCTTGCCTTCACTCCACAAGTTCTTTCCTACTTCCTATAACAATAGCTAAAATATATGGCAGGAAAGGACTCAGAAATATGTAAATATAGCTGCATATGGTTTTAAAAGGAATCCTTTACCTTTATGAATACATGTATATTTAAAGTAAAAAAATTCTTAAAACATATAGGATTCACTATACCATTACTTTTGTAAACATTAAAGCAAAATAAAATTATGCTTGATTAGTAAAGCTTTATAACTGTAGCTGTCTTCCATTACAATAAGGTATTCTTTTATCTTTAGCAAAGGTAAGAGTAATGCACATATCTGAAAGGAAGCACCACAGCCTAAAGCAACTACAAATTAAAACTATATGTGAATCATTCTGTTTAAAACTAGACAGTGTAGGATTACAGCAGTTGGCTTCAAAGAGATTTACACCACACTCAAGGACAGATAAATGAGTCAGTAGCACCATGAAGACAATACACCTACAGTGACAAATTTGTTCACAGCTTTGTATGTGGAAAAACATGTCTCCACAACACTAAGTATAATAAAAGGACAAATTACCATGAAATAATTTCCAAATATACAGATGCAAGATAAGTATATAAACTGCTTTCAGTTTGTTGTGCTCAGAGCACTATTACCACTCTTGTTTGTCAATGGTGATACATCTTATACAGTGTGTTAAACCGACTGAGTCAACAAAACAAATCTAGGCTTTCTAGTCAATACATGCTGCTTACATAGTCACACTTTCCTCAAGTTTAGTTTCTTAGGATTGATTTCTGTATTGTATTTACTGCAACCTGAGATTTACAGGACACCTTCTGAACAAATCACTACTGGGAAAAGAATAATCCAGCAGTTTTAAGGCAAGATGCACATTTGACGAGTAATACTTGCTATCATGACACCATAACATTACATGTTGGTCAGACATTAAACTAGGAGTTTAACTGTACCTATAACCATAAAACTGCATCACTATTCCAACAGAGTTATGTGACTATATCCAATAAATTCACATTGATCAATTAATCGTGTTTAATGCAACAAGAAAAGAATCCACAGCCATTTTTAAGTGACTCTTGCATTATAGTCTGACAAGAATTGAAATTGACAAACTATTGGTGAATGTGTATGTATAATCAATGGACTGCAGCCCCAGTTACGGCTGGTTCTTGTCTTGCACCCAGCACTACCAGGACATACTCACATTCTTTATGATGCTGAACTGGACATATAAATCTATTAGGAACCTGATGCCAGAGGTTTCATCAGTCTTAAGCATCATGAAAGTTTTTCACAACTGATCATTTGCCTTTGTTTGCTGCTAATCCTATGTGAATTACTCTGTCACAATAATAAAATTATTTGTACAAAAGTAGTACAATTTCTTCTTTAAGTCTGGTTTTCACACCATGGGGTTCTATATTAACTGTTCCTGTCAATATACAATATACAAATTCCTCTACTATGTATCTTTAGTTTATGTTTAATCTATCTCATCTTTATAGTAGCTGAATTGGTGTCCTGTTCTGAGTTGATTCCGGCTATAGCTACTGAGAATATTAACCTGAATTTAACTTAGGTTTAGTAAATTTAAAAAAAAAACCTTGAAGCCTTTTGTTGCTTTGTAATAACTGGAGTTTTCCTTGTGATGATAAGGCAAGTATTTGGTCTGAAAAGCTCAATATACAGACTGACAAACTCTAGATTTTTTAAAACATTTTAAGGAGACTTTTCCAAAAAACTGTTTTATAGAAATCCACCACAATTTGCTCAAATATGAAAAGTAAGGAACTGGCAATACTTAGAAAAATGAAACTATAAAAAGAAACAAATAATACTTTAAACAATCAAGTAAGCCTTTCAAGCTATCTAATCCTTGTCATTAAAACATTATTGATAATCATAACTGTAAACACTAAAAACAAAGAGTGCAACATTACTTTTAGGTGCAATTTATATGTTTGTTATTCTTTATGTGTATAAATCTAATGTACCCCTGTGTAAAGTCACCTTTTTATATAAACACCAACCTGCTAATGATGGGCTGGAACTGATTTACTGAGAAATGTAAGAAAAAAAAAAAATCTTACAGACAACTATATATCTAAATTAAGCTCCCCGTTTTCAAATGTCTAGGCATGATGTCATTTAAATTTAAAAGTTTGATTTAATAAATAAAACAAATGACAGATAAAAATATGCTAAATTAAAACCTATATTCTTTCCCTAAAAACAACAATTACATGTATAGAAATTATTAACCTAGAGTAGAACTATGTATTTAATTTCATTTTACACACAACTAAATAAAATAATAGTCTACAAAATAAAATAACAATAGTCTACATAATGATTTGTACTAGTATTCCCCCACCAATTTTAGGCTAAATTCCAGGACTCTGTGTCATAGCTCGATTACGTTGCATTATGACTGGAAACAGGGAAATATCAAATGTGTAGGTGGACAGACTTCCTTTAAGTCAGGATGACTTCATTTCTTTAATTTACTACTTAAAGGAAATGACTTGAAAAACAAAACCACATAACACAAGTCACAAATGGACAGTTATAATATTTTATTTTTTATATGCATAAACAATCCAGTGTGCAGGGTTCGAAAACAACAAAAGCTTACACCTATACCTTTTTAAGTCCCTCACTTCTTTTGCCAAAGTTGTTATATAGGTAATTAAAATGCAGTCTATCAATAAGAGATGCTTAGCTTAATCATGATAACTGAGCCGAGGGAATTTATTTTCACCATATGAATGTTTTACAATACTGCTGATACAGTTTGTCTCTCAAAAATGACATTGGATTTCACAAATATAATATCATAAACAACATTTGTATATTTTCAACCTCAACTTGTTCTAGGATGGAAACAGAAGCCTATCCTGGTATCAATGAATGTGAAAAAGGAACATGCCCTTGATGGGACAATAGATGCACTAAATAACAATGTATATCAAAAGGTACTGCAGTGGATTTTCTTACTTTTAATCATTTCTTCCCCTATACATCCTGAACAAACAGTGGTCTGTATTTGTCATTTAAAGAAGATGCCAAATTTGAAAGTTTCAATATTAGGGAATACATCTCTCTTGATAGAATATTAGTAAGTTCTTAAATATTTCATGAGTTAATATTATTTTGCTTCAAATTTGAAACCACATCAGTCATAATTACAGTAAATATCAAACTCATATATGGATATATAATATGCTTGTAGTACACAATTCAAAAGGAAAATTAAACTTGCTATCAAGGAATCAAATTATTCTCTACAGAACAGTATGTAAATTTGTACAAAATATATATATATATATATGTGGAAACCAAATCACATTTCTGCATTGTTATGCTAAAGATGCTCAGTGTAAACTCCTGTAGTCTACTTAAAACTTAGTCATCCTGCCCATTTACAATGCTTGAGTGAGGCATTGAAATAGACTGGCTATACTGATTCACCAATTGAAGACAATTAATGTTTCCTATAAAACACTACTGCCACTGCTGCAATATAGTTGATAAAACCAGGTATCTTCTACTGAACTGTTAAATATTTTTAAGATTGATCAAATTTCCTATATAGCCTTTGTCACTAAATCTCCATCTATTTATTTGGTAAACTCACATATTCCAAAACTGTCTCACTGAAGCTGTCAGCTAACCCAGCAGCACCGGGGACAAAAGCTGGTAACAACCTTATATAGGATAGCAGTCCACTGCTCTGCAGAGCACAATCATGCACTCATCCATATTCACATACCAGTTCAGAGCTTTTAGATAACCTGCATTTATTCAGCACGTGGGAGGAAATTAGAGTATCTGGACAAAACCTACACAGAAATGAACAGAGAGTGCAAAGTCAAACATGTACAGTGGTTTCTGAGCTGGGATATGAAACAGGGATTTTGGAGCTGTGATGTAGAAGTAATAGACACTGCACAACTAAACTGCACGGTATTACAACCAAATTGTACAAAATCAAAATTACATTATGCATAAAAGCTAGCCACAAGCTGACAATGAACACACCATGTAATTTTGTGCGAATAAAATATAAAGCTACATTTGTTTAACATTATGTTTAATTACTCATTGCATATAATTCTGTAAAAGGCAAACACTTCTGCTTTAAGCTTTTCATAGTTGTATTTGTATTGCTTCTTGTGTCTGTGTTTCTTTATATAGAGGAGATTATGTTGGAATTCAAATTTGTAAATTCTATATCCTATAAGATTTACTGAAACAATGGAGTTCCCTTGTAAGAAAACATTCATGGTTCTAACAAATTCCATTACATTTTAGTGTATATCAGGTCATAAAACAAAAATTGGTTTCCAGCAGCTTATACATTTTAGAGTTTTCTTGAAAGACTTGTTTGAAGTTTTAATGCATGCTTTTATACTAAATGTCTTGAACTAATTTAAAAAATAGACATTGATGTTGAACTTTCAGATCATTAGTTATGACATATTCATTCATTCATTCACTCATTTTCTGAACTGTTTCATTCCAATATATAAATGGAGGATGCCACAGCCCTCTCACACATTGACATTTTTCATGCATCCATTCAGACTGCTTATTCCATTTCAGGGATATGGAGAGCAGCACAATAAAGCAACTGAAGGGGAGAGCAGTCCAACAAAGAGTACACTAACACACACATATTCATACTGGGCCAATTTAGATTGTCCAGGTAATCTAAAACACAATTTTTATGAATAAGTAGTAAGCTAGAATACTGAGAGAAAATCTGCATTGACAGATAAGGAAGTGCAAACTTCTGTAGTATCCAGATTGTTACTTCTGCCTAGGATTCTGAAGTTGTGAGGCAGCTGTGCTAACCAGTATTAAGACGTATCATGGAAAAAAAAAATAGTAAAAATAACTGCTGTACCTTAAACTTTTTTCAAATACTTTGGTACGGAAGACCTCTTCTTGATCTAGACTTACTGTACAAAAGCAGTCTCTCATCTTGTTTGGTCCAGGGTATGGAAGTAGATTTTTAGCTTCACCTGTTAATTTAAAATTAAACACAATGCTGAGAAATTTCAAATTAAAATTTGTAGTTTAGTGCAACAGTTTTTAAAATTAAAATACATTTTTCAAGCACATGGGGAACACTATATTTTTATTTATATAAATAAAAATAATTTCAAACTGTTACCTTTAATTGCCTTTTCAAATAGTTTTACTTTTGTCAGACCTAACAGCAAACTAAAATACAGAAAATTATTGAACCCTTAACTGACTGTTTCAAAACAAAATTAAACTGTGCGTAATTATGACAAGAGATGAAATCCATAAATTAAGAAAACATTATTACTACACCACGTAATAAAATATTTCATGGATTATATGTTGTTTGCAAATAAATAAACAAAATAAAATCACAAAAAAGAAATGTATGTAATCCAGAATACTAATTCTATGCCACTTGTGTTATCTTCCACCATCACCATCAATCCTAGTCAACAGAACAGGTCATAGACCAGTGCTCCTTAAGTTCAAATATACAATCTAACTCAAAAAAATACATCTAGCCATACAAAATGCTAAAGCAGACCATGAACAAATTTACAATTAATGCACATCCCCAAGCCAACAGGACTTCTAGGCATGGACTTGTGTTATCAAGAACCCAGTCACAGGTTACTTCCCAGAAGTTTGTAACCCTGCAAGATGCTAAGCCTAGAGGGGATGAGGCAAAAATAAAGACCTAATTCATGCTAGATGGACAGACAGGTTTATATGTTGTAGCAATGCTACTTAGAGTTAGAACTGCATCTCCCAGCAGTCCTTGCAGGGGCTGTTGGGGTCAAAGGTGGCCAGAGGGGTTTAAAAGGAGGGCAGGTGTCAAAGAGAAGAAAAGTTTTTGTTTTGTTTTGTTTGTTTGGTGCGTTATGTATATCTGCTGGACTGCTTGCCGTTAATTCTGCCATTTAGCATCATTTACCATAATTGTGTCCTGGATTGTATTGTTTGTTGGGGTCTGGATCATCTGTCTACCTGTCTACTGGGGACTGTGTGTGGATTCATTGGCTTTCCCCGAAGAAGGAGCGCTCCTGAACCATCCATCTGTCGTCATACTTACTGTACAGCAACTACCAGTAGGACTGTGTTTTCCATTCCCTTTCATCATTCAGTTTGGGTTTCCATGGACTATGCTGTGTGTTTATTGTGTTTATATGTTAAATGTAATACTGCTGAAGGGATCAGGGGTGGTATTATTGTTTTCATTTACATAATTTAATTTCATTATACTTTTTATTGTTTAAACTCTCAGCGTGTTTTTTTTTCTCTGTAGTGTGTGTGTGTGTGTGTGTGTGTCGTTCCAAGGCTGGGGTTGTCCCTGGTAATCCTCCAGTAAAATAAATAAATCACTGCCTCATCGACGGTGTGAATCTTAGCGGCACTTGACCGCTACAATGTGTAAACTCTACATATGTACTGTACATGTGATAGTTCATAAATAATACACCTTTATAATGCCTCACTGTAGCTGCTGTCTTATTTTTAGTAAACTAAGATGTTTTCTTCTGTTTTGTAATTTTTAGTGTGTATTTGATATAGGTTGTTGTTTGTTATAACACTTCTTGAGCATCTGTGAAAGCTGAAGATCCCCTTTGGGAACAAATAAAGTATTATCTATCTCCCTCCTCTGTTTATGAGGCCTCTCTAAGACATAGCTTCAAATGATAAAAGCATTATAATTCTTATTCAATGATGTTTAAAAAAAACACAGACTCAAAAGCAATCATTTGCTGGCAGCTACAACACCTTGTTTTTGTTGTCTAAAACCATTTAGGTATTCTGTTGCATACAGGTGCTCCTTTATGCATTATGTTAATCAGGAGGAAATGTTTGATTTTCTTGGAACAGTATGACATAAGGAGTTTAAAAGCAGGTTAAAGTAATGTCCCTGAAAGTTTGGACTGAGAGATATTATAAAAATGTGTACAAAAACTCTCTAATATATAAATAATGGAACCAATAATGCAACCAATGAACATACTGTATTTCAGGTACTGAATACATTCAAAACAACACATCCAATTAATGTATTTCATATTAATGCACTTCCTTCTTATTCAACCAAGTCATTTAACCAAGTCCACCATCATTTATTTTCAATGTCTACTGCACGCGCGTGTCTTCCCAAGTATTATGCAACCTTGATTTCACTCTCAGAATGTTCATGATGACTCAAAGAAAGCAGCTTCCTTTCTAACAGACTGCCCTAATCACATACCACTGACAATTGCATAAATACTATTACATAAATATTAATACATAATTGTTTAAACTAGATTGCAGTTGCATTTTACCAAGCTGTTGCCAGTGATCATTTTTCATAAATTTTAAAAATGGCATAAGACAGATATCTGGTGCATTCTCAGAAAAAATATAAGCAATGAAGTTTATCTCTTCTTATTGTTCCCAACAGTATAAACTTTATTTTTAGTAGTTCATCCTGCACAGTACAAGACATGAAAAAACTGTCATGAAGTTGAACATACAGTCCATCAGTCTCACTGAAGACAATCCTCATACCTTAATTCTACTCAGTCTTGCTTACTATGCATTTACATTTTACAAGCATAACAACATTTTGCATTATAGACTGCCCATAATTTACATCTCTGGGCAAGTTCTATCAAAAGCTGCATTTCAACATGAACAGTATCAGACAATCACATATGGGTATGAGTTGTACTACAGGGAAAAAACATCTTTCCTAAACATCTCTTATGTCTGCAAGATTGCCATCTCCCTTTCTATGTACTCTTGTTTTCCAGTTATCAAAGTATATGGCATAGGAGAGGACATGGAATGTATCAAGAGTACAACATTTTGGAAAAAGTGTTGTAAATGGTGTCTATATTATTAATCCAGTAATTTATGTACAAACCGGATTCCAAAAAAGTTGGGACACTAAACAAATTGTGAATAAAAACTGAATGCAATGATGTGGAGATGGCAAATGTCAATATCTTATTTGTAATAGAACGTAGATGACAGATCAAACGTTTAATCCGAGTAGATGTATCATTTTAAAGGAAAAATATGTTGATTCAAAATTTCACGGTGTCAACAAATCCCAAAAAAGTTGGGACAAGTAGCAATAAGAGGCTAGAAAAAGTAAATTTGAGTGTAACGAAGAGCTGGAAGACCAATAAACACTAATTAGGTCAATTGGTGGTCACATGATTGGGTATAAAAAGAGCTTCTCAGAGTGGCAGTGTCTCTCAGAAGCCAAGATGGGTAGAGGATCACCAATTCCCACAATGTTGCAGAAAGATGGTGGAGCAATATCAGAAAGGTGTTATCCAGCGAAAAATTGCAAAGACTTTGCATCTATCACCATCAACTGTGCATAACATCATCCGAAGATTCAGAGAATCTGGAACAATCTCTGTGCGTAAGGGTCAAGGCCGTAAAACCATACTGGATGCCCGTGATCTCCGGGCCCTTAAACGACACTGCACCACAAACAGGAATGCTACTGTAAAGGAAATCACAGAATGGGCTCAGGAATACTTCCAGAAACCATTGTCAGTGAACACAATCCACTGTGCCATCCGCCGTTGCCAGCTGAAACTCTACAGTGCAAAGAAGAAGCCATTTCTAAGCAAGATCCACAAGCTCAGGCGTTGTCACTGGGCCAGGGATCATTTAAAATGGAGTGTGGCAAAATGGAAGACTGTTCTGTGGTCAGACGAGTCACGATTCAAGTTCTTTTGGAAATCTGGGACGCCATGTCATCCGGACCAAAGAGGACAAGGACAACCCAAGTTGTTATCAACGCCAGTTCAGAAGCCTGCATCTCTGATGGTATGGGGTTGCATGAGTGCGTGTGGCATGGGCAGCTTGCATGTCTGGAAAGGCACCATCAATGCAGAAAAATATATTCAGGTTCTAGAACAACATATGCTCCCATCCAGACGTCATCTCTTTCAGGGAAGACCCTGCATTTTTCAACAAGATAATGCCAGACCACATTCTGCATCAATCACAACATCATGGCTGCGTAGGAGAAGGATCCGGGTACTGAAATGGCCAGTCTGCAGTCCAGATCTTTCACCTATAGAGAACATTTGGCGCATCATAAGGAGGAAGGTGCGACAAAGAAGGCCCAAGACGTTTGAACAGTTAGAGGCCTGTATTAGACAAGAATGGGAGAGCATTCCTATTTCTAAACTTGAGAAACTGGTCTCCTCGGTCCCCAGACGTCTGTTGAGTGTTGTAAAAAGAAGGTGAGATGCCACACAGTGGTGAAAATGGCCTTGTCCCAACTTTTTTGGGATTTGTTGACACCATGAAATTCTGAATCAACATATTTTTCCCTTAAAATGATACATTTTCTCAGTTTAAACTTTTGTTCCGTGATTTATGTTCTATTCTGAATAAAATATTAGAAGTTGGCACCTCCACATCATTGCATTCAGTTTTTATTCACGATTTGTATAGTGTCCCAACTTTTTTTGGAATCCGGTCTGCACCTCTTGCTACCCACAAACATTTAAAAATGTGTAAGTTGCATTAACAGTTCACATAAATTTTTCAGGTAGGAAAAGTGTCTCTCAATAAAATTACTTCCAGTGAAGGAGTTGAATCCATGGCTATACTAGCAATTAAACTTGAATTGTTTTAGATATTTCAGATTTTATCCATTATAAAAAAAAAAAAAAATCTTGGGCAGGAGATGAGGGAGATGAGACGTGATCTTTTCGGAAGACACTTTGATGTCCCGCGAGACAAGGCAGTGAGACAAAAGGACAGCTGCTGTACAAGTTTTTAAATGACTGATGCGCAGTGCGACAAGCAGAACACACAGCAAGGTAGCAGCAGCACAAAGCCAGTAGCTGATCCATCCACTTCTCCTTAGCTTGCGTACAGTTCCACCCCCCCACTTCACAACATAAGCGGCAGAGACACGAAGTGGCTGTAGCATAGCCCACCCCTCTGGGGTGTGGAGCGAAGCGAGCGAGACAAAATCATCTAACCTAGCTGTTGTTGGAATGGTTTTGGCAGACACACTTCATGTGCTCCCAGCTCTTAAAACAACGACAAGTGACAAGCATAATACACATCTCGCTAGCAGATGATCCAACCGCATCTCCTTAGTGTGCCTTTAGCCCCCCCTTCACAACGCGAGCGGCAGAGACGCAAAGTGACAAAAGGACATCTGCTGTACAGGCTTTTATTGTAAATGATCGACACGCAGAGCGACAAGCAGAACACGCAGCTCGCCAGCAGCAGCAAGACAGTAGCTGGTCCGGCCGCATCTCCTTAGCGTGCATTCAGCCCCCACTTCACAACGCAATCAGCGTTATACATCCCGCGAGAGGGAGATTTAACCACGCCCAGGGCCGGAAATAAAGGACAAATATTGTTTTTACAAAAGTTTTAAAGTAAAAGTGAAAATAATGTATATGTAACAATTCCCATTAAAATAACAATCGCTTTAAATTGTATATCTGGTAAACCAAACCCAGAGGTGGGCGAGCAAAGCGAGCAGGGGCCGGATCCCCCTAGTTACTAAAAATAAAATAAACTCTTTATTGTCCTCTGGAAGGGTGAAGTGAGGCACCCTATGAAGCCAGCTGACTCTATATTTGATTTGATTTTTTTAATTTTGTTGAGCCACTGTGCAGATTATTTAAATTTTCTTGCACGCCTGGGTAAACAAAAACCTGCATTCAGAATCTCGGGGCTGAAAAATACCAGAATGCAAGTTCTCTTCAGTTGGACGATTACCCCCATCTTAGTAAGGACATTTGGCTTCGCCAGGAAAGTATTAGGAAAAGAGGTTTTATTTTAGGAGTGTGTTACAGACCTAAAGCACAGCTTTTTGGCAAGTTTACATGGGGATATTATAGCCATGGGGGTCTTTAATTATCAAAATATTAACTAGGATAACCTTGCAAATAGCGGAGCATGAGAACAGGAGATTTTAGAATTAATCAGTGCCTGTTTTTTTAACACAGTATATTAAAGCACCAACGTGGGGTGAAGCCTGTCTGTTTAGTATTTTGTAATAATCAGGAAACAATTGGGGGTGTAGAGATGATTGAATCACTGGGATCAAGTGACCATAATATAATACAGTTCTCTGTGTTTTGGAAGATTGTGGATGCAAAAACTAAAACTGTTCAGTGTAACTTTAGTAGAGCAAATTTTGAGCAGATGCACTAAGGTATAAGGAGAAGGATAGATTAGAATACAAAATGTAGGTATAAACGATAGAATGTGTAAAGCCTGATTTCCAAAGATCAAATAAACACTTTCACAAAAGGTTCAAAAATGATACAACAGCTTCTGTGGCGTAGCGCTAAGATTTGCTGTCTCAGATAGCAACAGGCGTGCCCCAGAGACCCGAATTCGATTCCCTGCTGGGGAGAAAGTGTTATTTTTATGTAGCTTATGCCTACATTTTGTAACATTTATTACTAAAATGTGAAAAAGTTTCTGTTTTAACAATGTGTTTACACTGATTACTGTAGAAATGGAACACACATGAAATGCATGTATTCCAAATAACGATCAATTATTTCCACTCTAAAACTCCAGCAGTTCAGTCACTCTCAGATAATCAAACAAGGCATGAGCTGGGAAAAATTAGTGAACGTTCTGCGATGGTGGGGGATGGAATAGCCGGCTGCTTGCGGCTCGTCTTAATCGGCACATTTAGAAGACAAAAGACGCTGGCAGAGAGGTGTGAACGGTTTTAAGGTGGGCCGGATCTACAAGTTTTTTCATAGAATCTGGCAATTCTAGTGTTCTAGTTCTAATTCTAGTTAAGGATAAGATTGAACAACACTTGTTAAGAATAGGAGTTTTACTGAATAGTCAGCATGGGTTTCAGAAGAGGGAGATCACATTTTACCAACAGGCTAGAATTCTATAAGGAAGCAACAAAAGGGTATGATGAAAGTGGAGCTTACCTGTATGATATTATTTATATGGACTTTCAGAAAGCACTTGATTAAGTTCCACATGAGAGTTTGGGCATCAAACTAAAAAACTGGGAGTTTATGTTGTTGCGTTTAGATGGGTGAAAAATTGGTGCAGAAAGCAGAAGGTTATGGTGTGAGGTAATCAGTATTAGCTGATGTTAAGCTGATGTTAAGAGTAGTGTTCCACAGGGGTCAGTGCTATGGGCGCAGCTAATTTTATATATATATATATATATATATATATATATATATATATATATATATATATATATATATATATATATATATGATTTGGATAGGCATATAAGAAACAAGCTGGTTAAGTTTGCAAATCATAACAAGATAGATGGATTAGCAGTTAATCTGAAATCTGCTGAATCATTACAAAGGGACATGGATACCATATACCCTTAGACAGATTTGTGGCATATTAAATTTAATGTCAGCAAATGTAAGGTATTACATGTAGGAAGTAAAAATGTTAGATTTGAATACACAATAGGAGGTCTGAAAATCAAAAGTACACCTTATGCGAAGGATTAAGACTCATAGTGAACTGAACACTTTCAACTTCCAGACAATGTTCAGAAGCCATTAAGAAGGCTAACAGAATGTTAGGTTATATAGCACGATGTGCAGAGTGTAAGTCCAAGGAGGTTATGCTCAAGCTTTATAAGGCACTGGTGATGCCTCATCTGGAGTACTGTGTACAGTTTTGGTCTCCAGGCTAAAAAATGACAAAGCAGCACTAGATAAAGCCCGGAGGCTAGTCTATTTCCAAGGCTACAGGGGATGCATTATGAAGAAAGATTAAAAGAGCTCAGCCTTTTAAGTAAAAGAAGACTAAAAGGCAACATGACATGAAGTGTTTAAAATTATGAAGGGAATTAGTACAGTGGATCGAGAATGTTATTTTAAGATGAGCTCATCAAGAACACAGGGGCACAGTTGGAACCTTGTTAATGTTTCTCACAAACATTAGGAAGTTTTTCTTTACACACAGAACCATAGACACTTGGAATAAGCTACCAAGTGGTGTGGTAGAAAGCAGCACTTTAGGGACTTTCAAAACTAGACAATGTTGTTTTAGAAGAATTAGGTGGAAAATACTAGCAAGCTTTGTTGGGCTGAATGGCCTGCTCTCATCTAGATTGTTCTGATGTTATAATGAGCATTTCAGACTCCTTATTTTTTGGTCTGGATTTAGCTACATAAACTTTTTTTGCTGTGTTAGTATCCACTTTTAATAACAAACTTGTAAATTATTTTGTTTCCCCACAGTATGGCTAGCCATGCTATCTTTTAAACTAATGATTGTTCCAATCCAAGTCCGACAAAACATTTTTAAAACTGTACTACACACTCTATGATGAACTTGTTATCCTGTATTTTAACTTAAACACAAGCTAATTGCCACTAACTGGCGTTCACAGGCGACAAATTTAGAAAGAAAACATTTCTTTAAAAACTGCCATTTTGTCATAGGAATGATTGATTTTGTACTCATAAGTCAAAAAACTGAAGGATAATAGAGTGTTCGTCAGATGTTAAAGGAAGTTTCCATAATGTCAAATTCAAAACTACAATCAGAAGTGTGGTGAGCAACTTTAATCTCACAGATCACTTGCCATATAAATCATGTGTTACACAAACAGCACCATAAACACCAAACACACAAAATGATGGTACCCATTAAAAAAAAAAAATGTTGTCATTCATGAGAATCAAAAACACAAAATAGTGACACAACTTGTAAAAATAATAGTAACAATAAACCAGCATGTTATTTTTGTAAAACACCATTTTTTTGCAAATAACCATAAAGCCTGTAACCTTTATGTAGACAGATGCTGCTTTTTCATTTTGAGAAGATGTGATCATTCAAATTATTGCTATACTATGGTCCTTTTATATGCTAATAACACTTTTTGGCATTGCTTTACATAAAAACAAACAAAAAGTTATAATGAACTGAATTTCAAGCACTGATGAAGTTTTTTAATTATAAAAATGTCTTTGGCAATGTAGTCAGCCTAAACAGCTGTTTTCTCCTAGAAATAGTTGGCAATGGTCAGCCAAGATAAATGTTGGAAATCCAAGTAATTTTAAAATTCTTTAAAATAATAAAATATATCAGCGCAGAGACAGTAAGTAGTTTCTTGAGAGGAAAAAGTGGGCTACTTTTCAGAATCAAAATGACTACATTTGTCCTACAAGGTGGAAACTGGTAAAAGACCATAGCAATAAGAGTTCATGATTTCAGTAATTTATCACAATTAAATTTCCTGAATGCTTTAACATATTCTTGCATGGGTAAAGACATTGCTGGCCACCAGAAATTTCACACAATACACTTCTTAGTCTTAAAGATGACCAAGTATCCAAAAAGAAACTGTGAATTGCTTTTTATGAGCTTGACATAGTACTAGCTATCTACTTTTTCCTTTTTATCCTTAAGTCAGTATTTTATTTTATTTATAAAAAGGAAAAAATAAATCACCCACACCTTTATCATACATGTGACAAAGTAATTGCCTTCTTAGTCATTCAATCAACCAATGAATCAAACTGAAATGAAAACAGGTTAAATGAGACTAGACACACCTAAGCTAGATTGCTGCCAACCCCATCGAATCCAACAGAATTTCAAAAGAACCTTTCCAGCAATGTAAAGTTCACTAAACGGTGTCAGCAAGTATCACAACATACCTTGTTTCAAAGAAATTCTAGAAGACCTAAGAAAGAAAGTTACTGAAATATTTCAGTAGGGAAAGGGATATAAAGCAATCTCTATACCCCTGGGACTCCAACAAAACAATGTGTAAGCCAGAAATCTCCAATCAATTTGCCCAGGAGTGATACAATTAATGCAAGAGCACATAGAAAACTGGGAATTCACAGACAAATCCAGACAAACATCTAAGGAAATTGCAGGCCTCTCTGAGCTAAGGTATATGTCAGACTTCATGATCCCTCCATTAGACAACAATGGGCAAAAATGGCATCCATGGAGGAGTTGCAAGGTGAAAACCACTGTTAAATTCTTTCACATGAAGCCTGAAAACCATGAGGACTGATTTGGATCATTTATGTTAGGTAGAATGCCCAATGAGGGCTGGGTGGTCTCTTGGCCTTGGAACCATGTAGATTGTTTTTTTCTCCAGCCTATTTTTTTTCTGTCGTCTTGCCATCTAACCTTACATTATTCTTTGTTACTTAGTATTGCCTAATCTTATTTTTGGTTCACATAAACTGTTCTTTCTTCATCTTGTAATGCACTTTGAGCTACACTGACAATGTATGACAATGTGTTATATAAATAAATGTTGTTTTTGTTAAACAAAACATAAAGGCTTGTCTAAAATTTGCAGAAAAAAACTTTAATTACCCCCAAAACATTTGGGATAATGTTCTGTGGACTTGAGATTAAAAAGTGGAATTCACTAGAGCAAAACTAGCACAGCTTTCCATAATAACATCATCATGCCCACAGTCACACATGGTGGTGGTAGTGTGATAGTGTGGGGATGCTTTGCTGCTTAAGGGCCTGGGCAAGTTGCCATAACTGAGAAAAGCATGAATTCAAAAAGTACTAATGGAGAATGTCTGACAGGACAGTGATCTGAAAGAGTAAGTCAACCTCTGAATGACTGAAAAGAAACAGATAAAAAAAAAATTATATTAAGGTTTTGAAATGGCTTAGTCAAATTCCTGACTTGAACCCCATTGTGATGTTGTGGTGGGACTTTAAATGGGCAGTTCAAAGTAGAAAACCCTCCAATGTGACTGGATAAAAAACAGTTCTCTGGAGAAAAGTGACCCAGAACTTCTCCATGTCAAAGATGGATCTCATGCTACAGGAATGATTTGTCTGAAGTTGTTGCGGCTAATGGTGGAATAAATTAGGGCAGCAATTGCTTTGTCGCATAGTAGTGATAGAGGTGTTGGTGAACTTTTTTCCTTCAATAATTTAATATTTAAAATAAAATTAAAAGTTTCACATCTCTCTATACAGCTTCATGTTATTGCAGTTTAATTTTCTGGAGAACCACATGAGTAGCAGGGTAAATAACCAGGTTTAAAATGCAGCCAAGATTTACACATAATTGCCATTAATGATGATGCAATCACTACATACTGTACTTGTGAATTCTTTTTACTTTATTATTTAACATATGTATATACACAGATTTTGCACTGCCCTTCATTCTACACAAGTCACCCCATGCATGCTTCAAATTACAAATTAAAAATTTTCTTCTGGTTGCATTTCAGAAATGAATTGTGGAGTTATTTTCACTCAAAGTGAAATGGACTTTGTTTTACATTTTTACAGCATCTTCAATGGCTTCTAAAAGTAGTTGAGACATAATTTTGGCATTGTTAGATGTTAGATGTCAAGGAATTTAATGGTCAGATCAGTTTATTGATTTAGGATAATTCTGAGGATAAACATTTTTAAAATACTACACCATTTTAGTTTATTATTTCTGCTACCATTTTTTGCTATTTGTGATGCACGGTTACCAGGCTGTTGCTACACAGGATGACTGGGAGCATGCAACATATGACATAAGACTTCAGTAATATATATATATTAGAGTCGTACACTTGCCCACTGTCCACATTTTCTGAGTGAATTAAAAAAAGTCATAGTGTTATTATTTATTCTCAAGTTTGATTTACATTTTGTAAATGAAACTTTTGGTTATGGATACCCTAAATAAATATAAATATATATATATATATTTTAAATATATATATATATATTATAAATAAATAAATAAATAAATAAATAAATATATATATATACACACACATACACACACACCCGTTCAATTTCCCATTAATGCAATTATCTAATCAACCAATCACATGGCAGTTGCTTCAATGCATTTAGGGGTGTGGTCCTGGTCAAGACAATCTCCTGAACTCCAAACTGAATGTCAGAATGGGAAAGAAAGGTGATTTAAGCAATTTTGAGCGTGGCATGGTTGTTGGTGCCAGACGGGCCGGTCTGAAAATTTCACAATCTGCTCAGTTACTGGGATTTACAAGCACAACAATTTCTAGGGTTTACAAAGAATGGTGTGAAAAGGGAAAAACATCCAGTATGCGGCAGTCCTGTGGGCAAAAATGCCTTGTTGATGCTAGAGGTCAGAGGAGAATGGGCCAACTGATTCAAGCTGATAAAAGAGCAACTTTCACTGAAATAACCACTCGTTACAACCGAGGTATGCAGCAAAGCATTTGTGAAGCCACAACACGCACAACCTTGAGGCGGATGGGCTACAACAGCAGAAGATCCTACCGGGTACCACTCATCTCCACTACAAATAAGAAAAAGAGGCTACAATTTGCACAAGCTCACCAAAATTGGACAGTTGAAGACTGGAAAAATGTTGCCTGGTCTGATTAGTCTCAATTTCTGTTTAGGCATTCAAATGGTAGAGTCAGAATTTGGCGTAAACAGAATGAGAGCATGGATCCATCATGCCTTGTTACCACTGCGCAGGCTGGTGGTGGTGGTGTAATGGTGTGGGGGATGTTTTCTTGGCACACTTTAGGCCCCTTAGTGCCAATTGGGCATCGTTTAAATGCCACGGGCTACCTGAGCATTGTTTTTGACCATGTCCATCCCTTCATGACCACCATGTACCCATCCTCTGATGGCTACTTCCATTAGGATAATGCACCATGTCACAAAGCTATGTGGTGGAACGGGAGCTTCGTTCCCTGGATGTACATCCCACAAATCTCCATCAACTGCAAGATGCTATCCTATCAATATGGGCCAACATTTCTAAAGAATGCTTTCAGCACCTTGTTGAATCAATGCCACGTAGAATTAAGGCAGTTCTGAAGGTGAAAGGGGGTCAAACACCATATTAGTATGGTGTTCCTAATAATCCTTTAGGTGAGTGTATGTATATATATTTATATATAGCAGATTTATATATACATATACTCTGAATATACTTTATGCATAAAATATATGTTGTCGTAACTTGCATAACTGAATAACCTTTATGGTACAATAGCAATTCAATACATTTATGGTCACTACAGTATTTGGATTTAATAATCTTCATGTGAGAAAAGGCTGACTCACATACATAAGTACAGCCGAATAATGCAGTCAAGGAGGTAGCTCTTGGAAGGAATTCTTATGCTTAATGACCGAGTGACTTACCCGGAAAGATGCTTCAGTGTGTCTGCCTTTGCTTTTGAATTCAGCCGAGTGAAAAATGACGGCTGTCCGATTAACTGTGATTTTAGTTCCCTCTCCTTTCTCTTTCTGAGATCGCTTTTTGGAAGGAAGACAGTTTTGTAGTTTTTCTGAACAGTTCAAAAGTGCCTTTCCACATTTTCCTTCTTTGGAATAGCAATGATAGATTGACACATCAGACAAACGCACTTCGATTGTGACATTGTGAGAAAAAAAATCCTCTTCCAATTCCACATCCAGCCCATACCCTTCCCAAACAATTTTTTTTTTTAAATCCCTTCTTTAGTCGATATAAATTGGAAGGCTAACTAGATCACAGCCGGAGTTTTGCAGTAGCTCACGCGTTTGATCATGCGTGTTGGATGACCAGTGAGTTAGAAGAAAAGAGACCTCAGACTGGCTGCCCAGTATGTCAATCAATTGGCAAATGCCATAGGGAGGATATATGATAGACTAACGTTTAAAAAAACTTTTTTTGAATGCAAAGCGATCAACCTGCACTACCTTTGTGATCTACCAGTCGATCGCGGTCAATGTCTTGGGCACCCCTGCTCTAGCTAGTTTCCTAGTTTTCTCCCATGTTCTGACATTTGTTCGATTCCTATCCTCTTGGTTGTGACCTTGATTTGTCATTACTGTCAACCTTCTGATTGCATCTTCTCTTCAAGCTACCACAGTATGCAGTTGGTACAAATGCCAGCAAAGTTACATATGCTGTATGGAAATTATTCAAATCAAAAACAAAGCAATCAACACCGCTAAATGCAATTTGTGTGACTGAGAAATTTTGAGGGGCGATGCAGATTCTACAAATGTTGACACTAGCAATTTAAAACATAGAAAACTCATCACTTCTAGATTAAGCCTATTTGTATTTTTGAATTGTTAGCTTCATTTGTCATCTATACTAATAAAAGGCAAAGCCCTCACTCACTCACTCACTCACTCATCACTAATTCTCCAACTTTCCATGTAGGTAGAAGGCTGAAGTTTGGCAGGCTCATTCCTTACAGATTACTTACAAAAGTTGGGCAGGTTTCATTTCGAAATTCTACGCGTAATGGTCATAACTGGAACCTATTTTTCTCCATATACGGTAATGGACGTTAGCTCAATGGCCGTAATCACGTGAACTGACTGTGACCACAGTACGTAGAAAAGAAGGAAGAGCTCCCAAAGAGCGCTGAAGAAAAACGGCGAATAATTTATTCACGAGATACAAGTTTAATGAGAAGACACGAGGTATAAACGAGACTTTGGGTCACTTTGTAACGGAGTTAAAATTGCTGTAGCGAGAAACTTTTAAGTGCCGGGTCTTAGCTAACATTAAATAAAGCCGTGGACATCGCAAAAATCACACAAGAGAGCAGCTCACGTGAACTGACTGAACGCAGTACGAGTGATCACTTCCATGCATCAAACCTGTTCAAAAAACGCATTACACAATTGACAAGGTGATGTCTTTATATGTTGTTCGTTTATAAAACAGCGGAGAAGCTATGTAAAGGCTGTTTCACAAAAAAACAGCGGAGCGTCTTATATGAGCAGGCAGTCAGCTAAAGAAGGGAACCAATAAATATCTATAATCGTAATAAATGAACAAAAAATAACGTACAAGCCGCGGATTAAATAAAGGAAATGGGTACCTGAACAGTAAAGTAAGTCTCGAATAGCTACACAATAACTATAAGAATCGTAATAAACGAACAATAAAACAGTACAGAACCGCAAAGCAAGGAGAAACGATGGCCTTTTATGGCATTCGTTTATAAAGCAGCGGAGAAGCTGTGTGAAGACAGCTACACAAAAAAACAGCAGAGCGCCACACTCTGAATGTTTTCCTGGCATCACCGTTATACCCTCTGATCTCCCATTTCAATTGAAATGCCTCAAATTTCCAGTAAGGCTCTGCTTCGCGATGACAATAAGTCTCAGGGACACACCCTAAAAAAGGTTGCCATTGATTTGAGGCAAAATTGCTCTCCTCCTGGACAAAACTATACGTTGCATTCTCAAAAGTAATCTCAGTGCACAGCTTGGTCATATTACAACCGGACTGCTGAACTGACAACGTGGTATACAAAGAGATCCTTAACAGATAGTTATTGGTATATTTTCCCTCAGTTTAAAAAAGGTTTTCTTCTTAATAAAAATTTAAAAGCAGTTCTTCGTCGATGTGAAGCGCGGGGATTTTGCTATATACAGTGTGTATATATATATATATATATATATATCACAGTGCAATGTTAAGTATATTCAGTTATTATATTTGTAAAACATGTTAAGACTGTTGGTATATTGATTTATATACCGTATAAGAGCCTACTTAGCAAAACTGCTGGCTCTTGACTGAGATGTGCTGAAGTTAACTTTGCAAATGAGAGAGGTTACTGAGAGTTTTTCAGCTTTTGTTGTGTGAGAGTTAATTAAAAAACATTTTGCTCCTATAAACTTGGATTTTGGTTGCTGCTAAGGAACTGTGCAGGAAAATTTAAGTTATTTTTCTCTTTAGAACATTTTTTTTTTACTTTTTTTTTCGTCAACACAGGAGCATATGTCGCTGGGTGTTTGGGAGTGTGCTTGGAAAAGTTACTTGTTACTTATTACATGTACTTTTTCTTGTTATTTGTATTTGAACTAGCATCAAAGAGGCATGGCAGAAAGCAGAAGTAATTGATATCGGCATCCATAATTAAATAACTGCACTGTAGCAATAAATAGTAAGTAACAGATACATCGATTCCTTAGATTATAAAAAGGCCGCGGCTGACTTTGAAACAAGAAAGGGAAACACTTAGCAGTGCGTAGGTTAAGCGTCCAGTGTTAAGATGCCCGATTGGGCGCAAAGGGCTATAGGAGCAGATAAGATATTAAGAAATTAACTAGCAGCAGATATAAACTAAGCAAGTTTTACTTGTTTATTAAATTTTAGATTGAACAGTTATAAATAGTCCAGATGTAGAACAGTTAAGTGGGTGAAAGTGTAAGGGTTCATTAATATGGGCGATTACAAACAATATTGAGGAATAAGAGGAGCTCAAAGTGGGAGAACAAACAGAAAAAAGTATAGTTATTCTGAAAGAAGGACAAACAGCAGGCAGTCGAGAGGGAGAATATTACAGGAGTTTAAGAATACAGAAGAATTAGCTGTAGCAGTCCTATAATCAAATTTCTTTACCTTAAACATTTTTAGATTTACCATTTAGGTTAAATCATTTAATGCTAATAAGAAAAAAGAAAGAAAAACTTAAGGTAGTTTTAGTAATCCTAAATCAAATTTTAATCATGAGGCCAGTACAATGCAAGTCCTGTTAGATGTTGAACTTTTTAGGTGATGGCTTGGAGGAGCCAGTCATCCATGAGGGCTACATCTGCAAGAGATGCCAGCTGATCCAACACTCTGAGGCTCAGGGTCACTGAACTGGAGGAGGAGTTGGCTGGCCTGCATTGTAGTAGAGAATTGGCAGACCCGGCCCAGGTGTCTGTTAGAGACATGGTGTGCACCCCTAAGGTGGCATGGGAGGAGATTCCAGACCATACAGGTCTGCCGGTCACAAGGGGTACGGTAACGCACTGTCTGGGGGCGATCCAAATTCAAAGACTTAAGTGCCAGGCTGAGAAGCAGAACTGGCAAGGTAGTCTTATCTGTAGTCCTGCCTGTGCCACGCTCCAGTCCTGGGAAGACTGTGGAGATCAGAAGGCTTAAAGCGTGGCTCACATCTTGGTGCAGTGTAGAAGGGTATAGGTTTATGGGGTGCTGGGACTCCATTTGGAACAGATAGGACCTGTTCTGCCGCAAGGGGTTACATCTGAACCGGGGGGTACCAATGTATTGGGGAGATGTATGAGTAGGTTAGTCGGAGGGGAGTTTAGGACACGCCAGGTTTAGAACTATACATGGAGGAACAAACAACAGTGACGAAACAAAAATACGTAGTAATGTAAATTGTAGGCTTGGGCGGTAAAACGGTAATATGGTATCCCGCGGGATCTAAAAATAGCAACGGTGTCAGTTTCAATACCGTTATACCGTCATAAAAACAATGCACTTATATAGGAGGCAAGGATTAAATATTAAATATAATTTATTTAATGCCTAAAAATGCGTATGCGATGCGTGGTTGTCATCACGTGACAGCGTGGAGGAGAAAGAGAGAGGTGGGGAAAGATGGCGAGTCGCGCACCAAGTGACCTGGTCTCGAAAAAGAACACAACTTCTGCAGTTTGGCAGTATTTCGGGTTTCGGCCGAACGAGAAGGGAGAGGCAGTAAACACGGACGAGGCAATTTGCAAATTGTGCAACAAAAAGGTGACCGCGAGAGATGGAAATACATCGAACCTAAGGTCGCATATCGAAACCCACCATCCACTCACTGCTGCGAGGATGGACCCGAGTTCACTCAGTGCAACAGTTTCAACGCCTCCCGATGCAGGACCAACAACATTTAGGTCCACCGCCAGTACGCAGCCGACGATAATGGGGCCTTCGGAAAGCAACAAAGTACAAAAGGGACAGTGTCCGTTGGAAAACCTGTACTGATGCAGTGACAAAATACTTGGCGAAGGAAATGGTCTCTTTCCACACAGTGGAAAAAAAGTCCTTTACGGACATGGTAAAGGTCCTAGATGCCCAGTACGAGCTGCCTGGACGGAAATATTTCTCACAAACAGCCGTCCCACATTTATATAGTAAAGTTAGAGACAATGTTCAAGTGCTGCTGTCAGCGTCACACAGTTATTCCTTAACAACTGACATGTGGTCGTCAGTTAACATGACTCCATATATGTCTCTGACTGTCCATACTATTACACCTGACTGGAAACTTGAATCCAAATGCCTCCAAACTACGTATTTTCCTGAGAGTCATACAGCAGACAATCTTGCTGCTGCGCTCAGAGCTGCACTTCAGGAATGGCAACTTGACGAGAAAAAACTTTCAGCCATAACCACTGACAACGCTGCCAACATTCATGCCGCAATCAGGTCCCTGCATTGGCGTGGCTATGCTGCTTCGGTCACAATCTAAACTTGGCTGTCACAAATGGATTGCATGACCAGAGGCAAAAACCGCGCCCTCGGACTATGCCGTAATATTGTCGGGGCCTTTTCACACAGCTGGCAACGTAAGCATGAACTCCACAAGAAGCAAGTGGACTTGGGACTCCCAAAACATAGTCTCATAACGGTAAGCATAAAGCGTGCAGAGAGTTCCTCAGGGGCAGGGGCTCAAATATAAAAATATATATATATATATATATATATATATATATATATATATATATATATATATATATATATATATATATATATATATATATATATATATATAGTATATATATATATATATATATATGCTTTGCATCACATAAATTATATTGAAAAGTAGGCTATATTAAAATAGAAAACCATTTTTTAAATTGTAATTTTTTCCTGTATTTTTTATCAAGTAAATGCAGGCTTGATGCGCATAAGGGACTTATTTAGCCTGAAATAAATGTGCATGCAAATTTCACCAAGTGGAATAATATACGTTAATGGACTTATTTATTTATGCATTCATTTGTTTATTTAGGCCTATTTATTCATTCATTCGTTTATTAACGAATGAATTGGCCTAAATAAAGCGAATTTCGTTTATTTATGCCTATTTATTCATTCGTTCGTTTATTTATGCCTATTTATTCATTCGTTTATGCCTATTTATTCATTCATTTGTTTATTTAGGCCTATTCATTTAGATAGATAGATAGATAGATAGATAGATACTTTATTTAATCATTTATTCATCATTCATTAATTAATTCATCCATCCATCCGTCGGCAGGACTGCGCAACTTCGCTGGGGCTCCAAACTGGCAATGGTGGAGCGAATCCTCGAGCAGGCCCAAGCGATCAGACACGTCCTGTCTGATGACAGAAGGAGCAGCCTGTCCCTGACCTGGCAGGACATGGACGTCTTGAAAGCTGTTCACGAAGCATGACTTCACTGATATTTTGTCAGCAGAAAATTATGTGACCAGTTCCTGTATCCTCCCCATACTACAGCTCTGCAGGGACAATGTGTTGGCTGCGTCAGAAAATGACCCCAGCTAACAAAGTCAATCAAAACTGGAATTCTAACAAAGCTGGAGGCCAAGTATGAATCCAATTCAGTGCGCAAAATATTGCGAAAATGCACTTTCCTTGACCCTCGTTACCGTGGAGGATATGAGACGGATGACAACGCATTGGCTGAGACCAAGGCTGAATTACAGGCTGAGATCGTGAGCTTAGAGGCAGCAGGTCCAGTGGCCATCAGAGTGGAAGAGGGAGAGGAGCAACCTGCACCCTCACGAAAAAAGATGACTTTGGGGAGTATGCTGCAAAAAAAATCTGATGCAATGGCAGGTCCCGTCGGCACCGTAGAGGACCGAGTCGGAGCTGAAATAACAGCCTACTGTTTGGAGCCAGTTACTCAAGGAGACGAGGACCCACTTCTCTGGTGGAAAAATGCTGCGGGCGTTTTCCCCAGATGTCGCGAGTGGTACGAAAGTACCTGTGCGTCTGTGCCACAAGCACACCATCGGAGCGGGTTTTCAGCACCGCAGGTAAAGTTGTCGGTCCACAGCGTGCCCTGTTAAAGCCGGACAAAGTAAACATGCTGGTTTTCTAGCGAGAAATCTTGAATAGATTGATGCCACTTGCCATTCGTTCCTTTTCGCACTGTGTTTATTTTTATTTAATTGATTCAGGTATTTTTATTTGGTTTACGTTAAAAACGATATTGGAAAGAAGACGTTTTTGTTTAGGACTATTGCTTGGCAATACTTTTTATAATATGGATGATGTTTATGTTAATTCAACTCTGGTTGACTGTTGTGGGTCTAGTTGCACTTTTTTATAAGCTGCTCATATTTGTTATTAAAAGTTGTTCAGGCGGTGTGATTTAATTTAATTGATTTGTGTGCGCGTCTCCGCGGGAAAACTGTTCTGGATGTTTATGTTAATTTAATTCTGTTTGACTGTTGTATTTGCACTTTTTTATAAACTGCTATTTGTTGCTAATAAAAGTTGTTAATATTGTTCTGCATGTTATTTTGTTATTGTTTCAGTATTAGTGTTTGATATTCAGTTTCTGAACGGTTTAGGCACAAGCCAACAGTTTGGTGATGCTGTCTGAGCCTTACGTCACAAATTTTTTTATTATTCACGGTAATACCGTATACCGAGGT
Source organism: Polypterus senegalus (assembly GCF_016835505.1). Classification (NCBI taxonomy): domain Eukaryota; kingdom Metazoa; phylum Chordata; class Cladistia; order Polypteriformes; family Polypteridae; genus Polypterus; species Polypterus senegalus. The sequence goes on along the minus strand of NC_053154.1, from coordinate 147,507,096 downwards.
AAAATAGGGAGGAGGTTTGACGGTATCAAAATTTGGATACCGCCCATCCCTAGTAAATTGTAATACAAAATTAAATGTAAAAGGAGTAACACATTAAAAATAGCTTACCTTAATGCTTGAAGTATCAATAATAAGGCAAGTGAGTTGAAGTTGTATGTAGCAGAGCATATTTATGCAATAGCAATATAGCAATAACGCAAACCTGACTAAAAAACAAAGATGTGGATGAGTTTAACATAGAGGGATACACATTTTTTAGGAAGAATAGACAGAACTGAAAAGGAGGTTGGGTTGCTGTTTATGTCAAACAGAATTTAAATGCAAGTCTTCTTCATTTGGACCACAATATAACATACTGTAATTCTAATTGTTTGTAAGAGTACGGAGGCAAAGACTAAAATTGTTCAATTTTAACTTTGGCAGGGCAAATTTTGAGCAGATGCGGCAAAGTGTAAAGAGGATAGACTGGGTTAAGGGTGGAGACAGTTTTTTAAAACTTGTCTCTAACATATGAAATGTTAAAAAAAGATAAGATAAATATTAATTTCATATGGTAAGAACTCCAATTTTTATAGAGTTTTCATTGGTTGTTGGCAAAATATTAAAACATTTACAAGAGTTATAATTTAAGAAATATTAGTACAAATAATCCATCCATTTTCTAACCCGCTGAATCCGAACACAGGGTCACGGGGGTCTGCTGGAGCGGCTTATTTTAAATAAAAGCCATACATTTAATTCACTGTGGCTTATTAAATACAAGGTATTACTTTACATTAAAAGTGGTAATCTGTTTCATAAATAAAAGGTTTCCTTTTAGGAACATCAAAAAGCCTAAACTAAATTTCCTCAGAAATATGTCTAAATTGCTACAGTATGTGTGGTTGCTATTGAAATTTCTGAAGACCATCATTAATTTGCCAACTAATAATGAAATAATAAGTTTTATATTAACTTAATACCTATTAAATGAATTGGACTGGGACACATATTAAACTACAATAATTCATGAAAAATAAATAAACCAACCCTGTAGCTAGTTGGGTCCCTAAAATAACATTCCAGAGTCAGGAATCTGTGGCGCTTTAATTATCACAATTGGAGCTACAGCTGTCATAGTCCCTTTGTTTTGCTATGCCTCTACATATTTTGTTAGTACCTGCGACACAGTAACTTCAAATTTGGAAAACTGGGCTTATTTAATTTTGTAGTGGAGATACTTCAAAAATTATTTTGAATCTCTTTGCCACTCATTTTTTTCAGATTTAGTTTTTAGTTTAGAATGTTCCATAAAAATGAGCCAATCTTGATGCATCTTCTTTCATCTATGACTGGCAGTGATTATTTCTGAATGTGAAAAAGTACAGTTGGATGAGGTGCAGTCAGAATACCAAGTACACAAAACACTAAAATCATGATCAGAGGAACAAAAACAAAACTCAAAGTCACTAAACAGAAAAAGATCAAAACTAATTGTTCTCCGTATTGAAATGTTCAAGAAATACAGTTCTTTCACAGAAGCAAAGTTTAGACAACACACTATAAAATGGATTTTTCTTAAAAAGACAGTCAATGACACAACAAACACCATGCACTGGACAGCCAGAAAAAATGTTACATTGTGCCAAAGGCCAGTTCAAACATAGAAGCTGATTATGTCATCACTGACTGACATCCGAAAAGAAAAATATAAACAAAACAACATGAAATTCTGTGCTATCTTCGATTCAAATTAATATTCAGCTTAATGTCAAGTTAACGCCCACTCAAGTGTAAATACTGCATTCTGCTATAGTGCATCCAGAAAGTATTCACAGTGCATCACTTTTTCCACATTTTGTTATGTTACAGCCTTATTCCAAAATGGATTAAATTCATTTTTTTCTTCATACTTCTACACACAACACCCCATAATGACAATGTGAAAAAAGTTTACTTGAGGTTTTTGCAAATTTATTAAAAATAAAAAAACTGAGAAATCACATGTACATAAGTATTCACAGCCTTTGCTCAATACTTTGTTGATGCACCTTTGGCAGCAATTACAGCCTCAAGTCTTTTTGAATATGATGCCACAAGCTTGGCACATCTATCCTTGGCCAGTTTCGCCCATTCCTCTTTGCAGCACCTCTCAAGCTCCATCAGGTTGGATTGGAAGCATCGGTGCACAGCCATTTTAAGATCTCTCCAGAGATGTTCAATCGGATTCAAGTCTGGGCTCTGGCTGGGCCACTCAAGGACATTCACAGAGTTGTCCTGAAGCCACTCCTTTGATATCTTGGCTGTGTGCTTAGGGTCGTTGTTCTGCTGAAAGATGAACCGTCGCCCCAGTCTAAGGTCAAGAGCGCTCTGGAGCAGGTTTTCATCCAGGATGTCTCTGTACATTGCTGCAGTCATCTTTCCCTTTATCCTGACTAGTCTCCCAGTTTCTGCTGCTGAAAAATATCCCCACAGCATGATGCTGCCACCACTATGCTTCACTGTAGGGATGGTATTGGCCTGGTGATGAGCGGTGCCTGGTTTCCTCCAAACGTGACGCCTGGCATTCACACCAAAGAGTTCAATCTTTGTCTCATCAGACCAAAGAATTTTGTTTCTCATGGACTTAGAGTCTTTCAGGTGCCTTTTGGCAAACTCCAGGCGGGCTGCCATGTGCTTTTTACTAATGAGTGGCTTCCGTCTGGCCACTCCACCATACAGGCCTGATTGGTGGATTGCTGCAGAGATGGTTGTCCTTCTGAAAGGTTCTCCTCTCTCCACAGAAGACCTCTGGAGCTCTGACAGAGTGACCATTGGGTTCTTGGTCACCTCCCTGACTAAGGCCCTTATCCCCCGATTGCTCAGTTTAGATGGCCAGCCAGCTCTAGGAAGAGTCCTGGTGGTTTTGAACTTCTTCCACTTATGGATGATGGAGGCCACCGTGCTCTTTGGGACCTTCAAAGCAGCAGAAATTTTTCTGTAACCTTACCCAGATTTGTGCCTCGAGACAATCCTGTCTCAGAGGTCTACAGACAATTCCTTTGACTTCATGTTTGGTTTGTGCTCTGACATGAACTGTCAACTGTGGGACCTTATATAGACAGGTGTGTGCCTTTCCAAATCATGTCCAATCAACAGAATTTACCACACATGGACTCCAATTAAGCTGCAGAAACATCTCAAGGATGATCAGGGAAAACAGGATGCACCTGAGCTCAATTTTGAGCTTCATGGCAAAGGCTGTGAATATGTATGTACATGTGCATTCTCAATTTTTTTATTTTTAATAAATCCGCAAAAACCTCAAGTAAACTTTTTTCATGTCATAATGGGGTGTTGTGTGTAGAATTCTGAGGAAAAAAACGAATTTAATCCATTTTGGAATAAGGCTGCAATATAACAAAATGTGGAAAAAGTGATGCGCTGTGAATACTTTCCGGATGCACTGTATCTCTATTTACTAGTATTCTCAAGAACAGTGTTAGGGGTTCCATTTTATATATTCTTCATGTGTTCTATTCAATGGATCACACAAACAAAATGTCTTTTTAGAGATTTAAGATACATGAACAAAACATAAAAAATAAAATTAACCACATCTAAAGCAGTACACACAAGATTCTCAATCCTCCTTAATCAAATTTAAGATTGCAAGGGCCAGATTCTAATCTCACTGAACTGGGTTCAAGAAAGAAAACAAACCTCAACAGGGGAGTATTAGTCCATTGCAGGATGCTGTGTTCAGCAATACAGTAATCCTACTTCACCCATACCAAAGTTATTGTATCCTAAATTACATTATCGGCATGCAAAGAGAATAGCTTGGCCATTCTAAACTAATATATACTTCTTCTGCAGGGGTTATTCCAACTGTTAGCATCTGTCTACATAAAACATCACTTGTTCCGATTGTCTCTCCATAGTACTGAATGAAACTACAGTATACACACATACATATAAACACATATAAAAAATACATATAGAGAGAGTGAAATATAACAAGTTATTACTCTATCATTAACTTGGTATCCAGTTCTTAAGAAAATAAGTCAACCCAACTGCCTTACACAACCAGTATGTTTTTTTCCTTCTGCTGTTAAAGAAAACTCAAGCATTTTTGCAAGGTGTGATATGAAAGATATCTGATGTGGTTGACTTATTTGTAGACCAATTTCCTTTGACATTTACCTTTGTTCTAACATATCCTTCCTTTGGGTAAAGAGCTTCAGTGAAGTACTGCATGCAGCTGTAAATTATACATTATGTAAGTGTGATACTCCTCAGCTGTTCACTAGGAATTTCACTTAGAGTAATTTAATTGATTTTCTTAACCATAGACAGCCTACGAGTTTGTTATTTTCTTCACTTCAGCAGAAGCCTTTTCTGTCACACTCGAATACAAGCTAACTATTTTGCTTTGGCATTCTTGTAAAGAGGCAACTAAAACAGCTAACTTGAAGCAGGGTTGATGAAAAAAAATTACATAATGGTCTCAAAAAATTCAAGGTCAAAGGTAGCGGAGGCTATCCTAGTAGAACAGAGAATCAGAATAAGAATTAACTCTGCAAGGGCCACAAATCAAACTACAAAAAAATAAAATACAATAATACAAGCTAAAAATGGCTCCTTTTACAGGTCTAAAATTGAAATGTGCTTTTTGCAAAAATGTCCTGTTTCAGGTGGTGAACCAGTGGAGGGTATGGAAGGCTGTAGACATCTGTGGAATCCAGGGAGAACTTCACCAGGCTTGTGGTCAGGCTTTCCTCCTGGCAGTGCAAGCAAACTTTGCTTCCATTTGGGAGACGGGGGTCATTGCAACTGAGTGGAAAATGCGACTGATCGTCCCTATTTGGAAAAGGACGGGTAATCTCCTGGATTGTGGCAACTACAGGGGGATAAACACTGCTCTCGGTGCCAGGTAAGGTCCTTGCTAGGGTCATGCTCAACAGGATCTATGATCACTTGCTCACCTATCAGTGACCTAAGCAGTCTGGTTTTATATCTAAGAAGTCTACCATCAACCGCATCCTGGCACTGAGGGTTGTCTTTGAGCACAAACACAAATATCGATAGTGTTTCTTTACAGCCTTTGTTGATTTTTGTAAACGCGTTTGACTCAGTTGATCAAGCTGCCCAGTGGGACATCCCAAGACTTTGCGGGATACTCCCAAAGTTGCTGGATGTCATGGCGGGCCTGTACACTGGTACTGTGAGTGCTGTGCAGAGTGGAGGCAGCACCTATGCGATTTTTCCCCCTGTTGATTCTGGGGTTCGTCAGGGGTGTGTTCTTGCTCCGACCTTGTTCAATGCTTGCATGGCTGTAGGGCACCTGTTGGTGAAGAAAGATTCACTGATTTTGACTTTCTCGACGATGCTATGATCTTTGTGGAGTCAATGGGCTCTGATCGGGGCTCTCGAGAGACTGAGCGAGGAGTCAGAGTGTCTGGACTTGTGTGTGTCCTGGATAAAAACCAAGATCCAGGCTTTAAATGACCTCCTGGACACAGCCATCATCAGTGTGTCTGTCTGCATAGAGATTGCCAACCACGGTGAGAGGTTTATTTATTTCAGCAGTGACATTCACGTCTCTGGTGGCTCTTCCTATGAAGTCAGTTGACAAATTGGGAGAGGATGGGGTGTTATGAGGTCACTGGAAAGGGGTGTGTGTGGCGTTCCCAATATCTTTGCACAAGGACAAAGGTCCAAGTCTTCAGAGTTCTGGTGCTTCTCGTATTGCTATATGGTTGTGAGACATGGACGCTATCCAGTGACCCGAGACAAACACTGGACTCCCTCTGTACTCTGTCTCATTGCTCACGGAATCCCAAATGAGGCACATTATCTGCATTGTGAGGGAACATCAATTAATGCACTATGGCCATGTGATGTGATTCTCCAAGGGTGATCCGGCAGGATTCTCATTTTAGAGGACACGAGTGGCTGGACCAGGCCAATGGGATGCCCACATACCACCTGGCTGTGGCAGATAGATGGTCATTTCCAGAGGGTGGGAGTGGATTGCGTGTTTGCCTGGGGTAATTGCCAGCCAGTATCATAAGCTGTTTCATTGTGGGGTACAGTGCATGCTCCCTAACCTGACCTGACCATTACTATGTCTGCCAGATATCTGTGAAAATGAAATATTGTACTGTAGCCTCATGTAGTTCTACCAAAAACAACCATACCAAAACTACTATATTTTTACACCTTCAACATTTAGAAGCTTGTTTAAATTCTGTGTTTTTTATTTCTTAGTCAAATAATTAGTATTTAATTGAAAATCCATTTTCTAATCAAGTATATTCAGTTGAGTGCAGGGAAATGGAATCCTAAAAAGTAACACCAAGCCAAGGAAAATAAAACAAACATAAATATACACATTGCAGACAATGAGGGGTAAACTCAACAGATGTAACAGTCTTTGTTTTGTAGAAGAAAACCATAACTTTTAACAAAACTATGCACACTGCACAAACAAAACACTGTAGACTCAAAGTGAACCCTCAAGATTGTAAAACTTCCTGCTGTGCTACCAAGATGCCCTGTCCATTATACAAATTATTAGATCTAGATTTTCCTTTAATTTTGTTTCAAGTAAACTTTGCTTCCCTTCTTTTTTTATTTCCATTTAAATGGAAGTTTGGTGATGGAAAAAAACATTTGTGATCAAGTTAAGATTCTGATTCTATGATATTCAAAACGTTAAGAAAAGTTGATTTCAGCATGGTGCATGTGTCTGTGGAAACAAATCTATAACGATAACCTCCATAAAAACTGACCTGTCTTTTTCAAACAAAATGTATCATATTTGTCATGTTACGGGCGTATTATTTTTGGTCAGTACTTATCTCCATAATCTTCAGGAATGGTTTGCTCTATATTTAACAACTAGCAGAATACCCGCGCTTCACAGCGGAGAAGTACTGTGTTAAAGAAGTTATGAAAAAGAAAAGGAAAAATGTAAAAAATAATGTAACTTGATTGTTAATTTAATTGTTTTGTGATTGATATGAGTGTTGTTGTCATATCTATCTTATATATATATATATATATATATATATATATATATATATATATATATATATATATATATATATATATATATATATATTATATATATATATATATATATATATATATATATATATATATATATATATATATATATATATATATATATATATATATATATATATATATATATATATATATATATATATATAGCAAAATACCTGCTTACTTGAGAAGTAGTGTGTTAAAGAAGCAATGAAAAGAAAAGGAAACATTTTGAAAATAACGTAACATGATTGTCAATATAATTGTTTTGTCACTGTTATGAGTGATGCTGTCATATATATATATATATTATATATACACACACATACACATATATTCATATCCATACATATATATATATATATATATAATACATATATATATATATATACACACACACACACACACACACACACACATATATATACACATACATATATACGCATACATCCACATATATATATATACACATATATATACCTGTATATATATCTACATATCATATACATACACACACATATATATATTAACATATATATACATACTGTACATATCTACATATATATATATATATATGTTGAAGTTCTATTTAAATTTTAATTTAGTCGACAGAATATTATTCCGGAATAAATCAACTCAAACCTTAAATAACTTATAATATTTTGCTCTCCATAAAAATATATCCTGTCTAAATTATACAAGTTAGAAATAAAGTAAATGTTAAAAGAACAAACATTCAAATTTCTTTACTCTTATGTAATTTTATATAAAAATAAACTTAAATTTTAAATATCCTAAAAGATTTTGCTCTGCATAAAAATATATCCTGTCAAAATTATACAAATTCAAATATGAACATGGTGCATAACAAAACCTGGAAATATAAATAAAATTTGTTCTTTTCAGCAATAACAAATCAAATCATTCAGTTGTCTTTGCTCTTATGTCATTTTATCAGATGGAGCCTGGCATCTTTTTTTGGCAACAAGTTCGTTTATGTTTGGTGTGAGGTTCTGTGTTGTGGAGATTCTCAGGATGGACTGCAGGTGCTCATCAGTGAGGCGACTCCTGTGTGCTGTTTTGTTAGTCTTCATCACTGAGAAGAGCTTCTCACACAGATATGTGCTACCAAACATGCACAAGGTTCGAGCCGCATGTAGACGGAGCTGGAGCATTTCTGGGGAATGGAGTGAATAAACTGTGCGGGCCCTGCAGTATCGTACTTTGCCTTCAGTGTGCCATTACACTGCAGCTCAATCACCTCCATCTGAATCTGCACAGGTGCAGTTTCCACATCGACAGCAAATGGGTTGCGAAACAACTCAAAATTCTTTTTTTGTTCTTCAAAGTCACCAAAGCGCCGTGCGAACTCAGTGCGCTCAGTTTATCAGCAAAGTGCGTATTTGGGAACACCGTAGTGCCGACTTGGTTCAACATTACTTGGCAACAGGGAAAGTGGGGCAAGTTGCACTGGTGCATTTGTGTCTCCCATAAAAGTAGCTTCACTTGAAATCACTTTGTGATTTTGCACGGTAAAAACGTCTGCTGAAGTGTCAGATTCTTCTTTAACTCTTCTGCTTTCTGTATCTTGTGCATTGCATTCAGGTCTTTCAGGTTATCTTGATGTTTTGTCTCATAGTGCCGTCTTAGATTAAATTCTGTAATTACAGCCACATTAGCTCCACAAATGAGACACACGGGTTTACCGGCAATGTCAGTAAACATATACTCAGCCTCCCATCGGTTTTTAAAGGCTCTATGTTCAGAATCACCTTTTCTCTTCGGCATCGTGTGGGCTAGCTTCGCAATAACTTGCAGCATCATAAGCTAGACTTGATTAACGCGTAAGTGTTCGCAAGGCAGCTGAAGCGCTGCATTATGGGATCTGTAGTTTATTGTGTTACCAGCGCTTCATATCCCGGGCCATTAATAACAATAATACAGTATATAAAATGATCTGGGGCGGATATAATTACACGCGGGCGGATGTGGCCTGGGCCTTGAGTTTGACACATATGGACTAAATAGAACTTGAAAAGATATATTTTTCAAATGTGATCGCAATTCAGATCGAGTTGACGCAGCACTACAGTACATCGAGCCAGCGTGCTATTGTGGTTTTGCCTGCGTGCCTCAATAAGTTACCCTCCCCTCACTCTTACTTTTTTACCGTTCATCTAATGAATACACTGAGTATGGCTTTACCAAAACAATCATTGATCGCGAATAAAGTATCCATTATTCATAAAGCTTCAATTGGTGAGCTGTCTTTCTGCGTTAACCGCATATTTTTCATACGTCTCAAACCAAGGGGATGCGAGGCTAAAATGTATCGGAAAGCGCGCGTACATACTTAGTGCATCCCCTCTCGGGAATCGAACCGAAGCGGCGCTAGAGCGAAGCTCTACTATTAGCCACGGCGTGTGGTTTGTCTATTTGAGCGTAGCAGTGTAATTCGGTTTTTGTTCAGCACTCTTTGGAACTGTTGCTTTTTGTCTGCGCACTGCGTCAGTTCACGTGAGCCACTGAATATGGTTTTATATGTCACTCGCTCGCTTCTAATTGTTTCGCTGCCTTCTTAATTATATAATGTATGTTTTCTTCAGCGGTTTTTGGAGCTCTTCCTGGTTTTCTACGTACTGCGTGATTACGTGGGAGGCGTGATGATGTCACACGAAACTCCGGCCCCACGACTTTCGTGCTCAACTCCATTACAGTAAATGGAGAAAAATAGCATCTAGTTATGACCATTACGCGTAGAATTTCGAAATGAAACCTACCCAACTTTTGTAAGGAAGCTGTAAGGAATGAGCCTGCCAAATTTCAGCCTTCTACCTACACGGGAAGTTGGAGAATTAGTGATGAGTCAGTCAGTGAGTGAGTGAGTGAGTCAGTGAGGGCTTTGCCTTTTATTAGTATAGATAACATCTATAGAAATTGTTTGCATTTTGCTCCGTTTATTCATAGGCCCAGGCCTATTGATTTGCAAATTTTGAGATACAAAATCTATTTAAATATACATGTATGCACACACTGAGGTGAACACATGCAGACACACATACACACTCAAATGAATCTGTAAGTGAAGGTAGCTATTTGCCCTAATAGAGCACATGTTGAATGAAAAGAAATAAATGCACTCAAACACACACCAAGATCTGAGAAGGTGGACGTGAACAAAGGCATTATGCCACATCTGTACCAACTGGTCTTGTCTGTACAGCTTCTTTACTTCATTTGACCCAATGGCTTTAGTTTCAGACTAAATATTATTTAACATCCAGTTGTGCTTGAAAGTTTGTGAACCCTTTAGAATTTTCTATATTTTTGCATAAATATGACCTAAAACATCATCAGATTTTCACTCAAGTCCTAAAAGGAGATAAAGAGAAACCAGTTAAACAAATGAGACAAAATTATTATACTTGGTCATTTATTTATTTATTGAGGAAAATGATCGAATATTACATATTTGTGAGTAGCAATAATTTGTGAACCTTTGCTTTCAGTATGCAGCAATAACTGCAACTAAACATTTCCGGTAACTTTTGATCATTCCTGCAAACTGGCTTGGAGGAATTTTAGCCCATTCCTCCGTACAGAACAGCTTCAACTCTGGGATGTTGGTGGGTTTCCTCACATTAACTGCTCGCTTCAGGTCCTTCCACAACATTTCAATTGGATTCAGGTCAGGACTTTGACTTGGCAATTCCTAAAACAATAACTTTATTCTTCGGTAGAACGACTTGTGTACTTGTTGTCTTGCTGCATGACCCACCTTCTCTTGAGATTCAGTTCATGGACAGATGTCCTGACATTTTCCTTTAGAATTTTCTGATAGAATTCAGAATTCATTGTTCCATCAATGAAGGCAAGCAGTCCTGTCCCAGATAGAGCAAAAAAGGCCAAAACCATGATACTACCACCACCATGTTTCACAGATGGGATAAGGTTCTTATGATGGAATGCACCGTTTTCCTTTCTCCAAACATAACTCTTTTCATTTAAACCAAAAAGTTCTACTTTGGTCTCATCCGTTCACAAAACATTCTTCCAATAGCCTTCTGGTTTGTCCACGTGATCTTTAGCAAACTACAGACGAGCAGCAATGTTTTTTGTGGAGAGTAGTGGCTTTCTCCTTGCAACCCTGCCATGCACACCATTGTTGTTCAGTGTTCTCCTGATGGTGGACTCATGAAGATCAGCCAATGTGACAGAGGCCTTCAGTTGCTTAGAAGTTACCCTGGGGTCCTTTGTGACCTCGCTGACTATTACACACCTTGCTCTTGGAGTAATCTTTGTTGGTCGACCACTCCTGGGGAGGGTAACAATGGTATTGAATTTCTTCCATTTGTACATATCTGTCGTGCTGTGGATTGGTGGAGTTCAAACACTTCAGGGATGGCTTTGTAAACTTTTCCAGCGTGATGAGCATCAACAACTTTTTTTCTGAGGTCCTCAGAAATCTCCTTTGTTCGTGCCATGATACACTTCCACAAACATGTGTTATGAAGAGCAGACTTTGATAGATCCCTGTTCTTTAAATAACACAGGGTGCCCACTCACACCTGATTGTCATCCCATTGATTGAAAACACCTGACTCTAATTTCACCTTCAAACTAACTGCTAATCCTAGAGGTTCACATACTTTTGCCACTCACAAATATGTAATATTTGATCATTTTCCTTAATAAATAAATGACCAAGTAAAATATTTTTGTCGCATTTGTTTAACTGGTTTCTCTTTATCTACTTTTAGGACTTGAGTGAAAATCTGATGATGTTTTAGGTCATATTTATGCAGAAATATAGAAAATTCTAAAGGGTTCATAAACTTTCAATCAATCAATCAATCAACATTTATTTATATAGCACATATTCATACAAAAAAATGTAGCTCAATGTGCTTTACAAAATGAATAGAAAAATAGAAGACACAATAAAAAATAAACATAAGTCAACATTAATTAACATACAATAAGTAAGGTCCGATGGCCAGGGTGGACAGAAAAAAAAAAAACACTCCAACTTTCAAGCACAACTGTACTTAGCATCATCTTTACCTCAGAAAAAATGAGCTAAAAGCATTGATTTTTTTTTCAACAATTAAAAATGTTATTATGGGTGTAACAGAAACATTTAAGATACCAAGACATCAACATAAATACAGCAGAAAAGGTGTGCTTTACTGTCGCAGATATAGTACAGATCATTTGTGTGACATGTTTTGAGACTTTCACCAATGCAGATCCCTATACTGTATTGCAATTGGAACTTGTTTCTTTTTGTACTTTTTTTTTTTTTGCACATGAGAGGGTGGAATGACAGTGCCTGATCTGCACAAACGTACCACTTCTTGTGTTATTGCAGGCTACAACAGTGTAAGGCTTAGTGACTTCTACCTTTCCCCTGACACAAACATTAACAGCTGTTGCATTGTGAACACTGGTTAGGGGTGTAATACCTTATTTGTCCTTGGCACTTAATCACAATTATTTTGCCTTTTTTCATGCAGCTATTATTAAACCCAAGTGAAGCTTCAAGAAACTAAATTCACCAGTCATATTACAGTGATTCGGTCCTAGAGTGTAATATCATGCATCAGTCCCACTTTTCGTCAAAGTCTGTTGTTAACCAAATGATATTGTTATCACTATTGCTCAATGTAAGCAATGGTTAAGCTTGAGTTCATTCTAAAACTGCCTTTATGACTTTTCATTTACCATTGTGTTTTTCGATGGGGGATCCACACCAATCATGAATACTGATGAGTTAACTTAGTTAACATAAAGTTACAAAAAGCACAAGAATATTCTTTTATTAGCAGCATGATGTTACTTCATCCACTACATGACAGCAGAATACTGTTGTGAAATGTATACATCATTACATGTCACTTGGGTTTAACTTAACTATAATTGCATTGAATTATGAGCCTGAGACACACTTGGGGATAATGCCAAAGAGGTTAAGTTGCTTACTTCATTCATTTTCTTGTCTATTTTATTCTACATTTATATGTGTACATAATAAATTAATGTAATTGATTCTATATTATTGTACAGTGCAATCAATTGTATTGTATAGGAAAATCAAATACTGATTTATTTCCTACAGTATACCTAAAATGAAATTTATAAATCTTATTCTCCTTTTTTAATTCTCACTTGCAACTGACTAAATGATTTGCTTATGCTCTTATAAACTAAAATCATAATATGCTGTTTGGTTTAGTCATGGCTAAACACACCTCGTCCAAGCCTGTATCTAGTTAATAAACAGATCTAGCAGCTCCCATTTCCAGACCTGTTCAACCTTTTAAAAAACAAAACTTAAAATAAGGTGATCGATGCTGGGGAGAGTCACCATGAAGATTAGCTACCTTATTATATAGTATTAGTGCTTGGTTCAGTGCTTTTGTAATGTACTGTTTTTGCTCCTATTAGCATATCAAAATGTCTGAGTGCATAAGGAGAGGTTGTGGATTACTGAAACAGGCACAGGTGGACAAAGATAAAAAATAGTATATATTGGGTTTATGTTCATCTGTACTTGTGAGGTTAAACAATATAGGATGTGCGATATTCTATGTTAACACCGTATTTAGCCTAATATTTTCTATTATAACAGTATTAAAAATAGTAGACCACAAAACAAGGTATAAATAAATGATTCACTCTCACAATCCAGTTGGGCAAAATTAAAAGAAAAAAAATACAAAGGAAGAAGAAAGACAGATTAATTCATGTGTTCTTGTTAGATTAATGGTGTTTGAGTTGCAGAAATTAAGTAAATAGGTGCTAGATTGAATCATCTGAAATGAAAGAATGGGTCAGACCAATAAAAACTTACACACAAATTTTCTTTCAAATATAGAGCCAGATCTCAGAATCACCTGGCAAAATAAGGAATCAAATGAAGTTACAATAGACGGAACCAAAATCATAATGAAGGAAGTGTCAGAAAAAGGACTGCAACTGTCAAATAAAAACAAACAAAACAAAAACAAGGAAACAAAAACTGTTTTATTGCACCTTACTTGAAGCGCAACAGGGTTTGCATGAAACATTAGTCTCTTTACTCACAGTCAGAAAAGTCATGTAATTATGTATCTTATAGTTACTTTACTACAAGCTTTACCACAAAGCATCAAAGAAATCCCTCTTTTTTTAAATCAAATTTTCTCAATTATATGCACTTCCTTCACCAAACATGGAAGACAGACTAACTCTGTCAAATCACATGCCAAAGATAAGCTACACTAGGAGAAAGAAAATAGGAACAACTTATTTAGAATAATACTTGCAATCTTATTTATCTTCACATATGATAATATAATTTGAAGTTTTACATTTTTAATTAAGAAAACAAAATACAAACAAAAGCACATACTTTAGTCAACTATACAGCTGCATGAACAAAACAGCAGTACAGTATAATTATTGCATTGCAAAAAAAAAAAAACACACCCAACCCCTCCTTACTGTACCCACATCAACAACTTACACAAAAAAGCCAACTGTGGTTCCTCATATATATTAATACAGAAGCAATGGTCAAGCAAAAAAAAAACAAAAAAAAAACCAGCAAGTTATTTTACAGTGGTTTTCATTAATTCTTGCCAAATTCCTCAGACAAAGAATTACATTTTTTCATGTTTTAAGATTATGTAAAGCATCTCTTGTCCATTGAGCTAGAAGAGGTAGATTAAGACTCTTTCAATTAAGCAAGATAAGCGTTTATGCAAGCAATGTAGTATAGGATACCACAATAGATTTTTGCTTGCGTAATGTTATCTTATCTGGTGTTAGTGCATATATTGCTGTTCAGGGACTCGAGTGAATTTAAGTCTGAGACTATCAGTATGCAAAAATATTAAACTGAAACTGTCTGAGCAAAAGATGTGACCTACTGAGGAGTGCACACTTTGGCAGCATGTACAATTTGTATCTTGTCATGGATATATATTTTACCCTGTTGCAAATCTGTTATGTAAGCACAATGTACAACTTTTTAACTGAATTTTACAATTTTTTACAAAAACTGAAGATGAATGTATTCTATGAGTAGCTAAGGTCTACTGCTTAAATACATTGCAAATGTTTTCAATTCTTTCAATTTTTAATTTAGTATTTTGCATAGAAAATTATTATTACATTTAACATTGGTTCTATGTTTATTCCTAAATAATATCATCACATATTTTATAAAATTATTCTTATAATCTATTCATCTATTAAAAGTGGAAACTAATTAGTAAAAACACTGCTTTAATGTGATCTCACTGTAAAGAAAGAATGCTAATAAAAAAAACACAAGGAAAATATAAAATAGGCTTAAGGGGAGATTAAATGTAGCTGTCACACACCAGTGCCCAGGTTTATAAGTGAACTAGTAGAATACCCGCGCTTCGCAGCGGAGAAGTAGTGTGTTAAAGAAGTTATGAAAAAGAAAAGGAAAAATTTTAAAAATAACGTAACATGATTGTTAATGTAATTGTTTTGTCATTGATATGAGTGTTGTCATATCTATCTATATATATAGTGTAGATCTCCTTTGGGGTGCGAGCAGCTATTGCTGGGGGTGCCAAAATCCATCGAGGAAGAAAAATGAAAAAAAAAAACAAAAACAGATGACTCTTGCTCTTAACGTACACTTACTGTAGTGCTGCGTGGGTATTATGAAGTATCGTATCTGTTCAAGTTCTATTTAAATTTTAAATGTAAGTAATTTTTATTTAGTCGACAGAAATATGTTTGGTAGGAATGAAAGGTAAATTTAGTCATCATTGCATACATTTTTCTTCACCACAGAAATTTAAAGAGTAAATTCAACTTACATTCCTACCGAAGATATTTCTGTCGACTAAATAGAACCTACTTTATATCCAAATTCGAGCTATTGAGCTGTCGCCTGCCTGACTGGATGTCACCCTCGCTTCGCTCTTACTTTTTTACCGTTCATGTAATCATGGCTAGTCAGGAAAAAATTAGAACATGGAAGAAGGATCACATTGAGTATGGCTTTACCAAAATAATTATTGATGGCGAATAAAGTATCCATTATTCCTAAAGCTTCAATTGGTGATCCTTTTTTCTGCGTTAACCTCATATTTTTTCATACTTCTTCTCAAACCAAGGGGGTGCGAGGGTAAAATGAATCGGAAGCGCTGATTTATATATATTGAATATACTGAAATAGTTTTACTGTCAAATAATGCAAAAAATATGCGGCACGTGTTTCACCCTGATTCTGGGCTCATCAGGCGTACACACTCACTGCACCCCGTCCCGGGAATCGAACCTTGGATGTCAGCGCTAGAGGCGAAGCCTCTCGTGTTGCACCACGCGTGTGGTTCGTTTATTTGACAGTATGTAGATCGGGGTGTGTGTATATATATATATATATATATATATATATATATATATATATATATATATATATATATATACACTGTGCGGTTCTCTACTGTTTTATTGTTCGTTTATTACGATTGTTATAGTTATTGTGTAGCTATTTTAGACTTAGTTTACTGTTCAAGTACCCATTTCCTTTATTTAATTCGCGGGTTCTCCACTATCTTTTTGTTCCTTTATTACGATTATAGTTATTTATTGATTCCCTTCTTTGGCTGACTGCCTGCCCATATAAGGCACTCCGCTGTTTTTTTGTGAAGCAGTGTTTACACAGCTTCTCCACTGTTTTATAAACAAACGCCATATAAGGCTGTTGTTTTTCCTTGCTTCGCTAACTAAGCAGCCTTTTTATTTAATCCACGGGTTCTCCGCTGTTTTATTGTTGGGAGCTCTTCCTTCTTTTCTACATACTGCGGTCACAGTCAGTTCACGTGATTACGTGGGAGGCGTGATGATGTCACACGCAGCTCCGCCCCCCACGGCCATCGGGCTAACGTCCATTACAGTATATGGAGAAAAATAGGTTCCAGTTATGACCATTACGCGTAGAATTTCGAAATGAAACCTGCCCAACTTCTGTAAGTAAGTTGTAAGGAATGACCCTGCCAAATTTCAGCCTTCTACGTACACGGGAAGTTGGAGAATTAGTGATGAGTGAGTGAGTGAGTGAGTGAGTCAGTGAGGGCTTTGCCTTTTATTAGTATAGATTAAATTAAATGCAATTTACCAGGGTAATGCAATGTAAAAAAATAAATGCCAAATGAGTAAAACAGTGAACAGTGTGACATATTGTGCCAGAAGAGTAGCTATAATTAGCCTCTGTGTGACATACACATTTTTAATTAATCCACAACAATGTTCTAAATCAGGGTTTCTTAAACTTTTTTCTCACAACCCCTTCTTGCTCTTATTAATGTCTTCAAAACTAATTCCATGATGATCGTCAGATCTCATCCCCCTTGGAAAATCAACTCAGATTGATATAGCGTACCTTAAATTGACCAACAGGTGAAGGCCAACCATGATATACTTTGCAAGCCTAAGGGACCCAAAATTGGGAACCCATAGTTTAAGAAACTCTGTTCTAAATGTAGAAAATAACAACAAAAATAAATAGAAAAAAATATTAAACAGAAAAAAACCCAGAAAATATATGAATGGATACAGATATTAATATTCTTATTGAAGCTATTTTTTCTGGATTGGTCACTGATGGAGCTGAAATAGTTCTAATACACAAGATCACAGGTAGGCAGGGCTTGACTGGCACACAAACAAACTCTGACAGGATGCTACATGTGCTTACTGTAAATTTTCATATTGTTTACTATAAGCTACATATTTCCTATATTTCAGTCATTTTAAATGGTGTCAAAAATTAAAATTAGTTTTTTTTCCAACACATCTTTTTAAGAGGATATGGATTCAGTGTAGGGCAAATATAATATTTATAGGAGTTAAGTTTTGGCTCAACATTTTGAGCGATGTACTTTTTTTTTTAAATACTGTACATCTCAACACAATAATGTGGTTTAAGGTGGTTCTAGCGCACTTGGCTAACCACTGACCAAGCATGATCATTTCTCTTTTTCCTGAGTGGACACTGCCACTTTTTCATTCGTCTTTCTACCTCTATTGGCTAATGCTGCTATTCACGTGCTTGTTGATGGCAGATGCTGTGTCCCGTTTGCATAAAGCCACCACTAAGCACAGCATAGAGCAGGGGTGGGCAAACTACGGGCCGCGGGCCACATCCGGCCCGTTGGTCTTTTTAATCCGGCCCACCGAAGATTGGTACAGAATTGACCAAATCAAATCATATCATAATTATGACTGCATTCATTTGACCTTGTCCTGTAATGCCTGGCGTTCCACCAGATGGCGCATTAGGCGCAGTGATACATTGACTTGATTTTGCGGAGCCTGGGTTACTCTTTGTTACTACTCTGCTACTGCTCTGAACCCATCTGCAACAATGAGTGGGCCAAAGAAAAGAAAAGTCGACAGAGAGTGCCGAGTGTTTAATAAGGAATGGACAACTAAATACTTTTTCACTGAAGTCCGGTCAAAGGCTGTATGTCTTATTTTCCAAGAAATTGTTGCAGTTTTAAAGGAATACAACATCAGCCGTCACTTTTCCACCAAGCATGCTAATTATGCTAACAACCAGTCAACGCAAGAACGGACAGCTACCGCTCAGAGGTTGGCAGTTAGTTTGCTGGCTCAGCAAAATGCCTTTATCTGACAAACTGCCATCCACGAATCAAGCACGAAGCCAAGTTATGTGCTGGCATTCAAATCAGCAAAGACCAGCAAGCATTTCTCCAAAGGGGAGTTTCTCAAAGAGTGCATGGTAGAGACAGCAAATATCTTGTGTCCTGGGAGCAAGAACAAATTTGAAAAAAATTATCTTATCACGCAGGACAGTGACACACCGTGTTGAACCAATTGACGAAGACTTAGCTAGCAAGTTAAAAAAAGCAGAGTCATTTACATTATATTCCTTGGCACTGGACGAAAGTAATGGCATAAAGGACACTGCTCAAATTTTAATTTTTATCAGAGGGATTAATGACAATATTGAGATAATGGAGGAGTTTTTGGCCATGGAATCCTTAAATGGGAAAACGTAGGGAAAGGACTTGTATGACAGCGTGTCGGGGGGTCATCAATTGCCACAAGCTACCTTGCAGTACGCTCGCCAGCATTACCACAGATGGATCGCCAAATCTGACTGGAAAAATCGTTGGGTTGCTCAAAAGAATCCAGGAGAGGGTGAAGGAGGACAACCCTGAGCAGGAGGTAATTTTCTTACACTGCCTAATCCACCAGGAAGCACTATGTAAATCCGTATTGTAGCTTGACTACATAGTGAAGCCAGTTGTAAAACTCATTAACTTTATTCGAGCGAGGGGACTTCAGCATTATCAGTTTCTTGAAGAAATTGACGATGATCACCAGGACTTGCTTTACCACTCCAATGTCCACTGGTTAAGTTTGGGGAAAGTATGTCGACGAGTGTGGGAGCTCAAACAGGAGATGATCTCATTTTTGTAACTACTTCAGAAAGCTGACGATTTTCCTGAACAGAGTGACACAGATTGGCTTTGTGATTTAGCTTTTGCGGTGGACATACTGATACACATGAATGAGCTGAATGTGAAGCTACAAGGGAAAGACCAGTTTGTGCATGAAATGTACACAAACGTCAGAGCCTTCAAAACCAAGCTAGCTTTATTCTCAAAGCAAATGTCAAACAACTCATTTGTTCATTTCCCCACACCGGCTGCGATGAAAGAGGCTCCTTGACTTGTGAAAAAATACAGGAAATCACTGGACGACCTACATGGAGAATTCTACTGTTGGTTCTCCGATTTTGGAAATATTTACAAGTCACTTCAGCTGATGTCATGTCCCTTCACACTGGACCCTGAAATGGCGCCACGGGAGTTGCAGTTGGAACTGATTGATCTCCTTTAAGACGGTGTCACATTGGAGAAGTTCAACTCTCTTAAACTGGATGAGTTTTATGCTTCATTAAGCGCAGCCAAACTTCCAAACATCCAGAAGATGGCACAGAGGATGCTGGTGTTGTTTGGCTCTACGTGCGTGTGTGAACAGACTTTTAATGTGATGAACACCAACAAAGCACCCCACAGATCCCAGTTGAGCGATGAAGGAGCAGCATCTATATTTTGAGCTCCTCTCAAATGTCTGGGCTTCTCACAAATATAAGGCTGAGCCCGACATCTGGTGAAAAAAACATTCAGTAGCTTGCATCTGCAATCTAGTTCTTTCTGTCCCTACTAACCACTTCGTGACCATATGCTAGGGTAAGAACATAGATAGTCCAGTAAATTGATCCAGTAAATTGAGACTTTACCAAAACTGACTGGTACTACTTTGGTCCACCAGTGGATCTTCCATTCCCATCTAACTCAACCCCCTCGTTAAGAAGATCTCAAGATACCTGAACTTCTCTGCAGCATCTCATACCCAACCCACAGAGGGTACTCAACCCTTTTCTAGCAGAGAACCATGACCTCTGACTTGGAGATGCCGCCTCACACTTAGCCATGCCAGTGAGTGTCTAAGGTCACAGCCTGATGATGCTAGCAGGACCAGATCATCCGTAAAAAGCATAGATGTGATCCTAAAGCCACCAAATTGGACACGCTCTATTCCTTCGCTGTGGCTAGAAATTCAGTTTATAAAAAAATTATGTACAGAAGCAACAACAAAGGGCAGCCCTGGCAGAGCTCCACATCTAGTAGGAATGAGTCCAACTTACTGCGGGCAATGCAAACTAAGCCTTTGCTCTGGTTGTACAGGGAGTGAATGAACTGCAAAAGCTGGCACAGTACCCCATGCTCCCAAAGCACCAAACAAGCACATCTCAAAGGATGTGACTGTATGCTTTTTCCAAGTCTACAAAACACAGAGAGACTAGTTTGTCATGCTCTCATTAACCTTCCATAATCCTTGTGAGGATAAAAGCTGGTCAAGTATTTTACGCACAAGATGAAGTCTGCATTGTTCCTCCTGAATCTGAGGACTGACCAACAGTCGCATCCTCATTTCTAGAACCTAGGCATAGGCCTTCCCAAAGAGGCTGAGAAGTGTGATCCCCCTTAAAGATGGAATGAACCCTCCAGTCCCTTTTCGTAAAGACCACCCCAATTTCATATTATTTCTACCTGTTTCAATTCAAAAGGATACACATTTTTGTAAAATTGAATTTTGCAATAACCATTATCAAAAGTCAAGTTACTAGGAAAAGCAGGAAAAAAGCAGGAGTTGTTCTAAGTCAGGAATGTTTTACTCATGAATAATTGTGTATAGTATGTTCAAGAGTAAGCAAATCCAGTGACCTAATATTAATTATTATTATCATCATAACTTATCTGGTTGACAACATTTGAGATAATTGTCAGTAGCAGGAATGGAACTCACAATCGCAGGGTATGAAGTCACAGGACAAAACCACTGCACAACATTGCCTGCTGATAATATCATGCTTTAGTTTAAACAAAATGCAAATATTGTATACAGAAAAGCCTTCAGTTAGTTAACAAAGTACATATGATACACCCAATTAACTGAGGGCACAATAACTGATGCCCATTGTCTTAAAAAAATTCTCAGGTGAAGCTAGTAACTTTGATAATGTTTTAATGCAATTTAAGACCAATTCTACAGTAATTAAAAAAAACACATTTTGCTCACTCAGTCTTAAAAGAAATGTATTATCTCCTTTACATATTTCTGTTGTTAGAAACTTACCATCAAATTATCTTTTCATTGAAATTATTTCAGTACTCTATTATATCCTATTCTGCTAACAAAGTACTCTGGGATTGGTATTAGCTTTTGCAAAATGGCATCTGTGTACCCCTGTTCAATTTGTCTGAAAAATATGATTAGGCTGACAAAAAAGGTACATTCTGTCTGAAACGTCAGTTAAAGACGCTTATCCATTTTTAATTAAACATAAAATACACTGCTTTATGTTTTCACAAAAACAGTCTTTATCTAAATCTATATTTATTTTACAAGAGTTGTTGGCCAGTATCATTGCCTAAAAGAAAGTAATCAGCTGAGAATAGAGACTTCAGGAGCTGCAGTATTCACTGCTTCATTTGGCAGGAAATAATACCTTGTATAACTGAAAAAAATCACTCTTAGATTAAGAAGAAAATGTAGGCCACAGACACCAGACGGGGCAAATTTACAGAGAGAGGTCAAAGGCACAATGACTTGGGTGGCTCCAGGGTTATTACAGCTGCCTCTCAACTCAGGGACACTGTAATGGAATCCAAACTATACACAGACAGTTTGTTGAATTTTAATATTTTCCAGATATTATTTTCAAAATTAAAATATAATTGTATATAAGCATGTAACCATAAGACAAATCGGGCTAAAACCCACAAAGAATCAGGCAATATGGAGTCAAACTATTCTGGAGAATCCACTGCATCCACTAAACAGTATCATCTGCAGACAGAGGAGCAGCTTCAGCGACAGACTGCTGTCACTGTCCTGCTCCACTGACAGACTGAGGAGATCGTTCCTTCCCCACACAATGCAACTCTTCAATTCCACCCTTAAATGATACTATACAAAGTTATTGTCTGTTATACCTGCATTTTTATCACTCTTTAATTTAATATTGTTTTTTATTAGTATGCTGCTGCTGGAATATGTGAATTTCCCCTTGGGATTAATAAAGTATCTATTAATCGTTTATAACTAAAACATCACAATGATAAATACAAGGTCAAATCAATTCAAATCACCTTTTATTGTCAATTCACTATATGTGCAGAACATACAGGAGAATCGAAATACTGTTTCTCAACTTTGTAGTACAATAAAATATAAAAAGTATAAGGTATAACATATAAGTGGCCTTCAGAAAACAAACAACTTTGAATATATTAGGAAAACGATTTTTTCCCCTGAAAATTTTTGGTTATTATTATAGACAGCTTAAAGCAGATCACAGATATAAATTTCAGATTGACTGTATGACATAGGAATTACTAAAATATGAAATTAATATTTGCCAAATTTAGCGTGTTTAACTGTTTAATGATTCTGACAGATTGCATTATTTCAATGGAGCTAAACAGAATACTGCTGGTAATTTTCATTTGTAGCATCCGATACGTCTCATTTCAGTTTCCAACAATAGTCGGCCAGCACTGACAGATTCCACTTGCCTCCATACTGCTTTTCTATCATTGTAATGTCCGGATGAAACCATTTAGCATATCTATCAGTGACTGCACCAAGATTAGCGGAGAAGAAGTCCAAGTATGAAGGCAGAAATTAGACATTTAGCGACATATTGCACTTCATGGTTTTGTATCCTTCAAGAACAGTGGAACCTCGGGTCACGATCGTAATTCTTTCCAAAACTCTGGTCGCAACCCGATTTGGTCATGACCTAAACTAATTTCCCACATAGGACTGTATATAAATACAATTAATCCGTTCCAAACCGTACAGACTGTATGTAAATATATATTTTTTTAAGATTTTTAAAGCACAAAAACAGTTAATTATACCATAGAATGCACAGTGTAATAGTAAACTAAATGTAAAAACATTGAATAACACTGAGAAAACCTTGAACAGAGAAAACTAACATTGCAAGAGTTCATGCTACAGCCTTACGAACCGCTCATTTTTGTAAACACTTTTTTTTTTTTAAATGAGTTTTAAGCACAGGGAAAAAATTTTTAAAAATCCTTCATTTATACAAGAACTAACCATAAACAACCAAGAAAACTAACATTGCAAGAGTTAAAACTACAGCCTTATGAACCGCTGTGAAAAACCTTGAACAGAGAAAACTAACATTGTAAAAGTTCACGCTACAGCCTTACGAACCGCTCGCTGTAAACATTTTTTTTTAAAATGAGTTTTAAGCATTGGGAAAAAAAAGAAAATTTGAAAAATCCTTAATTTATACAAAAACTAACCATAAACAACCAAGAAACCTAACTTTGCAGCAAATCACCATGAATCTTCCTGGCTTTCTCGCATAACATCGCCTCACTTACGCTATCCCCTGCAAGTTGCTTCTCGTTCAAACACACTAGCAACAGTTTTTCCACCTCTTCCAGCACTTGAGGGCTCTGCTTGGTTAACACTGTCAACATCAGCTTGGTTAACACTTTTTCAACATCAGCTGCTTTAATGTCCTCTTTCTGCTTTAGAATAGTCGAAATCATAGATTTTGACTTCTTGTACTCGGCGGGAAGATCAGTAACACGAACGCCACGCTCATACTTTTCAATAATTTCTTTAATTCGATTTCAATTTTCTTCAAACCTTTCTTCTCACCAACACTACCACTCTCACTTGCTTAGAGGCCATGGTTAATTACAAAATTAATGCAAAAGCACACGAAATAAAGCACAAAGAGTTCACAGCGAATGCATGCACGTCTGACCGTTCTGAGACGTTTGTGACCCGAGGTTCCACTGTATGTTGTCAACCAGCTGGATGTAGTTTGGTGCTTAACGGTTGCCAAAAATATCCTCAAAAACATCCATGAATGCCGTTCATGTGACTTTCTCTGGCACCACTAGTTGATCCTCAAACCGCTTGAAATTCAGCATGTATTTGGATTTAGGGAATAACAAAAATGCTTTCCTACTTGACAGCAGTTATTTATGGTAAACATGTCTCTGATATTGAAATCCTTCACTTTCCTTGTTCTTCGCTATCACAACATTTTTCATCAGTCCAGATTTTATATTAAGAAGAGGCAAAACAATATCTTTTGTTGGGTTGACGTGGTTTAGGAGCCATATTCTTCTGACTTGGAATCAAATGCTTATGCAGTGGCCAGATCTCTTTAATGTAATGAGAGTCTTTAGCCCATTGTCCCATTCAGAACTGAAACAGCAATACTTGGTATATTTGAGCTGCATTACTAGTAGTTGTGCTACTTCGTTTAGATCACCACTGATATTCTAGTTGTGGACGTTGTAAAGCATATGAAAACTTATAATACAAGAGTAAATGACAAAAACTGGTAATGGCAATAAAAAGGTATGTGACAAGAAAATGTAAAGGTGACTTTTATGATCAGCAAGCCAAAATACAGAATATTCACACAAAAGTGCTGAGGTAGCAAAATGTTCGTTGTCCAGCTAATATTACAGCGATTACTGCTTAAACCAGTAATTTGTGTGTGCATGTGCATATGTGTTGTCTTTTTAAAACATACAACTCCAAGTACAGTTCTTATTCAGGTCACTCAGAATACTTCAGAGATTGGAGTTTGATGTTCCACTACTAAACTTTTCCAGATTGGAAAACTACTGCAGTGTTTATTGTGTTGTCACAAGGTTAAAAGCACATGCCACAATTAGTGCTACACTTAAGAATAGTCAGTGGCCTCATCAGATAAAATAAATTACTATTTACAAAACATATTTAATAGTGAATATATAAATGGATTACATCTGCTTATGTTAATGTATAATATTTTCTGCATTCTACCAAGTTATGTAAAGTTACAAACCTAAAGTATATTATTAAAGCAATAAACAAAACAGTTCATTCATTTTCCAAAGCAGTCTATTCCAAAACAGGCTTACAGAGAATTGGAACTTACTGTGCCATATTCACTTATGAGACAGATGCTAATTCTGCATGTAAAGTTCAAGACAAGCATCAAAAATGAGTCTTTGGAGCTGTGATTATCTGCAGTACATTCAAACATGGCTAATGTCTTAGTTCAGCAATTCTATGCATGGGCCTTGAGCATTATATATTATTACTAACAGAATATGGTTAAAAGATGTTGTCTCCTGCAAGAAACAAACTATAATGCACCAGTCCTAGTATATAGTATTTTAATACAGGCTAGGTCCTTAAACTTTCTAACAAATATTTAAATTGTTTCTAGCAGTGACCTTACTTTAGATCTTTAAAATAAAACACATTAACATATACAGTGTAGCCAACTCATACAATCTGAACCTTTCTTCATTACCTGCTACCAGATCTTTTTATTTGCAGATACTGCAATTAACCATAATAAATGTTGCAAGAATTTAAACCACCTAGCATTCCAAGCTGCATTATAGAACTAGAAAAAAAGCAATAGAAAAAGGGCTAATTGTATTTATTTATTCCAATCTGAAACATGTCATGTCATTTTCTGACCAGGGTTGTGGGGGCATTCTGAAACATAACAAATCTAATAAAAGAAAATCCATGCATCAAATAAACTTTAACCCATATAAAATATCCTTATAATAGAGTCTGGCATTTATATACATCTGTTTAACTCTTATAATGTTACCTGTAATACTAAAAATTGGTTTTCTTTCTATCTTCCTGCTTCGAAAGAAACATATTGATGAGTTTGGGTGCAGTGTAAGTCAGGTTTTTCTGAAACAAAATAAAACCTTCTAAAGCTCTAGCCAATATCCTGTTAATATGTTGATTCCAATACAGAATATAACAAATGTGACAAAGTGTTTATATATTTATATGTATTATAGAGTATAATTTCATTTACTCTGGTAAATGGAACATGTATACTGTAGAAAAATATATGGTATAATGCAACACAACAAATCAAAATACAGAAGAACACAGAAACAGAAATTAACTCATGTGAACTACAGGTCAAAATGTAACATTGCAAGAATGAAACATTTTCATCCTTAAATGACCTGTAACTAAAGATGCATATTTATATTAACAGGTAAATAATAACAAAAAGCATTTATATTTCATGCAAGGCGAGGTCTTTAATAGATCTTTCTCCCCAAAACCCCAAAACTGGATTGAGCAGGTTGAGCAAATGATTGTACATATTTTGGTCATAAAACAGCAATGTATCTGGTTGAAAAATGTAAAATTTGATTAATGATTGTATTATAAAAAAAATCTGAAAAATTACACATACATTTCACTACATAAACATTACAAATTTATTATATTTTATGCAACACCTTTCAGAAGCACACACAATCCCAAACTGTGATAACAGAAATCACTATTTACAGCACATTTCAGAAAAAAATTACACTTTGTTACAGACAAAACTGCTATGAGCAGTTCATAGTCTGGTAGCACTTCATACAAATAAATGAATAAAAAAAGAGAACACATAAAAGTTTCACTGCCAAGACTAGAGCACTGCCATAGCATACATATAGGTTTCATTATTAGATCACTGGGCAGTGACTTGCTTATAGTTGCACAGTGAGTAAGAGGTAGTAATTGAACCAGTGAAGATGTTGTTTTAGTTAAATGCCTAAGCCATTACAGCACACTATAAAATTATAAAACATGGTAAACAAATAATTAATAGAAATTAAAAACAATAACTGAGCAAAGTGAAGTGCAATGTTCACATCTGTCAGCAAGAAGCTTTTTTTATTATTTAGGTCAACATTCCCTACTTTAAAAAAAAAAATTTAAAAACAAAACCTTCACAAATTTGGTTAAAAAAGTACCAACACAAGGCTATATAAAATATTTTCAGAAACAAACTATTTTTTGTAATCTATATGTACAGCTCAATAATTTTATAAAATGCATGTTTACTTGTGTATTCTCTTTTCTGTACATAAAAGCTTAATCTAAAACATTTACTCATACTCAAATTATTCAGACAGATAATCAGAAATATATTATCTTGAACATGCATCAGTTTACTGTTAATTTGGTGAAAGTAAATTATCTAAACCATTAAATAAATTTTTACACTGTTTTAATATGTTTCCTAATATACAGGTATACATAAACAATGAACAAGCAGCTATCTCACTTTATCAGCTAATCGACGTTGCAATATATACAATTACTTAAAAAATCTTTTCATGGAAAATAAGCCAGCAAGTATGCATTGTGTAGAATGACAATGTGGGTTATTTAATAAAAGTCTTATCATTAGATAAATATTACAATCAGAACAAAAATTCTTTTTCTATAGCCTTCAAGACATATTAACCCAAAATATCTTCAAATGTATTTCAAAAAGTTACATGAATAATTTATAGAGTAAGTTCCATGCAACAAAAATAAAAACAAATTAAAAATAAATGTGCATTTGCACCTATACTGTATTTGTGCCATAAAAAAGACTACTCTGGAATTGTAGATATGATTACAGACACAAATACTATTTCATAGCCCTATTAAACTTAAAAATATTTTAAAAGCAAATACATTAATTTCAGAGCCAGATTTCCAATGATATATTAAAGCCATTCCCTCCAGATTCCATTAAATCTACAAATATTTTCAGTTTAGTGGAAAAACTGCCCTGTGATGAATGATCCCCATCACTCTTATCATATCACTCATATGATGTGACTTTTAGCTTTCTTATTAATCGTGTACAGGAACATTTTTCAACAGGCTAATCAAATGCTTTGATCATTTGTTGCTGTACTCCTCAAGGTATTTTTCTATCCCTAACTAACATTCAAAATAAGTTAGCTCATACATCATCTCCCTTTATACTTTGTCACATACTTTTCTATAAAATTATGTACCTCACATTATAATGTATATATAAATTCTGAGCAAAGCTGTCAACATATTTTAATCTATCATAACAACATAATGACATGTGAAAATACTGTAAAAACATACTTGATTGCTTAACATGAATATTTTCAAACAGCTGATTTCCAAAAATGTAATCCTATTCACATAGTTTCTAACAGACAAAATGCATATTCTGTTTTAATACTAGAAAATGCTTTATAAAACCACCTCTTTTTAACCACAAATTTGCAGGAGTCCAAATGGTATCTTGGCAATGTCAGACATAAGGCAGAAATCAAGATTGCATCAGACTATCACTGTGCATACCAAAAAATGAAAATTGTGAGTTGCTAATAAGCCTAACCTATACAGCTTTGAAACTGAAGTAGCTATAGAATGCCCACAAAAAGAGAGTTAGAGACTATGCACTTTTCACACAGAGGGCCCTAGACAATATCTAGGAGGCAACACTGTGCCACTAGATACAAGTACCGAAAATTCATGGAGGAATGCAGATTCCGGAGAAAATTAAATGTTTATTCATTACATTAAGGTGCATAACTGAATTATATATTTTTCTATCACAAATAAGAAAATGATGTTACAGCTTCTCAAATTACATTAAGGCTATTATAAGCTCAAAAGATGTTTAAAAGACAAATATACCAGTTTTTAGTCTTTTATCTGAATACCTCATTCTAGGCACCTGGCACATATTCATTTCCTCAACAAGCTTGACAAGGTAACTTCCTATTAATGTGTGAATCATCCTCAAATGTCTACTATTCACTTACAAGCCCGGGACATTTTCCAGACCTAAATATCTATCTGAGCTTCTTATCTATTAAAAAATTAACAAGGGAGACCTCCCAAAAGCAATAGGCTGAATATTCAGGACTTCTGAGCATTTAAAAATCAACTGGCTAACATGTCTCTTTTTGTTAGATTCAAAAGTGAAATCTTACATAATTATTATATAACTTTTATTAACTCTCCAATGCGGTGTGCAGTGGTTTATGATTGCGACATTGTCAGACACATTATATTTGCCTTGTAAAGCACTTTCTAGCAGTGTTCATTATTAAAGTCCAGCTACAGAAGGGCCAACTCCCGTAAACTGCTGTTGTTTCTGCTCGGTTTATCTGTCATTCCATGTGCTAAAAGTAATCTAATGATACAGTGTGATCTGCCGTGGATTGTGAGAATCAAGTGTACAAAATGAACGGCTCTACACCAGGTAACGTATGGTGCTTAAACGAACACTTATATCGAGTAATTTACTAGAGGTGAAGAGAGAGAAGTGGTGTATTTAACCTACTGCCTTTTAACGTTTAAAAACCAAAGCTAAGCTAGAGAGAAAAAAAATTTCAGATGAAAGGTTTATACAAGGAAGCCGCAGCATCCTGCTGCATTATCCACTGAACTAGTTTGCAACAGCACAAGCTACCGACCAAATCTTTATCTAGCTTTAATCGAGCATCTGTAAAAAGAAACCTAATCCAATGCGTTCGATATAAAGGTTTTCTACTTGTACTCAAATACTGCCAACTTCCTGCCAATAGTTTCGCTACTACATTATGGTCATTTTGTGCAATTCAAAACTGACTTTTCCAGTCTTCCCCAATAATGAGTGAAATTAAGATACTAGATTGTGCCACACATAACATACATTTATCAGATCATTCTGAAACATCTAAAGGATAGGTTTCAAATTAATGTCTCTTAAACAAGCCACCGTATTCATTTACAACACATTCCTAGAGCCAGGGTAAGTAAAATAAAATATAGACGCGACAACATTGAGCTAGTGAAAAACACATCCCTATCAAAAAAAAACATGGTAAAATCGCCTGGAAACACCAGCTAAAGACTCTCATGTCAACAGCCCCATGGGCTCCCTTGTCTCTTTAAATCTAGGTTAAAACACTGATTTGCTTCCCCCCTTCCTTCTTGTCAGTTAATATTACACGGCATACATCGTTCAGGAGCACGAACAGGTCGGCGCCACGCCCCGCCAGGCCGGGTTGTGAGATTTGCTGTGAAAACGTGGCAGCACGGCAATTAAGAGGTGCCCTTTTTTCATTATTTTGACTTACAAATTTTTCCCCGGAGGCTCTGTAAAATCCGAACTCCCTTATCGTCTTCTTCCGCCATGGTGCGCGAGACAACGCCGCCCTGCCTCGGGTCTACTGTAAGTACATTCATCACCAGTTCTCGTTACATCCGTTTATGAATGTAAGAACATAAAGCCCCGCCTTCAACCGTTGAAAAAATCTTATTGGCTGAGAGAAAAAGTGCAACTGGCTCCCCTGTCCTGTGAGTGAGCGAGTTTGCAAACTCGAGGTGGTTTGTAAAAGAAACAAAAGCAAGTAAAGAAAGGCTGCAGGGCGGAGAGTGTGGGTGGAACTGAACGTGTAGGCGGTGCTCAACATTTGTGGCCACTACTAAGCACTAGTAGTCCAATCGAGATGTCGGTGACGTTTGCGGTGGTGTTGTTCTTAGGAAGCCTTGTGAATGGAGCAATACCGTCTGTGAGAAATACGATGGCAACGTCTTCACAGTTTTATGTTTGTTCGTTTTTAAACAACGTACGTGCCTAGTCCTAACTATATTATGTCCTACAACTAAGAACTACCAGGGTTCAAATCCTACTTCTTTGTAGTTTCTACTGGAATTGATGGGGGTTTCTCCGAGTACTCCCCCATGCCAAAGGCTAGTGTTAAATGGGGACTATAGAACTGGCGCAGTATGAATTTCTGTGCGAGTGTACGCGGCTATGGTTTGTCGTCTTGTCAAAGGCCTTGCAATATCTGGCATACATTTATATGATATGAACATATGCGCATCAAAAAAGCTGTTGATAGTAATACTTTATTACATTAATTTCTTCGTTTTGTGAAGTCTTTTATACATCATGTTCACTGGATCCGGGTTCAGTTACTGAGGTGAAGTGAATCAAAACACAACACCGATGCCTACTGTTAGTAGCGATATAATTAATTGTGGGAATATGCTAATGCCAGAAACGAATCGCGAGAAACCAATGTAATCTGTGGTAGAAGGCAGCAACTGTCCATGGACAGCACGACAGTTCATGAAAGAACAGCAACAATCCCACACACTTAAATCGGTTCAGTTTTGAAAGTCTGATCAACCCGAAAGCAGTGTTTTTGGATTTCTGTAGAACGCCAGACAAATGACTAGCTTATTTGTACGTACATTACTCATAAAAGGTTAAATGCATGCATTTATTGTCTTATGTATAGGAGAAGAAACATTGAACTATAATGACAGCAATCAACACAGTGATGTGGAAGAGAGAATAGACATGACCAATCCTAAAAAAAGAAATAGGGGATCTTGATGTAATGTACTCTGCTTTAATATAACATTCTTAAACCCCATAATCCATTTTCACAGTCGTGAGGGAGGAGTTTTCAGCGCAAGATAGGAACCAAACCTGGACGACTCCTTCGCAAGGCTCACTTTCAAAAGGCGATAATTTATATCTTAACCTAGCAAGGGTATGTCTATGTATGACGAAAAACTGAGTACAGTACCTCGATTAAAACCCCACATGGATAAATATTAAGATGCCAAATACCCTGACTAAAACCGAACGCTAGAATTATGAGGCGTGAACACTAATCATTACCGCCATGCATAACATTAGCTTAGTAATATTCCTAAGTATATAACAGGCCTTCTCAAAATTAGGTCATGAGAAGAACGCCATTCCAAAAAAACTAATAAAAATAGTTTGTCTTGCGATTACTAAAGAATAACAATGAATGTAATAAAAATGGCACTGTGAAAATGATGGGTATAGTCAAAGATGAGTCAGTATGTATATCAGACCACTCATATTCAAACTAGGTTTGAGGTACGCCTGAATAACTAAACATGATCACAAATAATCAGATATACAGATATTATGAAATATGTTAAAAGTTTTCCTGTATTACTTCAATTTTTGAAGATTTTTTAAACATGTTGAAAAAAACATCCATCCATCCATCCATTTTCTAACCCGCTGAATCCAAATAGGGTCACGGGGGTCCGCTGGAGCCAATCCCAGCCAACACAGGGCACAAGGCAGGAACCAATCCTGGGCAGGGTGCCAACCCACCGCAGGACACACACAAACACACCCACACACCAAGCACACACTAGGGCCAATTTAGAAACGCCAATCCACCTAACCTGCATGTCTTTGGATTGTGGGAGGAAACCGGAGTGCCCGGAGGAAACCCACGCAGACACGGGGAGAACATGCAAACTCCACGCAGGGGAAAAAAACATCTAAACTGAAAAAACAAGCACAGCCCAGAAGTACTTTGCGATGTTGTCTATTCTACCTTACCAAATCAACCTACATCTGCGGAAAGTAGAAGTTGTTTGCTCAGTGCAGGCCTGTTTTATAATGCAAAGGGTTTGTAACTACAGTATGTAAGAAAATACCCATGGTATCTCCATATGATTAGTATTAAACCTGGGAATATATACAGTAACAGGTGTAATATCAGCATAATGGCCGGTCATTTCAACAGTGCAGTATATCAAAGAATGACCGGAAGTCTTTTGCATTTTTTTAACACACGTCATATCACTGAAAGGAAGGATATTATTTGGCAATCTACTCGGAAACAAGACAAATTTGGCCAATGTAAAGGGAAATGCGTCTAACAAAATCAGTAAATATCAATAACTCATGATTGTGTTAACTATGAAAACGCTGTATAAAATTATGTGTTTATAATCGGTTTCAATGCGGGATACTTGGCTGTATTTGATATACTATTTTGCAATGAAGTATTATCTTCATTATAAGCGACTTGCGCGAAACAAGTTCTAAAATGCAGGGGCCACGCGCGGGGCGGTGTCTTTAAGCACCAAAGTGAGAAAGACAAATGGTCTTTGGCTCCGCCCACAGTTTCCTCACGGCTGATTCGCATATTGCGTACCGCCCACACAGGTTGAGTTCCTCCTATATTTTGAGTATTGCCCACTTTTCCGATCTGCCGACATTTGACAAAAGAAGGTTAAGTGGGAGCAGGGTGTCGAATACGGCTGTTTTTGACTTGAAAATGTGGCGGCCCCGAGTTTATGTATTGAAGACCAAAGGAGACCGTAGCGGCGATGACTGTGTCAAAATGCGGTTTAACATTATGACAGAAAGTTGAATAAATCGAGGGTGTGAAGCGACAGGCAATTAAGTTTTAATTTGCTTTCAGGGGCCGCAGTCGGAAGCTACTATAAACAACGGATTTCTAAATGATTTTTACTGGTGCATACAGCATCCTTTCTACGTATTCATGTCGCTTCGGTAAGCATACACTATTAAAGTCATATGTTGAAATAACCCAGGAAATGTTATTTTAAGTATACACAAAATAGTCCATATTTGTAACGGTGTTTACTTCTATAGACGTGTTAAGATGAGGAATGACCCTACGGTGTGTTTTTTTTTTTTACATCAAAAGATGGGGCCAAAATGTGATGTTAAACCTGTAAACTGCAAGGCACACTTGCCATGTATCCAATCATTCAGTCAGTCCGTCTCTCTCATAATATGTGTCTCCACCAACTGTACCACGAACTTTTTGCACGTATTGGTCGAGTGGCCGAATACATCTGTATTTGCATAGTCTTATATGTAAAATATGGAAAGTTCTGTACAGTGCATTGTGTTCGTAATAAATGTTAAAGTCTGTTATATTTTCGTTGGTTGTAACTGATGAAAGTTTAATTATGTAAATATTGAGCTACCTGATGCTTGCAATTTTTATATGTTCTAGTATGCAGGGATGCATTTAACACTTGTTATCCTTTTGCCAACCCAGCCACAGGGCATGCACAAACCAGTGTATTTCCCAAGCCCAGATAAATGGGGAGGGTTACGCCAGGAAGGGCATCCGGTGTAAAATTTTGCCAAATCAATATGCGGAAAACAATTTTGGATGATCCGCTGTGGCAACCCCTAGCGGGAGCAGCCAAAAGAAGAAGAAGAAGTTGTTATCCCTTTGCCAATTCCTATCCCTGTTAAGAATCTAATGTTGCGTCCAGGTACCCAACAGTGTTGGACAATCCTTAAATAGGCCCTCTTAATGTGGACCCATCATTTCTGCCTTTATAACGAATGATTGATTGCCCATACCAGCGCATTTAAATATTTATTTTCATCCCCACGTGGATCCAATGTTTATCCTAGGAGCTTGACAAATGAAATCCAGGGCTGTCTGCCAGACAATGTACATTTTGAGGATAGATGAAGTAAACCCATGGGTTGAGGATGGCAGACTCCACACACTGACAATAATTTTATCCCACTGTCCTGGAGCTGTGAGGCAAAACCACAACCATGCCATGCCTCCTACTTCCAAATATAAACAAATTTTTATGGTCTTGTATTTATGGATCTCTGGTTTTGTGCAATGCACAGTACTACTTACTTATAGACTGGAGAGTGTATTACCTACCAGTTTTTAGGTGTTTGCTTAAAATAGGAAAATTACATTTTCTTTATCTCGTCTGGAAATCTGTCCAAATGACACACACTGTCTCCCAGGAAACTAATTCTGTGAAAAACTGCCATTTAAAAAACATTGTGAAGTTTTCAAATTGTATCTTAAAACATGAAGATATAGTAAAATCACAGTTTACATCAAAATAAAAATGACCTTTTATGATTTTGACATAAAAATAGCATTATTTAATCATTCCACCATTAAAAAGAAAGCAATGTAAATCTGAATGTGCAACTGAACTTATTGGCTTAGCTTAACTACCTTACCTTTAAAAAATTTAACAACACAAGGCACTGCTAACTGACTTCTCCTTTACAGATCCCTTTATCTACTCACAGTTTCGCCCTTCTGCAGCAGTCAGTCTAACCAAATGTTAAAATTCAACTATTTATATTAAAACTAAGTTTATTTGCAGATATATTTTTATATAGGCTTAACAGTCAATGTGCCATACACAGATTTGTTTTTATTCATATACTATTATTCATATGTTAACTTTTTCATGATGTGTTTGTAAAGTATGAAGTGAATATCACTTCTCCAGTTTGGCTTAAAAAAGAACATGAAGACTCGAATGAATTTGACACTTGTAATAACACCCCATTCCAAAAATGTGATTTTCTGTGTGCGCAAAGTGACATGATCTTGCTAAATGTCCATTTGTAGGAACAATCTGTGAGTAAAAACTAAAATGTTAATTGTGTAAATATAAAAAAGCACAAAAGTACAAATGTACATTTAGCACCTATGATTTTTAACTTAAATTTGAATATATATTTTAATGTGAATATTTGAACCCTAAATTTTGGCTAATTTGACAGCCCTATTGTAGTATTTGTTTGAATCACCCACACAGAAAGGTGTAATTACACATTAATGTATTTATACCTTTGATCCAGCATGGTTGTAACCGACTACAATGTTTCAATCTCCATGTTGTACACAGTGACAAAAAGGGTGGTCTTCAGTCTTGATTATCTTAATCCCCTTGTCTGTCCTGCTTTCTTGAGTGAGAAGATGTTTAAGTACATTAACCACTGGGGTAATGGCAGCAGAAGATCCACATGAAAAGCTCACCTCCCATGTCAGCTTCTCAAAAGAGGCAAAACATTTTCTCTTGTAGTCCCCACTGGTCTGTTGCTGAATGTTCAGATGAATATCATTTTTGTGCTAGGATGTTCTCACTCATTTAGTGCATACTGTTCCACTTATTTGATTGCCTTACTGCTGATGTTTTGGTTGTATATTTAGTTCTACTTGAATGTCAGCTAGGATGGAATAAGGAGGTTATGTTTAGAGTGACTCACAGTTTTTCTGCTGATAAGTGCATCACTAATGTTGTTCTCATGTTAACATTTGGCCACATGCAGCTTCTATTATTATGTGATCTACTTTTATAGTTTTTCAGGTTAGATATGTTGGAGAATCAAACTGGATTCCTACCTTTCTTTTTTCTGATATCTGTCCGGTAAGTTTTGCTTGTTTTGTCCCAATATTGATACTGTGTATCAGATTAGTGTTGGTACTGTTTATCAGATTATTGTGATTTTTATAAATTTTTCCACAATTAGATGTTGGATAGCTACTCCTGACCTGAAAACAGATTCAGAACTTAAAAGCTAGCAGTGTTACGGGTGCTGCTAGGAGCTTACCGTCACATCAGCCTCTTCCATCAAAATCGACAACACCAACTCACTTCTGCTGCTTTGTTTTTATGTTGTGCTGTGACTTTAAAGAAGAAATTAAAAAATAATAAAAAATGCTTCAACTATCAAATCAATTAACTAAGTCCCTGATGTTATGCTATGCATACATCTTTTCAAACTTTTTAAAAGTCTTTTCTCTGACTCCTCATATACAAATGACATTGTTAACTGATTTTGATTTGGATGTTGACTCACAAACAAATATTAAAATATAGCTGGGGATAAACAACAAAACCCTTAATATATACAGTAATCAATTTTAAAATCGAGTTTTAATATCTAAATGTGAGCCACAATTTTACATTTGCCTACTTAATGAAAATATAGATCTGCTCTGAACTGACAGAGGGAGGTAGGTTGTTTACTGGCAATATCAATTTTGCAATGTTAATTTCTTTTAACCGTATTTACATTTTTATATTAATTTTTTCCCACTTCTATGTGGGGTTGAGGTGTTTGACTAACCTCCTCCATACAACTCAGTCCTGCACCAGTCAGACCCATTTTCTTCTACGTTTCCTTTACTTAACCTATCCATCCCTGCCTCATTTTCCCCCAGTCTCTCTTCCCCTATACTTTAATCACCATCACTCTTTTGCCCTCATTTTTATTGCTTCTCTTCATCACTTGTCCATACTACTTGAACCTACTTTCCTGTACTTTCATAGATATCTCTCTTACTTTTGTAGTACCTCTGAATGCCTCATTTCTTATTTGTCCTTTGTAACTCCACACATCCATTTCAAAATACTTATTTCTGACACATCCACCTTCTTCTCCTGCATTCCCTTTACTGCTCATGTCTCCACCCCATACGTCGTTGCTTGCCTTGCCACTGTCTTAAAAAGCTTAACTTTAACCCTTGCCTTGATTTCTCCAATTGAACAATACTCCTGATACTTCCTGTGAATTGTTTATTCCACACTGCAATCTGTGTGTTATCTATGCATCCAATTCTCCATCTTGGGCTACCACTGGTTCTAGGTATTTAAATGTATCCAGTAATTTCAATCAGTGTCCTTGCAGTTTAACCCCTGAATCTTGATCATAATTAAACATCAAATATTCTATCCTCTTCATGCTTATCTTCAATACTCTAACACCCCTACATGTTCTCTTTTCAGGTGCTACTCATCACAATATAATTAGCAAGAAGAACTCAGGAAGACTGGTCTTTTATCCCATGACTCAACACTTCCATAACAAGATCAAAGAGGTAAGGGTTTAAAGAAAATCCTTAGTGCAGACCTACTCTAATTGGAATTTTGTCTTTTACCCCAACATTGCTTCTAACCGAGGTCCTCCTATCCTGAACAATGTTCATGTACTTCTCTGATACTTCTTTTTCTTATATGCACCTCAAGCCTCTTAAGTAGTACCCTATCATAAGCCTTGTCCAAATCAACAAACATCATATGAAAGCCTTTCTGTTTTTTCTCAATGCGTATTTACATTATGAGCTGTCTTAATGAAAAAACTACATCAGTTGTTCCTCTGTCTGGTATAAAACCAAACTAAGCCTTCTTTCTATAACAGTTTCCCAGATTTTCATTGTGTGTGACATCAGTTTTATACCTCTGTATTTTCCACAATCCTGAATATCTCCCATCTATGGTGAATACGAATTGCTTTAAAATGTCACTCTGCAAATTTTATTTTTTTATCATGGTTACATTCTTATTAACTAATTAAATAAAAACAAAGCTTCGTCCTTATTTTAAGTAGGTTAGCATTTAACAATATACTTCCACAGAATACCTAATCTGTAAACTAGGGGTGCTTTTCAACCATAGATGCTTATAAGGAATGAAAATGATTACATTAAGAAAATCAGGCTTGCATTAAATTAACACTTGCTATCAGCCATCAGAACTATAGGATCAGTGGTAGATTTCAGACTCCTACTTTCCAAGAGAAAAAAAAGCTTTATGTGAGCTAATCACTGGTATGACATCAACAAGTTTAAAAAGTATTGATTTTTTTCTGTCCATTCGCTAATGAGCTAAAACATTACGACTATTTGTCTAATATGCTGTTGCTTCTCAATGTGCCACCCAAACAGCCCTGACCCAGTGAGGCATGCACTCTACAAGACCTCTGAATGCATCTTATGGTATCAAGCACTAGAACATTAGCAGTATATCCTCTTAACTCCTGCATGTTGTGAGGTGGAGCCACCATAGATCGGACGTGTTGTTCCAAAATGTCAAACAGATGCTTCATTGGATTGAGATCTGGTAAATTAGAAGGCTAGAACAACACCTTAAACTCTTCATCCTGTCTTCACACCATTCCTGAACAATTTGTTCAGTGTGGCTGGGCGCATTCTCGTGCTGAAAGATGCCAATTCATCAGGCAATATTGCTGCCATGAAGGGGTATATTTGGTCTGCAACTTCCACATGAGTGCCTGGCTCTACAATTTCCCAGAAGTACATTGCCCAAAGCATCACACTCCCTCCACCAGCTTGTCATCTTCCCAGCATTGCATTGTGATGTCATCTCTTCCCTAGGTAAACAACACACATGTACCTGGCTATCAACATTAATGCAATGGAAAATGGGATTCTTTGAATCAGTGATCTTCCTCCATTGATCCAAGGTCCAGTTGCAATGCTTGCATGCACATTGTAGACACTTTGAGATGGTAGGCAGTTGTTCGCATGGGCACTCTGACAGGCCTGTGGCTACACAGCTCCATATACAGCAGTGTTCAATGCACTGTGTATCACGAAGCATTACTCTTGTCATTCTTAACATTATCATTGTCACAATGTTTGCCATAGATACAATTCTTTTTTTTTCAATTGTATTGATTTTATTGTAATCATTCCATACAAATAGATCAATTTTTACAAAAAATAGGATTGCAAACAAATCAACCCCCACCCCTGAGAAAGAGAGCGTGGCCAACGTTGTAAAACTTAAAGCTTGTAAAAAATACATACATTGATGAGCTTAATAGGTGGATAAAGATAAATGGAGAAGAAAAAGAAATGGGAAGATAATCTACTTCCTCAGTGCTTTAAGAGCTTATTCTAAAATATTATTGATTAGATCCTGCCAGGTTTTGAAAAAGTTCTGCACAGATCCTCTAACTAGCATTGTAGGTTCAGTGGTAAAATTCTTGCCTGC
Source organism: Polypterus senegalus (assembly GCF_016835505.1). Classification (NCBI taxonomy): domain Eukaryota; kingdom Metazoa; phylum Chordata; class Cladistia; order Polypteriformes; family Polypteridae; genus Polypterus; species Polypterus senegalus. The sequence goes on along the minus strand of NC_053154.1, from coordinate 147,467,244 downwards.
CATAGTTACAATTCTGCTGGTTCTTACCAAATAGGAGAGCCTCTGTTGACCTCTTATGTTAATTAGTCTTGACCACTCAACACCTTTTCAACAGTTTGTGGATTTTCCATCCTCGGAACATTGTTGATAGGTACTCACTATGGCTGACCATGCCTTGCTGTTCCACAAATGCTCTGATACAGTTATCTGGTCATAATGATTTGACGCTTATCAAAGTTACTTGCCAGCATCTGCATCCAGCATGTCGACTACCAATTCCTAATGCCAGCTTACTATTAAATATATCCCTGACCTTGATTTGCCTCATTGGTACGAGATAGTTGGTATCGTTTGCCTCAAAATGGTCATAATGTTTTGGCTAATCAGTGTATTTTCCTCTATTACAGTGTTACAGAGTGTCACAGTCTATTTCAGCAGCACTCACAAATAAGAGTTAGTCCTAGATAAGATTAAGGTCCATCACTAAGCTAGTTCAAACTGTACCATATTAGAATCACCGTTAACCAAAAATGTGTGTTTTGGATTTGGCCAGAAGCTGGGGTAGCCCAGAAATCATGTGCCACTGTGTTCTCCATGCTAAAGTCAATATACATATTTAAATTTCCACAATTGTTTTTAAAATGCTAAAACATTATTTACTATACAGCATCTTTCCAAGTATCCACCTCACGTATATGTCTGTGATAAATAACATTTTAACCCTACCTAAATATGCATCTGCTCATGTAAAAATTTAAAATGTAATAGCTCTGTTCCTTTGCCGCCGCCTTCTTCTTTCGGTTGCTCCCATTAGGGATTGCCACAGAGGATTATCTTTTTCGATATCTTCCTGTCTTCTGCATCTTGCTCTGTCACACCCATCACCTGCATGTCCTCTCTCACCACATCCATAAATCTTCTCTTAGGCCTTCCTCTTTTCCTCTTGCATGGCAGCTCTATCTTTAACATCTTTTTCTCAATATGCTCAGCATCTCTCCTCTGCACATGTCCAGGCTAATGCAATCTCACCTCTCTGACTTTGTCTCCCAACTGTCCAACCTGAGCGGACCCTCTAATGTACTCATTTCTAATCCTATCCATCCTCGTCACACATAATGCAAATCTTAGTATATTTAACGCTGCCATCTCCAGCTCTGTCTCCTGCTTTCTGGTCAGTGCCACCGTCTTCAACCCATATAACAAAGCTGGTCTCACTACCATCCTGTAGATCTTCCTTTTCACTCTTGCTGATAACCGTCTGCCACAAATTACTCCTTCTTCTCCACCCATTCCACCCTGCCTGCACTCTCTTTTCACCTCTCTTCTACAAAATCCCCATTATCCTGTACTGTTGATCCCAAGTACTTAAACTCATCCACCTTCAGCAATTCTACTCCCTGCATCCTCACCATTCCACTGATCTCCTTCTCATTCACACACATTTATTCTGTCTTATTCCTACTGACCTTCATTCTTCTCCTCTCTAGAGCATATCTCCACCTCTCCAGGGTCCTTCTACCTGCTCCCTACCCTCGCTACAGATCACAATTTCATCACCAAACATCATAGTCCAAGGGGATTCCTGTCTAATCTCATCTGTCAACTTGTCCATCACCATTGCAAATAAGAAAGGGCTTAGAGCCGATCCGTGATGTAATCCCACCTCCACGTTGAAAGCATCCGTCACTCCTACCTCAGACCTCTTTACTGTTACATTTCCCTTATACATATCCTGTACAACTCTTACATACTTCTCTGCCACTCCTGGCTTCCTCATACAATACCACAACTCCTCTCGAGGCACCCTGTCATATGCTTTCTCCAGGTCCACAGAGTCACAATGCAACTTCTTCTGGCCTTCTCTATACTTCTCCATCAACACGCTCAGAGTGAACATTGCATTTGTTGTGCTGTTTCTTGGCATGAAACCGTACTGCTGCTCACTAATCATCACTTCCCTTCTTAACTTAGCTTCCACTACTCTTTCCCATAATGTTGTGGCTCATCAATTTTATCCCTCTGTAGTTACTGAGCTCTACACATGCCTCTTATTCTTAAAAATCGGTATCAGTACATTTCTCCACTCCTTAGGCATCTTCTCACTTTCCAAGATTCCATTAAACAATTTGTTTTAAAAATTTACTGCCATCTCTCCTAAACACCTCTATGCTTCCACAGGTATGTCATCTGGACCTATGGCCTTTCCATTCTTCATTCTTTTCATAGCTGTCCTTACTTCCTCCTTGCTAATCCGTTGTACTTCCTGATTCACTATTTCCACATCATCCAACCTTCATCAGCCTCTCACAGTACTCTTTCCATCTTCTCAACACACCCTCCTCGCTTGTATGTTTCCATCTTTATCCTTTATGACCCTAACCTGCTGCACATCTTTCCCAGCTCGGTCCCTCTGTCTAGCCAGTCGGTACAGGTCCTTTTCTTTCTCCTTAGTGTCCAAACTTTCATACCACTCCTCATATGCCTTTTCTTTAGCCTTCACCACCTCTCTTTTCACCTTGCACCTTATCTTCCTCTACTCTTGTCTACTTTTTACATCTTTCTAACCCACCTCTTCTTCGCCATCCTCTTCCTCTATATACTCTCCTGTACTTTCCCATCCCACCACCAGGTTTCATTTTCCTCCTTCCTCTGTCCAGATGTCACACCAAGAACCCTTCTTGCTGTCACCTTTACTACTTCTGCTGTAGCTGCCCAGCTGTCTTGTGATCTCCAACGTCATCCTACAGACCACCATCCTATGCTGTCAAACTATACTTTCCCCTGCCACTACTTTGCAGTCGTTAATCTCTTTCAGATTGACTCATCTGTATAGGATATAATTTACCTGTGTGCATCTTCCTCCACTCTTGTACGTCACCATGTGTTCCTCCCTCTTCTAAAAATACATATTTACCACAGCCATGCCCATCCTTTTTGCAAAACCCACTATCATCTGACCTTCTTCATTCCTCACCTTGACACCATACCTACCCATCACCTCCTCACCTCCTTTGTTCCCTTTATCATTATGTCCATTGAAATCTGCTCCAATCACCACTTTCTGTCCCTTGAGTATATTGTTCATCACTTCATCCAACTCACTCCAGTAATCTTCTTTCTCATCCATCGAACACCCAACTTGCGGGGCATATGCACTAACAACATCCATCATCACACCTCCAATTTCCAGCTTCATAATAATTACTCTGTCTGACACACTTTTCACTTCCAAAACATTCTTGACATACTGTTCCTTCAGAATAACTCCTACCCCATTTCTCCTTCCATCAAAACCATGATAGAACAATTTGAATCCACCTCCGATCCACCTGGTCTTACTCCCCTTCCAATATATTAACCTTCCTTCTCTCCATCATATCAGCTAACTCTCTCCACTTACCAGTCATACTGTCAACATTCAAAGTTCCTACCCTCAGTTCCACTCTTTTTACCTTCCTCCTCTCCTCTTTTCTCCAGACACATCTCCCCCCACCCCCCACCCTTCTTCTTCGGCCAACAGTAGCCCAATTTCTGCCAGCACCCTGGTGGCTAACAATACTGGTGGCAGTTGTTGTTAACCCGGGACTCAACCGATCCGGTATAGAAATCTGTAATGTTGTCCTTCCTGATGTAACCCTCCCCAATTTATCTGGGCTTGGGACCGGCTCAAAGAAACACTGGTTTCTGCATCCTCTGTGGCTGGGTTAGCTCTGTTCCTTTGCCTGTAGATTATAATACCAGTTGTACTCTCATTTAATTGTTGTAAAATGTATTCATTTGAAATAGATTGAGTAGAGAAGTCAGTGCTTAATTTACCTTAATGAATTATGAAAATCACAAAAAAACCATGGCTGTGAAAAATAATATATTAGTTCCACCTAAGTAGTTTGCATTATGTTATGTACAGTTCCATGCAAAACATTTGGCACCCCTGGCCAAGTTTTGTTGATATCTGAAGAAAAACCAAACTAAAAAAATGACACTTGTATGAAAATGTTAATGTGCAGTTATAATTTATTTGTTGAACTAATGAGAAGTTCAGTTGCCTTGAAAGCTTGCATATTGTAATTGGTTCACTTAGCCAATAGAAGGTGTCATCTTGCTTGAATTCTCATTACATCCAAAATGGCTAACACAGTACAACACCATACTACTTTGATGAACTAAAAAAAAAATGTAAAAAGGTAAGAGTAAATGGGGGATTCAGAAAAGTTTGTAAATGTTTTTTATAGGCAGCCACAAGTCTTTCAATTCCTATTTTAGACATTTTTCTCCATTTTTGTTTGTAGATTGCTTACATTTGTGAGATATTTTTGGTCTGCCTTGTGTGCACAACATGTTTAAGATCTGCTCACAGATTTTCAGTTCTGTTTAAATATCGGGACTGTAAGGGCCATAACCTTCAACTTGCCTTTCTTGAGGTATCTCATAGTAGATTTTAAAGGGTGTTTTGGATTGTGATATTGTTGTAGAAGCCGTCTTTTTTTCTCCTTTAGTTTTCCAGACTAACTGTCTAACATTCATCTCAAGGAGTTGTTGATATTTAATGGAATGCATTCCTTCTTTACTGGCACAGTGTTTCCTGCCTCTGCAACTAGCTGCCACACAACCCTAAAGCATAACAGATCCGACCCCGTACTTAACAGCTGGTTCTTCTTTTCTTCCAATGGTACTCCTTTTTTTTTCTCCCAAACAAGGCTTTTGTAGTCGTGGCCAAAGATTTAAATTCCATCTGCACCCACCACTTGGTTCCAAAATTCCTCTGTCTTTTGCAGATGCTGTTTTGCGTAATGTGCTATTTTTTGTGTTAAGATTGCAGGTAATGTTTCCTTCTGAAGGCTCTTCCTTGAAGGCCATGTCCATGTAAGTAACAGTGCACAGTACAGCACCACTGCTAAACATGTCTGAAGGTCCCTTGTAGTGATATGGCAGTTTTACTTTGCCTTCCTGCATAGTATACAAGACGTCAGGTTTTTTGTTTTTATTCTTCCATATCTTCTTGACCTCCACCACTTAACTGGTATTTCTTAAAGACATTCAGACTGTGGAAATTTGCTAGTTGGAAGCAGTTTTGTATCTTTTCATATTGTTCTCCTACTTTGTAGGCATCAGTTAGTTTAAGATCTTAAGTCAGTTGCTTAGAATAGCCCATGGCTGTTGTGTGTCACACAGTGTTTGAAGAGTCAAAAAACTTTATTAGGCTCTGAAACTGTCATTAGCTGACACCAGCATCTAAAACCCATGCGTGAAATAATGAACTCATTCTTCAAAGACACCTCAATTGGATTTGTGTGCTTGTGCAAAGTCACCAATGGAATAACAAAAATAAATAAATAAATAAACAAAGTAGTAAATAAATGTTAAGTTCCCACTAATTTTCTGGCAACCCATGTTTTGTACAACAGAGGATGATTGCTGAGGTTCTCAACCTGCGATCCTCATAAGCACCTGGATGTCACTGACATCTAATACAAGTATCAAGTAATTTGCATTGGTTATTCATTTGCACATTGTGTTTAACGGCTGTTTAACATTGCATTATAGATAAAGGCTCATAATAATATTGTAAATTTGTGCCCCTGTCGAATTTATCAGAACATTTACTATGTCTCTTTATGAGAGGTATTTTGTGCAAAAATGAAAATTATAAAATGAAAATGCAATCTGCCTTATGCAATTTAATTTTCAAAGTCTGCACTCAAAAATGCTTCAAAAATTAAAATGAAAATGAAATTGCAAATGGGGCTATTTCATTTTAATTTTACTTTTTGTAGTATTCTTGCACACATACCTTGAAAATGTAAATGGGGATATTTCATTTTCATTTTTACATTTTTGGATGCAGACTTAAAATGAAAATGCAGAAGAGAGATTGCATTTTTATTTTAATGTCTGCATCATTCTTGTGTGCAGACTTTGAAAATTGAATTTCAAATAGAGTTATTTAAATTTCATTTTAATTTTTTTAACATTTTATTGAATTTATTAAAAGGAAGTAACACTCCATACAAGCAAGTCAAACTTGGCAAAACTTTAGTTCAAATCAACCCCCACAAGTGAGAAAGAGAGCTAGGCCCACAGCCAGAGTAAAACTTTAAGAATAGGAAAAAAGGGGGGAGAAAATTCTTTTCCCCAATTTAAATGCTTATTCTAGAATGTTATTGATTAGATCCTGCCAGATTTTAAAAACATTTTGAGCAGATCCTCTAAGTGAAAATTAGATTTTCAAATATTATAGTATATAACATCAGTTTCCCATTGACTTTAAAGGTGGTGGGTTCGGATTCTTCCAGTTGAGCAAGATACGTCTACGTGCCAATAGTGAAGTGAAGGCAATTACAGTTTGTTCTTCTCCACTTTAAGCTAATCTTGGAGTACACCAAACACAACTGTTAGTGGATTTGGAGAGATTGGGACAACAAGGCTTTCTAAAAGGCATTTAAAGAATTTCGTGCTTGGCCAGAACATGTGGCCCAATGAGGCTGGAGCTTGATTGCAAAGTTCACAGGTTGGATATTGCCCTTTAAACATTTTGGACAATTTTAAACGAGATGTTAAGTTGAATTATTGTATGCTTTGCATATATGAAGGTAGAGTGAATTCTGTGCATAGCTGGCTTCCACTACTTTTCTGAAATGTTGAGTAAGAGATCCTTTTCCCACTGTGCTCTGGGATCTTTGAAAGGAAGGGACTTTAAAATGTTTTTATATATTACAGAAATTTCAGGACTGAACAATATTTCTTCCGGAGTAGAAGTAGGTGGGAGATGAAGAGAACTGGGCAGATTTTGTTTAGCAAAGTTTGGAGGTAGTGAAAAAATTGTGTTGATGGAAAGTTAAATTTTAGCGTAATTGTTCGTAGGATGCAAAGTTGTTTTCTATGTACACATCTCTAAGTGATTTAATCCTGTATGTTTTCCAAACATTAAAAACTGCGTGTGATCCATTTTAATTTTTGCAGCATTATTGCTGACTTTGAAAATTGCAAAAGAGATATTTTATAATTTAATTTTCATTTTCATTTTTGCAGAAAATACCTCTCATAGTTTCATGAGTTCTTCTCTTGGAGCCAAAACCTCAAATGTCAAGGGTGTACACAACTTCAGATCACGGAAGATCGCAAGCCTTTACGCACAGTATGCAAGCATTCACATAGTTGCCTATTTGCTCATGTGTGCTGGTTTTAAACTATGTGAAATATCTCCAAAGAAACTAGAAGGGCAATCAGTCCTCTCTCTTATCCATTTTTCCAACCGTGTTAATGAACGATACTTTACAGTTTTCCACTTCTGACGCATATGAGAGCAAGGTGTTTATAAATTAGGGAATATGTATGTGATAAATTAAGCATTGCTTTCAGGCATGTCGCACAGGCAATGACAACTTCGTTGTGCCGTCTTAGACTTTAGCCCTGACAATAATGAATTCATCTCCTGTAGGCAGCATCAGAAAGCTCAGTAATATCATTGTCTATTGATAAAAAGTTTATTTTATTTAGGAAGTTGTTCAAGTAAGATAGATTTTCAAAGCTATTTATTAAACATGGCTGCATGGCTGGTTTTGTTGTTACAAATTGTAAAAAAGACTTTTGAGTTTTTCTTTGTTAAGTGCTTTGGTGTTTTTAATGAAGATTTGCTTATTAAATATGAAATAAATATTGTTTTCATTACCAGGCAAGTATTTTATGTGTAAACCTAACATTTAGCGTTGCTTTCAGGAAATGTACAAATTTGTTGACAGCTAGAGCTGCGGCCCAAGGAAACAAAAAATGAGGCTGAGAACCCTTGGCTTCTTGAGTGCTTTAAAAGACAAAGGAAAAAAGAAATAAAGTTTAGAAATATGAACACTTTATAAACTATGCCAGAAATTTTTATTTTTTTATTTCTTGTTCTGCGCTGTGTTTATAGATTATCTTGCTTTTGTACAGATAACCAAATATATTGCTCTGTCTTATTTTTGATTTGCTCTATTGTGAACTGTTAGAAGTGAGCACTGTATTAATTATAGTTATCTTTCTATTTATTGTGTATTTTGTTCACATTTTATTACCCAGCTTTAGTATATATAATTGCAAGGAATGTGTCTAGACTTTATTTTCCCTTTTCAGGCAAAGTAGCTTTCACAAAAATTTAAAATCTAAAAATAATAAAACAAAGGAAAGTAAAGTTATGTCCATTGTACAAATTTTGTGTATTTTGTAAAGATCAGCAAAGTTGTGATTGTACAAATCCTTAACAGTTTATGATTGATTACAACGATTCTTTCAGCAACTCGCTTTCTTTCTGAACATTGTTTTTGAAGTTAAGAAAACGGATGCATGTCCCAGGTGTCAATCTTGTAGAAGTATATTAGCCGTTTAATATTAGCCTATTAAATTGTTTTTTGGGCAGTATTTATCTTTTGAATCAATTGTGGGTTTGTGTGTGTGGTCACCAGAGTGCATAAGGTCAGAAAGCACATGGAATTTTAACCTGGCCTTGTTAACTGTTAACATTTTTATAAAAAAATGCCAGTGCTTTAGTTTGTTTCATTTTCAAAGCTTCATTTCTTTTTTTGTACACACACACTATCCGTGTGTGTGTGTGTAAACACGATATCTCAAAAACGCAACTAGATAGATGGATGAAATTCGGCAAGTGGTTATTACACCAGAATTATAGATCTGTATTAACTTTTGGGCCAAATCCATCACCCGGAAGTGGTACTTTACCTGAACACATACTCAATTTATTTTTTATTTATACAGCTGCAGAGTCTAATTTATTCAACTTTACATTTATAATAATTGTTCAATATATTATTAATTTGATTTGTTGTTGATGGTTCTTCAATGTACATAATATAAAAATACTGTACTAGCAAAATACCCAGCGCTTCGCAGCGGAGAAGTAGTGTGTTAAAGAAGTAATGAAAAAGAAAAGGAAACATTTCAATAATAACGTAACATAATTGACAATGTAATTGTTTTGCCCTTGTTGTGAGTGATGAGTGTTGCTGTCACATATATATATATATATATATATATATATACATACAGTATATATACACACACACATATAAACATATATATATATACATATCCATACATATATACACATATATATATATACACACACAAATATATATACATACACATATATATATATATATATATATACACATACATCCACATATATATACATATCTACATATACACACATACATATACATACACACACATACAGTGGTGTGAAAAACTATTTGCCCCCTTCCTGATTTCTAATTCTTTTGCATGTTTGTCACACAAAATGTTTCTGATCATCAAACACATTTAACCATTAGTCAAATATAACACAAGTAAACACAAAATGCAGTTTTTAAATGATGGTTTTTATTATTTAGGGAGAAAAAAATCCAAACCTACATGGCCCTGTGTGAAAAGTAATTGCCCCCTGAACCTAATAACTGGTTGGGCCACCCTTAGCAGCAATAACTGCAATCAAGCATTTGCGATAACTTGCAATGAGTCTTTTACAGCGCTCTGGAGGAATTTTGGCCCACTCATCTTTGCAGAATTGTTGGAATTCAACTTTAATTGAGGGTTTTCTAGCATGAACCGCCTTTTTAAGGTCATGCCATAGCATCTCAATTGGATTCAGGTCAGGACTTTGACTAGGCCACTCCAAAGTCTTCATTTTGTTTTTCTTCAGCCATTCAGAGGTGGATTTGCTGGTGTGTTTTGGGTCATTGTCCTGTTGCAGCACCCAAGATCGCTTCAGCTTGAGTTGGCGAACAGATGGCCGGACATTCTCCTTCAGGATTTTTTGGTAGACAGTAGAATTCATGGTTCCATCTATCACAGCAAGCCTTCCAGGTCCTGAAGCAGCAAAACAACCCCAGACCATCACACTACTACCACCATATTTTACTGTTGGTATGATGTTCTTTTTTTGAAGTGCTGTGTTCCTTTTACGCCAGATGTAACGGGACATTTGCCTTCCAAAAAGTTCAACTTTTGTCTCATCAGTCCACAAGGTATTTTCCCAAAAGTCTTGGCAATCATTGAGATGTTTCTTAGCAAAATTGAGACGAGCCCTAATGTTCTTTTTGCTTAACAGTGGTTTGCGTCTTGGAAATCTGCCATGCAGGCCGTTTTTGCCCAGTCTCTTTCTTATGGTGGAGTCGTGAACACTGACCTTAACTGAGGCAAGTGAGGTCTGCAGTTCTTTAGACGTTGTCCTGGGGTCTTTTGTGACCTCTCGAATGAGTCGTTTCTGCGCTCTTGGGGTAATTTTGGTCGGCCGGCCACTCCTGGGAAGGTTCACCACTGTTCCAGGTTTTTGCCATTTGTGGATAATGGCTCTCACTGGTTCGCTGGAGTGCCAAAGCTTTAGAAATGGCTTTATAACCTTTACCAGACTGATAGATCTCAATTACTTCTGTTCTCATTTGTTCCTGAATTTCTTTGGATCTTGGCATAATGTCTGGTTTTTGAGGTGCTTTTGGTCTACTTCTCTGTGTCAGGCAGCTTCTATTTAAGTGATTTCTTGATTGAAACAGGTGTGGCAGTAATCATGCCTGGGGGTGGCAACGGAAATTAAACTTAGGTGTGATACACCACAGTTAGGTTATTTTTTTAACAAGAGGGCAATTACTTTTTCACACAGGGCCATGTAGGTTTTGATTTTTTTTCTCCCTAAATATTAAAAACCATCATTTAAAAACTGCATTTTGTGTTTACTTGTGTTATATTTGACTAATGGTTAAATGTGTTTGATGATCAGAAACATTTTGTGTGACAAACATGCAAAAGAATTAGAAATCAGGAAGGGGGCAAATAGTTTTTCACACTACTGTATATATATATATATATATATATACACATATATACAGTCTTTGGGGTGCGAGCAACTGTTGCTGGGGGTGCCAGAATCCATGAAGGAAGAAAATGAAAACATTATTTGTACAAAATCTTAATTTATTTATCCATTCCTAAATAATTAAATGGGCAGGCTATTTTGTATCAGTGCAATACGCTGCTTGTTAAAACGGATGACTCCGCTCTTACGTGCAAGTCTGCGTGGATATTATGAACTATCGTTTCTGTTCAAGTTCTATTTAAATTTTAAATAGAAGGAATTTTTATTTAGTCGACAGAATATTATTCCGAATAAATCAACTCAAACCTTAAATAACTTATAATATTTTGCTCTCCATAAAAATATATCCTGTTTAAATTATACAAGTTAGAAATAAAGTAAACGTTAAAAGAACAAACATTCAAATTTCTTTACTCTTATGTAATTTTATATAATAAATAAACTTAAATTTTAAATATCCCAAAAGATTTTGCTCTCCATAAAAATATATCCTGTCAAAATTATACAAATTCAAATATGAACATGGTGCATAACAAAACCTGGAAATATAAATAAAATTTGTTCTTTTCAGCAATAACAAATCAAATCATTCAGTTGTCTTTGCTCTTATGTCATTTTATCAGAGCTGGACGCCTGGCATCTTTTTGGCAACAAGTTCGTTTATGTTTGTGTGAGGTTCTGTGTTGTGGAGATTCTCAGGATGGACTGCAGGTGCTCATCAGTGAGGCGACTCCTGTGTGCTGTTTTGTTAGTCTTCATGACTGAGAAGAGCTTCTCACACAGATATGTGCTACCAAACATGCACAAGGTTCGAGCCGCATGTAGACGGAGCTGGAGCATTTGTGCGGGAATGGAGTGAATAAACTGTGCGGGCCCTGCAGTATCGACTTTGCCTTCAGTGTGCCATTACACTGCAGCTCAATCACCTCCATCTGAATCTGCACAGGTGCAGTTTCCACATCAACGGCAAATGGGTTGCGAAACAACTGAAAATTCTTTTTTTGTTCTTCAAAGTCACCAAAGCGCCGTGCGAACTCAGTGCACAGTGCGCTTAGTTTATCAGCAAAATGTGTATTTGGGAACACCGTTGTGCCGACTTGGTTCAACATTACTTGGCAACAGGGAAAATGGGGCAAGTTGCACTGGTGCATTTGTGTCTCCCATAAAAGTAGCTTCACTTGAAATCACTTTGTGATTTTGCACGGTAAAAACGCCTGCTGAAGTGTCAGATTCTTCTTTAACTCTTCTGCTTTCTGTATCTTGTGCATTGCATTCAGGTCTTTCAGGTTATCTTGATGTTTTGTCTCATAGTGCCATCTTAGATTAAATTCTGTAATTACAGCCACATTAGCTCCACAAATGAGACACACGGGTTTACCGGCAATGTCAGTAAACATATACTCAGCCTCCCATCGGTTTTTAAAGGCTCTATGTTCAGAATCACCTTTTCTCTTCGGCATCATGTGGGCTAGCTTCGCAATAACTTGCAGCATCATAAGCTAGACTTGATTAACGCGGTAAGTGTTCGGCAAGGCAGCTGAAGCGCTGCATTATGGGATCTGTAGTTTATTGTGTTACCAGCGATTCATATCTCCGGGCCATTAATAACAATAATACAGTATATAAAATGATCTCGCGGGCCAGATTTAATTACACGCCAGGCCGGATGTGGCCCGTGGGCCTTGAGTTTGACACATCTATACTAATAAAAGGCAAAGCCCTCACTCACTCACTCACTCACTCACTGACTCACTCACTCACTGACTCATCACTAATTCTCCAACTTCCCGTGTGGGTGGAAGGCTGAAATTTGGCAGGTTCATTCCTTACAGCTTCCTTACAAAAGTTGGGCAGGTTTTATATCGAAATTCTACGCGTAATGGTCATAACTGGAAGCAGTTTTTCTCCATTTACTGTAATGGAGATGAGCTTCAACGCCGGGGGCGGAGTTTTGTGTGACATCATCACGCCTCCCACGTAATCACGCAGTACATAGAAAACCAGGAAGACCTCAAAAAGCGCTCAAGAAAACATGCATTATATAATTGAGAAGGCAGCGAAACAATAAGAAGCGAAGCGAAAGTGACATATACAACCATATTCATGAGTTCTGCTACTGAAACAAAGCACGATGTAAACCTACACTTTAAATTAAGTTCATAGACAGGCTGCGCTGGCGTTTGTAATTTAGTGCCTGCCCATATAAGGCCGTCCGTCAGCGCAATCCAATAGCAAACTGCCACGGGTAAATATTCACGGGTGAAGGACTGTGCTTATGGAGAGGAAGATGAGATGGTCAGGGTGGTGTTTGACACAAACTCAGCGAAACTGCGAGAGAAAGTTTTAAGTGCCAGGACTAAGGTAACATTAAATAAAGCTATGGACATAGCACGAGATGGCACCAGCACAGCTGGGAACCTTCGATGCAAGTACACCGAGTGGCTCACGGAACTGACGAGTGCACAGATAAAAGCAACAGTTCCAAAGAGCGCTGAACAAAACCAATTACACAATTGAAAAGGCAGCAAAAATATGAAGCGCCTGATAAGCATATTCATAAATGCAGCTACTGTGGAAACAAAGCACACGGTGGAAAAAGTCAATGTCCCGCTAAAGGAAGACAGTGTAAAAACCCGTGCATGCAGTGTGTCAGGTCTCAGATAAAGAAGAAGACGAGCTGTTTATTGATGCAGTAAGAAACGAATCGATGAATGAAACCTGTCATCTTTACAACGATTGACAAACACGGAATGTAACTTGAACACAACACATCCTACAAATACGAACCTGATTGAAAGAAATAATGATAATCAAATCCTTGATGACAGCAACACTCAGCAACACTCACAAAACAAATACTGTATATTGACAGTCATGTTACGTTATTTTTAAAATGTTCCCTTTTCTTTTCTACCTTTTTAACACACTACTTCTCCTGATACGCTGGTATATATATATGTATATATATATATCCCGCTATACATACTCGAATAATGGATACTTTATTCGCCATCAATGATTGTTTTGGTAAAGCCATACTCAGTGTATTCATTAGATGAACGGTAAAAAAGTAAGAGCGAGGGAGGATGACTCATTGAGGCATGCAGGCTGTAGTGCGCGTCAACTCTATCTTAATTGCGCGATCACATTTGAAAAATCATATCTTTTCAAGTTCTATTTAGTCCATATGTGTCAAACTCAAGGGTCATGGGCCACATCCGCCCGGCGTAATTATATCCGCCCGAGATCATTTTATATACTGTATTATTGTTATTAAAGCCCGGTATATGAAGCGCTGGTAACACAATAAACTACAGATCCCATAATGCAGCGCTTCGCTGGTTAGAGTTATTGCGCACTGAGTTTGCACGGCGCTTTGGTGACTTTGAAGAACAAAAAGTCCGTCTACATGCGGCTCGAACCTTGTGCATGTTTGGTAGCACATATCTGTGTGAGAAGCTCTTCTCAGGGATAAAGACTAACAAAACAGCACACAGGAGTCGCCTCACTGATGAGCACCTGCAATCCATCCTGAGAATCTCCACAACACAGAACCTCACACCAAACATAAACGAACTTGTGGCCAAAAAGATGCCAGGCGCCCAGCTCTAAAATGACATATGAGCAAAGACAACTGAATGATTTGATTTGTTATTGCACGTAAGAGCGGAGTCAACTGTTTTAACAAACAGCGTATTGCACTGATACTGAAATAGCTGTGTGTGTATATATGTAGATATGTATGTATATATATGTTTATATATATGTGTGTGTATGTATGTATATATATATATACTTTATGTATTTGTTTGTATATATGTGTGTGTATGTATATATATGTATGTATATATGTGTATGTGTATATATGTATATATATATATATATATATATATATATATATATATATATATATATATATGACAACAGCACTCATCACTCACAACAGTGACAAAACAATTACATTGACAATCAGGTTACGTTATTTTCAAAATGTTTCCTTTTCTTTTCATTGCTTCTTTAACACACTACTTCTCCGCTGCGAAGCGCGGGTATTTTGCTAGTATGGACTAAATAGAACTTGAAAAGATATATTTTTTCGAATGTGATCACTCAATTCAGATCGAGCCCGCGTGCTATTGTGGTTTTGCCTGCGTGCCTCAATAAGTTACCCTCCCCTCACTCTTACTTTTGTACCATTCATCTAATGAATACACTGAGTATGGCTTTACCAAAACAATCATTGATCGCGAATAAAGTATCCATTATTCATAAAACTTCAATTGGTGATCTGTCTTTCTGCGTTAACCGCATATTTTTTCAAACGTCTCAAACCAAGGGGATGCGAAGTTAAAATGAATAGAAATGCGTGCGTACATACTCAGTGCATCCCCTCTCGGGAATCAAACCCCGGAAGCCAGCGCTAGAGGTGAAGCCTCTACTATTGCGCCACGGCGTGTGGTTTATCTATTTGAGCGTAGCAGTGTAATTGGTTTTGTTCAGCACTCTTTGGAACTGTTGCTTTTGTCTGCGCACTGCGTCAGTTAACGTGAGCCGCTGAATATGGTTTTATATGTCACTCGCTTGCTTCTAATTGTTTCGCTGCCTTCTTAATTATATAATGCATGTTTTCTTAAGCGCTTTTTGGAGCTCTTCCTGGTTTTCTACGTATCATGTAATTACGTGAGAGGCGTGATGATGTCACATGAAACTCCGCCCCCACGGCTTTTGAGCTCAACTCCATTACAGTAAATGGAGAAAAATAGCTTCCAGTTATGACCATTATGCGTAGAATTTCGAAATGAAACCTGCCCAACTTTTGTAAGGAAGCTGTAAGGAATGAGCCTGCCAAATTTCAGCCTTCTACCTACACAGCAAGTTGGAGAATTAGTGATGAGTCAGTCAGTCAGTCAGTCAGTCAGTGAGGGCTTTGCCTTTTATTAGTATAGATAATTATTGTCTTGCAGTTTATTCCTCAAATATCCATCCCCATATCTGAGTATACAAGAAAGTCTAGGTGGAGACAACTCCCGGTTTTTGAAATTAAAATGGCACTGATCGAGAGACTGACTAGGTCATCATACAAGATCAGCATATTGTTGCTGACCAATCGCTTTTGCTTTAAAAACATCATTTAACAACGGTTTATACAAACAAAGGTAGAGAGTCTGACAAGTGATGAAAAACTAAACATACAAATGGGTTTTTGTATTTATTCTATATTTATTAATTTATCTTTTTTAGTTCAAATTCACAACTCAAAATACCTGATCTTGTAAAAATAATCCATTAGCAGAATTATATTTTAAAATATGTCTCCTTTTTTCAGTTTTTCTCTCTCTCTCTCAAAATAGATAGTTGAAATATCATATTCTCTTTGTTCTTAACATCAGCCTTATCTTACATATTGCATACCAGGGATTTTTCCTGCCTTACATCCAAACCTGCTGCAGTAGGCTGCAGGTTTCCTGCAATCCTACTCTGGATAACAGCTTTAGATAATGTATATATTGTTCTTAATCTCAGATGCTGTCTCTGTTGTTTTGTGCCTGTCCATACACCTATTACCTGCTCTTGCTTTGCTCATTATGGGTTTACTGTCCTTTATATTGGGCTATTCAAGACTCGCCACCCCTGACCTTGACACTACATGCTTGTTGTTTTTTGTTTCCCTCAATACAGCTAAGTCGGGTCTGCACACTCATTCAAGTCTAAGAGCCCTGTTCTTCCTAAGCCCCTGTGATTTTCATGAGAAAATATCTAAAAAATTATTAAATTGTGTAACATTGTTCATATTGAGTGTCTAGTTTTGATTATGCTTATTTTTATCAGACAAAACCAAAACCAGATAGTAAACCAGGCAGTGTAGTAAGCTTCCACTAACATTAAACTCATATACAAATCTGTTAAGTGTACAGTTCTGTCTGATTGTGACACAAAACTAACTTTGTAGGCGCTCCACTCCATAATTACTAAAACTAAAACTGAAACTGATATATATAAAAATAAAATAGAAATGTCTTTGTGAAATAAAAACTAAACTAAAACTAAAGATACACAATGAAGGAAAGCTAAAACTAAACTGAATTTCCAAGTAAGGTCAGAAAAAATATAGAAATAAAAACTAATATAAAAAGGCAAAACTATAATAACCTTGGTAAGAATCTCATGTTCCACATCATCGTGAGACGGTCCTGAGACAATCTCTTGGCACAAAGTCTTATGTTTAATGTCCCCGCGAGACGCTCTGTGGCCAACCTCTTTCAACTCGCTGTTTCTTTTAAATGTCTTCCGTGATCTTAACGTGAAGATCACATCTTGATGCCCTTGTGTTTCTTTCCAGGATTTTTTTTTATAATAGAGAGATATGTTTCCCAACCTGGTATGAAAAGAGTTAAGCATTGCACACGTAATTGTCACATGTGAATGAGCCGCAGAAATGCCCTTTCTTGCAGGTTCCTTGCTGTGGCTGAAGTGTTTATAAAGGCAAGTGCCTTTTTTTTTTTAAGAGAATGGAATTTGGACCTTGCAATGATCCATAGAGAAGGGTGAATTCTAGCATTGATTTCTGTGCAAGTCTTGATTTTGAAATGTCACTGATTTCAAGGACAATGAGGACTGAATTGTATGTAATATACCTGCTGCTTACACAGCCCATCTCTTCTGCTGCTGGTCCTAGCAGTAGCACAACAATTTTAACTGTGTGGCGCATCTGTTTTTGAACAGTAGTGCAGGTGTTTTTGGGGAACAGAGCTTGTGTTTTTTTGCTTTGTGGTGCGCCAGACTGTTGCTTCACAGGGGTCTCCAATCCCCCAAACACCTCAATTGTTCATTGTTTGTTATTTCTTAGTGGCACTTGATGCTTCGCAGGAATAGTCCAATCCCCGGTTTGCTAATTTAGTGTCTAAGCTTCACAGTGAACACATTTACAAGATTATTGAGATTTATAAAGGTAAATTGCTCAGTTTATATTTACATTTTATGCACTGTGTTAAAAGTTTACATCTTTAGTTCAATTTGTTCACCAGCAGTACTGTATGTGGTTCAAAATTTAGAAATTTGACTTCTTCATCTTCAAATGTGATATTACTTTTGCAGGGGGTGCGAAGATAAAGCAAACATTTTCTAGGGGTGTAGGGCATATAAAAAGTTTATGAACCACTGATGTAGACAGTGATGCTTACCAATGTTTTTTTTTAATTTTGGAACCACTGATGTAGACAGAGATGCATACCAAAGTTCTTTTAATTTGCATCATGCAAAAATGTTTCCATGAATGGTCTAGGTATCGAATAACTTATGCTGAAATATAGGTCATAAAAAAATAGAAATCTTTTTGAAGCAAATTATACATAAAACAAATGTGGGGTTATAAAAATAACAAACATGAACCAACTACTGTAATGCAAACTAAAAATTAGACCAATATAAAGTAGCTAATACATATGTTCTTTCCAGTGTGGGTGCAAAACATGAAATTAACAGGTAAAATAAAACCAGTATCCACAGAAGCACTAAAGCAGCAGAAAGTTCTAGCTGAGTGTTTTGGCCTGAGCATGAATTTTTTTATTAGCTTAGTGGGCATGGTCTTTTACAGGTTATAATATGGTGTTTGCTTCACGTTCAATTATCTTTCAGGTGAGCAGTGTCTTGAAGATTGACTGAAACAAACCAATATCATGAATTCTCTTGTAAGGATGAAGTATATTCTACCTGTTGTTACATACAGCACAAACAAAACAGAACAAAAGCAACAGACCTGTTCAAGTCTTGGGAAAGATACAGGTAAGAATTCTTTTCTTTATGATATTAGGACACTGAAATATTGTGGTGAGTTGGCAGTTTATTTAACACAATTATTAAATGTTACTGTATGTGGTTAATGTTCATCTGCTTTAGTGTGCATGTGCAAATATACTGAAAATAGATTTAGTTTACTTAATCTCTAACTTTTAGTTTTTCACAATTTTGGAAATAATTAGCACATTTTATAAATGTTATGATTCTGATTGAGAAAAAACTTATTGGAAATTCTCAAGATTCTTTATTTGTCACATGCATAGTTATACAGTTCGCTTCCCGGGTCCTCCCTGCGTGGAGTTTGCATGTTCTCCCCGTGTCTGCGTGGGTTTCCTCTGGGTGCTCTGGTTAACTCCCACAGTCCAAAGACATGCAGGTTAGGTGCATTGGCGATCCTAGTGTGTGCTTGGGGTGTGTGTATGTGTGTGCGTGCGTGCGTGCGTGTGTTCCGCGGTGGGCTGGCACCCTGCCCAGGGTTTGTTTCCTGTCTTGCGCCCAGTGTTGGCTGAGATTGGCTCCAGCAGACCTCTGTGACCCTGTTGTTAGGATATAGCGGGTTGGATAATGGATAGGTGGATAGTTATACAGGACAACACGCAGTGAAATGCATCCTTATCCGCTTATCAAAAACTGTGCTTCAAGGATGAAGTATATTCTACCTGCTGTTATATACAGCAGAAACAAAACAGAACAAAAGCAACAGACCTGTTCAAGTCTTGGGAAAGATACAGGTAAGAATTCTTTTCTTTATTATATTAGGACACTGAAATATTGTGGTGAATTGGCAGTTTATTATAACACAATTATTACTGTATGTGGTTAATGTTCATCTGCTTTAGTGTGCATGTGCAAATATACTGAAAATAGACTTAGTTTAATTAATCTCTAACTTTTAGTTTTTCACAGCTTTGGAAATAAGTAGCACATTTTATAAATGTTATGATTCTGATTGAGAAAAAACTTATTTTAGGGGGCTAGTTGAAAATGCCTAGTTTGCTACATTTCCCTTTAGTTTGTTGGTGACACAGAATTATTGCCTTATATTCATGTTTCATTTTCTTACCTTTTTTTGCTTTTTTGTCTTTACTCCTATATACTATTAAAGTGTATCTTCTGTTCTTAATGATGAAAACAAATCCACAGTATTTATTCTAATGCTAACCATTCCTTAATTTGTTTTTTTTCATCAAATTTGAGAGTTTTGCTTTCATTTATTAGCTAGTGTTAACCACACCCTACCATATATCTAGTATTTTCACCGTTTGTGTCATGATCTCATTCAGACATTTGACTATTTGCACTTTAGAATGTTTTAACCACCTCCTTAATCTCAGCCACAAGAATGCATCCATTTTCACCAGATGAATCTGACACTGCATCCTCTGAGGATGGCATATTTACTGGCTCCACACCCCCTGTAGCATTTGGATGCCTCTTGAACCCACTACTGCCGATAACGTACCCAGGGGCCAGCGGATGAGGACACAACACACAAAGCAAAGGGGTAGGTAC
The DNA here is from genome assembly GCF_016835505.1 of Polypterus senegalus. Classification (NCBI taxonomy): domain Eukaryota; kingdom Metazoa; phylum Chordata; class Cladistia; order Polypteriformes; family Polypteridae; genus Polypterus; species Polypterus senegalus. The sequence continues at coordinate 147,447,098 of NC_053154.1, read as the reverse complement.
AAAAGTACTCCAGTGCTTTTATTAAAAACAGTCAAAACAAACGGTGTTCAATACAAAGTGCAGTGTAAAACATCAGTAAATAAATAATCCATAAAGTCATGGTGCTGGTGGAAGTTAAGAGTAATCCAAGAAATTATCCAGTAAAAGTGTGGTTAAAAACACAAGCAGGGAACTGTCTTTTAAAATCAAGTCCCCGGTTCTTCCCTTTCAAAATGTACATTTCTCTGGCTTATCCTATTGGGATCTTGCAGCCCAGAGAGATGTCAAACCAACAGGAGCAGAAAACCTTTTATTCCAGCTTGTGTCCCCGCCACCAACCCCACAGTGTTCCACAGGGAGCCATCGAGCCCTGCTCTGCTCACACCGCTGCTTGATATCTACCTCCTGCACTCTCACAGCTGCCAATCGCTGGCTCCTCCTGGCAAGAGCACACCCTGAGCACACTGGTTGCTACTGCTCTCCAGATGGTCAACAAGAGTGATCCCTCAGCCCCCTCTTAAGAGCTGGCCACTCCTGTCTGCCTGCTTCTTCCCATTTTGCCCCAGCTCTCGCTCACTCCTGCCTTTCTCTCAGTTTCTCTCTTTAACCTCCTTTCTTCTTCCTCTCATTTCTCCCTTTCATTTTCTCTTGTTTCTCCCCTTTTCTCCTTCCTTATATTATTCTTCTGTTGGTACAATACGTTAATCACACTCCACAGGAAGCCAATGAAGCAATTGAGATGGACTACACCCTCACATGCAGGTGCGTCTCACCCCAGTTATTCCACCAATAACCGTAGCTGTGTGAGCATGCACACCCACAGTAACAGAGCCGGCCAATTACTTATTAAAAATGGCAACCTTTTTCTGAGCCACGGAGCCACTGTACAGCATGGATCTTCTAGGAGATAGAGTGCTATCCTTGAGCTCACTGTACCTCTCAGGCACCTTTAAGAAATCGACACAAAGAAAAGGTAGAGTGTCCTGTACAAATATATAAATAAATCAGGATTTAGTGTATTAAACGCATAATTTTTCTTGTTTTTCTTCTAGTGTCTCTAGCAGATCATCTTATCATACATCCAGGAGTGGAAAAGTTTTAAGTGTGATTTGAAAGAAGCACAGGTGACATGAAGTTGAATTGACTGGTCCCTACTTACATATTGGTAATCCTTTAATGCATTTAAATAAAATGAAATCATTTTTCGGGGTGGACAAATTATAAATGCATACGGTGGTCTGCTGGACAATTTTCTGTTAGGAGCCCAGAGGATATATAGGTTAATGATAGTTAATGGTGAGCAGCTTATTTTTATGAGATTACTCTTGTGTCTTTTTGTGACTGCATAAAAGGCAAGATCTGTTTGTAATGGAGAATAGCCCTTTGATGTACAAAGGTTAATGGCTATTTCCTAAGGTTGAACACTTTAAAATTTGTGACTTGAGCATTGTTGAAACTTTTTAAGTCATCACATATTATCATCAAGAGGGTGAATATTTTGGGTAATTTTCTCAGCAGTAGCAAGCCTGTCAAGTGAAATGAGTTACCTGCTACATCGGTGTACATCTTTGTTTACAAGATGAATCTGGTGAAAGAAATCTGTGTTTTTGTAATGTTTTTTATTTGTTTTTGTCATATTGTTCCTTTTAATTATGATTCCATTTACTTGTAACTGGTATTGAAGAAGTAGTGGGACAGTTCACCTTGTCTGCTCCATTTGTTTAAATCCATAATAGTATGCATTATTTATTACCATATTTATATCACAGTTAATGATGAAAGGATATGATTAACTTTTGGCATTGTTGTCCTCACAGCCCCAAATGCTTTACAGTTAACACTATGGGTTTCTGTTGCTTGCCTTAAACATTTGCTGCCCAATTTTGCTGTTTGCTCACTAGTGGGTGTGTGCATGCTAAACAGTGGTTATGGCAGTCTATAAGTAGTTGCCTTTAAAATTGACACTTGAGATCATACATGAAGAACTGGGCTTTTTTTATCAAAATATTTTATTTAGTAGAATATGGTATGAACCAAATATCCAAAACATCTGGTAGCATGCTAGTCTTTGTGAGTCTGTAGTTTGCAAAAACTGAGAATCCCAGGTGTCCGGACTGCTATTTTGTCTACCCTTATTGATTTGCAGTTGTGGAGATGAGTGAAGATAATGAGACAGATGAAGTTCACTGAGAATTAAAGCTGCTTAGAATTTGGTTGTAATGCTTAATTTTTATTTCTTTTAAAGGATTTTTTTAATTTAATATACAATTATATTGTACCTTTCTAATATAAAATTTGTAAAATAAAAGTTGTCATAAAGCAGTCAAACTGCAACCTTTTAATACAGTGTAGTATGTTATTACTAAACTATGAGTTAACACTTGTAGTAAATAAATGTGCCATGAAAATTAAGCTAGACATATTAAAACTTAATATGCTTTCACAGAACAAGATTTGTACTTTGAATACCTATCTCGTCAGTATTCCAGGAAAAAACAATATTTTGTTTCAAAAGGAAAATTTACATTTACATTTAATGGCAGGATTTTCATGTCTTTGTTTTATGAAGTAAAATGCTGACTGGAAAGTTTGTTGGACTAGATTAATAGTAATTGGTATATTAACAACTGATTAAGATGCATGTTTATATAGGAATGGTATGTAGACAGTGAACCAATTTGGCATGTGGCATGCAATTTGTAGAAAACAATATTGGGGAAATATTGAGGAAAGTAGAAGTTAGATTGAAAATGCAATTCTTGCCAGCATTGATGAGCAATTTACCAATCATGGATTACTAACCTTATCCATCTCTTGGATGTTTAAATAAGCTATTAATATTCACTGTATCCTCATCATTTGGTATTAATTGACTAAAAGCTGTGTGATGTTTCATTTAATATTTGTGATTTTGTCAGTCAATTATATTAACGTACAGAAGCAGGAAATTTTACTTTTGGAAGGGTATCTATACTTTTCATTTTTGTATGTTTAGGAAAAAAAAATCTTTTAGATAAAAGTTTGTGATGAAGTGACATAAGTTATGTTTTCAGATTTTTTTGTAATTTTATAGATGGTATCTACTTTAAATTCAACATATTCATTCAAAACTTAGATGAATAGTATTTGCTTAATGGCCATATGGTTTTAATGCAACAAGTTAGTGCATACATCCCACAATATACCTTACCATCATAAGATGGTAGTCTTTTAAAAATTTCAAGGATAAATAAAACTAATGCAGGAGGCCTTGCCTTTAACTATAAGGGCTCAACACTGTTGAGTGATCTGCATTCTTGTGGTCCCAAAATGTATATCCTGACAGAATTCCCACTACTTGACAATAGCATACCTTTATCTGATTTAATGATTAAACTATTTATATTTCAACTGTTTGTTCACCAAATACTGAAAAGTAAATGCTTGTTAATCATCATGCTTGTTATAAATCCGCTTGTATTATATTTTTGTTCTTGGCATCACCCCGTGGCACATGATGCCACTGCTACTTTGTTCATGTTCATGATATGTGACATCCGAGAGATTAGGAACTTTAAGATTCAATGGATACTGACACAATACTAGGAAACCTTATTTTGCTATGATTTATACAGTTGCGGACTTCAGTATGAGCATATGATCCCGTGGAATGCTTAGAATGGGGAGGGTGGTCAGCTACCCTAGGTCAGCATCATTGTAAAGTTGCTTTTTAGAAACAACCATGTTCAACAACAGGGTTTTTGTTTTTTTTTACAGTTGCAGTGAAAATTTGAAGAATTTGAGTTTTTATTTTTCTGTCTGCTACTGTCACCTGGTCATTTCTCAGTTCTTAAAAGGAATTTATATTTGCATGATTTTGTATTTAGCTAATGAATTGTAATCCTGTTTTATTGGTTGTTTTCTTTGGATGTCTCTGAGTATGTATGTGTGTATTTGCTGTACAAAAAATTTATTCAGTTGTTAAATTTTATATGGCTAGCATAGAATAAATTGAATTTTGAAATGAGTTGCATGCTGTACATGTTTGTATATTTTGGAATGCATTAGCAATGTGCTCAAAAACCGTAATGTCCATTTTCACTACAGTATGTTTAGAGGTAAACCTCCCTTGTCATACTGATTCATATAAATTACATCCTGTCGTTTGGTACAAGTTGCTGTCTATCCATCCATCCATCCATCCATTATCCAACCTGCTATATCCTAACTACAGGGTAACGGGGGTCTGCTGGAGCCAATCACAGCCAACACAGGGTGCAAGGCATTAAACAAACCCTGGGCAGGGCGCCAGCCAAGTTGCTGTCTATTAAACAGTAATCTTTTTTTTAAAGGTAATCAATGAACATACCTCATCATTTTTATCAACAAATGGCATCAACTCTGTACAAATTGTACAATAAATTTTGCTGATGCTGCTAATGGAGTAGTAATTCTGTAAATCAATTACTAAACACTAAGGGTCTTTAAGCATGCATGTTTCTGAAAATGCAGATCAGATCAAAAGACACAACATTTAACAAATACAGAAAATTTGTAAAATTAACATTTCCGTTCGATTTATGTAATAACATTAGTCTTTCTTTAAAATTCTATAATCTTTATATAGGCATTATCCAAAAATCACACCATCAACCTGTATACCAGAATAAGTGTGTGCTTTGGGTAGCTGAGGTAATTCTTAATTTATTCCAGTATGGAACTCTGGAGTCATGAGACAGTAGCCCTAACCAATTTGCAACCATGCCTTGCATGGATAATGTACATTTCCTTCTTCTATTTGTCTGTTAGTGACATGTATGTTTTGAGGTTTTTCAGATAAGGAAGACAGAGGTTTCAAGGTAAGATAGTTATATTCACTAATCATGACACCAAAGTGTGGTGACTGCTGCATTTTGATAATCACATGCAAGTACGAATTTCACTGCACTCTATGCATGTTACAGTAATGACCCTATAAATGTATAATGTTGAACTCATCCTTAGTTGTAATCACATGTCATTATTTATTAGGAATATAAAGCAATGTATTGTAACATCTAAGCATATGGACTGGATTTGCCATATTGTGAAGTTTTGTCAGATGCAGGCATTTATTTTTGAACTGTAGTGGTAAAATAACCATTAAGTATATTTATTCTGTTTAGATCCAAATGAAATTGTACCTGATCAGAAACCTTAAACTAACTCGCATCAGCTCTTTTAGCAAGTCTGCTTGTTTTGCATGTTGTTATTATGTACATTTCAGCACTGACACTGGTAGTCAACATTTGCACAAAAACAAACAATGTGCGAAAACAAAATGATATTTTGGTTATGGATGAAATGTGATTGCATCACGTATATTGCATAGTCTGGAAAATTTACCAGTGACTTTATCCAGATCTAGGCAGAGCAAACCTTGTGGCTTTCCATCTTCCCTGCTTCAGCGTTTACTGTAATGCGGTATTTTGCTTCTCAGGAGAACTGCAAACCAAAACAATGAGAATGGAATGAACTGAATTGGCAAAGAGGAAACTGTGTGAATACAGGATTCCCCCAAACTATGAACAGCCATTTTAAGAAAATTCTGGTAAACGAACACTTATTTAACATCTTTTTTTGTTTTACAAACCATGATGAAGCAAATTGTTTGCAGTTACTAAGGCCAAGTCTGGGATAATTTTCAAATGTGATGTCATCTTCATAGTCTCAAGTCCACCTGGGTATAGCCTGCAGAATGTACTAGGGCTGGATGTTGGTTATGTGCAAAGCACAGTCACAGTCTGTCATCCTCACAGTCATAATGTCACAACTTCTCACATGTAATGGTCATGTTTCTTGTTTTATTATCATTAGCATCATGACTTGAAAAAGACAGTGAAAAGCTATTCACTTGAATGTGAAAGTTCAAAGTGTATGTAAACAGCCTTATTTAAACGGTATTACATAAGGGAAAATGTTTAATGGTTTGTTTTGATAACTATTGTTATTATTAAACTAAATAATTATGTCTCTTTTAATGTAGTTTGATGGTCATTCTGTAGCCAGAGAATGCTTAAAAGTTTTTTCAATTCAAATTGATGGCAATATTCAGTTTGCATAATGAAAAATGATACTCTGGAGTTGATTTCAGAAATAGTTTCAGTTTTACAACATGAAATATGCCTGAAACAGTTATAAAAATTATCCAGTGTCTTTGCAAAATCCTTGATGTATAATGCTTCAGTATTACAAGCAGTAGCAAGTTATGAGGAAAAATTAACACCAGACTCAAGCCTGGTACTTGTGGATGCTAAAAGGGATGTTACCATCTCAAATGAACTGTACCATCTTGCTCAGTTTCAGGGACAAGGATTTTTGAACACTTTTGCCTGCATAATTTGTGCCATATGAGCCCCAATTCACAGTAAAAGTGGCATGCTACCACAACGTATAGCCAATCTGGACAGCTCACACTGACTGTATGTTCCATATATAAACGCTGCAAGCAGGAAAAACGCAGAAGCTTTCATAATTTGCTTTAATTTTTTTTGATAACTTCTAGGACTAAAATGCATTACTGGTGATTTGATTTTTATGTGAAGTCTGTATTATTAATTTAATAAGTTAATTGAGGTTTCTAATTACCATAGTTTATCATTTATCTTGCATTTACATTTAAATTACGTTGTCTTGAACATTGGTGAGTCTTGTAAGAAAGGTGATTGTTGAATGAATCAAAGATATAATCCTTTTACGATTTACTCAAGCAGATGTTATTTATAAGATATCATTGAACTAAAAAATCTAATTTTGTAATAGTACATTTTAGTAATCTGCAGTGGGCTGGCAGTTTGTTTAATGCCTTGCGCCCTGTGTTGGCTGGGATTGGCTCCTGCAGACCCCCGTGACCCTGTAGTTAGGATATAGTGGGTTGGATAATGGGTGGATGAATTTTAGTAATGATTATTTGTTGTTAACATACTTTACTGTTTTTTTGGACATCAGTTAAAGTAAAAGTTACAATGGCTACATTTCAACTGAAACACCACCATACCCATTGGAATTTCAGATACCCACTACAGATTTTTCCCTGACAACAGCTCTGGCCAAGTTTATATTTTTTCTGACTAAATCTGGTACTTCTAGAAACATTTGTACAGAACCTAGACTTACAGATTCAGATCTATGCTGACATGTAAGAAGGAAGATTTTGATCTAGATCTTAAGTGTTTACTATAAGATGCAGTGTAGATCATACTCTACTGATGTATTAAAGCACTTGCGGTGCCATCTGTGACAAATCTCCATCAGACTGATATGAATCAACTATTTTTGATAAGAAGGACTGTTTGAAATGGACTTTCACGTGTTTATGATGAAGAAATAATTTCTGAATATAACACCACAGGGGGCATTAGATCCATATCCAATTTCATTGTTAATGTGCCTCATGCCACTGTGTACCTATTTAGCTTAGATGTACAAAATATTTTACAAGACATGAATTAAATGCATTTGTCTTTATAGTACTTTTGCGATATGTTGGACACTTTAAGTAGCAGGAATTGAAAGAACATTACATGTAATTTTCATTGATAAGTTACTTTAAGGAGAACAAAAGAAGAAGCACTAACATGCTGCATCTAATGATGCCTCGCAGTTAGGAGACCTGGGTTAGCTTCCTGGGTCCTCCCTGCATGGAGTTTGCATGTTCTCCCCGTGTCTGCATGTGTTTCCTCCAGGTACTCCGGTTTCCTCCCACAGTCCAAGACATGCAGGTTAGGTGCATTGGCGATTCTAAATCGTCTCTAGTGTGTGCTGGGTGTGTGTGTGTGCCCTGTGGTGGGCTGGCGCCCTGCCCAGGGTTTGTTTCCCGTCTTGCACCCTGTGTTGGCTGGGATTGGCTCCAGCAGACCCCTGTGACCCTGTAATTAGGATGTAGCGGGTTGGATAATGCATGGATGGATGGATATTTAAGTTTGTTAATTATAACTAATAATGCAATTTTGACACTGAACTAGTGATTACATTTCATTTTCAGCTTAATTTTAGAAAAAATCTTTATATATCTTTTATTAATAGGAGAGAAGTTGTCACCAAAAACAGACACTAGTATTTCTAAACTCAGAAACCTGAATAAAGCAACTTAATTTTTTTTCATTTATCTAGTGAGTGTGATCTAGATTTGACCCAAAATTGCCATCAATTTTAATAAATAGTAATATGGTTGTGTAATATTTTCATATTTTTCTTCTCTGGAAATATCAATGTTTTGGTACGTACAGTGTTATATGGTTCTTATTGTCATGTGTGTAGAGTTCAATGAAATTCCTACTTGCATGTGTTATTCACTACTCATCGTTTCATGATTAGTGAGTATACCTACCTTACCTGTAATTTCTGTAAATTTCTGTTTTCCTTATCTGTAATCTACCTATTACTAAAGGAACCTATAAACCTTTTAGCAGACAAATTTATTATGGAAACGTATATTATCCATTTTAGGTGGCAAATTGGCTAGTGCTACTGCTTCATAAGTCAGACAGATTCTGCTAATATGATTTTGATTTACAAGATGATGGTGAGATTTTCTGATAATGACTTTATGATGTTTATGAAACTTTAAAGAAACAATAATTTGTATTATATAAATTGAGTGACAATCTTAATTTTAGAAATGTCTTATAATTGTACAATGTTTTGTCTTTTGGTATGTGTTTTCAGAAACATTCATCCTGAAAGATACTATAAATTTACATCGCAGTGCGTTATTAAATTAGAGTAAATGGGGTGGATCAGATATGGTGGAACGTATACTGTAAATATGGAAAACAAGTCTTCTGGCAACAACGGCAGATGTAGTCTTTAGTGAGAAATTTCCATCAAAACTAACTGTGAGTTATTCTTTATGAGAGCAAAGTGTCTCCATACAACTGTAAAGACAATTACTATACTCTGGGAAACACTGAAGCCAAAGCTTTGCACATTCTAGGTTGTCTCCTTCAGAATTCTGCACCCTTGGATTATGCTACTGAATATATCAATATGTCCAATAACATTAAGTAAAATGAAATGGTAGGATGCTAGTATTTTTTGGCTGTAGAAGAACAGTCTGCCCAAAATGTCTACCTAGTTTGAATCCAAATCCATAAAGATGAATTCTTTCAGCCTGGTCTGATAACATTGAGTTATATTCTTTCTCCTGCCATTTGATTCAGAGAAGCAAGGAATTGCAAGTTATAGGAGGTTCATTCAAGTTTAAGTTCTTTAAAGCTTAAACCTAGGAGTCAGGTCTGAAAGGTTTTACTGAGAAAGAAGTTGAAGCTGGCCATTGGTTCTACTTTAAAAGTGCATGATTTAATTCTAATTAAACTTGGAGATAAAAGTCTTATTTGTAGTGATATGTATTTGAAATTACAGGGGCTAATGTGTTATATATGAATCCAGAGATTTGCTGTGATAGATTTTTATAAAAAAATATGAAGAACATGTTCTTCTGGATCATCTTATATTATAGTTAACAACTGTGAATTTAACTGTGTGTATTCTGCTTGTGTATTTATAATGCAGCGAATGTATTTCATCTATAGTTTTTCTATTTTCAACAAATTAACCCCTGTGTAAACGCTTTTGTTACTGTACAGAAATACTCTTAGATACTTGATATTATTTTACTAACATTATAGTACATCACTAACACAAGTACAGTTTAATGCATTACTTTGTATCTAACCACTGTTACCCATAAGTAGTGAACAATGCCCTTTGTAAGGTATGTGTTATTCACACACGGATTGTAATAGAAAACATCTAAAAAGCAGGATACAATTACAAGTTTTCCAATAAAGCAAAATCAAAATTTAGAAAAATAAAAAAAACAACTTTTTTAATATGAAAAAAATAGTAAATGTTGATTTGAACTGTGAAGAAAATACCTTTACTAAACATTTGCATGACATTTCAAGAGCTCTGTTTTTTGTCCTTTTGCTTGCTATTGCTATATTGTAAAATACAGATAAGCACTCTTGAGCCTGACCTTATATATCATGCATCCCTGCAATTTAATGTGTTACTGTACACTTCTTTCCAAGTGTAATTTCAGTCTGAATAAGATTCAGTTTTTCACTTTCTTGTATGCTCATTTGCTGTAATAATCTGTATGAAAAGTCGTTTCTTCTTTACAGGGGAATTTGTACTCTGCCTTTGGAAAATCGCTACATACATTCCATCTTTTTTGCTCACTCCATCTATCTACATGACAAGCACCCTGTGAGTTATTATAAGTCTGATATTCTTTACACATAATAGATGGCATATAATCATCCTCTTGTGTTTGTGTGACCATTTCTATGTTGCATTTGGTCTGCTCACATAATATATCTGAGTGTCTGTTGGGATGCTGTTCTGTTAAAGCATTTGGTAATTTCACCCATCCACTGTTTGGGAGTAATTGCACACGAGTTCCGTGATAAGGTAACACTTCATTCTCACATGGTAATTTAAGTTTTTTCTCATCTGATTTATTACATTCTTGAAAGCAACCATTTCTGATTACTTCTGTGTCATTTTCCAGCTTGGGCTCCAAGTCCATTTTGGGTTCCATGTCATTTGGTGATTTGCTTGGTTTGATTTGACAATGGACCTCAGCTGCGGCTGAATGTTCTTCTTCTTCTGTTTTAATAAAATGTTTTTTCTGATGCATTCCTAAGGCAGCTGATGACTTACAAACCTTGGAGCAGTAGCAGCAAGGGTAGCATTTACCATGTTTTTCAAGGTGCTTTTTCTCATGACTTTTCTTAGTAGCCAGATATAAGAAACGCTGAGGACAGAAAGAGCAGCGATACCGTTTCTCTGTGTTATAATTTTTAAAGCCGTCTTTGAAACAGGAGCCATCTTCAACACAGTTCTTACAAGCATAGTCTTTATGATCTCCAGGATACAGAGCACTGTCATGCATTTCTTCAGATGATAATTGCCTCCCACAGGTTTTACATGTGTAACTCTGATCGTCAGTGTGGCTTTCAGCTATGTGCATTTTTAAAGCAGATCTGTTTGAAAAGAGAGCCTGACAGTGGTCACAGGTATATGGCTGCTTGTACAATTTCCTCTTTAAATGTTTTGTTTCAGCATCTGTATTTACAAAGACTTGGTGCTGAGCCCTTAGGTTTCTATCCACATAATCAACATGTGCACGATCTTTTTTCTTAATATTTGCCCTCATGTGTTTTCCAGAAGCCCCACAATTGCTTTTTCTTCTGCGTTTGGACTTCAGTTTCTTACCTCCTTTGGTCTTCTTTTTTGGCTTATAAGAATAATAAGGACGCCACAGTTTGTCGGCTGTGTCTTGGTCAGTCATGTCATCATACAATTCTGGCTCAATCAGTGGCCCACTATCTGTTCTTGAGCGCAGACTAATATGACTCCTTCTGTTGTCCTGCTCCATTTTTTCTGTACATTTCTGGTCTTCTTCTGAAAAGCTGTTCCAGCAAAATTTCTCTTGTTTAGTTTGAAACAAGTTTGATCCTTTTATTCGCCTTCTAACAATCGCTTCATCGCCTATTTTTACAGTTATTTGGCATAGAGGAGGAACATGGCTATCAAAAGCAGGACCTGGGCATGCTGGTTTTGCAATGTATGTTTCAGTTTTGCTGACTTCATTATGCATATTGTTATTCATATTTGAAGGATCACAGACTGGCTCTTGTAAAGGTTCCTTAGGTGCTTCCTCTGAGATCTGCAAATCTGCTGAATGGTCTTGTTTTAACTGACCATTCAAGTGGTTTTCACTGCCATCATCTAAGCTCTTCAGATTATTCATATCTAATAACATACTAGATTGTTTTTCTTTCTCTGCATTCATTTTATCTGTAAGAACATGACCATTGTTATTACTAACAATTACTGAACATATTCTATTTGTTGCCGTAACAGCTGAAGATGGAGGTTGCCCCAGACTCATCAAAGATGACTCTTGATTTTTGTAATCAAGGGAAGACTTGGCCGAAACTGATTCACTGTTAGAGGATTTCTTCAAAGTTTTTTTAAGGTTTACTTCAATTTCAGTGGATGGTGGCTGACTCGTAGTACTTGGCTGCAAAAAATTGGCACATGGTGTTACTGAAGCGACTACTTTTGGAGTTGCCATAAAAGTAACCGGCATTGTAAATAACTGCCTTAATGAAACTGCATCTGTTCCATTTGGTGTGGCCAGTTTATTATCCTCAAAGTTCACTCCTGATGATGTTGAACCAAGTGGATGCTGAATATCTGTTGCCAGAGACACTGCGAAAGACTGATCTGTACAGTCTGAGTTTTCTGAGAATGCCTCACTGTACGTTTTGTATTGTCTTTTTCTAAATTTCATAGGCAAAAGCCGATAAAGTTTAAAAGGATAAAGACCACTTTTGAATCCACCGTTGGCTGATTTTTTCTTCACAGCCACCCTGGGGTCAATTCCATGGAAAGATTTCTGATGGTTTTTTAGAATATAGTAAGTCATAAACGTTTCCAAGCAAAAGATACACTGATACCGTCTCTCTCCTGTGTGCCATATTTCATGCTTGGTGCGGTATTCAGCCAAAGCAAACACCTTATTGCAGTAATGACATGGGTAGGCTCTTTGCCAGGAATGGACATTTTCATGCCTCTTAAGGCTAGATAGAGTCACATAAGACCGTTTACATACACTACACACATAAAGTCTCGGCATGTTAATAGTTTTCTCCTTGTCATCCAGATCTTTCAGATCATCTGTAATTCCTTTATCATTTTCTGCACTATTTTCTTGAAGATCTTCTGGCAGCGTTTCTTTAGGACTGGGTATTTTCTCAATATCAATATGTTCTTCTGGCAAGTCTGTTGCATCTTCTTCCTTAGCTGAAACTTTTGCTTTACAGCGTGTTTGTTCATGATTGCGCAGTCTTTTCAGGTGAGTGAACTTTTTGTGGCAATACTTGCAAGCCAAATGACTGATGAAACGTTTTTTATGGCTTTGCACATGGATATTTAGAAGTGCTTCATTGCTAAACCTTGCAGAGCAATATTCACAGCCATAAGGATTAGGATGCAGCTCTACAGGTTCTGTTAGAACGGAAGAAGGCATTTTAACTTCATGGTTATTATCTGCAATTGATGAGATGGTTTCCATAGTACTGTTTTCATTTGCCTTGTTGTTAAAGCTGCTTGATGTTGAAACTGGTACTGTAGTAGGGATTAAGTTAAACTCTGTGTGACTGTGCTGTAAGCCCACATCATCGTTTAGAAGGTTGGTACACATTTTATAACGTTTCTTCAGAGGACTACGGCTGTGATTCAGGAATTGCTTGGAAGCCACTTTGGATGCAAAGGCATTTTGTTGTCTTAAATCAATGGCTGTTGTGCCTTGAGACTCGGACACCCTTCTCACCTGATTTAATACAGTTGACGCAGCATATGAATGTTCAGATAAAGCATGTGTTTGCTCAATCTCTGTCACTGTTTTATTTTGAGAGGGACACAACACTGGGAAATTATCATTTTCTGATGGTCTTTTGGCATTTGCTCTCAAGTCCAGTGGTGAAAACAGGTCATCGTTGGTTCCTGTTTCAAAAATTGAAAATGCGTTGGTGATTCTTGGACCACTGAGACAAGCCAAATCATCTGTTCGTTTTTCTTGGTTACTGTTAACTGTTTCTTTCTTCATTGTATGTGAGTTAGTTGAATAAAGGGAAATACTAGAATTTCCACTTTGGACTGAATCAGGCACTGTGTTGCCCTGAGAGTCATCTGGGCATTGCTTTTCTTGATCAAGCAAATGCCCAAGGTTTTCCAAAAATGGAATTCCTAATTTCTTTCCAGCTGCAATAAGAGCTTTAATCTCCTCTACCTCTGTGGCCATCACTTTGGCACAGTATATAAAATTTAGGATTTCAGCAAATACATCTGACTTAAAATCAGACAGCTCTAAAAGCTGACCTGAAATCCTGCGCTCTTGAGTGAAAAATAAATCTTTGAAATACATGCTCGAAGCAGCTAATACATTTTTATGTGCCTTGAATTTGGTATCTTCAACTACAACTGTCACATCACATAGCACTCCTTGTGTGCGCTGATCATTTAAATGGCCAAGAACTGACTGGAAGTGAGAGTTATCCGTGATACTGTCAGTGTCTCGAAACATGATTGTCATCTGAAAAACAAAAAGAAAATTATTTAAATTAGGCTTGCACTTGAATTCACCATTATCACAGTTGTCATTATCATTCATTTAAAGCTACTGAAACATAAGATTTATATGGTATGGGATACTTTTTGCTTGCATGAAATGTCCAGATGTTCATAAGTACATTTAGGGTAATGCAAGAAAGATTTAAGATAACTGATGGTGTATTTAAGACAGCATTTATATATTTCAGTTTTACAGCTATAATGTAGTAGCTTCTGTGAATTCACTGATTAGTACTCCATCCTTCTAGTTCTAGAGACCTGTGTTTGATTCCAGATCATATTATCATCTTTGTGGGCTTTGTGTTTTTTCTAATGGCTTTTATGGGTTTCCTGCTGTTGCTTTAGTTTCTTCCAGTATTGTAAAGAAGGGCATACTAGACCATGGTTATTTCCAAATTCTTCAGAAAGTTGTTGTCCAAGTATATACATATTGTGAACAATATATATATATATATATATATATATATATATATATATATATATATATATATATATATATATATTGATTATTTTGGCAAGCAATGTGTATGACCACATTTTAGAAGTAAGATGCACAGTACTGTGTATTTAACCATATTCTGGAAGTAGTTCTAGGGTATGAAAGTTGAAAAGTTTGAGAAAGGCCATTTAAATTTATGCAATCAGAAAATATCTATGGGATTTTTATTGTATTGTGCTTTTAGTTACTGAACAAAAACAAAATTACATTTACTTGGAATGTAGAAAATCTCAAAATCTGATGATGTACGTTAGGTCTTTATGGGAGTATCATTTGCAGTTATATAAGTTGTGGTAAAATTTTAACAACACTGCATAAAGCAGAAGGATACCACTCACTGTGCTGTTTTCATGAAGGTAGGCCTGGTGGCAAAATCTTTCAAATATTTTAGGGTAAATGTGTGTTACCTTTTGCTTTGCTTAAATATACAGTATGATGTGCATGTGATTTCATGACATTTAAGGCAACAGTTTCCTTCATTAATAGACAGTACCTAAAAGTATAACAATAATCAATTGTAGCACTAACTTACCTAGGGAGAATAAGACTTAGAAACTTTTTATAAAATCATATTCAAATATCATGGTTACAAGTAACAAAATACTAAGCCGTGATAATTCAGAATTCCTTTTACCTTGTTTTGTAGAACTTTATCAGAACTAATAACTGAGACTCTTAATTTTTCTTTCAGATACTGTATATTAGAATATACTGTTGCTTAAAATTCTGATGGTCACATAATTGGATATTTTGTGAGGTTGGTGACAACAGCAAGACAATTTACCTTTTGTTTTAAAATAAAGTATTTAGTGTACAGTATATATGTTTTTTCATGGTAAATTTTGTTGAATATTCAAAATATATTGAACACAGTTCAGTCTTTAGTATCAGCAAAAAATTTGTGTTAAAGGACATCTTTTTGATGTTAAGGTTACTTATTCACACGTCCTTTGTCTCAGATACTTTCTTGGCCTGGTGTTGCTCTCACTGTCAGCTTTGGAAGCAAACCTACATAACCACATTGAATTAAATTAAAAAATAATACACTTTTCAATTGATCAAAAGCTGGAACATTGATGATTCAGTTGATAAGAAAAGCTTCTATCAGGTAAAAATATGGACAAGTCAGATAGGATTGTGGAAATTCCTACAATGTTCCACAGCCATATGTGTGAAGTACTGAAAAGTTGAGTGAGATTTAAAATTGTTAATATGGTTTCAAATAGGAGACAAATCTAGTATAATCTAAATATTCAAACTGTAATATTCAGATATGAATTATGTCAATCTTATAATTTCACACCGTCACTAAAAGTTGGCATTCTGTCACAAAATGTTTTCTCAGTCTGCAGTTTGAGTCCGTTTCATTGAATTTTTTAAATATTATGGTCATTCACTCATTGTAAAAATCACTCCATTCATTTTCTAAATTAATTTTTTCTTTACAGGGTTTTAGGATTTCAGTTTAGGCAAAACCAAATCTTGGATGAGATTCTCATCCATTGCCGAAGTTCTAGCCAAATTTGAAATTCTTACTTGCATGATTAGCACCAAGATAAGTGACACTAACTCCCTTACCTAGAAATCTCTCTATTACTTACCTGAAGAATGAAATCAATTAAATACTTTTCATATTTGGTAAGTAATATTTGGAATTTAGTGCTTTTTAGAATACTAATGTGAGTAGGCATTTTATTTACAGCTGGCATTATAGTTACTTTAAAAGTAACAGGCACATATCCAGGCCCCATTGTGAATATATTATTGAACTTTCATTTGTTTGACTTAAAGGAAGGTTCAGCGTGGTGTACCAGCTTTACACATGTTTTTAACATGTTTTAAAACATGTACGTACTTTTGTGGTGTTATATTAAATGCATGCTGTGTCAATTTAGGATATTGAAGTACAATACATGTAATATTCAGATGATCCACTAGATGGCAGTAGCACTTTCAAAATTAGAGACATTATTGCACTTGAACATGCCACTCTCAATCCAGTTGGGTGTTTTGATGCCATGGAGTTTATCCCAGTAACATCAGGCATAAAATAGGAAGCGATCCTGTACAGGACACCAGTTCATCACAAGTCCCAGTCATACACACACACACACTCACACATGGAGACAATTTAGAGTTGTCAGTTAACTTCACGTGCACCTCTTTGAAATGTAGGAGGAAAACTGTAAACCTTAGAAAAACCCATACAGCCATGATGAACATGTGCAGACTCCATAAAAACTTTGACAAGCCGTTGAATTCAAATACAGGACACTGCATCTTTGAGGCACAATTGTCAACCGCTGTGTCATTATACTGTTCCATAACCTTTTAAAGATGTTTTTAAAAAAATGTTTACAAATTGTAGGATTGTATACATTTCTTGCTTATGGTATAGGACCTATCATGGCAGCAATGGACACACAACAAAACTAACACTACACAGGATCTTAATCCATCTCAGGTCACATTTACACACAAACGATGTTAGAGCTGCCAGTTAACCAGCCTGCATTTTTTGGGATATGGGAGGAAAATCAGATTACCTGGAGAGGACCCACACAGATATGGGGAAAACATGCAGACCCCAAATAGACAGACTGGGATTCAAAGCCACTCTCCTGTAGCTGTAAGGAAGCAGCAATAATAGTGTCAGTGTGCCAAGGTTCACCGTAATAGAAACAAGCCATAGTTCTTGAAGCATTTGAAATACACATATTGGGTATAGGCGGCACGGTGGCGCAGTGGTAGCGCTGCTGCCTCGCAGTTAGGAGACCCGGGTTCGCTTCCCGGGTCCTCCCTGCGTGGAGTTTGCATGTTCTCCCGTGTCTGCGTGGGTTTCCTCCGGGCACTCCGGTTTCCTCCCACAATCCAAAGACATGCAGGTTAGGTGGATTGGCGATTCTAAATTGGCCTTGGTGTGTGGGTGTGTTTGTGTGTGTCCTGCGGTGGGTTGGCACGCTGCCCAGGATTGGTTCCTGCCTTGTGCCCTGTGTTGGCTGGGATTGGCTCCAGCAGACCCCCGTGACCCTGTATTCGGATTCAGCGGGTTTGAAAATGGATGGATGGATATTGGGTATATTGCATGATGTGTATGTGTCATAGTATAACACACAGTATTTAAGCAGATATTAGGAAATCTGTAGGACTATATCTCAATTACCTCAAGGTCTCTGTCTGTTCTGGTCTCTGTTTTAAATCCCAGTGTTTGAACCTTCTTGCTCTAAGATCACCTTAAGCATACTTCAGATATTTCATTGTTTAAAGTAGAAAAAAAAATGACGTTTGAGTGGTTTTTTGTGGCCTCATCAATATGGAGTGGCAGTAGAGGGTGACTTAATAGTGTTTCACATTTCAGTTGTTGGATGATGACTGACTGACTCACTGATAAATATAGTGGTCCATGGCACATCTTAAGGGAACACATTTGGCTCCATGAGGTATGAGAATGCAGTCTAAATGTCTGTTTTGTTTCTAAGAGTAGCATGTATGTATTAATGTGGAACCACTCTAGGATCCGTTTTTTTAAAGCTTTGTAGGAGAGTGATATACTAAAAAAACGATGTGTTTGTTTCTATGTCCACAGGAAGAATATTTTTGTGAAGGTGATTTCCAATGCCACCACAAGAGGGGGGTAATACAACTTATGCTATCTTTTGTGTAGAGTAAAACTGTTTCATTACACATATTAAATAAAAATACAAAATTCCATGGAAAATTAAAATTTAAGATTAGAGTAAACTTTTATATTTTTATTGTTAATTGAGTATAATTAAGGGCTGCAGTCTTACTGTTTTTATCTTACAAAATATTCAAAGAATTTAATGCTGTGACTGTGACTTTTAGTGATCTCCACCCCAACAAGGTATTTACTAATAATACATCACATTTTCATATAATCACATAGGGCATTTTTAGTAATTTCTTAGCTTGTCAAATGGAAATATACCTCAGTCTGTTCCATTAATTTTGTGAATTCTCTGCAGTTGTATACCATTAATGCTGATCACTACACCAATATAATAAGATTCTTACCCATGTTGTTAATTTTGTTTTTATTTATTGTACCAGTAGTAGAATGTTCATATTTTGTTGTGCTAGTTCTTCGCCATTTACTATTTCACAATGCAATCTCAAATCTATCTTACATTAGAAGTGTTTAAAACTAGCATAAATTCTTCGACAATTGTCTCATGATCTAGACTTGAAAGCAAACTTACAAGAAAAATATTTTCTCACCCAGAGTCTGTGGTGTGTGTGTGTGTATATATACATACATATATAGATCTTTATTAACAATTTTGGACATATGGTAGAGGTTACAAGTTATATATGACATCTTCCTTTGTTCCTTCTGTTTTTTCAGTTAGTAATTTTTATAGCGTTATGTACTACATGTACTATGAATTGTGCAGTTTCTAATTTTAGTTTGTGATTGTCTTCATTTCTTAATTGGAATGGAGCATACATGTCTCATTCCTTCAGCCATGCTGGAACAAAGAGTCTAGCATTTTTAGTCATGTGGGCATGCCTGTAATTTGAAGCCTAAAATTACCACAGTAAGTAAGGGCTTCTCCTGTGTTTTTCTTCTCATACCATCTCCATGAATTAAAATGTTAAACTAATTAAAGTATGTATTTCCATCTTAAATTGATAAGTACTGAACTTGTACGACAAAGATGTGGCAGGAGGATAGAACCAGAATGAATGTATAAAATATGATGATAGGAACCAGTCTCTGTAGTGTAGTAAAGCATAAATTACAAACTGGGCGAGGGGTTAAACCCATTAAGCACTGTTTTAGGAAAGTTGTATAAGTCCTGTGCACAATTGTATATTGAATAGATTTGTGATTAGAATTTTACAGCAAATTTTGACTTCAAAATTGAATCCTAGTTCACGGCTGAAGAGGGGTCTAGATCTGAATTCTACTTAGCCAAAATAGCAAGAGTTTTTTTTTTTTTCTACCTGCATCACAGAGATGTTCATACAGCACTGAGACTGGTTTGAGTTGAAAACTGGTTGTAGAAACAAAATAAAAAAAAGCTAAGAAAGGGAAAGCAAATCCCTACCTTACGGTAACACCCTCACTTGAAAAAAAATGTCAGAAAATCATGACAAGCCTGCAATCTATTCTACTGTTCATTAGAAAGCTACGGCATTCTGCCTTAGGTCAACTTGAATGTCAGCAATTTATTTCAGCATGGTTACTGTTATGTAATAAGCTATATTTGTGGCAAAGGAATAATATTTATACTTCTGTATAGTAAAAGAAACAAGTGTAACCAGTTTTGGACTACTATGTAGTAAGATTGTAAAAGCTTATAAGTGCTATTTGCATGTGTTAAGCCTTTTGTGCATAAAGACAATTATACTTCTAAAAAGTAGCTGGATCCTATTACAGTTTAAAAGGCAAGAAACATCCCTGGCCAGGGCTGTAGTCTAGTGCAGGGCACAGTCATACACACAACCACTCTCATTTGAGGACCAATTTAATGTCTTTAATAAACTTAACGTGAACATGTTTGCATGTGTCATGAAAAATCTATTTAGCCAGTGTCCAGGCCCAAATTCAAATACAGTATCTTAAAGTTATGAAGTATCATCATGAAGGAACATTTAGACCAAATGAAGCATGTACTTTAAACTGGACTAATCTATGAAAGCAGAAGGAGCTTGTTGTAGCATGTTGATTTATCTAATTTTAGTATATGATTAAAACTGTTATTTCTGTGTACACTCTAATACTGTATATGGTAGGAGACTAGGCTGTATATGGACCACAACCAATGTAAAAACATTGGGATTGGCAAATCTTCAGCAGATGATTCTAATACAGTACATAATTTCAGAGCCTTATGTAGTTCAGCCTGAAAATGTTTTATACTGTCTTTAAAAGGCATATTCACTTATTATATGGACTACTCATGCAAATATAGACATGAGCATCTTGTTCATTTGTCATTTTATTACTGTAACTGTGTACTCCGGTTTTCGTCCACATTTTAAAGATGATGAAATTGATCAAAGTAGCCCGGTTTGAGTGAGTGCTTTTATTCAGTGATCCAGAATTAATTGTGCCTTGTCTGTGATATGGTCCAGATAAGTTCCATATCCTCATAATTCAGTAATGTACTGTAGTATGAACGTTTGTAAAATGTTTGGATTTTCTGGGTCCTTATTAAAAATTCTACAACTAAAGTATTATTTTGTATTTTAGGTTTATTAAAAAAACCTTTAAAACTGTATAATTATGCATTTTGTATTTGGCATTTAAATTTGTTTACAAGTACCATACATGAAACAAAAACTACAAACTTTCTGTAGAGTTTTTTGTTAAGACATAAAAATAAAATAATATAATGTGGGATTATCCTTTGGCCAGTGTAAAATGTCTTATTTGGTTTGTGTGCCAAAGATTTTCACTTTCAAAGATAAAGAAATTAAAATGGTTTTAAAACATTTATCATGTTCAACTCTTTACTAGTTTTGAACAATATGCCCATTTGAGAATATCATTTCATTCAAAACACCCTTTGACTAAGCTAGGGTTAGAACTCAGTCTCCTTGACTTGGATTCTGCACTGCCATACACAAAACCATGATGCTTTTCTTTCTCCTGTGTTGAATTGCAGACCTGGGGAGTGTTACTTCTCATCACTGTAATGCTGCAATACTGCCAGTGGACTTGACTTGATGGTGGAGTTATTTTAGGGTGAAGTGGTGTATTGCTGCCTCAAACCTCACCACTCCTGCATTCACAGACCTGCCTGGACATTGTCTGAGAAGGCAATCTAGTTGGATTGTTTATATTCTCCACCTAGTCTGCCTCAGTTTCCTTTTGATTCTCCAGATTTCTCCCTCTTTCCAAAAATGTTTAAATTGCTTACCCCCACATCATATATGCATTTTAACTTTGGTTTTCCCATTGGCTCTGCATTTGCATGATAGATGATCGATACATCTGTTGATTCATTTTTAATACCTTTTAGTACTAAAATGGTGTGTTTAAGTGGAATTATTGCTAATTCTTTGTGACACTCTTAATTACTGGTTAAATATTGATTTGAATGATTACTCAGGGGATTGCACACATGTTTTCCTGAATTTTGAATGAGTCTTTAATAGAGACAAATGATTTAAGTGAAAGTAGGAGAGTTTTTTTGGCAAAATGTCTACAATCGGTGTGATCAGACATTTAGGGTAATGGATGGTAAATTAATAACTACATCTAAACCTGTTTTTCAAATAATGAAGTGGCTAGAATAGTGTTTAATGGTTAACCAGGTTTCCTAATAACTGGAGGAACCTGTGTTCATATTTAAGCCTATTTATACACTGCTCCAAGGGACTGGATTCTAATGCCAATTGAGGCTGAATTTCCATGTGGAGTTTATACATTCTCCTTTTTTCAGTGTGCATTTTTTTCTCTTAATAGTGTGTTTTTTTCCCCCACATTCCATAATTCCACGTTTCATGGATCTGCAAGATAAATTAATTGGTGAGTCAGAATTTCCATATATGAGTGACTGTGTCATGAAAGGTCAACTAGCATTTCTCTGGGTAACATTGCTCTAAAGAGGAAATTGCCCAGCCCAGGGTTTTTTTTTTTCTCTACAGCTGAAAACTTGGTCGTAAGTTATTGTGGGTGGGTGTGTATTTGTGTGAATGTAACCTACAATGGACTTGTTAGAGCACTTCATTAACCAAACTATTCAAATAAAATTAGGACTGCATAGTGAAGCAGTGACTGCCTTCTAATGGGCCCAGTATCCAGGGTTGAATCCTGTGCCCAGATAGTGTCAGGAGTTTTCACATTTTCTCAGAGTTTGGGTTTTAATCCCACATCCATAAAGACAGGCAAGCTCAGCTAGTTGGGGTCCAGTGTCAGTACAGGTATAGTTATGAGCATTAGTGGGCCCTGCAGTAGACTTATGCCCTATCTCCTGCCTCATACCCAGTAATCACAGGATAGGGACTGGCCCTTAATGACATTAATGGTTTTGAGAATATTATATTGAGTTGGAAGGAGCAATATGTTTACAGTTTTTGGGTGTTTATTTTTTAAAACTTATGCTAATACAAAATTTGACTGTTTTATTCATTTTATTTATTATTTTAAATGCACCCAGGAAATGCCTTGTTTTCCAGCTGATTACAGATAAAAGGACAGGAATTGTTGTTGTGTTTTTACTTTGGGAAGATACATGTGGAAGAAATCTTAGCCAAACCAGAGAATGCTGACAATATTCTAATATATTGTTCATGGGTAATTATCAGGTTTATTGTACACTGTAGCAAACCTGCATGACAACCCACCAACTTATGTACTGAGTTTCCCTATATAAAGTTTTGGTTTAAAAAATAAGTATACATTTCTTGGCAGTTACACTTCACATATATCTAATACTGAAAAAAAAAACCAAATAAACAAAACCACCAGGTACTTTGGTTCTTTTTCTCCTACATTCTAAAAACATTTGTGTTAGGTTAATAGGTGGGCTGACCCTGAGTTACCATGTGTGATGGTTGTCTGTGATGGACTAGCACACTATCCAGGGCTGGTCTCTGCCTTGTGCTCGATGTTGCCTGGATAGGCACAGGCTCCAGGTCCTGCAGCATGAATTGGATTAAAATCATTGGAGAATATTATGTTGGGTCATATAAAAGATGATTGAACAGTGGGCTAATTCCAATTGTACCATTAGTGTCACACACATTTCTGACTAAATATCACTGTGTTACAGTAGCCAAATCAAATGAAAGCATACACAAGTAATACAATTCCCAAGACAGCTATGAAAAATTAACTAAAATGTATAAATCATAGTGGAACGTAATTTTTTACACATTGTTGTAACAGGCTGATGAAAAATATTTGGTTGCTCCATCTGTTGTGCATGCTCTTAGTTAAGTTAGTACTTTGAATATTTGGCTGTAACTGCTCTTTACATATGAAGTAGCAAAGTCATCAAATGTTGCTGTGAACAGACAGATAATGCAAAACAGGGTGTGAAAACAGCTTTATCAAAAACAGTTGTGTCTCTTGAATCTATTTCCTTTTTCAGTTGTAAACATTTTTTCTTTTTTTTTGTCTTTAATCCTAAAACACCTACCTCCGTATCTCCATTTCCTAAAAATGATCACCTCTTTATTTCCTCTTTTCTTAAGCCTTTCTTTGTTCCATTTTCTGCAAAAAGTAAAGTTGCTTTGTTTTGTTTCATGTGCTCATGTTACTGTTTTGTATACAAATACAATAAGGCTGTTAAAAGTGAAAATTACAAACATCCTGTATTTCTGAAATGTCAGTCCTGCTGTAATACACAAAAGTTGAATCCCTTTGTGTTCCTTATTGCAGTTAATGATAAGGCCCTCCTTATTTCATTATTAATCTGTGCAGCACCTTAACAAAATGTCGGCTCTGCTGTTCTTAAAATGTTTTCTCTGATATCAGTCATACAAAAAGCATACAATGAGTAGTATTTAAAATTAATGAAATTATTCAATAAGTAGCACAACTGCAAAACTTTGACCATTTGTTTATTTTTCCATATTTAATATTGAATTTGTTACCTCATTGATGTGGAGATGTAAAATACCAATGTAGTTTTGCTTCAGTAAAAAAGTTTTTCATGTTTATTTTACATGGCACCTTTGCGTTTCCTTTTAAAAGGAATATTTAAAATGACTGTGATAGAATTGTTTTTATAAACAGATTTTGGCAGGTGAAGTGACTCAGTCAGAGATCATGAAGTGAGTCAGGATTGGGGACTGAACCAGCAGCCTTGTGGGTTATTGTCCAGCTGCTTAGTGCTTAGGCTACATTACTTGGAGTGAGTGTAGTGTTTCATGTTGGACTGCTTAAATTCCACATATATAAATTATTACATTAAATCTTAAAACTGAATAATGGTGCTGATCTTTAAAAGCTTCAGTCTATCTAGAAAAAAAAAAAAGATTTGTTATTGGTACAAAACACTCCAGCTAATCCAAAAAAGAGAATTTATGGTTTTGGCAGACATCAGCTTTAC
The DNA here is from genome assembly GCF_016835505.1 of Polypterus senegalus. Taxonomy (NCBI): domain Eukaryota; kingdom Metazoa; phylum Chordata; class Cladistia; order Polypteriformes; family Polypteridae; genus Polypterus; species Polypterus senegalus. Next base: position 147,422,423 of record NC_053154.1, on the reverse strand, counting down.
TTCATTTTGGAATCAAACTCAGTTTACAAGCCTTTAAATTTGTTTGAATGTTGGTCCTTTAGTGCAACACATAATCTTAGTATTTATAAGCCCTGATCAACTAAATAATAAATGTTTTGTCCACAGAATGATATTTTGCACACGTAAAAGTAAAGTGTCTTTTTGTTTTTGCGACTATTACCAGTGCCAAACTACATACATTATTTTCTCAGATTTAAGGAAACATGACTTGAATACTGTAAACCACTTTAAAAATAGTGGTTAAAATTTTATGAGTGCAGTTTAATTTGTAAAATGTTTATTAGTTGATTTTGTTATAATTATGAATACAGTGCAGAGGTCAACAGTAGCTGCCCAATAAGGTAAAGTTACTTATATTCTTCACAAAAATTAATTAATTAATGCAAATTCAGATGACTAAAGACATGTGTAGTACATTAGGTGGACTGGTGATTCAAAAATTAACCCAAGTGTGCATTAGTGTGGCTGTGCACATGTGGGTCCTGGTGGTCCGTCCTGAGTTGCTTCCTGCCTTGGACACAGTGCTGCACAGGTAGGCAGTGGTCACTACGAAGATAAATTGGAATAAGTGGACTTTATAGTATATATGTAATGTAATTGTATTTGCTTGTTCAGTTGAGTTTTTTTTATTTTGACCTCATAACCTGGGGGACACTTTTGTTGAGGAACATTGCATTTAATACGTGCTAAATTAAACATAGTATGTAGAATCATTTGCTGATAAGGAGGAAATAGTGCTTTCCTGCCCAATCACCTGAAATGTAAATAACTTTGTATTAAAGTAATACAAAGTTAATTTTAGTAACATTTTCAGCTTTTAGACAAGCGTGCATTTGCTTTGTTATAGAAATATGTTAATTCAACAATTTACTTGATAGAATGAACTACTGATATGATAAGTTTGTCAGTATTAAACAATTGGTCATTTGTGTTAGTGTTCTGTATTCCCGATAAAAACTGCATTAAAAATAGGTCACTGGCAGCGGCAGAAAGTATTATCCTCCCTACAGCAAGTAATAAACTCAACAAGGTATAATGTATATTTATATTTCTACAGCCCGCATTGTGTTTTAACTTGCAAAATAGGTCTAGCGTCTTTTCTTCAGTGTTTATGTAATGTAATATTCTGAAGGATGACGGCATGGAAAAATCAGCATTTGCACTCTTCACGTACAGCCACACACTCTGATGTGTGCATTTCACAAGAAGATTAATTTAATTAAGTTTCTGCTATTTTCTTTCAAGATTTTTCATTTTAATTACAGTACACCATATTTCCCACAACATCTTTATAAATAGTGTATAAGGAATCTATTGTCCTTGGGTTCTGTGTGCATTGGCAGTTATTGAAAAATGTCACCATTTTAAAAGAACAAACACACCAGTTTTTGAAGAATACATTGATTTATATATGGGCTACAAAGTAAAATAATTGTGGTCTCTATAAACAAAACATTTTAGAAGCCTCTGTTGATCACATAAGCATCTTAGAAATATGTTGCCTTGTGCATTGTTTGAAAATATAGCGATCACATAATAAAACCAGTTGTGTAGCAAGCTGCTGTTTCCAGAAATCAGCTAAATGGCTCTCGGTATGCGTGTTTGTAGTTGTTTTGTTTTTATGCACTAAAGCTTTGGAACATTTTTCCAATGCGTGTTTGTCTAGCATCAGCAAAGACATTTTAAAAATAAACTTAAGGATGCTTCTTATAACTTTTTAGTTTAATTTTCGCATTTTGTGTTTTTTTTTTGTTACAGTTTTATTACTAGCTCATTGTATTTTCTCTCTGCCAAGAACATTATGTATGAAAGGTGGTATATAACGTACTTAGAACTGAATTTACATTTTAGCAAAACAGTGCCACCCAAGTGCTGCCTTTTTTAGTGTTTTAACATCATTAGAATTATCACTAAAGTTGCAAAATAAAAATGTGCCTTCAAGCATTCTGTAAGACCTTGTTAGCCTTTATAAGGAGGTACATTTAGCTTTGTGATATTAGATCATAAGATTAGATGAGATTTATGTACATTTTTGCAATTTACATAAATGTTATTTTTACATTCCTTCCCTAGTGTTTGACTACTGGCACAGCTCTTTTGTATGTCATGGCAATTTCTAGCTAACGCTTCACAGACCACAGTTTGACACCTTTTTGTAACATTTTAGTTTGCTTTTAGTCATTTCTATTTTTATGTAACCTTCAAACATTTTTCTTCATTAACATCATTTTACCATTTTGAGCTATGTATGAAAGTTGTTAGTTGAAAAGCTTATTCCAGTTTGGTTTCATACGTTTCAGTGGTATCCAGTCCTCCTGATCAAGTGTGTAACACTGGATGACAGTCAGAATAAAAAATATATAAATAAAAAAGAAACCTACTTGTGTGTGAAAATATTGCACTTCTTGTTTTTTTGCTCTTGCGTCCTTTTCTGATGACTCATTCTGACAGCTCAAAGCTCTGCTTTTATCTGCTGTCGCTTACATAGCAGCCATTTTATAAGCAGCTGTGGTCACATTGAGAAAGCAAAATGGCTTCCAAATTAAAAAGACAATAATGGCTAAAACAATTGTTAATATTTGAGGTGTGTTTTATTATTTAACTTACACTTTATGAGAATGCACCATAATTAAAGTAATCTAGCAAGTCCATCATGGCTACAAAATTACTTCTGTCAGCAAGAACTATTCATTTTCTTTTTAAGCACTATTGCAACTTATGGCTGAACAGTTATTTTTACATTTCTGACTTCCTTTTTATTTTCTGCTATTAATTTCTTTGTTATTTATAAAATGATAACTCTTAAATTGGCAGTCAAATGCACTAATACAGAATGGATTTTATTCAGATTTCTTTTAACAAAAAAAAAATCCGCATAAAAATTATAATGCTTTAAAAAAACCCTGGGGAAAATTGTGTGGAGTTTTCTGATAGAGTTCTAGTTAAAATATGTATTGAATTTGATTAAAAGTAACATTCATAGTGCGAAATGATAGGTGCAGTCAGCGGCCTAAAATCAATCCTTGTTTTCTGTCCTTTTATTTTTAGTGGCTGCTTGTTTCGTACACATTTCTACACTGTGTTTATGTTACTTTTATATGTTTGATTTTAAAACGCCACAATTTTAATTTCCTGCCTAGGTTTATACATAGGTGGTTAAATGACAATGAATATATATATGGACAGTCATGTTTATTCAGATGAGCCTGCCTCTGTCATGACACCCCCACCACCATCAAGCGTACACTTCTTGCAGGATGTGGTTGCCACGGAAACATGCTGTGGCGCAGCATTTATTGAGATCCAGCTGAATTCTGAACAACTGCACTAATTGCCCAGGGAATTAAACAGATGTGCAGTACTTAATGATCATTTTTAGTTATACTATCAGATCATGTCTATAAAAGAGATTTTAAACCTACCAGCTTCAATGACATCTTTATCTTGGTTACATTGGTATAGTAAATAATGCTGGGCTTCACTGTTAGCTGTGAGAGGCAAGGTGAAAATGACTACTCAGATTAAAAGAGCTCATTACTGGTTGTTATTGACTGTTTGGCCAAACCTTAATATAAAATTTTATATTTCTGTATGAAGTCTGAAATGTTTTTCTTTTTGTACACTATTTCTTAGTAAAATGTAAAATCAGTCTACCACGAATGAAACCGTACAGGTTCACATTTGAAAAATAAGTCATTTGCTTCTTGCTCACAGTTGAGCTATCCCATAAGGGAAAAAAATGAGCGATACTTCAGCCTGTAATAGCATACCTTCTTTTCTATTTTTATTCAGCGTGGGAATAACCATTTCTTTAACCTGTTTTTTTTATTTTTGTGTTTAATATTGAGATCTATTTAAAAACAGTCAAAACTATTAACATTTGTCATAAAATTTTGCTGACTAAAATAGTAAGTACTGAAAAGTTAAACTACAATAATCTCCCCCAGTAAACTTTAGTAACATGCATAACATACCTTGTAACATTGGTGAAAATGAAGTCGTTGGACTTTTAACGCAATAGATGACCAAAAGGTTTAAAAGTCCTGTGTAAATTTCAGTCTGTGTGATTTGTAATTTCAGAAGTGGTTGCCAAAAAAGTGAAAAACATTTTTTGCTGCATCCCCAAAAAAATTCATCATATTGGTAAACAAAATGCAAAATGAACGTTATCCATCTCCAATCTATGTTGCAGTTTTCACCGTACAGTCTTTCTCGTTTTGTTTTTCTGCATTTCTCTTTTCCACCCTCCAAGGGCTGAAGGACTACTGCTGACCACGGTGCAGGGTGCTTGTCACACTTGCTGAAAATTAAGCCGTGGATATTGATGCTGAAAATACAAATACCAAAGCCATGCACAACCGATTCAGCGCCAGCACCGCATTAAAGTTAAAAATAGCCTGGTTGGGCTTGCAGCTTACATCTCAAACTCAGAGCAGCTAAAGAGAAGGTATTAACTTTATTTACCATGGTGATATATTGACTTATTAACAGCATGTTCAGTATGCATCAAGAAAAAAAAATGAAAAGGGCTTCAAATTTGAGAGTCCTGTCATGCATCGAATGAAGGCATAGCAGCCAATATCTGACTGCAAAGCACGTCGTATGTTTAGGTTTGAGCTCCTGGAAGCAACCGGCTGTGTCTCACAGCACAATGTAGCAGCAGTTAGTGAAACTGCAGCAGAGGAAAATATGACACAAGCGCAGCCTTTACAAACTCCCATCTAGCACACCATTAGCGACACAGGCAAATGAATTCAAACCATGCAGAAACAAAAAGCAGTGCTAATCCTGTCTGCCTGCAGTTTTAAGCTTGCAGTTCTACATTTTATTTGCAAAAAAAAAAAAAGCCAAAACGGCAAGGAAACGTTGTGCACTGCAGTAGAGAGCTTAGTAATTAAAAAGGACTAAAGGATCGAGACAGCGAGAGAGACAGAGAATGTGCTCACCTTAAATGTAGAACTTGTTTACTGTTACACATTAATATTGCATTATCATTTGGCTTGCACTGGCTGCACTTGTTTAGAAGGTAACAGTGAACAGAGCTGTCATCAGGCTGTGATCTTTACAAACAAGCTTAGTGTGAAAGGGAGGATCACTAACCCAAATTCAGCCATCGTTTGGAGTTGGGGGGGGCAACAAGTATTTTGTACATGCTGCCTAAACTTCCCCTGCATGGATTGGCTTTGGCTGGTTCATAAATAATCACATTTATAGACTAGATATTATATAATGTTTCCTTTTATTGTGTTTAATATTTAATTTTCATATGTCCGTATACTAGGTTTATTTCAGTGAGGTTGGATTAAGTTGCTCAGAAAATGTTATGTTATGCAGAAGAAACAAAACACAACTTCCAGAGTCTAAACAATGCAGGGAGGCAAGAACACAGTCTGTTATTTTCCACTTGGCATTACCTAAAGTGCACTGAGCACAGCAAACACCCTCACAGAGACACAACCTTGGTCACATGAGCGGCCGCTGGTGTTGGCGCAGCAAACATATTAACCACAAGCTCAGCTACTCGAACTATTTCTGGCAGGTGGCGTGTCATTGCTTTTTAATAAGCCTTACTTATTACGCTGATGTATTCTTGGTCTCACAGAGCAACCTGCATGACTGTCCTTAGCAATAATCTTGTGAAAAGAATCCAGAGAGTAAAACAGCAGCTTAGGAAAAGAAACAGGAAGTAAGAATACATATATACATATTAAATTGTACTGACCTAAATAGCTCAAAGGAAGCAAGCAGCTGATTTAAATGTCATATTCAGCACTGCAGTCAGGAAACTGTTAACATTTGTACTTGACAGGAGAGAAAAGCAGAACCAGGAGGATTTTCGTGAATATAGTAAAATAAAACCAAACTTCTATATGTAGATAGCTGAAGTGAAACAAATTCCAACTCATCGTGTCTTCACTCTGTTCTGCCATCTTCCTTGAGATATACACGCCCGCTGTCAGCTCTCTGACATCATTGGCTTCAGTTGTGTGGAGCTTTTTTTTCCTTTCTCTCCTTTTCCCTTTCCCTAGCACACAGTGATAGCTTTGCACAGCCATGGCAGTTTTTTAAAGGCAGAGACATATTTCAGCAGACAGCCCTCAGCCAAGCTGGCTTTCTCTGGTTTCACTGGATGAGGTAGCTGTAGTCCCGTTATGCAACATCTATTTTAATCTCCCATTAGAAAACAATTGCATGTTCAAATAGCCCTGTGAGAAGAGTATTGGTGGCTGAATGAGGAAGTCCTAGTACATTCCTTATTCAGTTAATCTTTAGCAGAAGCTTGTGCTGTTTATTTTTAGAAGAAGAGTGTTAGCATGCAGCCAATTTTAAAAAGAGGAATTATTCTATTAAGGGTGAATAATGTTTGCAGGTACAGAGTACCAGCATAGTGTCAAAAGAAGCTTTGCTTAGAGTACAAGATATATTTGTATGTTCTTACGAGTGAAATGGTGTTGAGGGGCATGGGTAAAAGACTGTTATGAATTGTCCATTAACACAAAACAGACCACTGAGATGTAAATGTAAAACTATTGTTAGCACAGAAATTGATCAAAATGCATTGGTATTCTAATTTACCTGTTAATAAAATGTAAAGTTCTAAAACAACACAGTATTTTGGTGAAGACAATGAGGAATATAAAACTATTTTATTCTTTTTCTTTAGTAGTGGTGATTTTTTTTACTTGTTTTCATTGATTCTTTTACAATCTCTAACATTATGACTCATCAAAAACAAGTGACAAATGTGGCTAAAATTCTAGACAGAAAGCTCAGATGTTAGGCCTTGAAGTTTTCTTAGAATTGTCTTCGTCCTTAGGCCTAATTTTTATATATGTGCTCAGTTTTATTTGGCCATGTTTGCAACATGTTGCTATATAAATATCTACACTATGGAAATAAGCATTGCCTTCTGTAGGGTCATTATGGTTTCTTAGCTTGTTTAAGCGTTTTAAAGGTGACTGCCACTTCTACCTCCACCACTGCTACAATGACAGCAATGCACTAATGTACAAATAAGGGGAAATGTTTTGTTTATTGTGTTATTTATATTTTGTTTTTTAAGTAAAATTGTGATTGGTTAATTAAGAACTTACACCAAGTGAATTTTTGTATGGAGCATTTATTATTGATTCCATAGCAGAGTGGAATTAAGAGTAAACAGTAATGGATACTACCGCAGTGTAGAATAGTTGAACAAAGATATTTGTTTTTTAAATTCTATTTCTATTTTTCATATTGTGATGTTGTGAGCTATACTGTAATGCTAATCTGTTATTTATGTTTTGCTCATCAGCATAGCCCATTTTAAATCACTTTCTATCCTCTTGTTTTTTAAAAATGAATACAGAAATTATGTGTTTCTTTACTTAAAGTGGGCAATGTGGAATTGATCCAAATTTGTTGTTGTTCATAGTATTCTATAGATAAAATGGAAAAGTTCGAAAACAGTGCGGTTTTGAGACCATGTACATCAGATATACAGAACAAGCAATAGGCAAAGTTTTTTAAAATCAAAAATAGACTTGACTGTGGTGGAATTAATACTAATTATGAAATAAAGTACTTTAAAAGAAACCGTTTCTGTCTATAAACATATCTGCATGGATTTGAAATGTGAAAGTAAACCTGAGAATAGTAATGAATCCTAGAATTTACAGAATATACCTGACAATTTGAACATTAAACTATAACCACTATTCAAAATGTAATCATTTACTATGTTAGTATGTATCATATTTAATTTTTTTAAAAATTGTTTGTAATAGTTGAATATATCAAATGTATTTTATAGTGGAAAAAAAGTTATTTTCTTTGACGATTAGGAACACACAACTAGTGTGTCACTAAGAAAGCGTAGCTCATTTTATAGAGTAGCAGTTGTCTCTTTTACTTTTTGGCATGGCAACTTAGCTTCTCAAGAGAGATAACAGAAAGGATGGTCCACACAGCTTCAAAAATGAATGATATTTGAATCTGTTGTTGCCATATATACAGCATGTTTATACCAAAAATGTATAAAGTAAAGCAGATTTATCACAAATGCTATATACATTTACAGCATATATAAGTAATTTAATTGAAACATAACGCAAATTAAAATAAAAATAGTAAAAAATATTTTTTATAATAACAGTAAGCATCGGTTGTTAATTTGGAGTAGTATGATTAATTACATGAGTGTGTTTATAAGACACAAATGAATGGAAAATATAATCATCAGCCGTATTGATATTTATAGAGGAGAACGAAATAGCTCTACAATAATATGTGTTATATGAATGCACAATGAATAATTTATTATTAGTGTAGTACATGGCTCAAGACTACACAACATGTTTATGTTATTGATTTGTTTTATTACAGCTTTGTAAAATATATAAATTAGTTTTTAAAAGAACAGGAAATAATTTAAAATTATTTAAAAAATTAATGAAATTGCAAATTGAATTGCAGAATCTGAATATCCTTGTAAAAAGTATTATTAAGCTATATTTTTATACTGTTGTCTGTAAATGTCAGATTTATTAAATTGCTTATTTTTTGTAGCTTTTATTTTCCTATATGGTGCAATTTAATTATGATCAGTTTGTTTGTTTGTGAGTTTTGCATATGTCCCTGAATTGAAACAGTTTTAAGACTGTATAAATATAATATGAAAAATTTTATTTGTGAGGAGGAGCCCAGCTGGCAAGAGTCTGGCAAGTAAGCAAAAGCACCCCAAGTATGGTATGGGCCAGGGACATAGTGACTAAAGGAATAGTCCTGTATCTGGAAATGTGGCCTGCTGGAGGGTAGTGAATACTGTCTAGCATTGTGCTGCAGAAGGGAGACAGAGAGAGAGGGATGCATGTAATGTTTACTCTGGATACTGGAGGGGAGGTGACCCAGCTGGTGCTACTAATGCCTGATTCTCTATTAATAGACTGAAACAGGGGCCGTGAAGAACTGAAAAGAGGTTAGAAGATCTCTTGCTGTTAGATGTCAGCCACGGTTTCCTGCTTACAATGGAAAACACTGTCACTTTATAGTACAGGACAATAACGTGAAGATCTGGAACTAGGTCTTGCTTTCCGGGGGGCTCAGTTTGTCTAGTAGAGATAAGTAGGGTAGTACTTTCCCCTTGATTTAAAGGAATTTAAATAAAGATTTTGCCTTTAAAGGGCTGTTGAAAGCTGGAAGGGCATGGAGACCAATGGCCTTTAGAGGGACCCCAGTGTTATATTAGCCAAAGTGAAGGCTGCCATTATAACTGTTGTTTGTTGCTTAAGACCCAATTATTTTAGCTGTTGTAATTGTCACTTTTCCTTGATGTAGCTGTTTTGTATTTTTTAGTGTTGTTGTAGGATTCTTATTTAGTTCTGTGTTTTAAAGTGTAGTTGTTTATTTTGATACTTTTTTCTATAATCATGTTGTTTTCATCACATTTAAGCTAAACAAATAATGTCTGCTTCTTGAAATCTATTGTATTTTAATCTGTCCATACTATGCAATATTATCTTTGTCCATCAGTTGATTTTTTTTATCCTGTGGAAAACACCACCTGCTTTGCCCTAAAGGGAAATAAATATTAGCCTTTGACAGTAGACACCAAATAAATGCATCATGTTTAATATTCTTTTGTGTTTGCGAAATAAGTAAAGCTGCCTGCTTTAACCTAAAAGGCCTTTGCTAACAGACACCATTCAGGACTAGTTAGACATGTTATATTTTATGAACTTTAGTGTCAGTAAGTCTGACAGCATTTTATGTGCTCTGCCATTACATTTTGCATGAATACAGCATGTCATGTTTTTTTGAGCTTTGCTGTTTATATAATGGAATGAACATGTGTGCAAAGGTGAGACTTAGTGAATGATTTGTTGATGTTATTTACAAGCTGTGAATTGATAAACTGAAGGTGATTTTGTGATTTGTTTTTTTGTTGTAATTAGCTTATTCACATGTAAATAGAATTGGGATCCTCATCTACATTTTCCCATGAAAACAGACATGGTGGGTGACAAGCACATAGACAGCTCGTTTCATAATACTCGCCGATAGAATATTACAAAGGGAATGTGGTTGAAAGGATCCCACACATAGATAGGTATCTTTATTTTTTATTTGGAAATGTTCAAGCATAAACTAGCATAATGGTGGATGAACATGTACCAAATATCGAGTGATATTAACAGCCCAGTAGACATTGCAGAAGCAGCGTATAATCTTACATTTTTAAAATGGATATTTAGAAGGGGAACCATGGATGAATTTTTCAATTTATGGAAAAGTCAGGCTTATCTCTAGCATGTTTGTATGGCATTGGTTTTCCAAGCAGAATTTGCATGTAAATGTTCTGTGTAGGAAAATTTAGAAAGGTAATAGATACCATACTGCGCACATTTATTCTATTTTTTTTTTTTCAAATATAACTATCGTTCTATTTTGACAGTTACTAATTAAAGATGGCAAAATAATAATAATAAAAACTTAACCAAATAATAAAAATCTCTCTGGTAGCACACGTGATCCATTAATTATAATGCATGGCTCCTTAAGTGTTAGTGACCCTTGCCACCTTGCTGAAATATAGATTTTTGTTGCTGTAAAGAGTTAAATTTAGATTTTTAATTCTTACGTAATTTATAGGGCAGAATTAGAGATACGTTTACTTGTAAGAAAAGACTTTTAATTGTAAATTCAGTAGTGGTACTTTTTTAAAGTAAGGTACAATGAACAATCCATCCATCCATTATCCAGCACGCTATATCCTAACTACAGGGTCATGGGGGTCTGCTGGAACGAATCCCAGCCAACACAGGGAGCAAGACAGGAAACAAACCCTGGGCAGGGCTCCAGCCCACCGCAGACAATGAAAAATTATTTATATAAATAAAGTATGCATTTGTGTATTCACTACATACTATGCAAGCATGTACTCCTGCCACAACTAAACATAAATGGTCACCTTATGAAACTGATTGCCTACCTGTAATCCAACACCAGCTGCTTTCCTTAAGTTATTAAAATAAAACCATATCTTCTTACATCATTTTTTTCCAGGGAGTTTGTATACTATATAATAAACGGTTTATATTTTAATCAAGGAAAAAAAAATGTATTTTATTATTTTCATTTTTTAATTAGTTTCTTTACCTGTTTTTGACATCTTTATTCATAGAAATAAAATCAATTGTTTAAAAAAAATGTGAACCACTTTAATTTAGAATGCTGCTCCACCAATCTGACCACATTATCTTGGCAAAGTTAAGGAATGTAGAGAATTCCATGATATGCCACTGCATTGGGAATCTACAGTATACAGTACATCCGGAAAGTATTCACAGCGCATCACTTTTTCCACATTTTGTTATGTTACAGCCTTATTCCAAAATGGATTAAATTCATTTTTTTCCTCAGAATTCTACACACAACATCCCATAATGACAACATGAAAAAAGTTTACTTGAGGTTTTTGCAAATTTATTAAAAATAAAAAAAATTGAGAAAGCACATGTAAATAAGTATTCACAACCTTTGCCATGAAGCTCAAAATTGAGCTCAGGTGCATCCTGTTTCCCATGATCATCCTTGAGATGTTTCTGCAGCTTAATTGGAGTCCGCCTGTGGTAAATTCAGTTGATTGGACATGATTTGGAAAGGCACACAACTGTCTATATAAGGTCCCACAGTTGACAGTTCATGTCAGAGCACAAACCAAGCATGAAGTCAAAGGAATTGTCTGTAGACCTCTAAGACAGGATTGTCTCGAGGGACAAATCTGGGAAAGGTTACAGAAAAATTTCTGCTGCTTTGAAGGTCCCAATGAGCACAGTGGCCTCCATCATCCGTAAGTGGAAGAAGTTCGAAACCACCAGGACTCTTCCTCTTCTAAACTGAGCGATCGGGGGAGAAGAGCCTTAGTCAGGAAGGTGACCAAGAACCCGATGGCCACTCTGTCAGAGCTCCAGAGGTCCTCTGTGGAGAGAGGAGAACCTTCTAGAAGGACAACCATCTCTGCAGCAATCCACCAATCAGGCCTGTATGGTAGAGTGACCAGATGGAAGCCATTCCTTAGTGAAAGGCAACTGGCAGCCCGCCTGGAGTTTGCCAAAAGGCACCTACAGGACTCTCAGACCATGAGAAACAAAATTCTGTGGTCTGATGAGACAAAGATTGAACTCTTTGTTGTGAATGCCAGGCGTCACGTTTGGAGAAAACCAGGCACTGCTCATCACCAGGCCAATACTATCCCTACAGTGAAGCGTGGTGGTGGCAGCATCATGCTGTTGGGATGTTTTTTAGCGGCAGGAACTGGGAGACTAGTCAGGATAAAGGGAAAGATGACTGCAGCAATGTACAGAGACATCCTGGATGAAAACCTGCTCCAGAGCGCTCTTGACCTCAGAATGGGGCGACGGTTCATATTTTAGCAGGACAACGACTCTAAGCACAAGTGGCTTCAGGACAACTCTGTGAATGTCCTTGAGTGGCCCAGCCAGAGCCCAGACTTGAATCCTATTGAACATCTCTGGAGAGATCCTAAAATGGCTGTGCACCATCCAACCTGATGGAGCTTGAGAGGTGCTGCAAAGAGGAATTGGCAAAACTGGCCAAGCATAGGTGTGCCAAGCTTGTGGCATCATATTCAAAAAGACTTCAGGCTGCATCGACAAAGTATTGAGCAAAGGCTGTGAATACTTATGTACATGTGATTTCTCAGTTTTTTTTACTTTTAATAAATTTGCAAAAACTTCAAGTAAACTTTTTTCACGTTGTCATTATGGGGTGTTGTGTGTAGAATTCTGAGGAAAAAAATGAATTTAATCCATTTTGGAATAAGGCTGTAACATAAAAAAAATGTGGAAAAAGTGATGTGCTGTGAATACTTTCCAGATGCACTGTAGCCGAGACAAGATACACTGCTTCAATGATGACTGCCTGCTGCCTACTGCATTCTGATAAAGGTTTATTTTGCAACTGGGCTGAAATGTCATTAAGGTAATCCATCATCCCATATGATCCATTTTCTTATAAAGAAATCCTCTAAGACAACAAGTAAATGACCTGCCTTCCAGCTCAAATGAGTGTAATGTGGTGTCAGACTAGAAGTAAAAGTCAGCAATTGAACTAGTGTATGATCATATAGTGCTTGAAACATTAGTAAGACAGCATGAATGTTTAAAGCACAGTTTAATTATAGTGCCCAAGCTTTGAGGATGTCCATGCATGGCTACCATTTTTAAAGGATGAAGCTTTGTGCTTAGATGCATTTTCAGTTGTTTTTTTTAAAGGTAAGTATCACAGAACTAACAACTAGCTTCAATTTTCACTTTAGTTTTAGGTTTTGATTTTGACTTTTTAACTGCTTAATAAGTTACGTCACCCTTTTGTTTTGGTCAGTTCAGTGTATTCAACTCTGATCGTCGAACATTTAACAAACCTTTGTTGTTTTCAATTTAAAAAAAAAAAGTTTTGCCTATCCCATAAAAGGCAATATAGATTTCTGGTTGTTTCTTTAATTTTTAAAGATCAAAACTGGTACAACAGTATTTTAATATATTTGAGTGAGTGTGCCCAACAATGAAACAATCAAGGCTGATTCCTGTCTTCCTTCTTGTGCTTTATAGTTGACTCTACCTTTACTTAAGAGGGCTGCTCTTGATATACTGCAAGAAGAACTGAGACTGTGGTAGGCCAGGCCCTGAGGTCTCAATTACTACCAGGTCTCATATGACCTTGCTGTTAGAGCTAAAATGCCAAAATAGAAGTAGTCAAATTCAGCATTGCTGCTAGAACGAAAGGACAGCCAACAAAAAAAAAAAAATCAAAAAGACACTAATAATAACTAAACTTTTACAAAAAGGTTTTTAAGAAACACACATATTTTAGTGATGCGTCATTTAATGATATACTGTAGGAGACCATTTAAATTTGTAGGTAGCCTAAAGACACACCTACTGCTACAGTGAAGTTCCAATCATCTTTGACATATCAACTGTTTATGTTAAATTATACCCATACTTATACTCATTTATTTTGTTGAACCCCATTTTCTTGATAGAGGCTGTTAAAGAGCTAGAGTTTACTCCATATCAAAGTATGTAGGCACAAACGAGCTTTGGACCAAATGTCATTATGTCATAGGGCACATCCAAGCATACTCCCACACTGGTTCAGTGAACAGCATGTCTTTGGACTATGCCAAGAGAAAATCAAAAAAGCATGCACATTCTTATATATGATGGTGTTTTCTACATTTGCTGTGGTTTTCTTTTAGTCCTTAGATAAATATTCTAATATATGTGATCACTTTAAAAGTTACCCTAATTTTGGAAAGATTGATGGACTACTGTGCCAAACAAGCATAATTTCTGTCTTGCACTTGTTGGTTGTGTCAGGGCAATTAATTACCAATACTTTGACCAGCAATAAATATCTTTAATAGATAGCACTTCTGGATGCCAATTCTACAACATAAAAGTGCACCGTTTGATTTAGGCTGTACTTAATGTGTAGGAAATATTTGACATTGTCTTACTGTCATTTAAAAGATTATATTTTCATTTGAGGACATTTGCATGACTACATTCTTTACAGTCTTAGAAGATGGCTGACCAAATAATCCACGTTTACTACAGTTTTACTGCCATTTTTTATGGTGCAGTATATGTCAAACTCGGCTATCACAGTTCTAAGAGCTAGATGTTAACAACGTATTCTGATCCTCAATCAAAATTTGGACCGACCTACAGTGAGGGCATGTATTACCTAAAGAATTTTTTTTTAATTCATTATTATTTTGTCTCTTTAAGCTTTCCAGGGACCTGCACGTCTTGAAAAACATTACACTCCAAATTGTGTCAAAAATGTAATTCCTTTCATGAGTATTCTTTTTCTGTTGCAGATACAATTTTATTACCTATTCTTCATGTTACTTTGAAAATTTTGTATATCTCTTTTACTTATTTAACCGTCTTTTAAAATTATTCACCACTTAATTATATTTAAGCTGCCACTTCCTTTGCCTAAAATTCAGTTTAAAACCAGGAAATCATAACATCTACTGTAGATTGCACTGCTGCAATAAAATTCACTGATATTTTGAGTTGTTCTACCCTTACTCTTGGTAGAATTGCATATCATCTTGGTTATGATTATAATGTGTCTCTGAAGCACGCTTTAGATATGAGCTTCTTAGAGAACAAAAATAGTATACCATTTTGAAATGTTCATGGAGTTGTATCCCCCCTTGGTTTTACAGACTTAACCAGTTTAATTTCAGCCCAGAGAATGAGTGTTGTTTCAATGCTTGTAATGATGGAAGTCAGAACATTAACCATAACCTTTGCAACCAGGCTATGACTTTAAGAACCATTCATGCAACTGCTTACTATTCTGTAGTATATTAACCTCTTAATATCAGCTATGCAACTGCTTACTATTCAGTAGTATATTAACCTCTTAATATCAGCTATCTCATTTATCAGCTGGGATATATGTATTAACATGAATGGGTTATCTGGGTATGTTCTATTGTATCTGCCATGCCTTTAAGAGCCAGCTCTACACATCAGATGTCAAAAACACATATCAAAAACTGAACATGTCCTTTCTAGCTTCTTTCCTTGGTATGGGTATGGAATGCAACATTCCATTCATGAGGCTGCAGGTTCCTTCTTTAGAAAGAGTGTCCAACTGCACGACTTTTGGAAAGGTTCACTTCGGAAATGGTAGCAGGACTTTAACCATGCAAAATACAATGACTCTTGGTTTTCTGCTTGCTGCACTTCTAGGACACTTCTGAGAGCTTTAGATTTCCTTTTCATCTTTCGGCTGCTCCCATTAGGGGTTGCCTCAGCGGATCATCTTCTTCCATATCTTTCTGTCCTCTGTATCTTGTTCTGTTATACCCATCACCTGCATGCCCCCTCTCATCACATCCATAAGCCTGATCTTAGGCATTCCTTTTTTCCTTTTTCCTGACAGCTCTATCCTTAGCATCCTTTCCCAATATACTCAGCATCTCTCCTCTGCACATGTCCAAACCAACGCACTCTCGCCTCTCTGACTTTGTCTCCCAACCATCCAACTTGAGCTGACCCTCTAATGTACTCCTGTCTATCCTCATCACACCCAGTGCAAATCTTAACATCTTTAACTCTGCTACCTCCAGCTCTGTCTCCTGCTTTCTGGTTAGTGCCACCATCTCCAACCCATATAACATAGCTGGTCTCACGACTGTCCTGTAGACCTTCCCTTTCACTCTTGCTGACAGCTTTAGATTTGCTCCTGACAATTCAAATAAAGGTTTTTGTGTTGCTGACCACCTATGGGATGAAGCAATGAAATTAACAGACCCTCTTGCAGCTGTTTACCCTCTTTTTGGATAGGCCTCTTCATGGCTTGGCAATCTTGGAACTTCTTAATAAGTGCTATTTCTCTGAATGCTAACTATTTTCAATCCTTTTTAAAACTCTATGCATGTCGAGAACTTTTTGTTTGGTCTGATATGGTTGGAAGAAGAAAAAATAAATGCTGTGTAGCTTAAAAACCTTTTTACTAGGTAACAAAGCTCCTTTTCACATACAGTATTTCATTATATTACACATTTCATTGTTTCATATCAATTCACTTAAGGTTGATACTGCCATTTAGGTTTCACACAAAATAATACATTCTGCTAGCAAACTGTGCCGTCCTCTGTAAGACTCAAATATACACCACTTAATATGTATAGAGGAAATTGAAGTATACTTTTTTCCCTTGTAGTTGGAGGGGGGAGGTAGGGGGAGCTCACAACTTTAGATAAAAGTGTCCAAGTGAACTTTATTGTCATCTCAACCATATACAAGTATACAGATAGACGAAATTGCGAAGCTCAGGGTCCACAGTGTAACAACATGATGTGCAAATAGTAAATTAAAAATAGAATTAAAATTTAAAATTAAAACACAAACAAGACAAGACATTGTGCAAAGATAGGACAAAGAAGTAGCAGCAATATTGATGTGTAAGATATGTAATATAATAAATAAATAAATAATAGATAATAGATAATACAGAAATTATCAGTGTATGATAATAGTTGAAGACGTGTGTAAACAATGACAGGTCAGAATGTTTCATAGCAGATGGATATCAAGAGTGTCAAAAACCTTAAAGGTCAGTATGAGATGTTCAGTTCTTTTCTACATGCACACTCATCTTTGCAGGACTGTGGTTTTCATGTATAAAAGTTTTGTTTTTAGTGGTGGTTGAGGCTGTGTGGAAGGTCCCAGGGGGCAGCCTGGTGTTAAGGAGTCTAACAGTTTGGGGGTAAAAACTCTCCTGCAGCCTGGCAGATTTGGCTTTGATGCTGCAGTATCTTCTCTTGGATGGCAGAAGTGTGAAAAGTCCATGTGAGGGGTGTAAGGGGTCCTGCACAATGCTGCAGGCCTTGCGGACACTGCGTTTGTAAAATATGTCCTGTAGTGAAGGGAGAGGCACCCCAATAATGTTCTCTGCTGTCTTCACTATCCTTTGCAGGCGCTCACAACTTTAGATTCGCCTTCGAAACTTCAACCTGTGTGAAAGGTTGCAGTCTGGCTTTTGCAAATGTCACAGAGAGAGCCTGATCTCAAATCACAAACAACATTCCAATACCTTCGGATTGAGGAAATGCTACAGTTGTTGTGCAGTTCAATTTAAGTGCTGCTTTTGACACAGTAACCACGTCATTCTACTAAACAAGTTTGCAAATCAAATAAGACTTTTAGGCACAGTTTTTGCATGGCTCAACTTGTACAGATCACTAGAAGACCAGTAAGGTTGGAGAAGTGAGATGCAGCTATTAAAATGCTGAATAAGTCACTTAAAGGTAATAAATGACTTTACTAGATGTCATTTACAGTTATTTCACGAAAGTATTACAGCATGGCATTCCGAAGACCCTTAGAGTTCTACAGTAGTAGTAGCAGTTGTTGTGGTCATGTCAGTTCAGTAGTTGGTCTGCTGTCTTTTTATCACACTGCCTTCACTTTCAGTGAGATATGAATGATATTTGGGTGTTTTTATCAGTTGTGTCAGTAAGTCTTAAGTACTTGCACTTTATTACAGAAAAGAAACAAATTCTTGTATTAACTCGAAATTCATGCAGACGGTAACACAATACTGTAAACACTTAACTTACAGGGCTTAGAAATTTGCAGGTCAATTAACAGTGTTGACACAAGGAAAGCATTAGCAATCTTTCATCACATTACTAAGACAAGATCATATTCTAAACCACAAAGTGAAACAGGAGTGAAAGCCAGTAATTATTTTGCTGTTTGAATGTGTTTCTTTTTGCTTTTCAAGTGCCAGGTTTCTCACGAAAGTCTTTCCTTCCTTTGTTTGATCAAAGTTCATAAACATTCTGTGTATGTCCCCATTTTTTTAATAAAGCAGCTGCTGTGACCTTATGTGTGACTTTCATATGCATTGCATTGACATCAATGTGCCTCATCTGTTGATGCAAAGTGTAGCACCCATAAGGAGGATAAGAACATACAATGGCAATGCGATGACATCACATTGAGCCTCAAAACAATAAGATAAATATTAAAGCACATTGGAATGAAACCCCACCTTGTGATAGACTGGCACCCTTTCCATGGATTGTTCCTGCTTTGCACCCTCTGCTTGCTGGGATAGGCTTCAGTTTCCCCACGATCCAGCTCAGAATAAGGCAAGTTTGTAAGCTGAATGGATGGATGGAATTAAACTTTTTTACTTACTGCTATACCTATACGGTAGTTTCTCACAAAATAAGTTTTATGATACATAAGATATAAGAAAGTCAATATACATGCATTTATTTCTCTTAGTTATGGGCTAACATTCTTTCTGGGGTTATTGTTTTTCTTCCACCTGATGCTGCCAGGATAAGCACAGCACCCGTATTTCCCTGAACTGAATTAAGCATGTTGCGTTAATTTACGTAAATTTAAAGTTTTAAAAAGGCATTACTATTAAGATTTTGTGTAATATTTTTCATATGTAAATTCATAAATAGTAAGTGAAGCTTATTCTTTTTGAAAGAAGACCAGAATTCTGATAAAGCAACATGATTTGCCTGTGCTGCAGATACACAAAAAAGTCATCTAGAGTACAAGACACATCCTTAACGTTTTCATCATGTGATACCATCCGTCTGTTGCTGAATCTATTTAATCCAGTTTGTTTTTTGTGGGCGATAACTAGGTATGAAGATGCAATGGATTGGGTATTAGTCCATTGCTGGGCTTACCCACTTCACCGCCACAGGAATAATTTAAAAGTTCCTACTTAACCTGATACACATGTGTTTGGGGAAGAATAATGGTTTGTTTGGCTAGATCATTATATCTGGATTAGAAATTTTTAAAGATAAGTTTGTGGAGTAGACTGTAAAATGTATGCTTGAAGATCCACTGTACTTCTGCCAAATATTTCAATACAGTACTATTGGTAATCTGAACTTTTGCAACATGTTCTTCAACAGAATTAATGATGTATCGGTTAAGGCACAACACAGGCCATTTGGGTGCCTACAGTATGCTGGGAACAAATACTTTGAACAGTGTGCTTTTGCAAAGGCCTTTTCAGTGAACTGCCATAGAATGACAGAATCAGTCTGTGCAAAGTCAAAACAATCTGCTGGCATGCAGTCTTTTTATTTAATCACCACACACAATAACTACTTTTGAGTAAAGAAAGTAAATAAAATTCTCTCCTCATTTTACTTATATGTTATCTAGAGTTGGAGTGAGGAAGAGAGCACAAAAAAGATAGATGTTAATATTGTGTAGTTGTATCTATGTATATGGTCTATATAATAAACACACATACTGTAGCAGGCCGTCTTTTTTCCTTTCAGCTTCAGCTACATGCTTTTCCTGCCCCACCACCATAAATGAATAAAGACATTTTGTTCCAGATTTTACCACATTAGAAATATTTGCAGTTACTGGATACATAACCTTATATTGTATTTTACAAGATGTAGCCTTTCTTCACACTAACCTTTGATTAAAACATTTACCTTCCTGTTATCTTGAAGCTTGTCTGGCCAGGGGCTGCTGTATAGTCCTTTCACTGTTGCTTCCTTGTTGCTCAGCCAATGCAGTGAGGCCTGCAACTGACACAATGCCTGCTGTCAGTGCTGCGTCACAAGACCTGGCTCAGAACACAGAAGAGCATGGAATCCGCCAGCAGTGCGGAGTGTCCCACAAACAGGCCGTGTCATCAGACAGACAAAGCCAAGTTTACAGTGCATAGTTTAGTTGTAAGGTCCACTCCCTGCTTCGAAGACTTGAGGTGGGAGACTTCTATGCACAGATTTTAAACTAAGAGGTTATTTTTCCTATTCCCATATGATTCCAAGGCCCCATCAGCACCTCCCACTCCCTCCTGGAAGTACTTCTAAATGAGATTTGATTTTCTAATGCAACCATTGGTTATATTCTTAAACAAATAAATTGCAACATTAAAGGATTATTTTCATGTTTTAGAATGCTGCACATATTCACCTCATAATGTTAAGAAGTATTTATTTTTGTCACAATTTTTTAAACTGTTTCCACCTGAGGGAGTGTCCACATTATACACTGTACTGCAAGTGTGTGGGGGAGGAGGTGAAGAGGCAGATATTCTATTAATAACGTAAGGCCGAGAACCCAGACAGTAGAGAAAAGAACACCGTGTGACTCAGCAAGTTTTTATGGTGCCGGTTTAATAAGAAGGTCATTAAAAAAAATATATATATATATATATATATATTATAATGGGCAGCTGGGATGCTTACCCGGCTGGGACAACTCCATAAGGGATGGACTAGGGGAAGGAGCTTGCACAAGGCAATACTTCCCCCGGGACGACAGAGGGCAGCTCTCCTGGCTTGCTACACTGCCACAGAGCAGGGAAGCCCATGGACACCGCTAGGGGACATGTGGCAAACGGCTGAGCCCTCCTGTGCAGGGCTACTGTCACATGCGGAAGTGCAGCTGGAAGGTGATCATGGAGCACTTCCGGGTCCTCTATAAAAGGAGACAGCTGCCACAACTCAGCGGCCAGAGTCGGGATGAAGGAAGACTGAGCATGCTGGGAGAGGAGTGGAGGCAGCTAGGACTGAGTACTATGGTGATTGATGCACTGTGTGTAGTGAAAAGAAGTAGGAAAATAAAGGGCTTGTATTTTTCATATCTGTTTCTAGGTTGAGTGTCTCAAAGTGAGCTCCCAATGCAGTCTTCTGCCTTCTTCTCAGATTAAGCTTTTTAACATTACAGTGTAATGATATAGTGCTTTGTGTGGGTGCACCACAAAATCTGAGATTTTAGCTGAAAAGAATTTGCCACAAGATATCATAGCTTACTTACAGTATATGCTTGCTAAACATCCCAGAATTTTGCAAAGTGAATTCTTTGTAGGCAAGGTCCTAAAATTAATATTCAGTTATGCTAGATCAGTTTCATTTTGTTTGGGTGAAGAAATATAGCAGGGGGGTTAATTTTGCAAGGGTGCTTCGTGCTGTAAGAGACTTCCAAAGTCAGAGCTAGAGAGAGAGAGTAGATACTAATACTGTTCAGAGGGATTTACCTGTTTACCAGAGGCAAGGTGTTTTTTTTTATTTTTATTTTAAATGGTGTTTTCTACAAGATCACGTGCAAGAATATGAGTTCCAAGCTCTCCGAAGACAATTATTATTGTTGTTATTTCCAAAACAAGACAGAATTTGTGAGAATGTGCAAACCCTGCTGGTTATAACAGACAAGCCTTGGAAAAATTGAATTTCTGTCTAACTGGTATGTTAGGTTTTTCAACGTAGGAATTGTAAGTAGCTTTTGTTTTGTTCTTCACTTGTGATGATCAGTTTTGTACCCTTGTCCCCAGACAGTGTCCTAGACTGATGTTTACTTGATTATATTGATCTTTATGGCAAGTTGTTTTGGATAAAAGTGTATGCTAAGCAAATTCATGTAAATGTAAAAATAAAAGGGAAGTCCAGGTATTGTAAATGGGCACAATAGAATAGGAGCTGTGGCTCAGGAATATCAGGAGTCACTAGGAGGAGTTCTGGAGACATGTTCCCCGGACTTTCATAAGACATTGCTGTCTCAGATAGTGAGGTGATTCTACATGTTTCTCTGGAAGTAGCCTTTGCATATTTCTTAAAGCCTATTTTATATAAGATACCTTCCTCATCAACATCAAAATATAAGATGTACTAACACATTCTTTATTGCCATAACAATGTCAGATGCTTTGAATTTTCTTTGTTGAAGTAAGTCAAGTCAAGTCAAGTTGGGGAGCATACACTGGTACAGTGTGTTGCCGCACCCACTACACAACGAAACAACTGGGGATCCCGGTTTGCAACCCCCACAAGCAGACACGTGGTCCAGTCCAACCCTCCAGAAATGACCCTCTATCTGCCGCAGCCAGGTGTTATGTGGGCGACTCCTTGGTCTGGTCCAGCCACTTGGGTCCCAAAAAATGAGGATTTTACGAGCCGGATCACCCTCGGGGAAATGCACCACATGGCTGTAGTGCCGTAACTGATGCTTCCTCACAATGCAGGTAATATGCCTCATTCGGGACTCCAAGAGCAACCGCTCATTCGACAAAAAGTCAAACCAATGGTACCCAAGGATATTCCGGATAGACACAGTACCAAAGGAGACCAGTCTTCATCTCAGGTCTCTGGATAGCATCCATGTCTCGCAACCATATAGCAAGACAGGAAGCACCAGGACTCTAAAGACTTGGACTTTCATTCTTTTGCATAGATATCAGGAGTGCCACACACCCCTTTCTAGCAACCTCAAGCCAACCAACCCCATGCTCTCCCAATCTGTCTACTGACTTCACAGGAAGAGTCACCAGAGACATGAATGTCACTGCCAAGGTAAGTAAACCTCTCGACAACGTCGACACTCTCTCGACACACTGCTGATGGCTGTGCCCAAGAGGTCATTAAAGGCCTGGATCTTGGCTTTTATTCAGGACATTCTTAACCCCAGACATTCAGACTTTGTTGAAGCCCTCCCCAATAAAAATCAATATAAACAAAACCTATGAAAAACAGTTTTCTTCACTCCTTGACATCTGATCAGTAGCCAGTTTGACCAAAACATATTTACACAAATTCATTAAGTTATTGTAGATAATAACTCTTAGGGCTTTGGTGAAATATGGTAGTCTTCATTTTTTTTTAATCTGAGCCATTTACCAACCGGAAGAAGAGTAATAAGAGAATGGACGGGATGTGAATGTCCAAAACAGATCTTAATGGTGTGAATCCACAGTGGGGAGGTTCAACATAACATTTTTGAAGTCATGCACAACACTCTCTGCCTACTTTCTGTCCTCACCTAGTTTCTTATCTTCTCATGTCAGAGAAGTATTGCAGGCAAAGGAAATGGAAAAAAAATGAATGATCATGACAATTGATTCTGAAGGAAGTGTTCGGTTTTGATTGTAAAGTATTGTACTGTACTGATTACCATGTTTACTTAGTTGTGCTTCCTAATGGTACATTGACCTCACCTTTAACATGTTATTTTTTGATAAGAATGAAGAATTGGTGTAACATTTTTCATTGTTAATGATGAGCTTATGGTTGTTCAGTAATAATACAGCAAAACTGCAGTCTTTTATTTATGGTATTCATACTCCTCCTGCTGGATAGATAGTAGATCTGCAGTAAGATTATATTTGGGTTTCAAATAAGTACAGCACCAGCAACAGGGCACATGTATCTAGAAATAAGATGAAAAATGAGTAAATGCAAACAAATACTGATGATCAAATTTGAAAAGCAGACATCTAGGTTAGTAAATGAACAATAACAAGAATAATCTCTGCATATGAATCCCATGTGTTAGCATCCACATGGTTTTTACCTGTCATTTTGATACAACTGTTTTTATTTGAAATCAACACACACAATTTACTGGCCCCTATACAATTAATGACCACATATACAGCCATGCTTGAAAGAATGTAAACCCATTCAAAGTGTTTTTTTTTTTTTTGAGATTATAGAGATACTAACTGTGCTACCTGGCATTTACGTGACCCATTTAAGGAGCTCAACATTTAAAACATTGTGCAAAAAACAAATAACAGGTGAATAATTTTATAAACTACAAAAAACATAAACTACAACAAAAGGTTGTAAAATGCTGCCTTACCTACACCTTTGCTCCTGGCACTCTATTAAATACCTCCTTAGCTGTTGTCACACTTAAAACGGACACTGTTCATTACTTGGATGGTTGTGTTGCTTTCTTTACATACATTAGCAAAATACTGCAAACTGGAATAATGGGTAGGTTCTAGTACACTAGAATTTTGACATTATATTAGAACAGTCAACATTGTAAGCTACCTGGCAGACTGGCAAGTTAAATACAGAGATACTAGAGACTTGTTTTGGTTTTAGTGCCACTCAAAGAAATCTTATTTAGCACTTATGTGATATGACATTGATTTGATCTTCTTACAGAAACATGAAATGAAAAAAAAAAAAGTGTAATTTTTACCTTTGCAAATTTTCTCTAGCATTGTGCCAGGACTGCCGTAAATCCTCTCCCCTCCTCTATCTATGTCGATCCAAAGAAGCAGTGTCTTTACTCTGAGGCTGTTCCATATTGCTGAGCTTCTCACCCTATCATAAAGTATCAGCCCTATGGCCCTAAAAATAAGCTTAATTTCTGTCTCTTGTACTCACAATCTCTTTCTTTTGTTAATTAACCACAGTTCAAGACCACATGTGAGAGCAGGGGTGTCGATCGACTGGTAAACTGAGAGTTCTATCCTTTAACTCAGCTCATTCTTTTCTTCCTTTGACCAGTACAGTGCCTGCAGAACAGCTGCTGCCAATCTGAACCCATATTGCTTCTCCCATCACTCATGAACAAGTTACTGAGATATTAACACCTCCACCTAAGAACAGTTGCCCCCCACCCCTTCTCACACACACCTGGAGTGAGCAATCCACTCTTTTCAGAGGGAGAATCATTACCCATGACCTCAGACGTCTAGCTTTATACTCTGCAGCAAATCTCTGAAATGCATGCTGAAGGTCACAGTCAGGAGAGACAAAGAGAACAATATCCTTTGTATAAAGCAGTGGTGCTACACCATAGCCTTCCTAACTGGATATTCTGACATCCTCAGCTGTGCTTCGATATCTTGTCTTGAAATCTATAAAAAGGAACAGTGACAAGACACAGAGGGAGTCCAACATCCACAGTGAACAAATTCCACTTAATGCCAGTTATGGAGATACTTCTCTCACTGTTTTATATAGGGAATGAATAGCACGCAACAGAGGCCCTGTTACAGCGTTTCTCACAATATATGCTGAGGGGACATGGTCACATGTAGACTGTGTTATAATCCCACACACCTTCCAGCAACTACAGCAGGGAGAACAGCTAATCAGTTGTTCCACATCCAGGATGGAATCCATATTGTTCCCCCTGTGTCCTAGCCAAAAGCATTGTATGGATTTTCCCCTTTACCTCCCTGGCATAGGCCTTACATGGAAACCTGAGAAATTGAATCCCTCTTTAGTTAGTATATATTGTGTGCTCACCTTTCTTAAATATGAGCACCACCACAGAATAGATGCCTTAACCATGCATTCCAAACAGTGTCCAGTGCTTTCGATATCTCTGGGTAGATCTCATCCACCCCAGAAGCCTTACCACCATAGTGACAACAGCAACAGTGATGGGATTCCCAGACACTCATAACTAGATGTGTACAATGCTTTCTCCTGATAGAAGGGCATGTCCACCAGGTTGAGGAGTTCCTTAAAGTGTCATTGCTTGACAGTTTACCCAGAAGAGGTAATCACATTTCCATCCCCGCTTAACATTGTCTGTGTAAGGTCACTCTTTCCCCTTCTGAGGTGTTTGCCAGAGCAGCCTCAAGGCCATCTGACAGTATTTATCCATGGCCTCTCCATACCTTTACCATGCTCGACCTTATGCTTCCACAAATAGTCTTTACAGTTTCCCTTACCTCTGACTGCCTTAATATCGCAGCTTTTAGCAGCCGTGTCTATGACTGAGATCTTGAACAGTGTCGATTTGGACTCGATATCTCCTAAGAGAAGTTTCCTTTGAAGTTAGAGTTGAACTCATCACAAGCAGAAGCCTCGTCCAAATATTCCCGGGACACCTTAACTACTTGCTTGTGCTTCCCTGGTCACTCACTACCATGTAGTGATCAGTTGACAACTCTCTTCATTTCTTCTACCAAGTGCCCAAAACATACAGCCTCAGGTCCGATGACAGAACTACTAGGTACATTTATGAAATGCCTTGAATTTGAACATGGTGGTTGTTATGAACAATCCATGACTAGCACAGATATTTAATAAAAACCCACTGTTCTGTTTCACACCCGACAGGACCTTTTCTCCCAGTCACACCCCCTTTCTGGGATGCCATCAATTTGCGATGGTGGTGGAGATTGTACACATTAGGGAATTTAATTTCAAAATGTAATTTCATTCCTTAATAAACCTTGATATAAACACAATTAGTAGCTATAAAAGCTGAGGCATGCTTAAACTCCTCATCTGCTTACTTGGCTTTCCTTGAAATGGATGGTCAAAGATGATCAGCCCCAAAATGCGAATACCATCACATTGTTAATGCTCATCACTGCAACCCTCACCATGCTTGAGAGACGAGAATGAAACTATTGGTTACTTTTAACATATTTTAATATGAAAGTGACTCACATTTATTTATGCACTTAACAGTGAAATCATGGCCATCTTTTATCCTGGGCTAGTGATCAAAATGTTATTGTGAAAATATAAAAATTATCATTAATGTTCACTTTACTAGACTTTATAACCCACTTTGATCAATAATAAATTCATTAATATCATTTTTATGAATACGTATCTATTCTTGTAGTCAGATTACAATTATGATGCCACAAAGTAAAGAATTGTTTCTTTAGTTATAATTATTTTATTGAACTGAACTTGCTTCCATTTTTCTTGCCCTTTATTTTTGCATCTCTTCCATCCATATTTATATGTGAGCCTTCTAAAGATATTTTTTTTGACAGAAGGCTTATGGATACAGGAAGAGCTTGACCGGGATTTAATTATTTAAATGTTCTTTCTTTCTTTCTTTTGATTCCATTGAGAACTTAGTAATGGAGGTTTTCCTCAAGTTCTGACCAGAAATCGGCACCTCCCCTACAGAAATATGAATCTTTTAAGGTATGTTCTTTTTAAATTGAGAGTATAATTTTTTCAATTGCTAGCACTTCATCATTAAAACATTAGCATGTAAGTTTCAGATTTTTTCTTGGCTATTTTCAGTTGTCATTATTCGTATAATTCTGCATTTAAAACTTTATATAGTAGAGTCATCAATATTCCTGAAGGTACACACCACTGTTTTGAATATGGTATTTCTAAGTTCTCCTAGGAACAGCATTTGATAGGAATCTTTGGCAATCTGCTCTTAATATCCCTGCACCTCAGGCCATAAATGATAGGACTACTGCCCTGAGCAACAGCAAAGATAATAAAATTAAATACCCTGAACGCTTGAAGAGTTTTTGGGACAGCCAAAATTATTAAAGTAGGAACAATATGTAGGATTATTTGCAGCCCATGAATAAGGATTGTCCTTCTACCTTGGACATTCATTGTGTTAAAGTGTCCTGATCGTCTCCCCTCCCTGTAGATCAGGAAGTAGCTGAGTGCTATTACTATTAAGAGCAGCAAAATGAAGAGCATGGCAATGGATTTGGAGAGAGTGGAATCGAGGACACTTGGGCAAGTCAGATCTTTCTCTGTGAAGTAGCTCACTGGAACCTCAGTACATGATTGAATCATGGAGCACAGTGGATGTAGTAAGGCAAGTATCCACATCATAATTAATGTTTTCCTTTTTATTGTGTGTACAAAAGACTTGTATCTTAAAGGCCAGCAAACTGCCAGATATGTGTTAGCAGCCATAAGTGTCAGAGTCAGCAGAATTCCTCTTGCAAATGTTATATGAATGGAGAAAGTCATCCAACATACAATTCTGGGGACATCAGCTCTGAAAGTCCGAAAGCAATGAAATATAAACCCAGTGCCAAAATAGAATGTGACAGAGATAAGGTGGTGGTTTAGAAGAATGTATCTGACTTGCTGTTTCAATTCGGCTTCTGCTTGTATCGTTTTTATGATAAGACAGCTGAAAAATGAAGTGCTCAGAAAGTCTATAAGCTGAACCCAGGTCTTCACAATATTTTCAGTGTTGTCACCATTGTCTGTCCCATTGGACACATTCATGTTGAGTCTTTCTATACCTTAAGTAGAAAAGAAAAAAAAAATACATTAGAGTTACATGCAAAGGATAAAATGTACACGCTGCTGTACTATGTACTTTGTTGTATTGCTTTCTGTGTAATACAAATTGATTGATTTATCTTGAAGCATGGCTTCTTGTTGTGAATATTACTTTTAAAGATATCCACTGGCTTGTTTATCTCCACGTTTTAAAATTTGACCGATGATATCACACAAGTTTCTCCATACTTTATAAACATCAAAGCTCACTTGACAGGTAGCATTACCAACTGGTAAGTTCAGATCAAAATAAAATGAATATGAACACGATTAATAAAAAAAGTTTTGATAAAGTGAAATAAAATAATTAGTAAGACTGAGGCAAAAAGCTAAAGCTATATGAAACTATTAAAATGCCAGAAAAGACCAACCAAATTAAAATATAATTTACAATAACAGCTTTTAGTTCTTATCTCAACTGGACTTACACATAAGAAAACTCTGAAGTTAATCCATCCATCCATCATCCAACCCGCTATATCCTAACTACAGGGTCACAGGGGTCTGCTGGAGCCAATCCCAGCCAACACAGGGTTCAAGGCAGAAAACAAACCCGGGCAGGGCGCCAGCCCACCGCAGGGTGCACACACACACACACACACTAGAGAAAATTTAGAATCGCCAGTGCACCTAACCTGCATGTGTTTGAACTGTGGGAGGAAACTGGAGCAAACTCCATGCAGGGAGGACCCGAGAAGTGAACCCAGGTCTCCTAACTGCGAGGCAGTAGCGCTACCCACTGCGCCACCGTGCCACCCCTGAAGTTAATCAGACTGTACAAATAAAAATTTTCTTTATTTTTTTAAAGACATATATTACAGCTGCTAATCTTGCCAAATGAGTGTTCTTTATCCCTTTCTTGTTATGTCTGTGATACTCATCGACAGCAGCACACACACTCTCTGACATCCCCGTTATTTTGTCTACAGTGAAATGCGGCTATTGACGGAAGGCGGGTGTTGATGCAACATTTATGGTCACACTGTTTGGGATTTCTTTGCATTTCTTGTATATCAAAGTGTAACTCAAAACCCTGAAGGTGAAATACTGTATATGCAATTCAAAAAAACCTTTACCTTACGGAATAAAAGTCCCAAGTGGAAAAAGTTTCTTTGAGAGATTCACCGGGTCTTCAGACTTCAGCAGAATGTTGTTTTTGATTAATGAAGCAATACAAACCTTGTACTATTACTGAATTAGCAGAGTGCTTACAAAAGATAAAGTTTATTAGTAGTGTTACAAACTTGCCTAGAGTTTGTAAAGTGGCAAAAAAATAAGCCTGATAGTTTTTAATTTTTTTTCTCGATTTTACATTCACAGCTGAAAATAATTTGGCACTTTCAAAATATTTTCGCTCCCATGTTTCATTCTCCCTCTCAAAATGGATAGCTCAAGGATCATACTTTTTTGCTATACACTCTGTGTGTGTTTTGGGGGTGATGATGGTGGGATATGTGCCATTGTGTGTATGTTTGTATGTTATAATATAGCTCATGATGTAAGGAGCAATTATTGTCATTTATCATTGCTATGTCCCGAACATTATGGTAAGATATAAAGCATAATATATAATAAGTATAATATATTTAAACTGTGGAACAGAGGGGTAAATCAAGGAAACATGTGTCTTTGTCCCAAACATTATCCATCCATCCATTATCCAACCCGCTATATCCTAACTATAGGGTCATGTGGCTCTGCTGGAGCCAATCCCAGCCAACACAGGGCGCAAGGCAGGAAACAAACCCCAGGCAGGGCGCTAGCCCACCGCAGCCAAACATTATGGTAAAATATAAAGTATTGTCATTTTTCCATGGTGTGACTGGAATGTATGAAAATACCCTTAAATTAAACTGTGCAATACACACTTTAATCACCTCTGAATTGCTTAATTTGTAATTTTCAACTGTGGAGTAGAGGGGTAAATCAAGGAAAAATGTGTCTTTGTCCCAAACATTTTGGAGGGCACTGTACCTGTATAATTAAGAATACCGAAATTTGTAACAAACTCAAAGTTGAAATTTCAACACTATTTCAGTATTTACTCTCATTTTTGTAAATCTAAAAGATGCTTCAACCTATCCCTGCAGCAAAAGGCATGAACGCACCATGGAGGAGTCAACCGTCTCTCACATTAAAGCTTATGTATAAAAAATTGTTAGTCAAGGGAAACCTGATTTCTAAATAGAGGGGCATATAAATTGCAAATCTGAATGGCACACCATTTTTTGTCTCTGCAGATAATGGCTGTCTTGCCTTGAATGTGTAAAGCAGTGTTCCAACACACTGTATCTCATAAAATGCTTCTTCCAACAAAAGCAATTACAAATAAAATTGCAGCCGACATTAACTGATCATAATTCAACTACAAATTAAATTCAGACCTTCCAACATTAGATGATAAAGGCTTAGGCAGAAAATTGACTTCTTCACATGAAAGCATCACAAAATGTCGTCTGTTTTATATCAGCTAATAAGTATACCAGTACCTCTAGTTAATTGTTATTTTAAGCAGCAAATTTACTATTTAATATGTTGTTAAAATGTGGATTAAACAGATGGATGTATTCCTTTAACTGAGGTTTCTCCTGATAGGTTTGCATTCATACATTACATTTTTAGCAAAGAATGATCATTTAAAGTTTTTCTTTTAATGATAAATGATATTATCTAGAAGTTTTAGTTGTGCATAATATTTCTTAAAGGAATACTCCACCTTTTACTAACCCTGTGGTAATTACCCCTTGTAGTTTGTAAAGGTGGCTGAGAAAAAAATAGAATCTCATGCTTTTGTGGAGAAAAGACATAATGAAGATGAATCTGAAAGGGAACCAATGATAATGAACTCTGGACAGCTGCAAATGATGTGAAGACAACCATAGGAAAATATTAAATTCTCACGCAAGACGTGTAGCATAATCCACATGCCCATTATCCACTCATATTCTCGGAATGTGCAAAATACATGGCACTTTGTGCTAAAATACTACTAATACTTTGGGAAAAACAAGAAAAGCACTTAATACTGTATGTTGGAAGTGAAGACTTGATGCTTGACCAATAAATGAGAGGGAGAGGCAGATCTTCAATTCAAAAAGTCATGCCCGTGAGGCCTTGTGTTTACTGTTATTCATGCTGATAATTCTGGAAGTAACTATTTAACAATATTTTGGAAAAAAAAGAACAGCACTAGTTTTGTATGTTTTCTTTTTCCATGGATGCTTTTTACATCATTTTCTGTTGTACAGCACTGGGCATAATTGAGTTAAGTTATGTCATAAACATACCTCTCTACATTCTGCATGAAATCATGAGTTTGTAAATTTTTCTTGGCCAACACTACAGACTTCATGGGGTAAGTAACATATTATAAAAATATCATTTTTGGATGGAGTATTCCTTTAATGTACTGATATTGCATATGAAATAGATATCATACATAGAGCGAAACAGCAGAACGTAATTTTCTATAGTTTCACAAAATTACTCCAAAATTAATTTGCCATTTTTAAAATGTCTCTAAAATTAAGTTTTTGAGTACATTTTCTGTGGAGGAAAGTAAGAAAAATTGCTACCTTAGGATTACTTTGTAGCTGAAACCACTGTCTCCTTTCTCAGCTACAGTTGTGCTTGAAAGTTTGTGAACCCTTTAGAATTTTGTATGTTTCTACATAAATATGACCTAAAACATCATCAGATTTTCACTCAAGTCCTAAAAGAAGATAAAGAGAAACCAGTTAAACAAATGAGACAAAAATATTATACTTGGTCATTTATTTATTAAGGAAAATGATTGAATATTACATATTTGTGAGTGGCAAAAGTATGTGAACCTTTGCTTTCAGTATCTGGTGTGACCCCCCTTTGCAGCAATAACTGCAACTAAACATTTCCGGTAACTTTTGATCATTCCTGCACACCGGCTTGGAGGAATTTTAGCCCATTCCTCCGTACAGAACAGCTTCAACTCTGGGATGTTGGTGAGTTTCCTCACATTAACTGCTCGCTTCAGGTCCTTCCACAACATTTCGATTGGATTAAGGTCAGGACTTTGACTTGGCCATTCCAAAACATTAACTTTATTCTTCTTTAACCATTCTTTGATAGAACGATTTGTGTGCTTAGGGTCGTTGTCTTGCTGTGTGACCCACCTTCTCTTGAGATTCAGTTCATGGACAGATGTCCTGACATCTTCCTTTAAAATTCTCTGATATAATTCAGAATTCATTGTTCCATCAATGAAGGCAAGCCATCCTGGCCCAGATGCAGCAAAACAGGCCCAAACCATGATACTACCACCACCATGTTTCACAGATGGGATAAGGTTCTTATGCTGGAATGCAGTGTTTTCCTTTCTCCAACCATAACGCCTTCTGGTTTGTCCTCGTGATCTTTAGCAAACTGCAAATGAACAGCAATGTTTTTTTGGAGAGCAGTGGCTTTCTCCTTGTAACCCTGCCATGCACACCATTGTTGTTCAGTGTTCTCCTGATGGTGGACTAATGAACATGAACATTAGCCAATGTGAGAGAGAACTTCATTTGCTTAGAAGTTATCCTGGGGTCCTTTGTGACTCGCCGACTATTGCATGCCTTGCTCTCGGAGTGATCTTTGTTGGTCAACCACTCCTGGGGGTGACAATGGTCTTGAATTTCCTCCATTTGTACACAATCTGTCTGACTGTGGATTGGTGGAGTCCAAACTCTTTAGAGATGGTTTTGTAATCTTTACCAGCCTGATGAGCATCAACAACTGTTTTTCTGAGGTCCTCAGAAATCTCCTTTGTTCGTGCCATGATACACTTCCACAAACATGTGTTGTGAAGAGCAGACTTTGATAGATCCCTGTTCTTTAAATAACACAGGGTGCCCACTCACACATGATTGTCATCCCATTGATTGAAAACACCTGACTGTAATTTGACCTTCAAACAATCTGCTAATCCTAGAGGTTCATATACTTTTGCCACTTACAAATATATAATACTTTTGCCACTCACAAATATGTAATATTTTATCATTTTCCATCCATCCATTTCCTAACCCGCTGAATCCGAATAGGGTCACGGGGGTCTGCTGGAGCCAATCCCAGCCAACACAGGGCACAAGGCAGGAACCAATCCTGGGCAGGGTGCCAACCCACCGCAGGACACACACAAACACACCCACACACCAAGCACACACTAGGGCCAATTTAGAATCGCCAATCCACCTAACCTGCATGTCTTCGGATTGTGGTTTTCCTCAATAAATAAATGGTCACGTATAATATTTTTGTCTCATTTGTTTAACTGGTTTCTCTTTATTTACTTTTATGACTTGAGTGAATATCTGATGATGTTTTTGGTCATAGTATGCAGAAATATAGAAAATTCTAAAGGGTTCACAAATTTTCAAGCACAACTGTATGTTATGCCAGTCATGAGTATGCAAAGAGGATCAGTTGGACCACACATCAGGTACAGTCCACCTCCCATTTTAGTTCCAGCTGACCACCCTGAATTGCCAGCTCTTAACTAGACCAGGAAATGCATGTGCGTTCAAGGAATTGTGTTGAGCGTCCAAGCTGGAGACTTGTAGAAACATTTGTCAGAAACTAAGATTAGCGCCAAAGTGAGCATTATCATAAGTCAGACACCCGAAAGGTACACAAAAATCCACACTCAAAACAGCCACAGCTACTTGAAGGTGAGTCACCATGAAAGTCTAGACTTGAAACTATACTATGACCTAAAGGTGAGCTGCCACAAAAATCTAGACTCAAAGTCGTCTTATAACCTGAATTCAAGCTATTGCCCAAATTTAGACAAGAGACCTACAAAAGCCAAAACAACAATTACTGTGAATCAAGAATCAAAATGCATTTGCCTCCAGGAAGTGACACTGAACTTGTTTTATTATTGGATCCCAAATCTTGGACCCTGCATTACATGCTACAGGAGATTATAAAGGCGAACTTCCATGACATGGCACGTAGTGCCTTCTGAGGGATACGTCCTAGCAACGGTTCAGTGTGCCCTAGTAACACCATCACAAAATGCTGAGACTGTAAAGTGGAAATGTTACATAGTTATAAGGTAGATGACAAAACAATTTTTACTTGTTCAGGACTATATTATAAATTTAAAGCACTTGCATATTAATATTCCATGAGGTTAAAGCTTTCCCATAAATTTGAAATAATGAAGCAGAATAAAATTTCCCTGAGGGAAAAAAACTAATAAACTGACCCAAATCATAACAGATGGCATACCAGCACCACTCCAGGGCTCCTTTTAAGTAGCTAAATATGTTTTCATCAGCCTTGTGCACTGCCTGTATTCATATGTATGCTGTTGTTTCTGTCTCACGCTACATGTTTGGGGTCAGAAGTTTTATCATTTGTGTTCAGTTTAATCAACTCTATAAACCAATCCAATCCAAGGATCCTTCGAAAATATTCATGACTGGCCACATACCCAAGCCTACTGTTCTGGATTACTGTATAGTTACAAAGAAGCACCTTGAGGTGCTTGCAGGTAAGTGCTCTGTAGTTTTGGGTCCCTCTTCCAAAGCTTAACATTTTCCCATTTTTTTAACGCAGAGAAAAAAGTTGCGGATTAGATGTAAAAATATGTGGTAATGGTGCAAATTATCTGCACCTCACTCATTCATTGGAAAGAGTTCTGTCATCATTTCAGACACACAGTGTTATGGTAATGCCCTTCCAGTTTGTGATGTACACTGTATTTTCCAAAAGTAACTATTAATATTTTATTGAAAAGTATATGTTTTGCATGTTTTGAACATATGACTATATCACAGATATGTGGATTATGTGACACGAGTAACGTCAGAATGTTTATCTTATTTCAGTGGACTTTTTTTGCACATTGTTTGCTGTTGTACAGCACTGGTCAACATTGGCTGCTTTTATATCAAACTTTTTTCTTTATTTTTTTATGAAAACATGACATTTCATTTTTTCTCATGCATCACTACAAACTAAATGAGGTAAGTAACATATTTAAAAATATATATTTTTTGGGAGGTGTATTCTTTTAATTTTCATCCAGGGTGTTAACATTCATTGAGTACAGTAATTATCTTGCCTGTTAATAAAACCATTAACAATCTGCATGTTTCCAAATAAGGAACCATGGATCAGCAGTAAAGTGTAAAATTTACTCAAGCCTCTCAGCTATGTATTTCAGTTCAACAATATGAAACATTGAAAAAAGTTGAGGTATTAATTCATAAAACCAATTAAAGTTGCTAGGGGATAAGCTAGAAACTTGAACCTAGTAGCAGCTGCGATGTACAGTATATAATCTATGCCTATCATAGCAACTGGTCAGTAGGGGATGCCGTAACTCTTACACATAATACCCTC
Organism: Polypterus senegalus; assembly: GCF_016835505.1. Taxonomy (NCBI): domain Eukaryota; kingdom Metazoa; phylum Chordata; class Cladistia; order Polypteriformes; family Polypteridae; genus Polypterus; species Polypterus senegalus. Next base: position 147,386,671 of record NC_053154.1, on the reverse strand, counting down.
CTAGCGCACCTAAATAAGAGCAAGTTAGAAAATGTACATACAGTAACATTCACGTGCATTTGGGAACATAATTAAGTTATTTGAAAGTTGCAATTACTTTGGCTAGTAGACTACATTATATACACTTTTTTTTGTTTTTTTTTACATTTTATTGAATTAGTTAAAATCAAATAACATTCCATACAAGCAAGTCAAATTTTACAAGACTACGTTCAAGTCGAGTCAACCCCCACCCATGAGAAAGAGAGATAGACCAACATAGTGAAACTTTAATAGTAGAAAAATTTAATGTCAGTAAACAGAATAAAAAGGGGAAGTAAATCCGCTTCCTCAATTTAACTGTTTATTCTGAAATTGTATTAATTATATGCTTCCAGGTTTTAAAAAAGCTTTGCACAGATCCTCTAAGTGAGTATTTAATTTTTTTCCAATTTCAAATAGTACAGTATATAACATTGGTTACCCACTGACTTAAAAGAAGTGAGTTAGGGTTCCAGTTGAGCAAGATTAGTCTTTGTGCCAATAGTGTAGTAAAGACCATTACAGTTTGTTTGTCCTTCTCCACTTTAACCCAATCTGGGAGTACACCAAACAGAGCTGTTAATGGGTTGGGAGGGATTGTGACAACCAGGATTTGGTCCAAAATGAAGTTAATTTGGTGCACCCCCAAAACATATGACCAAGTGAGGCTGGAACTTGATTGCAACGTTTGCAGGTTGGATTTTGCCCTGGAAACATTTTGGACAATTTTAAACGAGACAGATGTGCTCGATAGATGATTTTATGTTGAATGATTGTATGCTTTGCATATATGGAGCTCAAGTGAATTCTGTGCATTGCCGCTTTCCATTCCTGTTCCAAAATGTTGAGTAAGAGATCTTTTTCCCACTGTACTCTGGGATCTTTGAAAGGGAGGGACATCAAAATGTTTTTGTATATTACAGAAATGCTGTCTGAGTCCTCAAGACGGGTGAATATTTTTTCTGGAGTAGAAGTAGTTGGGATGTGAGGAAAGTGGTGGTTTTGTTTAACAAAGTTTCTAATGTGGAGGTAGTGAAAGAAATGTGTAGCTGGAAGGTTACATTTGGAGTGTAATTGTTTGTAGGATGTGAAGACGTTGTCTGTGTACAGATCTCTAAGTGATTTAATCCCAAATGTTTTCCAGACATTAAAATGCTATGTATGTTTGAAAGGGAGAAAAAAGGTGGTTATCATGCAGAGGTGTTACAGATAAAAGCTTCTTTATCTTAAAGTACTTACTGCATTGGTTCCATATTCTGAGTGAATGAAGCACAATTGAGTTATTAGTATATTGGTGATAACTTGTATTTACTGGTGTATAAAGCAAGAAATATAGAAGTGCTGCAAGATTTTATTTCTATTGCGGACTAAGCCTGTGCATGTTCATCCATTTGTGTCAATGTTCAGGATTTTATAGCTTGTATATTTGCCGCCCAGTAATAAAACTGAAAGTTACGTAGAGCCATGCCACCTTCTGCCTTAGTAGTTTGTAGAGTCACCCTTGGGATGCATGGGTGTTTTGAGTTTCAAATACATGAGGTTATGATTGAATCGAATTTCTTAAAAAAAAATTTGTTGATGTATTTTGGAATGCTTTGAAATAGAAAAAGAAGCTTAGGAAGGATATTCATCTTGACAATGTTAATTCTTCCAGCTAAAGTGAGATGATGGTGGGCTATTTATGCCAGGGGTCAGCAAGTCCAGTCCTGTAGGACCACCGTGGCTTCAGGTTTTCATTCTATCCCTTTTTTTAATGTGTGCCCAGTTTGTGCTGCTAATTAACTTCTTGTGAATTCATTTTAATCGACTTCTCTTTTAAGATTTGTTTCCCTGAATTCCTTCATTGTTCCTCTGAATTGCTTCATTTCTTTCCTTAAATGGCACCCAAACAGAACTGAAATGTGAAGTGAGAGAGCCAACAGAAGACCAACTAAGTCAGGGCCTCAAACTCCAACCAATTTCACTTTAACCAGCTGCTTAATGAGGTGCCAATTCTTGTCGTTAATTAAACCCATTCTTTAATTTCGTGGCTTTGTTGCTGCTCTTGTGGTGTATTAGCAGACATTTCCGAAATTGTTGATTTTCTCTTTCTAAGAAAATGTTTTGGGGACTTGAGCAGATCAGCATTCCTGAGACCTCCAACCCTTTTATTTTCAGATATTGTATGATGGACACAAGTTGTTTTGGTTCATTTTGTATTTCATTATTGTTTGGCTGCTAATTAAGGAAAAAGAAACAAAGAAGGCGTCTGAGTCTTCAAGAACAAGTCAATTAAAATTAGTTCAAAAGAAGTTAATTAGCAGCAAAAACAGGTCACTCATTAAGAAAAGGGTTAGAATGAAAACCTGCAGCCATGGTGGTTCTCCAGGACCAGAGTTGGTGACCCCTGATCTTTGCAAATCTTGCTTAAGTGTTTCAAAGCAGACAGCAAAATTTTGTTGATAAAAGAGTTTTATGTTTACTTGTGATGTTTACCTCTAGGTATTTAAACTGATTTGTAATGATAAAAGGGAAGGTGTCCAATCTAATATTGTGTGCTGGAAAGAGCACACTTTTATTCAAATTAATTCTGAGACCGGAAATCTTTTGAAATTCTGTTAGTGCTGTTAGGACTACAGGCACAGTATTTTCTCAGTCTGATATACTTGTATATAGTACCATATCATCTGCATATAATGAAATATTTTGTTTGAGTCCTCTGATAATCCCCTTTATCTCATAAGCATTTTGACAGTGAACTGCCAGTGGCTCAATGGCGATTGCAAAAAGCAGTTGTGACAAAGAACATCCTTCTCTAGTACCACTTTCTAGTTTGAAGTAGTCTGAAATAATGATGTTAATACAAACTGAATTTTCTGGACTGGTATACAGCAGTTTAATCCATGCACATATGTTCGGGCCAAACCCAAATTTTTCCATTTTGGTGAAAAGGTAGTTCCATTCAACCATATCAAATGCTTTTTCTGCACCCAATTATAATATATCCGGACAAACCTATTAGACTTTGTGGGTGAATATATTACATTAAACAGATGACGAAGATTGGAAGCTCAGTGTCTGCCTTTAATAAATCTAGTTTCATCTTGTGATATTATTGAAGGAAAAACTTTATTAATCCCACTGGCAAGGATTTTGGAGAGTATCTTAACATCGTTTATCAGAAGTGAGATTGGTCTGTATGATGCACATTAATACTTGGTGAAAAGTTTGAGGTAGAATGTTATTGTTTCTAGCTTCTGCAAATGTTGCTAATAAAAAGGGAGCTAACTTACAGTGGTGTGAAAAACTATTTGCCCCCTTCCTGATTTCTTATTCTTTTGCATGTTTGTCACACAAAATGTTTCTGATCATCAAACACATGTAACCATTAGTCAAATATAACACAAGTAAACACAAAATGCAGTTTTTAAACAGTGGTTTTTATTATTTAGGGAGAAAAAAAAATCCAAACCTACATGGCCCTGTGTGTAAAAGTAATTGCCCCCTGAACCTAATAATTGGTTGGGCCACCCTTAGCAGCAATAACTGCAATCTAGCGTTTGCGAAAACTTGCAATGAGTCTTTTACAGAGCTCTGGAGGAATTTTGGCCCACTCATCTTTGCAGAATTGTTGTAATTCAGCTTTATTTGAGGGTTTTCTAGCATGAACCGCCTTTTTAAGGTCATGCCATAGCATCTCAATTGGATTCAGGTCAGGACTTTGACTAGGCCACTCCAAAGTTTTCATTTTGTTTTTCTTCAGCCATTCAGAGGTGGATTTGCTGGTGTGTTTTGGGTCATTGTCCTGTTGCAGCACCCAAGATCGCTTCAGCTTGAGTTGACGAACAGATGGCCGGACATTCTCCTTCAGGATTTTTGGTAGACAGTAGAATTCATGGTTCCATCTATCACAGCAAGCCTTCCAGGTCCTGAAGCAGCAAAACAACCCCAGACCATCACACTACCACCACCATATTTTACTGTTGGTATGATGTTCTTTTTCTGAAATGCTGTGTTCCTTTTACGCCAGATGTAACAGGACATTTGCCTTCCAAAAGTTCAACTTTTGTCTCATCAGTCCACAAGGTATTTCCCCAAAAGTCTTGGCAATCATTGAGATGTTTCTTAGCAAAATTGAGACAAGCCCTAATGTTCTTTTTGCTTAACAGTGGTTTGCGTCTTGGAAATCTGCCATGCAGGCCGTTTTTGCCCAGTCTCTTTCTTATGGTGGAGTCATGAACACTGACCTTAATTGAGGCAAGTGAGGCCTGCAGTTCTTTAGATGTTGTCCTGGGGTCTTTGTGACCTCTCGGATGAGTCGTCTCTGCGCTCTTGGGGTAATTTTGGTTGGCCGGCCACTCCTGGGAAGGTTCACCACTGTTCCATGTTTTTGCCATTTGTGGATAATGGCTCTCACTGTGGTTCGCTGGAGTCCCAAAGCTTTAGAAATGGCTTTATAACCTTTACCAGACTGATAGATCTCAATTACTTCTGTTCTCATTTGTTCCTTAATTTCTTTGGATCTTGGCATGATGTCTAGCTTTTGAGGTGCTTTTGGTCTACTTCTCTGTGTCAGGCAGCTCCTATTTAAGTGATTTCTTGATTGAAACAGGTGTGGCAGTAATCAGGCCTGGGGGTGGCTACGGAAATTGAACTCAGGTGTGATACACCACAATTAGGTTATTTTTAACAAGGGGGCAATTACTTTTTCACACAGGGCCATGTAGGTTTGGATTTTTTTTCTCCCTAAATAATAAAAACCATAATTTAAAAACTGCATTTTGTGTTTACTTGTGTTATATTTGACTAATGGTTAAATGTGTTTGATGATCAGAAACATTTTGTGTGACAAACATGCAAAAGAATAAGAAATCAGGAAGGGGGCAAATAGTTTTTCACACCACTGTAATTGAGAACTTTTTTATAAAATTCAGTAAGGTAACCTTCAGGGCTTGCTGCTTTCCCATTCTGAAGTGAGTTCATAGCATCTAGTAATTCTGATACTGCCTCTGAGTAGAATATAAGGTCTTATAGTAGTCTGTAAATGTGTGCATTATATTTTTATGGTCAATGATTTTGTCTCCGTCTGTATTGGTAATTGCTGGTATTGCATTACGAACTTCCTGCTTGTGTATTTGTTGAGCTAAGATCTTGTTAGCTTTCTCTCCGTGTTCATAGTAACAGTCTTGATTTAAAAATGAGTTGTTCTGTTTCTTTTGTTGTCAAACTACTGGAATAATCTGTCCTATTAAGAAAGCCTTCAGAGATTCCCAGAGGATTCCTGCAGAGATCTGAGGCTGTATTTGTCTTAAAACAATTCATTTGCTTGGATATAAACTCCATACAGTTCTCATCTGCTAATAGTAGTGGGTTAAGGCACCATCTGCAAGGTGAATATATGGGGCATAGTGATTTAAGCTCCATGATCAAAGGGGTGTGATCCGAGATAAGATTAGTGTTGTACTTACAAGATTTAATCGTGGGCAAGAAATTGTTATCTATGAAGAAATAATCAATTTTTAAGTAACAGTGATGCACAGGTGAATAGAAGGAAGTTTGGGTTTAGGAATCTCCAGGAGTCTGATAAGTTATGATCAGTTACAAACTGTGTAATTGTTTTTGCAGTGTTAGATGTCATCACCCCTGTGGCAGGAGACCTATAGAGGTCTGGATTTAAAACACAATTAAAGTCACCAGCCATTATAATTTTATGAGTGTTCACTTTGGGAATAGATGCAAATACGTTGGGTGCATAGATATTTATCAAAATTACTTTACAGTTAAACAAATTACCCATGACGATCACATATCGCCCTTCAGGATCAGATACTACACCTGATACTACAAATGAGACCTGTTAGGTGGGAGAATACTTTCTTTCTCTTTCATTTGAGATTGATACCCTTAACATTCCAGCTCACAAAGTTAACTATTTGGTGATCTTTTGTTGACATTCTATAGGTTTAATTTAAGAAAATACATTATTAAATAAGACAGCTTTGACCTTAATTTCCAATTTTTCCAGGGGTTATTGCCACAAAGCCTATTATTACGTTGCGTCCTACAGTTATAAGGATTTAAAGGACAGAGAAGAAATAGCTTGCTCTCTTTCGCCGCCCCCCTTTTACTAAACCACACTTCACACTTCAAACCAAAGTCCCAGTCCTCTGACATACCTAGAGATAGAGCACGTCCAAAACAAAAAAAGCCCACCAGCAGGGGTGCCTGAGGTTTAAAATAAAGATATCTATTGACAGAACAGTCCAAATACTATAAACATAAAATGTAATCTTAAACAGTTTAGAGAGAGTAACCCAGGGAATGATGCTAAACAGTAGACCTGGATAAGCAGATAATATTTGATAGTAAGCCCTAATACAATAAACCATGAGTATGATGTTAAACAGTCCTCACGTAATTGTAATTAAATTATGAAAATGGCAGATGATGGAATGTATAATTACGGAATGCGATTCGTTGAGATTGGATCCTACAGCAGGTAAGATCTTCTTTGCCATGCCAGGACACAATGCAACTCACGATCTTCTTTCAAAAAGTTTCAGGATCAATTTTCTTAGCTACTTTTTCTGCTTCTTCCGTAGATGTAAAAATGTAGAACTTGCCTTGAATGTCCACTTTCAGTTTGGTAGGATACAATAGGCTGTATCTGATCTCGGCTTTCCGTAAGCACTGTTTAATGCTGTAAAATGCAGTACGTTTAGCAGCTGTTGAGGGTGAGAAATCAGAGAAAATACGAATGTGGTTATTTTCAAATATCATTTCATGTTTCTGTCTGAGAAGTAACGTTGTATGTAGTTTAAACTGTAATTTTCAAAGCGCACAATAAAAGTCCTAGGCTTTGAGGTATTCTGTCCATGTATGTGGTAAGCTGCTACTATTGCTGTGCCTGATTTGAAATCGTCTCCAGTTATTTTAGAGCAGGATTGGGCACAGTCAGCCCTGGAGGGCCGCAGTGGCTGCAGGTTTTTGATCCAACCCAATTGCTTAATTAGAAAACAATCCTTGCCAATAATTCTGGCTTGTTAGTGCTTTAACTCTGTCATGTCATGTTATAGATTTTTTTTTACCTTTCTAAAGATATCATCCCAATGATATGAAGTCTAAAATGGATGAGTAATTCTCAATCCTTCACTTTTTTCCCTTCACTTTCCTTGCAAGTGTTTAATTAAACCAAATAGTGCACACTGGTGTAAATAGAAACACACTAAATGGAGAAATGCTGCTTTCCTTTGTCATTTGCATTTTATTGCAAATAAGGAGCAATTAAAAACCGATAATACAGCTGTTTAAGACTAAATTAGCCAATAAGGGTTCAAAATCCTAATGGGCGAGACAACTAAAATGAAGCAGAAGTGTTACTTCAGCAATAAGTGTTTCTTATTAGGCCATTGGGTTGGAACAAAAACTTGCAGCCACCCCGGCCCTCCAGGAACGACTTTGCCCACCCCTGTTTTAGAGAATAGTTCAGCTACAAATTTCACTGGGTTTGGACTTTCATGATTTTCAGGGAGACCTTCGATTCTGATATTATTTCTTCTGCATCCGTCTTCCTTTGCAGCTACTCTGTCTTGAAACACTTTGCTTTCAGAATTTGCAGCCGTGGTTTTTTGTCAGCGGTAGATGCCAGTTGTTCCATGATTTCAATACAAGTCATGAACGTTTGCTTAACGTCTTCAAACTGAGCGCCAAGTGCTCTAAATTTATTCTCAAATTTAGACGCAGTTTCCCATATTTTGTCCTCAATTTTTTCTAGCATACCTTTAAAGGCTGCCTTAAAGCGATTATTTAAACGGGTTTTCTGGTCTTCAATATCCTGAAGCAGCTTCGCGTTTGTCTTGTGTATGCCCTTTATTTCTTTCCTTATATCATTTTTGTCCTTTTTACTTATATCACTTATATCCTTCTTTTTATTATCCTTGAGCTCCTTTATGTCTTATATCCTTGTCAGTTGCGGTGAGCCTTCAGCTCAGTCAGATCTTTTCGGTCTTCCCTGAACTCCACAGGTGAAGCAGCAAGCCCAGTTGCAGCTGATGTTATTGGCTCTCAAGGGGTAGATGACAATACGGAAGGTAAGGCCATTTTCAGTATCACTGAACCTTCTGGAATTGGTGAATTTTCCCGGTGTGAATCACTTGCACATTTGCTCTTGGCTAGGGATGATACGTAAATCTGTGCTGTGCCTATCTGTTCCAGGTCAGTCTCTGGCAGGCCGTATCTTGAGCTTGAACTTGATGTCTATTTAGATTTGGATGGAGCTTTAGTTGTCTTTTCCGTTTCTTTCTGTGTCCTTTTTTTCTGCCACTTATGCTTATATATGCCTGTATATACTGTAATTGAACCCCTCTGGGTTGAGTAAATACAGGATACCTTGGAATTATTTAAAAATCAAAAAAATAACAAAACTGCTAACGGAGTTCCACCTCAGACATCCATCTCCCATAGTGGATCAGACCAACTCTCATATGCATGCTTTTTAACTGTACTTTGCATTACCATGTAGGACAAAACATAATTCTGATAAGCTTGTAGTGGCTCAGTAGCTTTCCTAGACAGCAGATTTCCATTCAAGTGATGAAAAAATATCACATTGACGAATGCCTTATTGTTAGTTGGTGGTTGTGGAGGCTCTGTGAATAAAAGTAGTATATTTCTTAAACATTATTCTTAGCACCCAATGTAGAGTTAAAATCTCTGAATTCTTAAGGTGAAATGTTGACTGCTTTGGTCCATGATGGAGAGCACATCTGGAGCTTTGCTGATAAATTATTCTGTGAGAGAAATACTGAAATTATTATCATTTTTATAGTAATGTTAATACTGAGTACATATTTATTTAATTATTGCTTTTTTTTTCTTTTTCTTTTACAGGTAACTTATAGCAAGTGGCAGGAGAAGTGAGTGGCTATTCCAGCGTCTTGCACATCTATGCCTCCACCGGCATTTGACTAACCTGTATTGGTGATGTAACAAAAAAAATTCTCAGATCGGTGAAAATATACACGTTGATGTTACCCTGTCAAAGTAAATTTTAAATTGTTAACTAATCCATAATTGAATTTTTAAAACATTGTATGGTGTAACCTTTTCAAGAAGCCTCAGAAAAAATTTAACTGTCCCAACAAATTTCATTGAAGAAAAATTATGCCTAATTTCATCAAATCGGTCCACTTGGAGCCAAATTGGTTCATGTAGACAGACAGTTGGATGGACAGACACACATAACCACCACAATATGTGCTTTTTGCATTATATGTAAACATAAATAAATATGATTGTACTGTCTATACAGTATGGCTCAGCATTTAATACCATTGTACCACGAAACCTGATCACTAAATTGTTAGACTGGGGACTTAATCTAACTGAATTTTAGACTTCCTAACTGACGCAGCCCAGGATATGCAGACTGGCTAATTCAAATCCTACATGCTGACCCTCAACACAAGCACTCCAAAGGGTAATGTGCTGAGCCCCCTAATCTATTTCTTGTTAACCTCTGACTGTGTATCTGGAAACATCTTCAAATTCATCATTACATTTTCCATAGACGTCAGGAAGCAAGAGGCAGATAACATATTGCTAAGTGTAGCAGTGGTGTGTTTATTTATTGTTGTTTTTTTTCCTTATGTCATTCGTGTACCTTGGAGTGTATCTGTTATTGTGACTGGCAAACCAATTATTGGACCTTCATAATGTTTTTGTTGGATTTTGATCATGTGAGTAAACACTTACTTTTATTTGAATTTAATAGGTTAAACGAAAAACTATATTTTACATTGCGTTGACTGAAATGGTAAGAGCTGGGATTGTAGGCACGCAGGATTGGCAGGAGAAAAGGATGGAACCAATCAAACTGAGACAGACCTTAGCAGGGATGACATGCTGACAGGCTGAGAAGACAGGACCTCCCAGTGGTTGATATTCCTTGCAGATGTGCAGTGTTAACTAATAAAGTAGAGTCAGAAAGGAAGTCCTCGAGTTGCCAACACCCTGACTCTTCTGCTGCATTTTCAGCAAATACTAAACTGGTGGCAGGGAGTGAAAGAAAGAATATCGGTGGAGCTGAGCTTGCGAGAACTGCTGTTAATCTGGTGGCAAAGGGGTGAGCTTCCCATCTGTTAGCTAGAGGGATATACCCTGTATTGTTAAACCCAGAGAGACTGCAGTTTATTTGCTGCACCTGTTACATTTATTACATTGTTTGCTTTCTTCTTGGTTTACCTCTGTTCATCCCTTCCTCATATTTAATAACTTAAGTAAATATTCTTGTGTTTATTGAATATACCAAGCATTTATGTATATTGCAAGAGAATAATTTAGTATTATTTTTAAATAGTTTTTTGAATTTCTCATCATCTTTCACTTTGCTTCTCCAGGTGTTCCAATATTTAATTCATTGCTTACTAAAGAGTCCACTAGTGGGTCTGACACTGAACTTGTTTCAGCTATTCAGTGGGTGTCTTCTCCGGTTAATGTTAATTTCAGTATTAGTGTACAAATAAGGGATTCACTTGCACAGAATAAAACAGGTTAACAGGATAACATCAAAACAGAGTTAAGTATTTAAAGGAGTAGCAGAAATCTCTCTCAATTTATATAATGTTTAGGATATACAGTAGCAATGGTAGGTATATATTGTATTTAGTATGTGCTGCGTATTCCTTGCATGTAATGACTGCTTGAAGTCTGTAATTCATAGACATCATGAGGTAGTGAGTGTCTTCTCTGCTGATGCGCTGCCAAGCCTCTAATGCAGTGTTTCCCAAACTCAGTGCTGGGGACCCCCTGTGGCTACAGGTTTTTGTTCCAACCAGCTAATTAAGTGAACTGTTAAAGTTCTGTGTTTTGGGAACAATATAGAAAGTAGAAAACTAAGTTTGGTAAAAAAAAAATTAAATGTACCAAGCAGTTATAGGGGAATAATGTATTTTTTTCTTTTTAACAGTATTTTCATCTTGATTTTCATTCTACTTTTCTAGGTGTTCTAATTGTTTAATTAATCCATTATTTACTAATTAGTGGGTCTGATGCTAAAGTAGTTGCAGCCTTTGATTATTCAGTGTTGTTTGCCAGCGTGTCTGCTCATTTTTAATTGTCATTAATGAGATACAACAAAGGGGGAAAACTGCACAGAGGAAGTGCAAAATATAATGAAAGCAATAAAAGTGAGTTAAGTGTGTAAATCTATAGAAAAAGACAAAATGTTTCTAAATCTTATAAATGTAAAAAATCATGCTGCTGTGCTTTTCTGAATGTAGAAAAAGAGAAACAAAATACCAGCTAATTAAATGAGATCAGTGTTATGAGGTGTTGTCACTGATTATGAAGCTGGTTGGAACTAAAACCTGCAGCCACAGTGCACCCCCAGGACCGAGTTTGGGAAGCACTGCTCTAATGCAACCATTGTCTGCTCCTGCTTGTTTCAGGGGCTTCTCCTCTTATGTTTTCTCTTCAGCATATGGAATGCATACTCAACTGGGTTTAAATCGAGTGACTGGCTTAGCCATACAAGGGTGTTCCATTTTCTAGCTTTGAAAAACTCCTGTGTTGCCTTAGCAGTATGCTTGAGATCATTATCTTGTTATAGGATGAAGCATTTATTGACACATGAGCAGATAAAATGTTTCTATACACCTCTGAATTCATTGTGCTGCTGCCATGAGCTGTTATATCATCAGTGAACATAAGTGTGCCAGTAACTGTGACAACCATACATTCCCTATCGATAACATTCCCAACCTCCATGTTTAACAGATGAGGTAGTATGTTTTGGATCTTTGGCAGTTCCTTTTCGTCTCCACACTTTGCTGTTCCCATCACTCTGATTCAGGTTCATCTTTGTCTCATCTGTCCACTGGACCTTTTTCCTGAATTCTGTAGGCTTCTTTAAGTACTTTTTCAAAACGGTAATGCGGACATCTGTTTTTTTCTTTTTAACTTAACTCATGGTTTGCATCTTACAATGTGGGCTCCATATTTCTGTTTGTGAAGACATCTGTAGATAGTAGTCTGTGACTCATACACACCTGCCTCCTGAGGACTGTTTCCGATCTGTCGGACAGGCATTTGGGGCTTTTTCTTTACTTTCTAATACTGAGGATTCTGTTATCAGCAGAGAATTTCTTCTTTGGTCTACCAGTCTCTTTGTAATTGCTGAGTTCACCAATGTGTCCTTTGTTCTTAATGATATTCCAGACAGTTGATTTAGGTCATCATAATGTTTTACTGATGTCTCTAATGGTTTTATTCTTGTTTTGAAGCATCATAATGACTTCTTTGGCTTTCATTGGCTCATCTCTTGTCCTCATGTTGAACAATGGCAACTACAGACTCCAAAGGGTAGAAGCAAGCCTAGGTATCTTATGCATGTGCTAATGAAGCAATAAAACACACCTGAGTAATCACAAACACCTGTACTATATGTAATTCAATATGTAGAAAAAGTGTTATAGTTTCAACGTGGTGTATCCAAAATGTCTGAATTGTTTGATTTGTATTTTTAAACTGTGGAGCAGAAGGGTAAATCAAGGAAAAATGTGTCTTTGTTCCGAACTTTACGGAGGGCATTGTATGTATGTATGTATATGTATATATACAGTGGAACCACTAGATACGATCACCTCTGTATACGAGAAATTCAAGATAAGAGGAAAGTATGAGCGAAAAATTCGGATCTAAATCGAGCACTGGCTCACGAACAGCCACGAGCCAGGCTGTGGTTATGCGTGACGCGTTTCCCAATCCGCCTCGACTCGGGGATTCACCCAAGCTGACGCTGCCAGCCCGTCAGCTCACTCAGTGTTCCTTGTTCTCCCGTAGCGTGAGGATCTACGTGTTTGTGTGCTTGTGATTTCATTGTTTCGCTGTAGCAGTTCGCCGTATAAGCATATCCAAAAATATTTCGGACATGCAGACGGAGAATAGGAGACGATTGCCCTCAAGTGGAGTACTAGGGTGTTGTACCGTGTTAGCCATTATGAATGTAAAAAAAAGCCAAGCAAAATGACACCTTTTATTGGCTAACTAAAAAGATTACAATATGCAAGCTTTGACTACATCTTGCCTGAAGAAGGGGCCTGAGTTGCCTCGAAAGCTTGCATATTGTAATCTTTTTAGTTAGCCAATAAAAGGTGTCATTTTGCTTGGCTTTTCTCTACCCTCATGAGGAGATAGAGAGAGATAGAGGCGAGCGAGCAAGAGAGATAAGGAGAGGGGGGGGGCGAGCGAGCAAGAGAGATAAGGAGAGAGAGAGGGGGGCGCGCCAACCATCAGCTCAGTTATGATCACATGACGCTCAGCAGACAAAGTGTATCCACACTTATTTAGGAAAATTGATTTTTATGTTGATATTTTTTGAACGGATTAACTGGATTTCCATTATCTTCAATGGGGAAGTTTTGTTCTAGATACAAGAAATTCGCTATACAAGCTCAGTGCTGGAACGAATTAAACTTGTATGTAAAGGTTCCACTGTATGTATGTATATATATATATATATATATATATATATATATATATATATATATATATATATATATATATATAGTGTCAGACAGGTCAGGAGAGGAGTGGAGGGGGCAGAAGAAAGAAGAGAAGGAAAGAAAAGGACAGAGTAATTGTGGGATTTGGGCACTGTATTGTGTGTGCTAAAGAAAAGAAATTTAAAGTGTGTACTTTTGGTATCTGTCTGTAGTGGGGCTGATCTTCCACAATATATATATATATATATATATATATATACCCCCTGCTCACTCCGCTTGCCAACCCCCGTGCCTGTGTTATGCGCTAGCGTCTTTGTGGTTCTGTTACTCGCATATAGGGATGCGGAGGTACAATTTAAACAGTTTTTTATTTTCAATGGAATTGTTACATATGCATAATAGAACTATTTTACATTACAGCGAGTAATTAACCAGATTAAAAAACAGTGAAACATAATAATTTGAAAGTAAATTATGTTTCATGCTGCTTTAGAGTTATTCGTTGCGTAAAAAGATTTTGTTCCGTTTGGCTTTGAAATTAACATGCAAATACTTTTTAAACGTACACTTTTACTGTAAAACTTCAGTAAAAACAATTTTTTTAATTTCATTTTTGTCAATATTGCATTGAATTTTGATTCTACGTTTGGCCTTTCATCATGACAATGCAACATATATCTGCCTGTGATTGAATTACATTTCTTTCTCTTTATTAAATAAAACAACTTTTTCGAATGTTTGGCTCTGAGATTTGTTAATTGTCTTTCCAAAATCTATTCTAATGGGAAATTGTTAACCTTTTAATACGAATGGCATATCAAGATCTCCTTTGTTGTGTAATGTTATCCGCGGAAGATGTACTACAGTACAGTACTACAGGCTTCTTTCTACAGTAATTTGTGCGATGAAAGACCGGACGGTGTTAACAGTTGTAGATATTCTTCAGAATATTGTAATTTGATGTTTTCATCTTCTGCACAATCACCACCAACTGTTGTAGCATAGTATATTGATACGCATTTAACCAATTTGCCATGTTACCAATCAACATTTTTGGCATTAATTCATTTGACTTCATCATTTCTCTGTGCTAGGATTGCCCGTGTACTCATTTTTTTCTGTTGATAACCCTTTGTGATAAAATTCTTCAATATCTTCTTTAATTGGGAACTTAAAATGAGGAAAACTTTAAAATTTATAAGAGCTGAGAGAGCAAGAACTGTGTCTGTCAATAGCATTCACATGAATGAGAGGTGAGAGTACCGTGTATGTGGCTGAACATTTTTGTTTTTTTTTTGTTCATAATAATGTTGCAACTAGTGGGCTGTTCATGAGGACCACCTCTTTTTTCATCTTATAGAAATGGGGCTTTAAGATAGATGCTGCAAATGTAACAGGGCCATTAAAAAGGTTGAGTTTATAATTGCACAGAGAAATAGATGCTGCTGCTTTTTGCAAATTAAGGCAGCTACCACAAGTAAAGTGGATGGAAGAAAGTTTGGCAAAGCTCAAAGATGTGCTTAGCAAGTTCTGTCATTGGATACATGCAATACTCCCTGTTCTGTAGGTTTCCTACACCTTGTGATGTGATATACACGCAAATTAAAAAGCAAAGGGTTGTCTCCCGTGGATTATTGAGAATGCTTATATACATATATGCTTTGAACAACAAGTTGTTGGACAATGGACACTAAGTGAAGAAATACATGCCGTATTACAGGTAATTTGAAGGTTCGACCACAATATGCTGCAATGCTCTGGTTTGCAAAGCAGAAGCAGGAAAATTCTGGTAAAGTGTATCGGCCTATTTCAAGCCCTGGGTAAAACACAATTGGGAAACAGCGGCATGCTTGAGTACATTTAAGTGGTTGAGCAACTCACTAAAGGGATACCTATGTCTAGAACATAATTCATGATATTACTTCTTTGTACCTGTTCTTTACTGTACAATGCTTATAACGCTCAGTTCATTTCATGGGCCACATACATGTGCAACCTGCAAATGCCAACGTTGTTTGTAATAAGTTACAAAGAAAACCATGATTCAGTATATGTTGCTTTTTATCTAAACCCTCCATAACTTTGTAATGGTACAAGAGTACAGATCAAACCAGTACTGTTAAATCTGATTGAATCTATGATTTTTACAAAATGAGCTACAGGGTGGAATTTTATTTTTACCTAAAATTTCCATTAGTCCTACCAATTATCTGTTTTGATTCAAAACAATACAGCTTCCTGTGAAAATTGTGTTTTCCAATGACCATCGGCATAAGCCAAAGTTGTTAGGAAAAACAAGAATTTGTCTTGGGTAGAAATGTTTTACTCTTGTGAATTATACAGTATGTAGCATATTCAAGAGTGTTGTGGGGTACAAAATCTGTACATTTTGGTTTGATTTTTCCTTAATGTAGTTAATCTGTTGTCTTGTCTTGAATAAAATATAATGGAAAATTAAAGCATGTCATCTTCCCTTACACCTCACTTTTATAACAGTTGTTCACAGCATAGTGTTAAAATGATATTACAGCCTGGGAAAGGAAGACTGAGCCATGCCTCAGGCTATTATTACTTTATGGATGGACATCTGGGACAACAATTTGGTTCACAGCCTGGGAAAGCAGGACATGAGGCAATATCAAACAACTTTATTATCTGGGAAAAGATAGATTAAAGAGTTTGAGCAAAATTCATCAATCATATTGACAGCCAGCCAATCAGGTAACACCAAAGCATGACATTTCATAATAAATATGCTTCATTTTGAAAGCAACGTCAGAAGAAAGTATGGACGTAAGGAAGGAGGGAGGAAGAAGAACGGATGAAGACGTCACTGTTTGTCAGAAAAGCATCATGAACATAGATTGCTAAATCAAACGCCACCTTGGGACATTCATCCTTGTCATCTCTACTTTTTTTGTAAGCTTTTTCTAAAGACTATATATATTCAGACTTTCCTATCAGTACCTATTTCCTATTATTCTTTGTTCCAGTGGTATTATTATTATTCTTGTAATAAATATCATGCTGCTTTTAACTATCTATGCTTTGTCTTAATGTCTAGAGTGATTAAAGTAATAAGTTAGATTTATTTGAGCACCTATTGCAGCCGGAGATTTGCCATTACCTCTGTGCTGTGAGGTTTATTTTGGCTGTGAGTGCGAGCTCCAATTAATATTAGGAACAGTACGTAAAGAAGGTATTCTTGGCTGAAAAATGGCCTATAGTCAAGAGTGCTGAGCCTTTGTATGTTTAAATGTATTCTTGTAGACCAAAAGTAATATTTAAGTCTGAGATATCATTAAAAACATTGTATGTTTTTCATGCCGATAATAAGTAAGTCTCTTGAAGTGCTGAGTGACAGTCTGTGTTATTCCTAAAACACTTGCGTGGTTTAAAGTGCTAGAGGTTAATCAGCGTGTGTGTGTCATTCATGGGGCACTGTTGTGGTTAGGGTCTGTGTGTATGCGTGTAGCTGTGTATGTGTGTTTTCATCTTAAAATGCAACAGTAGACCAACCCAATAACGAACTTGACAAGTATGCTTACCCTTGGCGTAAAACAGGGAAAGGGTAAGTAGAGGGAAATACTACGATAATACAAAGAGTAAGGAGCTCTAGCGAACTAATAAAAAAGTAACTAAAAAATATATATATACACTCGCCTAAAGGATTATTAGGAACACCTGTTCAATTTCTCATTAATGCAATTATCTAATCAACCAATCACATGGCAGTTGCTTCAATGCATGTAGGGGTGTGGTCCTGGTCAAGACAATCTCCTGAACTCCAAACTGAATGTCAGAATGGGAAAGAAAGGTGATTTAAGCAATTTTGAGCGTGGCATGGTTGTTGGTGCCAGACGGGCCGGTCTGAGTATTTCACAATCTGCTCAGTTACTGGGATTTTCACGCACAGCCATTTCTAGGGTTACAAAGAATGGTGTGAAAAGGGAAAAAACACATCTAGTATGTGGCAGTCCTGTGGGCGAAAATGCCTTGTTGATGCTAGAGGTCAGAGGAGAATGGGCCGACTGATTCAAGCTGATAGAAGAGCAACTTTGACTGAAATAACCATTCGTTACAACCGAGGTATGCAGCAAAGCATTTGTGAAGCCACAACACGCACAACCTTGAGGCGGATGGGCTACAACAGCAGAAGACCCCACCGGGTACCACTCATCTCCGCTACAAATAGGAAAAAGAGGCTACAATTTGCACGAGCTCACCAAAATTGGACAGTTGAAGACTGGAAAAATGTTGCTTGGTCTGATGAGTCTCGATTTCTGTTGAGACATTCAAATGGTAGAGTCAGAATTTGGCGTAAACAGAATGAGAAAATGGATCCATCATGCACAGTACTTGGAGGGGAGACACCACAGGCACAATTATAAGCAGCAAGCCACACATTACATCAGTTGCTGATTGCCCACTGTTGT
Organism: Polypterus senegalus; assembly: GCF_016835505.1. Taxonomy (NCBI): domain Eukaryota; kingdom Metazoa; phylum Chordata; class Cladistia; order Polypteriformes; family Polypteridae; genus Polypterus; species Polypterus senegalus. The sequence goes on along the minus strand of NC_053154.1, from coordinate 147,368,733 downwards.
GACAGAAAATTAAAGTCATATTACGAACATCAAAGCCAGTATTACTGTCAGAGAAAATTACAGGCATTTTACAGAAATACAAACCAGTTTTACTGCGAGAGAAAATTAAAGGCACACAATACAGTGACGCATATTACAGCCACATACAAGCCAGTATTACTGTAAGAGAAAATATTACGGACATATCTACTAACAACACACCACCCAAAAAAAAAGGACACGTCAAGTAGGACGTAAGACACAGACAATCAAATCCTATATAAGCAACATCGCCTGGAAGAACGGTCAGCTCAACAAGTAAACATCAACAAAAGAAAGGCTGAGAGACAAAGAAAAATACGAGCGAATAGATTGATTGAAGAAAAAGAAAATAAGTGTCAGAAAAATGCTTAAAGAGAAAGAGTCACAAGAACAAACCTTAGGAAAAGTTGGCATTTACTTGCCAGAACCAGTATTCAGTCACGGTCAGTTTTATGTTGCATTATCAAGAGTTAGAAGTTTTCCAGATGTTGTTGTCAAGGTTGTAGATGGTCCTGCACAAGGCAAACTGTTGCCAAACTCAGACAGAATATTTACAAGAAATGTTGTCTGTAATGAAATTTTATATAAACATTTCATGAGGTAAAAAAACAGAACATTTTTCCTAAATATCTTCTTCAGATATTGTGTATTACAGATTGTTACAAAGTTTTACACTAAGGCAATATTAATTATACCTACTTTATTGTCATATACGTGTCTATTTTATTTTTATTATTATTTTACTTTAGCCTACTTGCAAAAATATTTTTGACCAAAAAAAAATGAATGAGGTCAAGGTCCCATGCCATTTAATATAGACTGTTCCTACTAATGTTTATGCACTACTGTTCTAGCGCCCATTATTGTAATGGGTTTAATGTCTAGTGATATATATAATATATATAATTTTAGTGTTTATTATGAGGAGCTGTTCAGGAAAAAAAACTGGGCTCATAAATATATAAATTGGTTCAGACAGATATAGATCTAATTACAACTGCAGCACATGTCATTTTTTAACCTCCTACAACTTTTCTTTTTTATTATTGACCGAAACCTGCATGGTTATTTCTGGTATTGAGTGTTGGCAGCGTTTCACTGAAGGGCAATCTATGTCAGGAAGGATAAGAGTCCTGTTTGCTGAAAGGATGATCATCTTTATGGAGGATAACACTGGAGTTGCTCGATGTTGATCAGGGATCAGAATGATCGGAGTATTTATGCTTCACATATAACTGATGTTTTAACTCTTTTGATAGTAAAATTTACAAAACCACACACACACACTCAAGCTCCCACATTGTTGGTCATACACACTACTGATTAAGCATATTTGTCAGGGATGGTCATTTTCTCGCCCCATAAAACGTTACTTCATCACTTATTGAAAGCAGCACAGAGATTTCTGTTATTTTGAAATGATTTATATATATCCGAATCAGTTTGTGTGTGTGTGTATATATATATATATATATATATATATATATAGTGTATGTATAGTTATATATATTTAAACCAATGTGTGTATATATATATGTATATATATAGAATTATATACATATAATTATATAGTATATATCTGAACTGATATATATACAGTATACTGAAATCTGGATTTTCAACCCAAAAAGTTCTGTGCCACACCAAAAATATATTTTTTGCCAATCTAACAAAAAAAAATGGATATAATTTTTGATTGGTTTAACCCTTTTGTCCCAAAGTGTTTTTTTTTTAATCTTTCTGAAATTATTTATTTCTGACAGATTGTAATAGAAAGGTAATACTGAAATTTTTTAGAACACTTTCAGTAGTGAGAAAAGTTCTTTATAAATGTAAGTTATTATTATTATTATATGTGTGTATGCGAGATCATATTTGGCAGTGGTGTAGTGGTGGAGGTGATAAGAATGAGTCTCCATACATCTTAAAGGTTTGGGGCAGCCACCCGTATATTATTTCCCAGCTGCAAAAGTTTTTGAAACATTTGAACAGAGATGTTCACAAGACAGAGTCCAAAACAGAACTGATTATTTGGAGGTAAGATGGCGGTTTTAAGGGCTGGGGAAGGAAATAGTGTCATCTAGTCCGGAACCAGAAGTGACATCATCAGAGGCGCCAGAACCTGGTGAGATTTCCCGGGAATGGTCTGCAAGAAACTGAGAGAGACAGTCCGCAAACTCTGCCACCCCCTGGTCTGGTGTAGTATTGCAGATCCCCAGGCCCTTTAGCTGTCTCTTAAACGCACGTGTGTGACAGGGATGAATAGGGATTCTAAATGTGGTTGACAAGAAGACGCTTGACAATAAAATGCTTTCATTGGAATAACTGCACAGAACGGCACACATGTATTACAAACATAATGTGCATATTAAATGTTCGTATATATTGTTCCTGGGGATGAAAAGAACAAAAAAAAATCCATGGAAAAGGCTTTGTTGTTGCGCTCAAATCTCACCTCTGCTATATGAGTGATTAAAATCATCTGAGTGAAATACTTTTAAGTTCTATCAAACTTGTGTCTGAACCACTGGCTGGAACAGAGCCATTGTGTGCCCTCTGACTTCAGATTACAGAATGAACACTGGAGGTAAAATTAAGCAACATCAATTTAAAAAGATTGTAGGTAGTCTTCTTTATCATTTTCTTCTCCACTATACAACTGGAACCCATCCGCTTGAGGGGCCACCCATTTCAACCAATGTGTATATATCTGAACGGCTGTTTTCAAACCAATTTATATATCCAAACCAATGTATCCCAACCAACGTATATACACATATATATATATATATATATATATATATATATATATATATATATATGTATGTATATATGTATATGTATATATATATATATACAGTTGTGCTTGAAAGTTTGTGAACCCTTTAGAATTTTCTATATTTCTACATAAATATGACCTAAAACATCATCAGATTTTCACTCAAGTCCTAAAAGTAGATAAAGAGAAACCAGTTAAACAAATGAGACAAAATTATTATACTTGGTCATTTATTTATTGAGGAAAATGATCAAATATTACATATTTGTGAGTGGCAAAAGTATGTGAACCTCTAGGATTAGCAGTTAGTTTGAAGGTGAAATTAGAGTCAGGTGTTTTCAATCAATGGGATGACAATCAGGTGTGAGTGGGCACCCTGTGTTATTTAAAGAACAGGGATCTATCAAAGTCTGCTCTTTATAACACATGTTTGTGGAAGTGTATCATGGCACGGACAAAGGAGATTTCTGAGGACCTCAGAAAAAGAGTTGTTGATGCTCATCAGGCTGGAAAAGGTTGCAAAACCATCTCTAAAGAGTTTGGACTCCACCAATCCACAGTCAGACAGATTGTGTACAAATGGAGGAAATTCAAGACCATTGTTACCCTCCCAGGAGTGGTCGACCAACAAAGATCACTCCAAAAGCAAGGCGTGTAATAGTCGGTGAGGTCACAAAGGACCCCAGGGTAACTTCTAAGCAACTGAAGGCCTCTCTCACATTGGCTAATGTTCATGTTCATGAGTCCACCATCAGGAGAACACTGAACAACAATGATGTGCATGGCAGGGTTGCAAGGAGAAAGCCACTGCTCACCAAAACAACATTGCCACTCGCCTGCAGTTTGCTAAAGATCACATGGACAAACCAGAAGGCTATTGGAAGAATGTTTTGTGGACGAATGAGACCAAAGTAGAACTTTTTGGTTTAAATGAAAAGAGTTATGTTTGGAGAAAGGAAAACACTGCATTCCAGCATAAGAACCTTATCCCATCTGTGAAACATGGTGGTGGTAGTATCATGGTTTGGGCCTGTTTTGCTGCATCTGGGCCAGGACGGTTTGCCTTCATTGATGGAACAATGAATTCTGAATTATATCAGAGAATTCTAAAGGAAAATGTCAGGACATCTGTCCATGAACTGAATCTCAAGAGAAGGTGAGTCATGCAGCAAGACAACAATACTAAGCACACAAGTCGTTCTACCAAAGAATGGTTAAAGAAGAATAAAGTTAATGTTTTGGAATGGCCAAGTCAAAGTCCTGACCTTAATCCAATCGAAATGTTGTGGAAGGACCTGAAGCGAGCAGTTAATGTGAGGAAACCCACCAACATCCCAGAGTTGAAGCTGTTCTGTACGGAGGAATGGGCTAAAATTCCTCCAAGCCGGTGTGCAGGAATGATCAAAAGTTACTGGAAACGTTTAGTTGCAGTTATTGCTGCAAAGGGGGGTCACACCAGATACTGAAAGCAAAGGTTCACATACTTTTGCCACTCACAAATATGTAATATTCAATCATTTTCCTTATTAAATAAATGACCAAGTATAATATTTTTGTCTCATTTGTTTAACTGGTTTCTCTTTATCTACTTTTAGGACTTGAGTGAAAATCTGATGATGTTTTAGGTCATATTTGTGCAGAAATATAGAAAATTCTAAAGGGTTCACAAACTTTTAAGCGCCACTGTATATCAGAGTGTACCTATACAAACCAACGTATATATATCTCAACCAGTGAATATATCTGAATGGATATGTTGAAGCCAATGTATATATCTGAACCAATTTATATATTTATGAACCGATCATTTTTTCTTGAATAGCCCCTCATAGTTTATGGTGTGGTGAAAAGTTACTTTAGAGTTAGACAAAACTGTAGACTTAATGGGTTTAGATATATTTGTTTAATGTTAGAAGCCTACAGGTTTGTGTCATTTAAAACAAGCAAAACAAAATTTGATACTGATCGTTTGCATTGAACAAATTGCACTTAAGTGGAATAAAGCAAAAAAACAAATGGCTGATGTGATCTAATACAGTACTACAAAAAGTACATGAGAGCAATACTGCTTTCTCCACTGTACAATTCATCTTCCCATGATCCCACCATGACTTTTTTACTCATGTAGCACATGGCAGTTAAAATTAGAGGTTGAGAAAGGTAATGAATTTTCTGAACTATGGCTTAGCACACTGACTTATAGGTATGCTAGTTTCAATAAATGAATTGAATTGGGGTCCTTGGCAATATTTGTGTTTAATTGATTTTGTTCCTCAAGCTTCATGCTTAATGTTATAAGTACATGTGGAGTTGTACTTGCATCATGCGTATACTTGGAGGTAATGTGGCACAAACTAACACATACTGTAATTATTACATTTAATGACAATGACATAGCATAAGACTTTACAGTTTAAATTATTTTGATCACATTACAGTTAGTGTTTCATCAGTTCTATTACATATTTTTAAGCAGATAATAGTACTGTAAATGTCTTTAAGGGTAGGTACTCCATCTCACTAAGCACTTGAGGTTACAAATATTGGTACACCAGTAATGACGCACTGTAGGATAATATTCCTTTTCCAGTAAATACACTTGAGTAGAGCATTCATAGTTTTCCTAATCTTTCTCTGTACGTTTAGCATTTGTTTGCTCAGAGGTTGATGTGCTTGGTGCTTCGTGAGCAGCTCTTCTTTTCTCCACCCTATCGGCCCGCTTCTTCACTTCTTTCGTCAGCATCTTTTTGCATTAAAACCGATTAAGTCAGTGTTTGTGTTGCAATTACTTGGTACGTTTTCCTTCATTTTTCACTTAAGCTGGCACTTAAGTCTTCAATCTGCCTCAAGAATGATTTAAGATATGACGAGGTAGAAGAAGTGGTAGGGATGAGAATGGTGTCCGTATGCATGCGCCGCACGGCCACCCTGCTGGCCACTGCCAAGAGCTGATTCTACAATATAATAAAAATATAAAGAGGAATAACCTTGGAGGTCAATCATCTCCCCGGAAGCGGATAGTAGACGTCACGTAGTAAATGTTTACCAAATTTCAGGTCAAAAGGTGAAACGGTTTGCAAGCTACAGGTGATCTGCGCCCCCTGCCTGATTTGTACAGCATATGCATATTTTATGATGCTGTCAGATCTATACAAGATATGAAGTATGTGTTATTTTACAATATTGCTTAGTAGGTTGGTTTACTTCAGGATTTGATTGAGGTCATCTTTTTTTTTTTAAGTAAGGATTTAGAGTTTGGAGTATGGCATACTAAAATAAGTTGAAATAATGGAGAGAACTTAATTCTAGAAAATTGAACTTCTTTGTGTATCTGGGAACTTTTTTCATTAAAAGTTAGCTGCTTTGATATTTTTTTTCATTGTGGTGCATAGGCCTCTTGATCAATGAGCTCTTAAGAAATCAGATTTATAGAGGAAAAAAATCTTCAGTATCTAATGAAATGAAAATGCTATACAGTACACCCCCAAAATTCCTAGAGCACCTACGTATTGTGAAAAACCTCGACTTTTGGATGTGGTTAATGCCTTTTAAATGCATATTTTTATAGTTTAAACCCTAAATACAGTATGCCCCCAAAGCACTTTAATTTCATTGCAAACTCAGCTTAATACATTACCTAAAAACAGAATGTAAAGGTATACTGTACAGTACTGTACTATTATGTCTCCCGCGGTGCTAGAATGTAAAATACCGATGTTACGGCTGTACGTACTGTAATTCATGCAAGCGCGTTTTCTTTGGTATGTGCTGTCGTTTTCTTTGTTATAAGTAGAGTAAATACATAATAATTTCATTTAATTAAAATACAGTAAAATGTATGGGTACTCACCAATGATGAATGATATTGATGATGATGATGCAGTACGATGCAGAGGATTTAAAACTCCTCGGGTGGTGCCTCTTCTTCAGGTGCTTCAGGAGGAGTCGTATCTTTGTACAGGTCTTTTTCTGGTGGGGTTTCGTGCTGGCTTTTCTTTATAGGTTTCAGGAACATTGTGATGGGAAGTTGCTACATTGTCTCCTGTAGCGAACTGCTGGTACAATTTCCGTGCTTTCTCATGTTAACGTCCAAGGGGATGTTCTTCTTCTTGGAGCCGGTAATCCACAGTACCAAGGCAGATTCCATCCTGATGATATTTTTATTCCTTACGGCCGTTACCTTTTTGGCACTATCACAGAAACTTACAGATACAGTACTCCAGATCGCTGTAGTGTGCAGTGCTTTTATTAATGCCATAGTAGCACGCTACTGCAGCATAACTTTTTAGTTCCCGGAGCAAATCCAGTAGTTCAACCTTCTCCTAGAGTGTTTTAAACTTCTGGCGCTTAAGCTCAGTGCCAGAAACCTTAGAAGGTGCAGGGCGATTCGGCGACATCTTGCGTGTTTAATAACAAAATGTAAAGCATGAGGAGACTCAGCTGGAGTCGTGTCACAGGGCAGCAATCAATCAGCAGCAAGTAGAAATGAATAACACTCTCGGGTTTGCTACTTTCACCATCCCAAACCGCATTTCCCTCAGCGGTTGCTTCCTGTTCTCAACAGAAGACCAATCAAATCCACTGCTGGGACTGCTGGGAGTTGCAGTTTCAAATTCTATTGGCTACTTTTACTATCCCAAGCCGAAGTTCTCTCTACAGCATAGTATTGCCATGAAAAAAAGTCATAAATAATCGCGGAGGATATTTGTGCTTTCCACTAACAATTAATAGTTAGGTTCTAAGGAAAAATCCGTGAACGACTTTGTCCGCGAACCATGAACCGCGACTTCGCAGGGGTGTACTGTAATCAGAGTTTGATTTTTTTGTCACATCTCTTTAATGTTGTGAAAATGGAAGCGAAGTCTGTGTACAGGTTATGCAACTAACTCTTCACCATAATTGTCAGTAATTGTAAATTAAGTAATTATAAAATGTAAATGCTTTCATTTTGGTAGAGTAAGTAGCAATGAAATGGTGGGGGGCACAGAGACATGGAAGTATTGATTGTGTTGCACATTACAACTAAATTATTAAACTTTAGTTCCTTATTAAGAATTTGTTTTGTGAACTAAATGCTTCAACATGATGGTTCATACAGTATGTTTGAAATGGCACAGTGCTAACGTAGGTCATGAATTTACTTGCTTTAAGTGCTGAATTTACGTTCAAATACTAAAAGGTCATTTGGTTATCATCCTTGTATTTTCCAGCTGGTACATATTTGCAATGGTTTAGTAACATATAATAAAGTAATTAGTAATGTGTTTACTTTTTCCAGGAAGTAATGAGTAAAGTGATCCTGTTGCAATTTGAAAGGATTAATTAGTAATTTGTAAAAGATTACTTTCTTTGAGTAACTACCCTAGCTCTGGAGTACATGTGTTAGTCCCTCAGCCATTATACATATTTTGTCCAAGTTAACCTAAGTAGAATATCTGCAGAACAGCATGGTATAAGTAGAAGGGAGGCAAGAAGATAAAGCAGGAGTGGAAGTATCAGAGAAATCAGGGGCCAGCTCAGCATCTGTTGAGCATATGCTTTTATGTCAGTCAGTATTCTTTACTACTTGAATTACAAATCACTGGGGAATGCCATTGTACACACACTGAAAGGGAGTTGCAAAAATGTTTTTTGGTTCATGTGGTGGTGCAGGTCGGCTCCTTGCTACCACTCTGGTCTGGGAGCCTGTTGAACCCAACATTATTGATAATGTAACCGGATGAGCTTGGAAGATAAGGACAAACACACACAAAGCAAGGAGATGGTGAAAAAGTGCTTGGAACTGTGAGTCAAGTAAAATGACACCTTTTATTGGATAACTAAAAAAAGAGTACAATATGCAAGCTTTCAAGGCAACTCAGGCCCCTTCTTCAGGCAAGATATAATGAGTTGTCTCAAAAGTTTGCATATTGTAATTTTTTTAGTTAGCCAAGGTCATTTTGCTTGACTTGTACATTCATAATGGCTAACACAGTACAACACCATAGTACTTAAAAGCAGTTCAAAAGTCAAAGTGTTCAAAAGGTGCATTGCTCAATATGTCCATAAATAAATAACCCATAAAATAAAGTACACTGTGGAGGTGAAAATCCAATAAATAGAAAAGCCATTAAAAACTAAGTATAAAAAAAAAACAAAACAACAGTGCAGGAAGCTTATTTAAAACCAACAAGCTCTTGTGCTTTCCTTTAAAAGTGACGCCTCTCTGGCTTATCCTATTCGGATCTTGCAGCCCAGAGAGACATCAACCAACAGGCACAGACACCCATTTCATCCAACCCGTGTCCCTGCTACCAACCCTACGGTGTCTGTGGGTAACCTCCAAGCCCTGCTCCACCCAAACCACTGCCGATCCTGGCTCCACCCAGCATGGGTGCTCAGTACTCCCACCACTGCCATTGGTTCTACCTGCTGAGAGCACCTCCAGAATGTAATGGTCACTCCTGCTTCAAAGTCGCTCAACAGGAGTGACGCACAGACACTCCTGAGTAATGATCACACACTCCTGTCCACCTGCTTCCATTCTCCACACCAGCTTGCTTTCTTTCTCTCTCTCTTTCTCTTTCCTGCCTGCTTCATCTCCCATCCTTTAACCTCTACTTGATTCGTCTTCCTCCTCCTGACCTGTGCACGCTCTTTCTAAATGTGCTGCCTAACTAGGTGCAGGTGCGAGGGGCCTCTCCCCCCACAGCATCATTGAGGCACCTGAATGACCCACCTGCCTCTGCATGTGTATGCAGCACGGCCATCCCACTAACTGTGGAGCGAAACACACTTACACACCATCAGACCTGCTTAGAACTCGCACCTACTTGTGTCGTGATTATTTACTTAGAACTACTGCAGCGCCACAGACCACACATCACAGTTCAGCTGGTTGTGATGAACCAGTCTGAACAAAAGTCCAGGATGCCTGTGTAATGAAAGAGTTGGGAGAGAGAGTGTGCACAGGGTACTGTCTCCAATGGGTTGTTAGATGGCAGCCCCCCGGGCAGCTGCAGTGCCATTGATTCCCTCAGGGTTTCATGGGAGACGGAGTCCTGCTACTCAGATTTGTTAGTTCCCTGGGTGCCACCATGGGGTGCTGCAGGGACTGGGGAGCCCTACCTCACCTGGAACTGCTTCCGGACCACATTAATGGGACACCGGAAATACTCCCTGGTGTCACATAAAAGAAACCCGCTAGCGCAGTTCCAGGAGCCAGAGTTGGGAGGACGGAGAACAAAGCTTGCTGGGAGGAGTCGAGGCAAAGGCAAAGAGAGAGAGAGAGAGAAAACAAGAAGATAGAATAAAAAAGGGGTGTTGCTGTGTGCTTTTTTGTTTGTACTGGCCTGTGTGCAGGTGGGAAAAGCATAGGGAAGATTTTCCCACAGCAAAATAAAAGCCTTTGTGGCTGCGACTTGTGCCTGTGTCTGTCTGTCTGTCTAATGGGTTTGGGGAACTGGAGCACCCCATTCAGGCCATACAGTTTTTTCATCCTAGTCCCACCATACCTCATTCTGATACTGCCAGGATTAGGCCCAGCCACAAAACCCTAAATCGAATTAAATATATTTGATAATGGATACATAGAAACACTGCAACTGATTGTGGCCTTCTAAAACTGAATTTGAATAGAGGAAGTCTGTGGTCATATTCTTACTCCAGCTAATGCTGTATATAAAATTGAAAAAAAATACTTAATTGTGTAGAAGTACAGGTTTACTTTTTTCCCATTATGCTGTATAGTGCCCTGCCCTGTGCATTCTCAAGAAAGACGTGGCATGAATTAATAGAGCTCTTCACTTATCTTTAAAAGCCTGTAGTAGCAGTAACAGAAGTACAAATACACAATCTTAAATCTCCAAACCACAAGCTGGCCTGCTTGCTCAATTTTAATCATGTAAAAATAAAGAACACACGCAAATCATTTTTCAACAGTTTAACAAACAGAATGTGTTACATTGACTAACCTGAGCAATGAACAAAATGAATTTCTTAGTCTGAGAAATCAGTCATTTAAGATCTGTCCTACCTTACAGCGTTAGTCTCCCACTTGGACTTCAGTGGTAGTCTCCCAGCAAGAACGTCACTTCTGTTTCATACTGAGGGTTTAAAATGCTTCTTCCTATTTCTCTTTTCATATGTTTTCTGTGTTTGCTGATAAGAGGGAATCTGTGTTCTAGGCAGGATCTGAGCAGTTTACTATGTCACAAAACCCCTCCTCTTGTAAAACCCAAGATACTCTCTGCTCTTGCTGAAGGAAAATCAAGTGACCATGGCACCACTAAAAAGCAAGTCGTTAGTCCAATTTGAGCTTGCTCAGAAGCTGCTCATGAGATAGCATCTCTTGGAATATTGTGACATCCAGTGTTGCAAATCTGCAGGATGCATTATGTTAATTTATTTCATAGTTTCAGGTTTTTGCCCACTTCTTGTAAGCAATATGCAATGACTAATTGTTTAACTGGCATAGGTTTGCTGAGGCAGAAGCCATATAAGGCAGATACTGGACAGCTCATCAGGTAAAGCCCACTGGTAGCTGAAGAAGTCCTCCTAGTGCTTAGTAGGGGGCTAACAGCTACTAAACAACCAGCAGTCAGTGTGGTGTGGTAGTTAAGGCTTTTGGACTTCAAACCCTGATATTGTGGGTTCAAATCCTGCTACTGACACAGTGTGACTATAAGCAATTGGAAAACCAAAAGAAATGTAACCAATTGTATATAAATGTTGTAAGTTGCCTTGGATAAAGGTGTCAGCCAAGTAAATAAATGTAAAATAGTCTTCTGCTGTAGTGTACCCTTGATGTAATTATGAGGGATTGTCAGAGGTCTAGGGAAGAATCCTTCAGAATCACATGGTAAAGGAAAGCCCTTTCTACATATTATGGAGTTCAGGCAGCATGGGATCTTATAAGAGTACCTGGCTCTTTATTTAGAGATCCTTGGTACAGGTGATTCTGGGCAATTGACCTGAAAGTAGGGCAGGGGTGAGGTTTAATTAAAGCAGCACCTCTCAGCCAGTGACCCCCTGAATTTGGAGGTGACATAGGGTAGAGACAGAACTGATGAGAGCTCTAGGATGTTAGGAAGTTGGTAAGCCCGCCATAGGCAGTGGGTTAGCTAGGGTTGTATTGTTTCTGTTTAATACTTCGTGTTCACCCTTTAATTTTCCCAATCTGATGAGATTTTGGTTAATAAAACCCTCTTGTTTGAATTCACTGTTTGACGTTGGCACTGTCTGTGCAGTATTAGTCTCATAGGGCCAGGTTTACTGAATATGCTAAACGTCTGAAGATAACCGTGAATGAATTTGACTTAACAGTTCACTGAATGTGACTTTTGTAAACTAATCCAATGAAATCAGAGCTCAAAGTAAGCAAGAGCAAAGTTGTCTGACCAGTAATAAACAGCAAGCTTGTCATTACCAGGGATAAACCGTCTCAGGCTGAAAAGTCTCTAAAAACATAGAAATGTTTGTTCTGTGCAAGGAGAACACAATGCGTATGTTAAAAATAAACATAACTGTTGAAAAGGAAAAGGCATTCTATAAAACCATACTGTACTTTAGCATTCAAAGAAATCACCGGACCAGTGGTAAAAGTAAACAATGTAACGCCACTGGCTGCATGAGCTCTTCTGTCATTCACTTGGATTATGAAGCAGGGTTTATCTGGGTTTCCAAATACAGTGTACAGGAGAACAGTTTGACGCATAGTCAACAGTGTTAACGTGTTGTACGCTTTACAGGGACTGATTTACCAGAGTTACCAAGGACAGGTTTTAAAGCTGCATCGTGACGTACCTTTTCCTTGACAGTCAGGAACACTGCACGCACCTCGGCTTCCACCATTTCTGGTTTCCAAACTTCATAGCCCAGAAGATACAATACAATATAGTTTTATCAGAAGAGACCAGCCACTGCTATGAAGGATGGACAAGGCTCTTTTTTTTCACATCCTTATTGCTGGCAACTGGCAATAAACACAGAGCCCAGGTTACATCCCCAGCATGTTTATTGCTTCTTGCCACTTTCTGTATAACTGTTAAATGCTGCTTCACATAAAGAGCGTAAGAACGCACTTCCATCCTTTTACAGAACCATGTTAATCCATTGTCCAGGCTGCAGGGATTCAAAGCCTATGAGATTCACATCTGACACAAGGCAGGAACCAGTTCTAGAATGGTACAAGTTGATTGACAGGCACATTCACACTCAAACTATGCTTATTTAATTCCACCAGTTGATCTAATCAGCCGGCCTTTGAGATGAGGGAAGAAGATGAAGTACCCTGGGCACGTGAAATGAAGAATGTACAAACGCCACACATGGTGGTCATGCTAAGATTTGAACCCAGTTTCCTGATGCCGTCAGCCAGCAATGCTAATGTCTATCTAACTAAATCTCCCTCACATTGTTATTTTTATTTCCAATTAGAAAAATCCTCTGCTGACTTTTTTTTTTTTGGTTTTCTAAACCCTTGCCGCATGAATTTCATCTCTAACTATTTTTGATTTCATACATTTCTCCACACCCTCCACATTGCCTTAGTGTCCTCCTATTATCCAGCAGGGGGCGCTACCTCCCTTGTTGGAATAAGTTCTTTTGTAATTGCAGCATGTTACATAACCCGAAACTACGTAGATATGATATTAAAAGGCAATACCCCTCCCTTAGTGATATGGCGGTAAGAAATCACATAGGAGAAACCGCTTTCTTTAATGACGATTTATGCAGCCTAACAGATGAGGAAGCCATAACGAGACCTTTTGGGCAGTGGGAACCTGATGTATAGAGTCTGCCATTTTCGTCTCTGCGCTGGAAGGATTTTCACGATCAGACAACGTTGCCTCCCATCTGTTTGTCGGCGATGTTCAAAGGCTTTATACTCTTTCTCCATGCGCAGGCCCCCACGTAGGCGAATCATGCCATTCCAAACATGGAAAAGAAGATCCAATGTCAGGCTGACTCTGACACACAGAGATAGTGCACATTGCCCATTTCACAGTTGTCCTTAACTTGTCTTGCCTTAAAATACTTGCCTAGCAGTTCTAAATGCTGGGCCCCTGTACTAAATCTGGCTTTGTGTTAGCTGTACATGTGAGAAGAAAAGAAAAGCAGATTTTAAAATATTTGCACAGAGCACAGTGACATATTACACCTATATTCTGATTGCACCTCGTTATCCTTACTTTTTGCTTTCCTTTAGTTAAGCTCACACTGCCACTCAGTGGCAATCTAGACAAAATACTGCAAGGGTCATGATAAACGTTCTACATTCTTCCAAGGAGTCAATACCAGTTTTGAATTGAAATTCCCAATTCTGGGTTTTAGATCTTGCTGGCTACTTGATTTTTAGGCCGGTGGCAAATTTACTTTAATAGTAAGTATTAGAATGAGGCTTTGGCCTCCATTTCTTGCCTTAATAATACAGGTTGAATATCCCTAATCCAAAATGCCTCAGATTTTGGAATATATATTTGCATATACATAATGAGATATCTTGGTGAATGTCTTGATCAAGTAGGGAAATCCAGCTAAACCATGTGTGAGACGGCAGAACTAAAGTACTTTAAAAAAAAGCTTGCCGGTCATATAAAATGTCAAGCTATGCTGTTTTGCATTGTGTTGTATAGCTTATTATACTTTCCAGTGTAATAAACTGAGCTGTGTCTATTTTCCTCCAGATCATTTTGAAATATTGGCCTGTCTAAAAGAGCCCTGATTGGGACAACCTTCATTTGAAAACTTCTGCTTTCTTATACAGAAACAAAATATGGTGCAATTCTTCCTGTGTTCGGCTTGATTATGTTCATTGTGCGTGCAATCTCAGACGGTGAGTAATTACTACATTTTGCTAATTGCAAATGTTCAGAAAAAACAGTGCGTGAGAAACCGAATCTAAGGAAAGGGTTACTTTTAAAAACTGTTAGAGGATTAAATGCCTCCCACAAATATAACACAATATGTCCTGTATGCAGACTTGATTATATATTTATTTATTTGGTTGACACATTCTAATTGTGCAAATCAAAAGTGAACGAATACACAGGGTAATCCTCGGATGTTCCCGGTGTTCTTGGCAGGAAAATAAGTTAGTACAGAAAACAAGTAAGCTACTGCACATATATATATATATTGTATGCACATTATTAAACCTACTTAATCCAATTCAGGGACCTGTAGGCTGGAGCATACATATATACAATTATACAAGTTAGTGTCCAGGCTGTGATCATTTCTGGCATGTTTTAAATTAAATGTATGCACATCTACAAAGTGAATACATTCAGAACGAGGTTGGCAAAGGCCTGTTAGAATTAGAGTTAAAATGCTCTCTGTGTATTGTATGTAATCTTTGTATATATTGCACAATGTTTCTTCTTGTTTCATCATCATTGTTTTGTGCTTAGGTTTCAGTTTCTTCCCCACAGTGTTTTTTGTAATTATTGTATAGTGCACTGGACTTTTAGAGGGAGGTTTAATTAATGAGAGTAAATCAAGCTGATTTATCAGTAGAGTTGTTATCCAATGATTCAAACTATGCAAGATTATTCATCCAAAATGAAATGCAATCCAATGTGTTAACTACATTGCAATGCAGTGCACATAGCATGTTTTAACTTTGGCACTTTTTGATTGCTTTTCAAAGTGCATTGCATTTTAATTCAAGTCTGTAGGTCGCATGTCATAGCTAAAGGCAAATGAAACGTAAGCAATCATTCTGTCAGTGCTAGGATTCGGACCAGCAACCTTCAAGTTACCAGCCTAGATCTTATGTGTCGATTGGTTGCTGGAAAGGGCCAATGTAACAGAAGCACCAACAGGAGAAGAATTTTGAATTGCTACAGTAACATCCTTAAAATGCATTCAACAGCTAATGTCTTAAAAAGCTGCAGCATATGATTTTGTAGATCAGGGTTCCTCAATTACTGTCCTGGACGGCCGCAGTGGCTGCAGGTTTTTGCTCCAACCCAATTGCTTAATAAGAAGCACGTATTGCTCAAGTAACACTTCTGCATTACTTTAGTTGTCTCGCTCGTTAAGATTTTGAACCCTTATTGCTTATTTTAGTCTTAAACAGCTGTAGTCTTGGTTTTTAATTGCTCCTTATTAGCAATAACATGCAAATGACAATAGAGACTAGTATTTCTCCATTTAGCTTACCATTTACACCTGTGTGTATGTATCATGCACTGTTGGGTTTAATTAAATACTTGGAAAGAATGTGAAGAGAAAAAAGTGATCCTCCATTTTAGCCTTCAAATCATTTGGTGATATCCTTAGAATGGGGAAGAAAATCTAGGATATGAGAATGACCTGACATGGCAGAGTTAAAGCACTAGCAAGCCATGAAATTCAATTACTGGCAAGAATTGCTTTCTTATTAAGCAACCGGGTTCGAACAAAAACCTGCAGCCACTGCGGCCCTCCAGGTCTGTGATTGAGGACCCCAGATGTAGATCATCAACCAGGCTGTCCGTACACCGATATTCCTCTAAATATGGTTTGTAAATACTTACAGATGGGGGTGTCAGTACCGGCTGTCACTAAACATCTTGACATATCAGTCAGGAAAATAAGAAGAAGAAGAAGAAAAAGAATGGAACAATATGATATTAGGTAAGTGTAATACAGGTAAAATTCCATTACAACGAACTGCCAGGGACCTAAAAAATATTTTGTTGTAATGAAAATTTCGTAGTAGTGAGATTCTGTATTTGTCACTATATTGCTTTCTTTAACTTGCATCCAGGCATTTGCAATCACTTCAATAGCTTCTTTCGAGTTAATTTTAATCTCCTCCTGACTATAAGTTATGCTGATGAGAATTTTTTCTCAGCATTTCCTTGCAATAATACACTTTCAGGGTGTGAATGATGCCCAAATCCAATGGCTGAAGCACTGCTGTGCAATTGGGTGGGAGGTATTCAAAGTGAACATTATCTAAATGTGGAAGTATGTTGTGGGCAGCACAGTTGTCAATCAGAAGCCAAATCATCCTTTTTTTCTTCTTCATATTGTGAGCGGGGCGACACACCGAAGTGCATCCCGAAGCGCGATTGCTGGATCTGTGGAAGATTGTTTGTCAGTTGCCAGGTCAGGGCAACAGCAGGCTCACAGTAGTGCAATGAGGCGCAACAGAGGCAAATCCTAAAAGATTGAGGTCGTGCTGTAAGTCCCTGTCTTGCATCCCAAAACATGAGGCTGAGTCTCAGTCCTTTAGCAAAACCAGCTTTATTCAGCTTGAAACAGGAACAGCACTGTTATTTATTGTAGCGGGATCTGCCACTCTCCTATACACAGACACAGCAGTCAGGCAGGGTTGCGGCTAGGTTAGTGGCCAAGTACAGGTAATACTGTTCCCTGCATTTACAGTGTCCCTTGCATCACCCATCAAGATCTTTTCTGTTTGCTTCACTGAAGAGTCACAGCAGATCTGTGAGCCTGCTGTTGCACTGGCAATGGATAAACAGTCTTCCACAGACGCGGTGATCGCACTTCGGGACGCTCTTTGGCGTGTTGTCCAGCTGGGAGAGGTCCCAAGAGAGTTTAGAAACCCCACATTTTCTTGAATGACTGCCGCATTAATAGGAATATTTCTTGAATGAGCATCACTGAACCACATAAAAACGTCTTTTTTGATGTGTTCAAATGCAGCAGTTCACATATGTTTGCAACCCGAGATTTTTCTTCTTTTTTTGCTCGGTCTTTCAAGAAAGTTGACAGTGTCAATGACGAAATTCCGAATTCACTGGGAACATCTTTTTTCTTTTTGCCGCAATCGAGAGCTGCAAAAATGAAACGTTTTTTTTTCTAATATGAACTGTTATCGTTTTTTCGTGCCTGCCGATTCTATAGGAGGGTGACAATGAGTTCAATTCTAATGGATGTTTTTCAATTGTTGACGAGCAATAAGCAAAAGGTATCACTGAAAACCGCAGAAAATAAAAACAGCAACAAAAAAAATAACAGTACGAGGAAAGTTTGAAGAATAAAAAAAATGAGTGTTTCTATTTGGGGATCGTTATGCACAACTGAGCTGCGACCACAGAACTAACTGCTCTATGGATGATTCGTTCAGGCATTTCAAGGTCTTTTGGGCACTTCGTTGTAATGAAAATTTCGTTATAAAGATATTTGTTGTAATGGAATTTTACCTGTACGTTATTTAGACAACACAGGAGTAAGATTTTTCACCAAGATCTGAAACACACGTCTCACCATTTCGGTTAATCAGAATAGGGAAATGTTTAGAGTTGGAACACATCTAACCCCAATTAACCCCCCATAGAAATATTACACATTTACAGGGGACAGAAAGCATACTTCTTATATACAAATATCTATTTGTGGAAGTGTGTGTGTCTGTCCAGCCCGGAAGTGAGACGTGGAGTTGGGGTAAGGGCTCCACCTCTGAGGATATGAAAGTGAGGCCAATACGTTGTCAAAATGAAACCTCCGAAGAAAGTCACTCGCTTAGCCACTAATACAGAAGCAAGGCGAACACATCGGCAAAACGAAACATCCTAGGAGACAGATACCCAGAGTTGTTCCTTTCAATTACCTGACATGTCTACATTTCAGTTTTTTTTCTGACGATTTCAATAGTTTCTTGGCTTACACAGCTAGTAATTTAACAATATACTACAAGTACTTCAAATTTTTCTGTTGCCTGCAGTTATGAAACAGAAGCTGTTTGTTCTCTAATGGAGCACACTTCAGTCCTAGTTCATTGTTCAACACAGCCATTAATCCATGTCACTAATGTAAGTGAATTGACAAGACTGCAAAGACATTATTCCATATTATTTCATATCTTACTTGGAAATTCAGTTTAAATTTAATTAGTCACCATTGTATTCAACAGGGGGCAAATTCTCCCTAGGAATGTGTTCTTTTTAGAATTGCATCTCATACCTGAACCTGTACACAACACTTTCAGCAACTGTGGAGAAAATATTAAGACAAGAGAAATATGGTACACAAGAAAGTATAATATTTAACTTGCTTTAAAATGCAGCTTTCATTCCTAATAAACATGGCAATAATACTGTAGAGAAGCCATTGCAACAGTACAATTGTCTTACACTTTTTCTGTGGGGTATTTGAGAATTGCATTTCTGTCTTTTGGCAGAGTGTGGTGGCCTTCTACTTGGCACAGAGTCAATGTCACATCTGTGCCAAAAGGGGATTCTAGCTTTGGATCTGCTTGACAAGGTTTTTTTTTTTTTTAGCCATAATTTCCACTTGACCTGTACTATGTATGAATTAGGGTGTAATTTAGCACATTCAGTGAGTTCTTTCAGGTTCTATCGGATTACATTCTTTAGGACCAGTCTGCCTTCTCCTGTTAGACTGGAACAGTGTACCTGGCCACTCACTGACTTTCATTTACAGCCCTTACTTTGTTACAGCTCTCTGAAAAGATTTTTTCTGCTTTCTTTAGTTAAAAATTGTATGTAGCTAAATGTAAGTATTTAAAACCAAAATCATATTCACAAATCACAATATCACATAATTATTTTTCAGCTCTGGTTACAGTCATTCTGCATTTTTAGTTTAATTTTAATTGCACAGGACACTTCTAATATATTATACAGTATATATATATATATATATATATATATATATATATACAGTATAATCAGTTTTCGTGAATCTGGTATGATTAAGGAGATGTTATTGAATTTAATTTGTATCACAAATAGAGTTTTAGACTTGGTGGGTTTGGAAATATTTGTTTAATATTAGTAGAAGCCTGAAAGTTTGCTGCATTGAAAGCCAGCAAAAACAAAAGCAGATTCTGACTATGAGCAATTTTGTAAGATGTTTATATTTTTTGATCATCTGTGCTGAACAAACTGCACTTTAAGTGCACTTTTAGATTTAGCCAGAATAAAGCAAAAAAAACAAATGGCTGAGATAGCCTAATACTGCAAAAACGTTCAGAAGCACCAAATTGTAAGAATTGTGTATCATACTCTTGTGTATCATACACTTGTAGACATGACCGTTTCAATGAACAGATTAACTTAGGCTTCATTTTTTTGTGCGAGTGTTCAATAAAGTTTATTCCTTAAGCTGCTGCCCTTTGTTAACATGACAATGGACTTGAATGTGCAATCTGATTGTTAAACCCTTCTTTTTCTAGACCAGTTAATGATGACTCTGTAGGACAGGGGTGCCCAATATGTCGATCGGAAAGGTAGTGCAGGTAGATCACATTGCATTAAAAATTTTTTTAAATGTTGATTGACATACAGGGCGGCCAGTCTGAGATCTCTTTTCTTCTAACACACTGGTCATCCCGCACGCACAATCAAACGCACAAGCTACTGCAAATCTCCGGCTATCTAAGTGGTCTAGTTAGCCTTCCAATTTATACTAATACTTTCGACTAAAGAAGGGATTTAAAAAAAAATAGTTGATATGGGCTGGATGTGGAATTGGAAGATGATTTTATTTTTCTCACAATGTCACAATCGAAGTGCATTTGTCTGATCTGTCAATCTATCATTGCTATTCCAAAGAAGGGAAATGTGGAAAAGCACTTTCGAACTGTTCATAAAAACTACGAAACTGACTTCCTTCCGAAAAGCGATCTGACGAAGAGAAATGAGAGGGAACTAAAATCGCAGTTAATCGGACAGCCATTATTTTTCACTCGCCTGAATTCAAAAGCAAAGGCAGACACACCAAAGCATCGTTCCTGGGCGAGTCACTCGATCATTAAGCATAAGAAGTCCTTCCAAGATGGAGAGATGAATAAACAGGCCTTCGTTGAGACAGATGGCTTGGGAGAAATTCCTGCTGAGATTTCAAGTCACCTGGCCAGAGAAAAGGGAGTTTCGCCTTGTCATTAAACATGCAGAATACAAGCAACTTAATAACGATCAATGGCCGCTAGACTTGGCAATGAGCTTAATTTACAGCTGCATGGAAAAGAGAAAACCATGGTCAATATGATTAGCTCAGTTAATGCTTTCAAACGAAAAATGCAACATCTGTCCTCAAAGCTGCAGCGCCTTGATTTGGGGAACATCCAAAACCTTGTGTCAGAGCTGGAGACGCAATGGAAGGCGTGTGCGCAACTTGACAGCATACGCTACACAGAGCAGACTGAAAATTGCCTGTCAGACTTTATCTAATGGAAAAAAAGTAACGATTCGAGTGTTGCCCAATGTAGCGGAGTAAGAATAGAGTTTCTTCTTCACAAATGTACTCAAGTAAAAGTAAAAATTATGGTGCGGTAAAACTACTCTTAGAAGTACACTTGTTTTAAAAAGTTGCTCAGGTAAATGTAACGGAGTAAATGTAACTTGTTACTACCCACCTCTGATACTCAGTATATATATATATATATATAGTGACAGATAAGGGGGCGCTGTCGTCCCAGACACCAGATAAAAGTCCAATTGTTGACCTTATTTATAATAATAATGTGTACAAGCACCTCCACTTTCACTATACTTAAATAAATCACAATAAACACAATACAATATTCAATCACAATCCTCCAACTCCCAAACACGTTGTCACCCTTCCTCCCAACTCAGTTCAACTTTCTGGGGTTTCCCATAGTCCTTTATAGTCCTTTCAGGTGAAAACTCATCTTTTTCTTAAGTCTGGAAGTACAGTGGTACCTTGAGATATGAGTGCCCCAACGTGCAAGTTTTTTGAGATTTTCACTAGGTCAATTTTTTTCCTTGAGTTACGAGCCAAAATTTGAAATACAAATACAATACAATACAATACATCAAAGAGCTTGTCGCCGCACATTCCGAGGAACTGACGACGGAGCAGTTGACAGAACTACAGACACGGCAACATACGAAGGTTCTGCAGGAGATCGGTATCGCGGAGGCGGTTACCTCATAAAGTGAGATAAAGGAAGTGTTTGCAATGTGGGAAAAAGTTTTGAACTTTAAAGAAAAGAAACACCAGTTGCAACTGATCGTGCAGCAGCGCTATTTAATGACACTTGTCTAACTCATTTCAGAAACATTCTAAAGGGGAGGACTAAACAAAGCTCTTTGGATAGGTTTTTATTGAAACGCCTTGAGAATAAAAGTAAGGAAAGCGTGGCAAAAAAGAAAAAAACTAGTGAAGAAGAAAATTAAGTTAAGCAAAAGTGAAAGAAAAAACATTACAATACGCAAATCGACTTTGCCAACATCTGTTCATTTCTTGAGATTCTCTTTTAGGTATTAGGTTTTATTTTGTTTGTATACAATATTTGTTCATAATAAATATATTTTTCTTATGCTGAAAACATTTAACAAAAAAATGGGGTGGTTTTTTGGGGGCTGGCACAAATTAATCTCATTTGAATTAATTTCAATGAGGAAAATTAATTTGAGATATGAGCATTTTGACTTACGAGCTCAGTCACGGAACGAATTAAACTTGTTTCTCAAGGTATTACTGTACTTTATTTCTTCCGTCCTTGTGACTGGGAAGTACTTCCGGGCTATATGGAGATTACAAGTCCTTGAGCCTCCCTGCAGCGTCCTCTGGTGGCCCCCACGGTATCCAGCAGGAATGTGAAGGAAAACTCCAAGGTCCATGATGCCCTGCTGGAATTCGGGGCATCTCCATGTTGCAGGGAGGGCACCAACTGGCGACTTGGGGGTATTGGCTGGGATAAGCTGCCGGCCATAGTCCACAATATATCATTTTTAATGTAGATAGATCATTTTGACCTGGTCATTTTAAAAGTAGCTTGCAAGCTGAAAAAGTGTGGGCACCCCTGCTGTAGGAGAATTTTATGATTTGTGGGTTTTTTATTCTGAATGTTTGCCGCAGTCAGTGTATCCTGCTCCAATACAATGCATCTACTGTTGTTCCATTTGATGTCGTGTACAAAAAAAACTCCCAAACCTGGGCTTTGTCATTTTCTGTCAGCCATTTTGATATTTAATGCTGTTTCAATGAGAGAAAGTTTATATTATTGTGTCACTGCAGGTCTAAACAGTTATTAAAAAAAATAGATTCCCAAGTGTTCTTACATATATCATCACAAAAACTCAGGGAATTTGGAGGGTGGGTATGCCTCAACTTGAACTTTTTCATGGGCCCCACCTAGCTGTACTGAGGGAACCACAAAACAACTAGCATGGAATGTGAAAACATAAGAGTAGCTGAGACTCGAATAGCCATTACACAAAAACAGCAAGGCAATAAGTATATGGATAGCCACAAAACAACAGAAACTGCATCTGTGATTATGAGCAATATGTATATAGTAACCTGTGACGATGCAGGTTCTGCTTCACGCTCCCACTTCCCATTTGTGAGCCCTTGAACCTGACACCGTTGGTAATGTAACCAGATGAGCTGGACAATGAGGACACCAACGAAGCAAGGGGAAAGGTGCAAAGTGCAGAAGTCGTTTTATTACAAAAATGAACAAAACAAAATCAAAACAGTGCCCAAGTAAAAGTGCAGTGTATCAAAATGTCAATAAATAAATAATCCATAAAATCAAGTAAAATCCAAACGTTTTAAACAAGGCTAAAATGAGACTAAAATCCTGCTGCAGACATTGGGATCAAACCAGCCAAGCACAGCTCCTTCCAAGTCTTTCCAGCTCACCCAAGGCATGCTCAGCGGGAGAGACTTCATCCGCCTCTGTCCTCACACTACCGACCCCCATCTTGGCTGCCTCTGTTGTTGTCCTGTCTTCTCTCTCACACTCGTAGTCATCCCTCAGATCCCTGGGGTGGACTCTTCCACGATTGTACCTACTCTTCCATTCAGTGGGCACAATCTGTCCCTTGAGCGTCGATCCTTTGCTCCATGCGGGACCCCTGACCGTGTTGACCTCTCTCTTTATGCTGGCTGGCTGGCTTGTCCTCTTCCTTTTGTTGCCAATGCTGCTGTCGCTCCCTAAGCCTTTCTTTTTCTCTCGTTTCTTTGTTGTCTTTCCTTTCTGTCCCCCTCCTCTTTGCGCCAGCCCGTTGTTATATGGCTCTGTGGGTGCAGCACCTCAATCATGAACTGTTAAGTAATTGAGAACGATCAAGCCCTCACGTGCAAGTGTGACTCACCCCAATTACTCCATCAACTCCCCGCAGCTCCACAATCGCGGCCACGAAAACTAACACGACGAATGGATTATTTAAAAGTCGCCAATCTTTCTTAGCCAAAGACCCGCTACACCACATAGCCATGCTGCCTGTCAAAGACAAGTAACAGAATAATTTCTAAATATTTGTTATCTTTTCCCTACATGTACTTTCCTCATTATCCGCAAGTGTCTGAACCTTCCTTCACCCAGACTCATTATCTTTGAGGTGCCTTTCTCATGTCCCATCTTTGTTTTGTTTTTTTTAATTTATTGATTTTAATTAAAAGCAAATAACAATCCATACAGGCAATTAAACTTATCAAAACAAAATTCAACTACCACCCAAAAGAAAGAGAGGAGAGCCAACCAGCAAAGCAAATCTTTAAAAGCAGTAAGGAAGGAAGAATATCCATTTACCCCGATATAGAAGTGTATTCTAAAATGTTATGGATTAGATCCTGCCATATTTTAAAGAACGTTTTGAACAGATCCTCTGAGTAAGAATTTGATTTTGTCCAATTTCAAATTGTATAGAATATCATTTATCATCTGACTTGGGTGGGATTCTTCCAGTACAGCAAGATAAGTGTACATGCTTGTAGTGAAGTATTGGCAATTACAATTAATTTGTCCTTCTCAAAGTCAAAGTCAAAGCGAACTTTATTGTCATCTCAACCATATACAAGTATACAGATAGACGAAATTGCGAAGCTCAGGGTCCACAGTGTAACAACATGATGTGCAAATAGTAAATTAAAAATAGAATAAAAATTTAAAATTAAAACACAAACAAGACAAGACATTGTGCAAAGAATAGGACAAAGAAGTAGCAGCAATATTGATGTGTAAGATATGTAATATAATAAATAAATGAATAATAAATAATAGATAATACAGAAATTATCAGTGTATGATAATAGTTGAAGACGTGTGTAAACAATGACAGGTCAGAATGTTTCATAGCATAAGGATATCAAGAGTGTCAAAATCCTTAAAGGTCAGTATGAGATTTTCAGTTCTTTTCTACATGCACACTCATCTTTGCAGGACTGTGGTTTTCATGTATAAATGTTCTGTTTTTAGTGGTGGTTGAGGCCGTGTGGAAGGTCCCAGGGGGCAGCCTGGTGTTAAGGAGTCTAACAGCTTAGGGGTAAAAACTCTCCTGCAGCCTGGCAGATTTGGCTTTGATGCTGCAGTATCTTCTCTTGGATGGCAGAAGTGTGAAAAGTCCATGTGAGGGGTGTAAGGGTCCTGCACAATGCTGCAGGCCTTGCGGACACTGCATTTGTAAAATATGTCCTGTAGTGAAGGGAGAGGCACCCCAATAATGTTCTCTGCTGTCTTCACTATCCTTTGCAGGCACTTGTGGTCGGATATGTTACAGTTGCCATACCAGACAGTGATGCAGCTGGTCAGGACACTCTCTATGGTACCTCTGTAGAACATGGTGAGGATGGAAGGGGGAAGACGTGCTTGCTTCAAACGCCTCAGGAAGTGTAGTCTTTGCTGGGCTTTCTTGATTAATGATGAGATGTTATGTGTCCACGTAAGTTCCTCAGTTAAGTGCACACCGATGAACTTGGTTCTCCTAACAATCTCCACATCTAAACCGTTGATGCTGAGCGGGATGTGGGCAGGATGTGATTTTCTGAAGTCCACGATTATCTCTTTTGTCTTGTCGACATTGAGAGATAGATTGTTGTCTTCACACCATGCGGACAGCCATTTCACCTCATCTCTGTATGCTCTTTCATCATCCCTACTTATCAGTCCCAGCACCGTCGTATCATCCGCAAACTTGATGATGTGATTGGTGTTGTGCGTGGCTGTGCAGTCGTGAGTCAGCAGGGTGAAGAGCAGTGGACTAAGCACACAGCCCTGCGGTGCTCCAGTGCTCAGTGTGATGATGCTGGAAGTGTTGTGGCCCATCTGAACTGACTGGGGCCTCTCTGTCAAGAAGTCCAGGATCCAATTGCAGAGGGTGGTGTTTAGGCCCAACCTGCTCCACTTTACGTCCATTTGGGTGTACACCAATCACAAATGTTAATGGATTAGGAGGGATTGTCACACCAAGGATGTCTGAATAGACATTCAAAGAAGTTTGTCCAGAATGTTGTTAATTTGGTGCAGGTCCAGAACATGTGGCCCAATGAGGCCAGAGCTAGATGACAACATTCACAGGTTAAATCTTGCCCTGGAAACATTTTGAACAATTTTACATGAGATTAATGTGCTTGATGAAAGATTTTAAGTTGAATGATTGAGTGTTTTGAGCACATGGAGCTAGAATATATTCTGTGAATGGCTGCCTTCCATTCCTTTTCTGAAATATTAAGTTAAAGACCCTTTCCCCATTGTACCCTAGGATCTCTGAAAGCAAGGGACTTTAAAATGTTTTTGTAAATTGTAGAGATGCTATCTGAGTCTTCAATATTGATCAATATTTCTTCTGGAGTAGATATAAGTGGAAGGTGAGGAATATTGGGCAGGTTCCATTTAGCAAAGTTTGTAGCTTGAAAGTTGTGGAAAAATTGTGCTGTGAGAAGTTAATTATGAAGCTTAATTGCTCTTGGGATGCACAAACATTATCTATGTAGAAATCTCTAAATGTTTTAATCCCAGACATTTTCCAAACATTAAGTACTGTGTATGTTTGAGGGGGTGGAAAAATGTGGTTGTCATGTAGTGGTGCAACAGATAAGAGCGTCTCTGTCTTAAAATGCTTCCTTAATTGGTTCCATATTCTGAGTGAATGAAGGGCAATAGGATATTAGTGTATTGATGATAGTTTGTATTTACTGGAGCACAGAGCAGTGAATATAAGAAGTACTGCACAGTTTTAATTCTCTTGCAAACCAGGCTCGTGTATGTTCATCAGTTTGTGTTGTTGTATATGGGGATGGTTTGAAATAAGCAAAGAAGCTTGGTAAGGATATTCATCTTAACTGTGTTGATTCTCCCTGCTAACATGAGATGAAGGGTGAACAGCAAAAGTTTGTTGAAAAAGAACTTTGTGTGTACTTGTAATATTTACTCCCAGCTATTTAAACTGATCTGCTAAGATAAATGGAAGAGCGTCTAGTCCAATAATGTGTGGTAGAGAGTTCACAGGAAAAAGCACACTTTTATTCAAAATGATTTTGAGTCCAGATATCTTTTGAAAATCTGCTAGTGCTTTTAGGACTGCTGGAACGGGGAATTTTGTGGGCCAGATAACTACCACACCATATCATCTGCATACTGTATAGTGTTATTTTCTGTTCACATTCTTCTCTGATAATCCCCTTTACCTCTAATGCATTTTGAAAGTAAACAGCCAATGGCTCAATGGCGATTGAAAAGAGCAATGGCGATAGGGGACTTTCTTGTTGCGTACTGCATTCTAGTTTGAAGTTGTCAGAAATAATGTTGTTAATATGAACTGAGGTGTCTGGACTAGTATAGATTAGTTTTATCCATGCACATACAGTATATATTTGGGCAGTGTGGTGAATAGGTATTCCATTCAACCATATCAAATGCTTTTTCTACATCCAAGACCGTAAGATCTCTGGGGTGTTAGATTTAATGGGTGAATATAATGTGTAAGATTTGAAGTCAAGTGTCCACCTTTAATAAATCCAGTATGGTCTTGTGATATTACAGATGGAAACACTTTCTCAGTTCTTCTAGTTAGTAACTTTAGAGAGTATCTTAAAATCATTATTCAGGAGTGAGATTGGTCTGTACAGTATGGTGTACATTGTAGTAAGTCCTTATTTCTCTTAGGAAAAATTTAAATTAATGCTTGCCAAAATGTTTGAGGTAGAATTTTGTTGTCTTCTTCTTCTATAGATGTTGCTATTAATAGTGGAACTGTCATAGCGAAACAATTGTCACCACAGGGCTTTTTACCTGAAATGAAGGCTATTAGAACTCAAAACTTATATAGTAATTTCTTATCACTCTGACCTCGCTCAAATTAGCTCAGTTGCTGTTTTTCTCTGACTCCCTTCTGCACCGGTCCAGCCAATATCTCGAGTTCTCGTGGGAATCTTTATTATCTCTTGACTTCCCACTGCAGCTGGTCTCTGGTATTTTTACTGTCTATTGTCCATCTTAGTTTCTGTTTTGCTTATTTTTTATTGACCAAGGCCAGTACAGACATTCCCTCTCTTCCATTTATGGGCTTCATCTCGTCACTTCCTCTTACTTCAAGCTAGTTTATTTGGTGCCCAAAGCTAAGCTTTAATTAAAAAGAAATATGGCATGTGCCTTTATTTTAATCATTTGCTTGGCATGCTTGACTTGCCTTAACTTCTGCGCTAAAGTAATTCTAATATATTTTTCTATATTTATTTATGCTAGTGCCTGAATATACTCATTTTATTTTTCATGCATTACATCATCTTGACCTCGTTTGTAGCAATGCTTTTTGCTGTTTCTGCTGATTCACTATTCCAGCTGGCTTCTTACATGCCTACCAAGACCATTTTTCACTGATACCGTTCCTCAGCTTCCTAACTTTTTGAACACAGGTGCATGTGTCCCCCCTTCTCCTGTCCTTTTATTCCCAAATTAGTAATTCTGCTTCAAGCTTAAAAATAATGCAATATGACTAATTTTTTTCATTTAACTATTTGTTTGACATATCTTATTTGCTTGACACTCTAATTTATGCTAAATCTAATGTTTCAGAAGCTGTTAATTACTTTTATGGCTATTTATGCTAATATGCTATTTATGCTAATATATACATTTTTCTCTTCCGTAACTTATTTCAATTTTTTTTTATAAAATTCCACTGGTAGCCTTTAGGGCTAGTTGCTTTCCCACTTTGAAGTGAGTTTATAGTGTCTAGTAATTCTGAAAGTGTCAGTGGTTTATCCAGTTCCACAGCACTAAGAATAACTAGCTATGGTATCTGAAATGAGTCAAAAATGTATTAGATTATGTCTCATTGTTTTTAGACTGAGATGAATATAAGGACTTATGGTGCTCTCTAAATGTGTGGGATACATTTTTATGGTCAATGCTTTTATCTCCATCTGCGTTGCTAATTGCTGTTACTACATCATGGATTTCTTGCTTGTGGATTTGTTTGGGCTCTTATTGGGTTTCACTCCATGGTTCATAATAATGATGTCATGATTTAAAGAGGAACTGTTCATTTTCTTTAGTAGTCAAAAAGTTAGTCTGATTGCAAAATCTGTCTTTTCCTATAAAGTGTATTATTTGGAGACATGGCGTATTCTAGATCTATTGTGGTAATTTCTCTGATTAACTCAGATGCCTTCTTGGTTTACAATTTATTTTTATGAGGAAGATATGAAATAATCTGTCCTCTTAAAAAGTCCATCAAAGTATCTTGCCGAGATCTCTGAGGATGCATTTATCTCAAGAAAAGAATCAATTTGCTTGGATATGAATTCTGTACAGTTCTCATCAGCTGATGACAGGAGGTTGAGATGACCGTTGTGACAGATAGGGGGCAGTATCGTTCCCTTGAACCCCTGTCCAAGACTCCAGACACCAGATAAAAGTCCAAATGTTGACTTTATTAATATGCAACAGTGCATAAAGCACCCTCTCCTCCACTATACTCATACAGTACACAATACTACACAATAATAAACAATCCTCCACTCCCAGATGCGTTGCCCTCCTACCACCCAGCTCAAAACCATTCCGTAAAGCCCCCCACAACCCCCCCGCATCACTGACCTGAAAGTGTTCCAATCCTCAGTTCATGTGATCCTCATCTCTTCCGGGTCAGATAAAAAGTCCTTTTCTTCATCCTGGAAGTACGTCACTTCTGCTGTCGCTCTACCTATGACACACTTCCGGGTTATAGGGCACATATGATTCTCTATTCCTCCCTGCAGCGTCCTCTGTTGGCCCCTGGGGTATCCAGCAGGTTTGTAAGGGAAAACTCCATGGTCCATGATTCCCTGCTGGCATCCGAGGCACCTCCATGCTGCAGGGAAAGCTCCATCTGGCGGCCTGGGGGTATTGGACGTGGTGACAAGCCGGCCATATACCACACCATGTAAAGCATAGTGATTTAAGCTTCATGATAAGAGGGACGTAGTTTGAGATAACAATAGTGTTGTGCTTACAAGATTTGGTAGTGGGCCAAAATTTATTGTCTATGAAGAAATAATCAATTCTTGAATAACAATGATGAACTTGTGAGAAGAAGGAATATGCTCTTAGGTAAAGATTTAAAAACCTTCCTGAGTCTAATAAGTTCTGATCCATTGCAAACTGTGTAATTATTTTTACAGTATTAGAAGTTATCACTGCTCTAGCTGAAGATGTGGCATAAGAATTTACTGGTTGAGCATATTTTATTACAAGAACCAGAATTTACCATACTCTCACTGTCAGTTTCTAAAGAACCGTCACTATTATAACACAAAAAATCCTTTGCTTTCAGGCGCTCTACATTCTGCCAGCTCATTTTCAACTCTCCTGCAACTGCAAATGCTGTTTGAATAGCCGCCTTCCATCAGAAGTTAGTAGAGTTAAGCTAATCTTCACCATGCAGTTTGTAAAATTAGATCCATGAACTTGGATGTTGGGGTAGGCACTCCATTACCTTACAGAGTGTTCCTACAATGACATCACAATGGGTAGCCATCATCTACCAAGGGCATCTGATGGCAGAGCCCATGATCCAAATTTAAACCCAAAATGTTACAGAACTGATAACACCAAGTTCGCATTAAACATATAGCCACAACTGGGTGGGGGGTTCATGTTGACATCTTTTTTTGTTTTTTTGTTTGGATTGATTTTGAAGCATACTGTTGTATATGTTATGCTATTCTTACATGTATGATTGAACTCTGCTATTGTAATGTTTTTTTACAAATGAAATATATATATTTATATATATATATATACAGTCATATGAAAAAGTTTGGGAACCCCTCTCAGCCTGCATAATAATTTACTCTACTTTCAACAAAAAAGATAACAGTGGTATGTCTTTCATTTACTAGGAACATCTGAGTACTGGGGTGTTTTCGAACAAAGATTTTTAGTGAAGCAGTATTTAGTTGTATGAAATTAAATCAAATGTGAAAAACTGGCTGTGCAAAAATGTGGGTCCCCTTGTAATTTTATTGATTTGAATGCATGTAACTGCTCAATACTGATTACTTGCAACACCAAATTGGTTGGATTAGCTCGTTAAGCCTTGAACTTCATAGACAGGTGTGTCCAATCATGAGAAAAGGTATTTAAGGTGGTCAATTGCAAGTTGTGCTTCCCTTTGACTCTCCTCTGAAGAGTGACAGCATGGGATCCTCAAAGCAACTCTCAAAAGATCTGAAAACAAAGATTGTTCAGTATCATGGTTTAGGGAAGGCTACAAAAAGCTATCTCAGAGGTTTAAACTGTCAGTTTCAACTGTAAGGAATGGAATCAGGAAATGGAAGGCCACAGGCACAGTTGCTGTTAAACCCAGGTCTGGCAGGCCAAGAAAAATACAGGAGCGGCATATGCACAGGATTGTGAGAATGGTTACAGACAACCCACAGATCACCTCCAAAGACCTGCAAGAACATCTTGCTGCAGATGGTGTATCTGTACGTCATTCTACAATTCAGCTTAATTTGCACAAAGAACATCTGTATGGCAGGGTGATGAGAAAGAAGCCCTGTCTGCACTCACGCCACAAACAGAATCGCTTGTTGTAAGCAAATGCTCATTTAGAGAAATCAGATTCATTTTGGAACAAAGTGCTTTGGACTGATGAGACAAAAATTGAGTAATTTGGTCATAACAAAAAGCGCTTTGCATGGCAGAAGAAGAACACCGCATTCCAAGAAAAACACCTGCTATTTACTGTCAAATTTGGTGGAGTTTCCATCATGCTATGGGGCTGTGTGGCTAATTCAGGGACTGGGGCCCTTGTTAAAGTCGAGAGTCAGATGAATTCAACCCAATAGCAAGAAATTTTTAAGGATGATGTTCAAGCATCAGTCACAAAGTTGAAGTTATGCAGGGGTTGGACATTCCAACAAGACAATGACCCAAAACACAGTTCGAAATTAACAAAGGCATTCATACAGAGAGAGAAGTACAATGTTCTGGAATGGCTGCCACAGTCCCCTGACTTGAATATCACCAAAAATCTATGGTATAATTTGAAGCAGGCTGTCCATGCTTGGCAGCCATCAAATTCAACTGATTTTGTATGGAAGAATGGTCAAAAATACCACCATCCAAAATCCAGACACTCATCAAAGGCTATAGGAGTCGACTAGAGGCTGTTATATTTGCAAAAGGAGGCTCAACTAAGTATTGATGTAATATCTTTGTTGGGGTGCCCAAATTTATGCACCTGTCTAATTCTGTTATGATGCATATTGCATATTTTCTGTTAATCCAATAAACTTAATGTCACTGCTGAAATACTACTGTTTCCATAAGGCATGTCATATATTAAAAGGAAGTTGCTACTTTGA
The DNA here is from genome assembly GCF_016835505.1 of Polypterus senegalus. Lineage (NCBI taxonomy): Eukaryota > Metazoa > Chordata > Cladistia > Polypteriformes > Polypteridae > Polypterus > Polypterus senegalus. The sequence continues at coordinate 147,336,425 of NC_053154.1, read as the reverse complement.
AAGCTCAGCTAATGATAAACAAAAATCCAAAGAATTAAGAGGGGTTCCCAAACTTTTTCATATGACATATGATATATATATATATATATATATATATATATATATAAACAAAGCCAAAACATTAAAGTAAAAATTAATTAAAGAAATTAAATATACAACATCCCAAGCTCAAATTGTAACAATTGCCATCTAGGCTGACAATAATGTTCAGTGTAAACTGAACACTTTGATCCAAGAGGGGGAAAGTTCCCAGAAATCTTTTAAAAGAATCTTTCTTATAAAAGTTACAGCAGTTCCTTTAGTCACCTTCTAAAATACTCTCCTTGAAATGGTATACTTCTGTTCCTGTACCCATCTCTTGTTACCGTGTCTACAGCCTCTTGCGTTTTTTTCTTGGATTTAGCAAATGCTCTTCAATCTCAAGTTTAATTCTGGGAACAAAAAGAAGTCACAGGAAGCAGAATCTGGTAAATGGGGGTGGGGAGGGGTTGTGCGAAACAACAACTTTATTGTTTTTAGTCAAAACTATTAACATGGTGTATGCAGGTGAGCTGTCAAAATCCACTTTTTGCTGTGCTTCTTCTCTGGACATTTATCCTGATGCTTTTCTATAGATGTCTCAGCACTTCAGTATACATGTATTGCAGCTCAAGGAGAATATTTTGAAAGTGACTAAAAAGAAAGAAAGTTTTATAATGAAGTTTATAGGTTTATGGGGGTATGGACTTTCCCATCCGTTTATTCCTGCTTCCTGCAGAGGTGTTTGTTACTCATTTACCTTATTCTAACCATGGAAAATTGTGTTTGTAATGCCTGCAAGTTGAGGCAAAGACCTCTTGTGTTTTTAGCTTTGTGTTTCATTTAGTTAATCTTTGGGTTACATTCAATCCTTTTTCTTGTGCTTAATAATTAATTAATAATTAATTTCTGTTATGGTTATATATACTTGTAATAAATTGTAAAAGGTTATTATATGTTAACTAAAACTTCCATAGTACCAAGGAATCAGAAACCAGGGAGTTATATTGTCTTAATTTTGTTCCTTTTTAATTTTTTCTCAGGTTCCAGCTGGTTTATTTCGTTAGTTTTTTATTCCCAATGGAGTTTTTGAATTATGAGGAACTCATTTCAGTCTCTTAATTCTAAATTGTTCTGACAATGTTATTATTTCAAATCATGAAACACTGCCATTTTGCCTTACCATGGGTTGTGTTGCAGGATTTTGTGTACTTTTGCAAGCTTGTGACACCCAGAAGCCATAACACATAACATCACCTTTGTCAGAAATTCAAAATACTTCATGTAGTACAGTGATCCCTCGCAATATCGCGCTTCGACTTTCGCGGCTTCACTCCATCGCAGATTTTAAATGTAAGCATATCTAAATATATATCACGGATTTTTCACTGGTTTGCGGATTTCTGCGGGCAATGCGTCCTTTAATTTATGGTACATGCTACCTCAGTTTGTTTGCCCAGTTGATTTCATACAAGGGACACTATTGGCGCATGGCTTAGAAGACACCCAATCAGAGCATGTATTACGTTTTAGATAGATAGATACTTTATTAAATAAAACTCCTCAATGATGTACAATATGCTTCCTGCGTGGTGCTTGATTGTTTGCTTTTCTCTGTCTCTCTCACTCTCTCTGACATTCTCTGCGCCTGATGGAGGGGGTGTGAGCAGAGGGGCTGTTTGCACAGAGGCTGTTTGCCTAGAAGATACGGACGCTACTCTATAAAATGCCGCTTTATCGCGGTGCTTCGGCATACTTAAAAGCACGTATTTGATTTTTTGATTGCTTTTCTCTCGCTCTTTCTGACATTCTCTACTCCTGACACGCATTCTTTGAAGAGGAAGATATGTTTGCATTCTTTTAATTGCGAGAAAGAACTGTCATCTCTGTCTTGTCATGGAGCACAGTTTAAACTTTTGACTAAAGGGTGCTATTTCATGTCTAGAGGGCTCTAATAATGTTAACAGTGTGGGAGAGTTTATAAGGGCTTAAAATATATAAAAATAACCATACAAACATATGGTTTCTACTTCGCGGATTTTCACCTATCGCGGGGGGGTCTGGAACGCAACCCCCGCGATCAAGGAGGGATTACTGTAGTTGTAGTTACTAGTAGTTGTTCAGATTTCTAGCTTTGAACCTTTTGCATGGTTCTTTTGACTTTTGGTTAACATTAATGTGCTTTGTTTTTTTCAGTAACTTTGACTTTGACTAACAGGTGGTTAGTAATTTTGACCCTGATTCTTACTCTACCTTTTCCATCCCGGGCCTCAAAACAATTGAAAATTTGACCAAGACTTTACTGACTGCCTCAGAACTAGGCCTCACCCCACACAGCCAGACCCAAAACTCAAGAGGCAGGTTTTGAGGCCTGCATATGTCAAATATGAGGTATTGACTTTAAAAGTTCAAATCTCTCAAAAAACACCAAATTGCCCTAAAAGTGAGAAGAAACCATGAGACATCTAGCTTGGAAGGCCAATATTTGTAAATAAGGAATGTATTTATCAACACTCAAAAAGGCAAAATAAGGTAAAACACAAAAGTAAAATAAGAGCAAAAGGATTTGCCAAACATGGCAGTCAAATGCAAATGAGACCAATTCCAAAATCCCTTATCAAAAACCTAGAAACTGATGCAAAAAGTAAAAAAAAGAAAAGAAGATTCAACAATGCGGACCTCCATGAACCTCACTCAACCAGTGAGATTGAACATCTAATGGATTCACTCTCCAGCCTGAAATATATAGGCTGAAGGCTGTCTATCTGCATTCACATAATGGTTCTGCCACTTAGGGTTCCTCCTGCAGAATACAAGGAATGTATACTTTAAGCACATTCGTACAACATATAATTCTTAAATACATAAACATAAAAATTAGAGCTATTAATTAATCGGCTTTAACATGTGAGATTAACTTCTTCACCCATACACGTTAGTAGTGTTGCCACTTGTTGTTTATACTATGGGATTGGCCTCCTGTATTGGAACATGAAGTGCTTCTTACTGCACTGAATCAATAAGGGATGTGATCCATCCTGTATTTTTGTCCACATCATTTCATATATACACTAGTTCCTCAAAATGCAGAGAATAACATATGAACAATTACAATCAAACCAGTTATACAAGTGGAGTGAATTTCTGTTAAGACACTAATCTTACAGACAGACCAGCTCTGCACACTTTATGAGATTGTGCATCAGCAGTGCCTTGATCAGACATTGATTGATGGCTTTATGTTATCATTTTTGTTTTGGAACACAGTAGTAATGAATGTTGCAATATTCTTTGTTCTCTTTGTTCACGGAAATAGATTTACTTTGATTACAAGTATTGGTTTCTTATCTGTACTAGAAAAAAAGATAACACAAAGGGAAAGCACAGTTTGTAATGCCTTATATTTAATAGTAAGTAATAATATAACATATTTAATTACTTTTTTGTAACTAATGAGTAATGTAAGTAAGTTCATGTTCCCTTGTGAACATTTCTTTTCTGTATCTGAATATCCTCCCTTGAACAACCAGTGCAAATAAACTAGTATGTTTAAGCAATAAAGAAAATAATTTAATATGCATAAGCAAGTGATTATTAAAGCTGGTTTGTACAATTAGTCACGATTACATTTTTTATGGAACTGCAGCCCTAATAAAAGCAGAAATTACATAAAAATGAAAAATACATGGAAAAATAACAATTCAAAAATGTAGAAAATAATCATAAGCCAGAGAAAAGTAGGAACACAATTGACAGCAATTGTCAAAAATAATACTTTAAGCAAAATCCAAAGTTAGGAAATAAAAGCTAAAATGCCCTGGCACCCTAATAATCATTTCACTAATTAACAATCTCATGAACAAAGGATTGTTTTGGAGTTTTAATCCAAAACCTTAAAGCTAATATTACTGTACCACCATCTTAAATAGGAGTTAGGTGATGACATATAAACATCAGTACAAAGATCAAATAGAAACATAGTAATTTCCACCATATCTTCTGTTACAGTAAGTAATAATAAAGTAATCATATATGTCATTTTCTGGTTCATTTTCTCCATGTTAAGATTAATTCCAGCTTTACAGTTCTTACCTGTAATGAAAAAAAGGGGAAAGAAGCTGTCAACCTTGCTTTGTTCTTAGTGTTGGAAAACCAAAATTAGCTGCCGCCACTCTCTGAAGTGATGTGGCCGTTGTGTTACAATTGACATACTTTTTTTCATTATTATAAGTAGTTATATTTTAGCTTGTGTTAATAAATTAAATGTTAATCTTTCATTACACACCTGAAAAGCATAGTCTTGAGTGAATGATAAACGGATGAGTCTCTTCAAACTCTAAAAAACAAAATTCTATAGAAGACCATTTCAATGTCACAGTTGAAAAAGCAGACAAAACATAATGAATTTGTAAATAACAGAATTCTGTTATTTTCGAAATAACAGATTTTCCATTTTCCTGATAATGCTTTGAACTCAACTCTTTCCAAAACAGGATATTATATTAAGGATTCACCTTCTGATGAAACTGTTGACAGTCTAACACTGGAGGAGACCAAATGAACAAAATTTCTCCTCTGGCTTTATCTTTGTTGTTCTACTCTTCTAGATGAAGGCAAGTTCGTACCTGTAACATCCATGTACTGCAGTTCTGTTGTGTTATATCAGTTAAGAAGTCTGTTCTCATTTGCTGTCCTGATCCCTTCTGATCTCTTAGAAATAGCAATTTAGGAAGCAAGACGTGACCAAAGAGTGTATCGATTCTGAATGCTATCTTAAGTTGTACTCCGTAAAATCAAGTTACTTTCCTTGAATATGTTTAGGGCTAATAAATTAAAATGATTGCAATCCATGTTTCTTTTAGTAGAATTTGAGAAGCCACAGCAGCTGGTATGAATCAACTTCAGTAATGAAACTTTTTGTTTTTCCTTCATTTAGTGATATTGCCATAATAACATTCATAATGTTTAACACCATATCTTGATTAGTTTCCCTCCCGTAGTCAGATAAATATTGGCTCTTGTTCACCATGTTGGTCACATTCCTTGTAATCTGTCCTCAAGTGGTTTACTCAGAACATTGTCATTTTGGTGTGTGTCCAATTTATTTCTTTTTTAGCCTTGGAATGTTCTTCAAAACATTTTTGTATTTCTTACTTTATGTGCAATGTACATACTGGTTTTAGGCCTTGTTAATTGATTTCCTTTATTTTCTTCCATGGTGCTCATTTGGTGGTGTTCATCCTCTGTTCTCTGTTCATATACTTAATATATACTTACTCACAGCTCTCACCACTTGCTAAGCACCTGGGTTACAGATGGCAGTCGCCTAGTGACAAAACTATTTTATCATGTTAACTCTATCCCAATCTACAATGTTCTTTAACATCTCACTTCCTCTCCTCCTTTGCTAATGTCTACAAACTCACAAGCCTGTTGTCTGCTTTCATTAAACTGCATATCTTAGAGCGCTTGGTAATCTTTTTATCGCTGCATTTCAGAAGATGACCACCATACTTCTGTCATTTTCATTTCTGATTATATCAAGAGCTCATGTCACATGTTTTCACAATCCCACCACAGTACCGCTATTTATTTTACCTCTAAATCAAGCATGCTTGTGAGTGAAGGGAAGAAGAATACAAATAAAATTTTTAAAGAAGTTCATACCTCTGATATTTGGAGGAGAAATCAGTACAGACCAAAAAGATATGGTGGGTTGCTTGCAAGAGGCAGAATCCAAGCAGATTAACCCACCATGGGCAAGATTAGCATCACTGTCATTAAATGCCCTGATCAATAGCTTGTCCTCTTTATCACAAGGTGGAAGCAGGACTGAGACAAAATTCAAAATCTGGTAGACATCATCAAGTAGGAGATGGCAAAGCAGGAAACCTTTGGCATGTTGAGTGTTGTTTAGCACATGCAAGTAAGAATTAAACCCTACATGTGACAATAGCAAACTAAAACCTAAAAACAATAAAGATGAAAGGAAGTTTCTTTGTCTTACTCTGGAGAATCAAGCATAACTGGACTGTGGTTCTTCTGTCTTAACCACTATTGTCATTTATAGAGTTTATTTTTTAATGATTGCTCACTTTCTGGAATCCATTTATGACTACTTCAGTACTTCATGGTCTTGTTCATTCATTTCTGTATAACGTTTCTTTAAACTCATTAAACATAGGGGGTCTCTTCATTTCAAATCCTAGTCTCTTCTCAGATAGACCTCCATAACGTCTCCTAAACCTCAGTTTTGTTTTCCTATTTAAAAGTATCATCTTCCTCTCAAACCTTAAGAGCAGTAGCGTTGTCTTTGATGTATTCATAATCACAATAATAATATTGTGATGAGTTCAAGGCTAGTGGATAAAACTGTTCTTAAAGTTTCAAGTGTTCCCAGGAGCACAGTGGCCTCGATAATTGTGAATTAGAAGTTTGGAACCACCAGGACTTTTCCTAGATTTGGCCATCCAGCAAAACTGAGTAACTGGGCAGGGACCTTGGTCAGGGAAATGGCCAAGAACTCAATGCAGAGCTTCAGAAGTCCCCTGTTGAGACTGGAAAACCTGTCAGAAGGACAACTATCAATCAGGCCTGAGTGGATGGATGGAAATCACTCTTGAGTAAAAAGTATATTTTGGCATTTAAAGGACTCCGAGAGCATGAGGAAAAATATTCTTTGGCCTGATGAGACAAAAATTGAAGTCTCTGGTTTGCCTTTCACCATGACAGTGACCCGAAACATACAGCCAAGACAACACTGTAGCAGCTTTGGGACCAGTGTCTGACTGTCCTTTAATGATCCAGCCAAAGCCCAGACTTGCACCCCATAGAACATTAATGGACAGACCTGAAGATGGCATAGCAGTTTATAGATGCTTCCAATCCAATCTAACAGAGCTTGAGTGGCTCTACCAGGAAGAATGGGGTAAACTGCCCATGTCCAGGTGTGCAGAGCTGGTAGAGACTTAGCCAGAAAGACTCTAAGATGTAGTTGCAGGCAAATGGGCTTGAACAAAGTATTGAATTATGGGTGTAAATACTTACATGAACAAGAGGTTTCAGTTTTCAATTTTTAATACATTTGTAAACCTTTCTGAAAACATGTTTTCTCTTTGTCATTATGGGTTATTGAGTGGCGATTAATGGGCAAAAGTGGCAAATTTATTCATTTAAAACTCAATCTACATCACAATAAAGTGTGCAGAAAGTAAAGGGGTCTGAATACTTTCTGAATCCACTGTATGTGTGTGAGTTATATATACTGTGTATACTGTATATATGTATACATATCCTAATGGAATACTGCCATCTGATGGACTAGTTTAATAAGAACAACTGCATTATCACTATACAGTTATACAGTACCTTGGTGTGGTATTATGGGTCCACAGCTCGCTGAGCAAAGGCCGTTTTTTTTTTAATAAATAATCACCGTACTCGCAGCGGCTTAGTGAGGGGCCGTTGGGCCATAGCAAGCCACGGGGCGATCTGCGGTGTGGGCGTTTCTCACCTATTGCACAGGTGAGGGACTGCCCACATCCGTGATTGTTCCCGTGGCTAATGTGCTGCAGCTGTTGTGGCCCCTCGCTGTATAAATGAAGCGCGAGTCAGTTGGGAGAAAGATCAGAAAGAACGAGAGAAAAGAAAAGAGAACGAGACGGAGGTGGAGGTTATAGGGAAGCATGTTGGTGCAAGAGAGAGAGCCACAAAGAGCGTGTGGGTGAACGAGCACTCGCGGGCAGCTGCGAGGAAGCCTGGGTGTTAGGCCTACACCCAGGGGTTGTAGTTGATGTCGCTACCGCTGAACGAACAGGTAGCGGGAGTGACCAGGGAAAGACGACTGGCTGCGGAAGGCCGGGAAAGGCAGCAGGAGTCGTGAGGCTGGGTGGTGGATTCTCCAACGTTTGCGTCCTGGCCGTTGGATTGAACCAAGTCTCGAGGCTGGGATGAGTGCCAGACCGAAGCCAGGGATCAGGAGGTCTCCAGTCTCGTGTGGATGCGATATGGAAAAGTGTAGCTGCAGAGAGCGTCTCGCCTGCTGCAAAGCCTAGTTGGGAGAGGCAGGTGAAACGCCAGCATAGAAGAAGCACCGAGCTTGTTGTTTTTAAAAATTGCTTCCTATATGAACGTTTTAACTTCTAGATTTTAAAGGATTGTTCTATTTATTGGTTTTTAAAATCTCCACGTTTGTTTTTGTTGGATTTTTAATAAAAGCACTTTTGCACATTTGAACCATCTTGCTCAGTTGTTGCCTCCACTGTCTAGCTCATCTCGGTTATATCTATTCACTGTGTTGGGTTCAAGGGCTCCCAAACAGCAATGGGAGCATGGAGTCGAACCCACATCGTCACACTTGGAATCCGAACTTAATCTGTTCGAGAACACCATTCAAGTTCAAAGACAATTTTTCCCCTTTAAAATAATAGAAACTGGGTTAATCCGTTCCTGGGTCCCACGAACTGGAATTTTCAAAATGATTTTAACAGTAAATTCATTGGATTTTACGGACAAATATTAACAAACAATAATATTTGAATAAAAATGTAAACTGATAAAAATATAAAAAACTCTTTTTCATTAATCCAAACTAAGAGGAGTTTTTCCATCTCTCCCATACTTTTCAATCTCCTAGAGGTCAGTGTCATAACCCTTTTCACCATATCAGCTGCTTTGATAGCTTCTTTATTTTTCAGAATCGTACCAACAGTCGATTTAGGCATCCTGAACAAAGTAGCGAGATCAGCCACATGTGTATCGCTTTCATGCTTAGCAATAAGATCTTTCTTAACTTCAATTGTAGCTCTAACAGCTTTCCTCTTACTCTTATTTTCCTTACTATACTTTTTAGGACCCATGGTAAATACAGTAAGTTGTTATTATATAAAAAAATAACACAAAACAGGCACGAAAGCATAAAATTAGCAGTGAAAATCACACGAGATGCTTTCACTACAGCTTCCGACAACGAACAAAACGACAAAGTGTATGGGTGGCCTGAGCACTGGGGAAACATACTCACAAACACACACGAATAACGTGCAGGGCGTTCGGTTTAGGGGGGAAAATTTGCTTGAATTTTTCGTTCGGATTCCTAGTTGTTCGAGTACTGAGGTGTTCGGATTCCGGGGGCAATACTGTTTAAGGATCCTGTGAAAAATAAGCCTCTGGGGGCCTACAGTCTTCAGAATTTCAAGAGTACTGTATTAATATTTGATGAGATCAGCCAAATGGTCACAATGTGTTTCCTTGGCTTTTTCCTTTTATGTTACCCAAGTCACTATCTGTCATGAAAGTGTGGCAGTCGGATGATACCAAAGTCACTGTAGAAGTACTGTCCTTCTTGGAATCATGTAGGCATTCACATTTGGGAATAATTAAGATTCATCATTACTTTTACAGGCACATCTTTGAATATGGGAGAAAATCCCACATGGATACAAGGAGAACATTCAGACTCGGCACAGACAGAAATCAGGCTAAGATTTGATTCTAGATCTCAGGAGTGGTGAGACAGCAGCAGACTGATAGTTTCATACGTCATCTGCTCTTTCAACAAAAACAGCAATTTACTTTTTTATAGCTCAAAATCACACATAGAATGGCTCAATGGGCTTTAACCAGGCCATGTTCATTTGACAGCTCTCCAGGCTTGACTTTATAAAAAGACAAGAAAAAAATCCCAAAATAAATCTTAGTGAGGGCAATTCAAAGAGACATTGCTTCCATGCAGGTTAGGTGTGCAATTTGTGTCAAAAAATAAGTACACAAAACCAAACACATATAATCCTCTTCTCAGAGCTAGCCGGCCAATCTATCATTACCACCTCAGAAATACAATATAATAATACAATATAATTTGTTCTTGCACAGCCTGCCTCAACTAGTGCAATTGCAAAAGGCTGCAAGATCTGCCGGGGAAAAATGTTAGAGTAGATTATACCAATCACAACCTACCACATATATAGATACGTATTTGATAACATACACCGAGAACAAAATAGAAACTGATTAACGTAAAATGGAAACCAACAATATTTGTCCATTAAATAATTGTAGAACTATGGCCAGTTGACAATGGAGTAGAGAGGAGAGTCAAAGAGAAAGTCAGACACAGTCAGAGTCCTGGGTATCTCGGCCAAATAGCCAACCTTCTTGGGCGTTCTATAGTAGAGTCTGTGCTGGTACATCCACTCTGATGAAACCTTCTACTTGATCACTCCAGTGCTCCTTTATTTGAGAGGAAAACTTGGGCATAAAACAATACTGAGAGTAAAAACGGAATAGCGATAGATTATAAATATTGTATTACTTATATTTCTGTACAAACGACTAACAAATAGAAAAGCAGTATGCACCTCTAATCAGTGGCCCCAGTTTGGCAGTTATGAGTCTTCAGCCGGGATTTAAAAGCTGAGACTGAAGGGGCACCTCTTATAGTACCAGGCAGACCATTCCACTGCTTCAGGGCCCTGTAACTAAAAGCTTGACCTCCCACTGTTATTTTATTAATCCTTAAAATCATAAACAGGTTGGCATCTTGAGATCGCAATGTGTTCTCTGGTTTGTAAGTAATTATAAGTTCAGATAAGTCAGCAGGGTCTTGTCCATTTAAGACTTTATATGTTAAAAAGAGGGTTTTAAAATCTGTCCTAAACTTAACTGGGAGCCAGTATAAGGACTTAAGAACTGGAGTTATGTGTTTGTATTTTCTGGTTTGGGTAATAATTCTGGCAGTACCATTTTTAATTAACTGAAAGCTGAATGAAGAACAATTAGAATAGCCAGTAAATAACACAATCCAGTAGTCAATCCAACTAGAAATAAATGCATGAAGTCATTTCTCAGTTTCCTGCATTCTTAGAAAATGGCTTCATCTTCCAAGCTTTCTAAGATGGAACAAACGTGTTTCGGGTAGTTTTGTAATGGGTGTTTTAAATGACATGCTGGTGTCAAAGATAACGCCTAGACTGCTGTCTGATTTAGTAAAACTAATGGTGATTCCAACTGAGTTGAAGAGTGGCAGAATTCTGATGTGGTCAGCACCATTCCCTCCAGTAATTAATATTTCTGTTTTTTCTATATTCAGAGACAAGTAGATTTCATCCATCCATTCATTTAATTCATGGACACAATTAATTAAGAAAAGCATCAGAGAAGTGGCGTTTGGTCTAAAAGAAAGGTATGACTGGGTGTCCTTTGTGTATGAGTGCAAATTAATGTGATGTTTTCTAATGATAGTACCCAGTGAAGGCAATGGGTCTATAATTTTTAAGAGTAATGTGGGTCTGTCTGTAGCTTTTACCGGTTTAATGACTGACACTTTTAGTATATCAGGAACTGCACCCTTCAATAATGTGCTCTCGATAATGCAAGAATGGGTGCTGCCAGTATATCCATTGAGCTTTTTTACTAGTTTACATGGAAATGGGTCTCGGGAAAAGGCAGTCAGTTTTCATTTTAGAAATTAAATTCAAAACTTCCTGATCATTCCATCCTATTTGCATTTTTGTTTTCCTCAAGCCTCACTCTTACTGACTTGTAGATCTGATCTGATCACACCACAGTTTGGAGCATTTCTACTCATAGTCTTTCCAGGTCAATTCTCTCTTTTACCATTATGAGTTTTTCCAGATAACATTAATTTCAAATTTCGTTGTCTTTAATTTGTTCATTCAGCTCAGTGTCTAGTAAAGCCGGGCCTTTCTTGCCAGATCTTTTTGCTCCTTGTGTCTTACGTTGCTCTGCATTTACCGTTATCTAATTGGTCTATGTGCTATTCATTTTTCTTTCCTATGAAATTTACTTGGTGATAACATTAATGTTTTTCCTTGCGGACTTTTTCAACACCATTGCTGGTCAACTTCTTTGTTACAAGCAGGGTCGTCTTAAGAACATCATAGGCTCCCAGGCAAAGTAGTGCCCCAGGGCCCCTGTTTTTTTAGCAAAACAGAAACATACATAGACATGAGAAACATCGTGGCCCCCTATGTGCCTTGGGCTCATTGTGCCCATACATTAAGACTGCCCTGGCACAAGTAATGATCTGAGACCATGAACCTGTGTAAAATAAGGCTCATGTAGTTTACGTGTAGACAACAACAAGATTTATTTATATAGCACATTTTCATATAAAAGATGTAGCTCAAACTACTTTACATGATGAAGAAAGAGAAAAGAGACAGAATAAATAATTAAAATAAGGGAACATTAATTGACATAGAATAAAAGTAAGGTCTGATGGCCAAGGAGGACAGAAAAAACAAAAAAAAAGCTTCAGACAGCTGGAGAAAAAAGTAAAATCTGCAGGGGTTCTGAGGCCACGAGACCACCAAGCCCCCTCTGGGCATTCTACCTAACATAAATAACCTCAATCAGTCCTCATGGTATTCAAGGTTCTCATGGAGGAATTTGATGATGACGGTCTTGGGGACTTCTGGCATTTAATCCATCAATGTAGGGACAGCGCGGTGCTTTGATCAGGTGGCAGTGGCGCAGATCGTCACCTCAGAAAACCAGAAAAAGAACAGCAGAGAAAGTAGGGGTTAGTATGGATTACAGATCCACCATAAATAATCATGATAATTAATTGAATATACATCAGCATCAGGATTTAACTAAGCTACGAGAAAGCCATGTTAAAGTAATGTGTTTTCAGCAGTTTTTTAAAGTGCTCCACTGTATTAGCCTGGCGAATTCCTATTGGCAGGCTATTCCAGATTTTAGAAGCATAACAGCAGAAGGCCGCCTCACCACTTCTTTTAAGTTTAGCTTTTGGAATTCTAAGTAGACAATCATTTGAAGATCTAAGGTTACGATTTAGACACTGTGTTAGTGCAGTAGAAAATGGACAAGACCAGCAGATCTCAGAATCTTATCCAGCCTTTGAAGCCTTTCTAGTTTCTTCTATGTTTTTACCGTCATCGTCTTTTAAAGACCATCACCCAGTCTCTACTGGTGTCTCGTGTCTCAATTTTAATATGCCTGCGGATTCTTTTTTTTTTTTTTGAAAATTCTATAGAATTATGAAAAGAAAAGCTCTGCTGCCTTTTTTGTCCAAAATACATTACATTTTCTAAGGCTATCAGAGAAGAACATTTAAAAACATAGAAAACATGCGTTTGTTTGAAGGTATTATGTGAATTTTAAAGTGCATCAGCTTGATTTGCACACAATATACTAGATAAGGACTCACCTATATTTTGGCATGAATACTGCATGACTTACCATGAATTCCATACATTTTACAATACCAGGTGTTTGAAAAAGCTTCCCTTAGTTTGGCCTCTAAGTCACACAAAACATCATTATTTTTTTTAAGAAAATACTGGAAATTTTCTGGCTTTCTAGGCATGTATGTAAGCTTTGTTTAATTTAAACACAGGTACAGTGAAACCAAAGTGAGTTAATTTCTGTACTGATTGTTTATGGGTTATAGAAGGTTCAAGTTATGATTTTTAAGGATAGCTGAGGTATTTCGCATACCCCCTACATGGCAAAATTCATAAGTATTTGATTGGCACTAATATTTCTAATATTTCAATAATATGGAAACCTTTTAGTCAGAGCACTGCAAATTCACTGGCACCATGTTATTCTGTTTTGTTTTCTTGCTCTCTCTGTTGTTTAAGGCCCTTCTGCAGTACATTCTGGATGGCAGTCTTAGGTAAATCAAGTTCCAAACTAAATATATTAAGCCAAGGCCATCTGGAGGAGAAGAAAACAAAACTCTAGTCTACAAGGACCTCAAAGAACACCATCCTGAGAACGCCAAAAAGAGAAGGCGTCACAGATTTGAAAAAGCAATAATGAAACCTCAACTTGAACACAAATGTTCCTCCTTTGTGAACTCGTGTCTCTCCCATGTACTTTCTCCATCCTAACCTCCACCTAGTCTTGTATCCATAAACTCATAATCCCCTGGAATATTGACTGTTGCTTCCAACTTAAACATCTGTCTCTTAAGTGAAACCTTGCCAAGTTTATTCTGAAAGTAGTGAAACTATGTAATTTGTACTCATGTAGCATGTTCAAAGAAAACCCCAAAATTCTTAAATATATTCTACCTTTCCAAAATCAACACTTGCCTATCTGTTAGAATGTTGCTTTCATTCGAATAATTCCTAAAACACTTCAGCACTGTTAAAGGATTGATATAAACCGTTTAGGTATTGGTCTGTGTTCTGCTGTCTTTCTTTGTCAATGAACTAGATCTGGTCTGGATCTTTGTGGAGTCTGTATAGTCTCCCCATGACTGAGTGAATTTTTCTTTCAGTACTTTGGTTTTCCACATTTCAAACACATTTATTTTAGATTAAATGGTAGCTTTACCGGCCTAATGTGGCTAACCTTCAGTGCGTTCACGAGTGATTGTATCCCATGATGAACTGGTATCCCATCCAAGCCTGCTTTCTCTTGTGCCCAGTTTTTGTCAAGATAAGTTTAAACTCCACCAAATCTAAAACTGGATTTAGCAGGTTCAGTTAATGAATGGCTTAATGCATATTTCCAACATGAGTAATTTATTGAAGATAGTCAGTGAGTAGTGTATAAATGTCATCCTCTATCTTTTGCCAAGATACTGCCTGGGCTGGAAAATCATTATGTTGCCATCACACCTTGATACCTTTGTAACCTCAGGCTTATTATCTGTTTTATCTTCTCTACTGTAAATGCACATAAAAAGCATTCATTATGTACTTAGCACAGTTCATTCCAGGACAAATGTTAACCTCGTTTGTCACTTTTTTTAATTAATTTAGCATTATGAGTGTGGTTTTGTTATCAGTTACTGCACTTCAATATCTGCAATAAGATGCTGCAGATGTTCTATCAGACAGTTGTGGCGAGCGCCCTCTTCTACACGGTGGTGTGCTGGGGAGGCAGCATAAAGAACAAGGATGCCTCATACCTGGACAAACTGGTGAGGAAGGCAGGCTCTATTGTAGGCATGGAGCTGGACAGTTTGACATCCGTGGCAGACAAACAGGCACTGAGCAGGCTTCTGTCAATCATGGAGAATCCACTGCATCCACTGAACAGGATCATCTCCAGACAGAGAAGCAGCTTCAGCTTCGTTCCTTCCTCACACTCGGCGATTCTTTGGAGGGTAAACAACATTATTATACAATGTTATTGACTGTTATACCTGCCTTTGCACTCTCCACCTTGCATTTTTAACTTGCACTGCATTTTTATTTAATTAATATTGGTTTTATCAGTATGCTGCTTCTGGAGTATGCAAATTTCCCCTTGGGGATTAATAAAGTATCTATCTATCTATCTATCTATCTATCTATCTATCTATCTATCTATCTATCTATCTATCTATCTATCTATTTAGAAGAATCTCCCTTTGCCTTCCAGTATTCCAGCTTGATGGATCTCTCTTCTCTTTTTGGTGTCTTCAATTAGTAAGACTTAACTATTTTCAGTACCTTAGCTGTCAGCCAGTGTTTGCCCATTTGCCTCACTTGCCCTCCATTGTCTGCAGTACCGGGAAGCTGCAATCACCTTTCACAAGAAGATGTGCTTGGCTAAATGGAAGATGTGAGATTTATAGTGACTCAACTGCATGCATATAGGATAGATGCTGTCATTTGTGACCTGAGTTAGCACTTCTCCATGCTATTAATTTCTCAGGAGGCAAAGAGTAGGAAATTTTATAACTAGAAATGATACATGTGGGACAATTGTGGGCCAAATAATCAAATTAGCTTTTGTTAAAGATGGCAAAACTGAAATCCGTCTATAATAGTTGGAAATGTTTAGTTTTTAAACAATTATTTTTGAAGAAAAGGTACAATTTGTGTTAAGGTACAGACAGAATCTGTACTGCACCTCTGGCTGTTCAAGTGGCCACATCACCCACTGATACTCACTCAGAGACAAACTGCAATCAGGATAAATACATTAATATGAAAAGCAAAGTGAAACATGACACAGTGTCACCAAGGCACCAATAAAGAAAACAATGAAAAAAATGAATGTAATTCATTTTTTTAAATGAAACTAGGGGGCTTTGCCCCCTGCTCGCTTTGCTCGCCAACCCCCCAGTCTGCGCTACGTGTTAGCCCCTTTGTGGTTCTGCCGCTTGCGTATTGGGATGCAGATGTACAATTTAAACAGATTTTTATTTTCATGAGAATTGTTACATATGCATTCATACCACGTATAACTGCCTGTGATTGAATTTCGTTTCTTTCTCTCTATTAAATAAAATGACTTTTTTGAATGTTTGGCTCTGAGATTTGTTAATTGTCTTTGCAAAAACTATTCTAACAGGAAACTGTTAATGTTTTAATATGACCGGCATATCAAGATCTCCTTTGTTGTTATCCGCGGAAGATGTAGTAAATTACCTTTCTTGGATACATCCTTCTTTCTACAGTAATACGTTATAAGAGTGGACGTTGTTCACAGTTGTAGATATTCTTTGGGATATTGTTGTTTATTGATAAGTTGTTGTTTTCATCTTCCGCACGATCACCACCAACTGTTTCAGCATAGTTTATTGATACGCATTTAACCAATTTGCCATGTAACCATTCGACATTTTTGGATGCATTTAACCATTTTGATGTGTAACCGATCGATATTTTTGCTGTTAATTCATTTGACTTCCTCGTTTCTCGGTGCTAGGATTGCGCATTTATCATTTTTTCTGTTGATAACCCTTCATGATGAAATTCTTCAATAAGATTCGGACATAACACGTCTTCTTTAATTGGGAACTTAAAGTGAGGAAAACGTTAAAATGTATAAGAGCTGAGAGCACAGGAAGTGTGTCTGACAAAGGCATTCACAAAAATTACAGTTAAGGTTTAGTTTGAAAATTTTTGTAAAGAGGCTGTGACTTGGAAAAAATGTCAAGGCAAAGGTCTTGTCTTGCGGGACCTGAAAAAAATCTCTGTCCAAGAAGTCTTGTCTCCAAAAAGTCTTGTTGCGTCAAAGGATTTTTTTGTATAATAGAGAGATGTAGACAAATTCCTAATACAGCATCAAAATGTATTTAATTTGCTGGAGATCCCAATATTATGCTGTGCCATCCACTTCACTCATTTTTAGTCCACAATTCTTTGAGAGTCCAAAATGTTTCTTTCAGTTTTTGCACCAGCTGGGGCACTAGAACACAACATTGTAGAGATTTCCACTCTGATAAAAATAAATATGTTACTGCTAGTCAAAACTTACTTACAACAGTATATAATTTGCTGTTAATTACCTTTTTATGCCTGAATGTACTGTAATGTTCTGCATAAATTCTCTTATCTGACAATGCATGCTATGATTTTTGCTACTTCTCCCCCATGTGTAAACGTCTAGGCAGTAATTTAACTGAAAGCCAGATGCCATCAGGGGGTCATTTACCCTGTGGTTTATTTGTGGATCTCAATGTCCCAGTTCACTGTCCTGTACCAAAATTGGTACCATGCCTCTGATGTAAAGCTGAGGCCCTGACTGTCTGTGGTCAGAAAAGATCCCTGGGCATCTTTCAAATGACTAGGGTACTTCCCGATGCCCTGAATAACTGACCAACTGGCCAACAATCTCTCTCACCCTTTCATGGCCTAATAGCTAAAGTGTGATGAGCATACTGGTGCAAAAATGGCAGCCATTGCATCATCCAGGTGTATGCTACACATTGATGGTGGTTGAATTGGTTCCCCACTGTCTATGTAAAGAGCTTTGAGTAGGTTAGAAAAGAACTTGTAAATGTAATTTATTATTATTATTATTAAAGGTAATGAACTGGATTGCAAATGTGCAAGGTATCAGTATTTCAGTTAAGCACCCATGGGATAAAACAGAAAGCATCTTAACCTTTCAAATTCATGCCAATCTCTCAATAAAGTTTCCAAATTTCAGGACATACCCAGATGGTCCTAGGCAATAGTTTCTTTTTACTGGAATATAAGAAGGCTAATGCCAACATCAGCAAGAACACTTTACAGCTTAACATTGCTGTGGCCTAATTCCTGGTTTACAGTATAACCCTGTTTATTCCCCAGAATATTTTTGGAAACTGTAGATCTGAATAACTCTTTCCTTAGAAATATGTAAAAACACAGCTTGGAAGACATGCCATGATCGTATTAAGGTTCATGAATAATGAGTGCAAGTATTCAAATATGAACTTGTGTTGCGACAATGATTTGGATAAAGAATATGAAATACAGACTGGTTCTGCAACAAGTGTCACTTAATTTTCCAATGATATAGAGTTACATGGCAAAAGTCAAGTCTGTCTTGTTTAGTTGCTAACATGTAATTTTCTACTTTTGTGTAAAATCTTTTAATGTACGTTCTAATGCCACTCCCTAAAGGTATCTGCACAGTGTAAAAGCAGCATGTGTGAGTTGGTTTGAAGGGCAAAGAGCAGCATAAAAGCTGCACTGTGCAGAAACAATGCTTCAGTGATTTATCACAATATTTTCAGTGCCATAAATTTTTGAATGTTTTTTGGCTATGGACAATTGAAACTTCAGTTCATTACGCTTACACAATATATATGGTCATTTTGTTGCTATAGTACTGAGTGCTAACTACTTCCTTAGAAGGTTGGCGTCCTTCAACATCTGCAATAAGATGCTGCAAATGTTCTATCAGACGGTTGTGGCGAGCGTCCTCTTCTGCGTGGTGGTGTGGTGGGGAAATTTTATTTTAGCTAAATTCTAATTTTGTTTTTTTAGGCCTCCAGGAAATTGGTCTTTGTGAAGTTCCATGCCACTATCCAGCCTTTTGTACAAATCAGTTTTGTTGGGTTAGTCTAGGGTTGTCAGATTAGAAAATTAGAAATACGGGACACAGTTAAAATCTCTCTTTACATTACTATATTTATAAATTTATACATGCCCCCTACACACCCAGACCAATACATTATATAAAAGTAGAGACATAAGTTAAAAACGTAAAGCAAGGATTTTAATTAGGTTATGAGGAAAACAAAAGTAAAATCATTTGAAAATGATTTAATACAAGCTAAAAAAAATCCAGTAAAAGTGAAATCATTTGAAAATATTTATTTAATACAGACAACAGAGAAATTATTATTATTGTTTAATACAGGCAGTTAGAAAAAAGTGGGCCGTGGCAAATAGTAACAACACACTTTGTTGACAGTCGCTGTATGTTGCAATGCTGATACAGAACTGCACAGCAGCGCAGCTGGAGAGCAAAACGGTAAAGAGTGTCTCTGTCCTCAGCCAACCAGAGCAACTGAACAAGTTGCAAACTGGCAGCAAACACTAGTTTCCTCATTACATTTGGGTTATTTTCATCAAGAGAATTTGAGAAAAGAAAGTATAATTACTTATAAAGTTACAACTAAGTACCGTAAGAAGGTAGTAAAAATATATTTTTATTATGAAATTTGAAAGTGAGTTTCCTCCCACAATCCAAAGACATGCAGGTTAGGTGGATTGGCGATTCTAAATTGGCCCTAGTGTGTGCTTGGTGTGTTTGTGTGTGTCCTGCGGTGGGTTGGCACCCTGCCCGGGATTGGTTCCTGCCTTGTGCCCTGTGTTGGCTGGGATTGGCTCCAGCAGACCCCCGTGACCCTGTATTCGGATTCAGCGGGTTAGAAAATGGATGGATGGAATTTGAAAGTGAACTAAATACAGGACATTTGGGTGTCCCTGAAAGGTCAATACGGGACAGAGGACAAAAGTATCAAATATGGGACATGTCCCATATATAAGGGACGTCTGGCAACCCTAGGTTAGTCTCTACTGGTTGTGGGATGATGCAACTTCAAATCAGCCAAATCTACTTCTCCTCAGTTCTCAGCTATGCATGGATAGACTGGCCTCCCCATTACAATGGGAAGTGCTGAATTCATATCTAGCATTCAAAAAGCAATGGAAACTCAGTTCTTGAACTGTTACTAGACACATTAGATCTAACAACACAACATCTTTAATGTAGACTATACTACTTGTCCGTAGATCTTTAACTGGTAATGCTACTTGGCATGCAAATGTATTAGATGTTGAAATTTAATCTTTGTTGTTCTAGCTAATTTGTGTTGCCCCTTCATGACTGGTGCATATGGTTTGCACACTTAAAATCTTTAGATACTAGTGAATTGCCAGGCAAATTTGAATCGAAGTGTCTATTAAAAGGATAAAAACAAATAAATTTTGCTGCATGTATACATCTCAAGAAATTCCATTTACTAAGTAAAGTAAATGAATCTTGTTCTTCTAGGATGGCACTAATATATGAGTAGAAGTATAAATAGCATAACCACCATCATGGGCTGTGCATAACTATATTAGGTCTATTAGCACATAACAGTAATGCGGCAAGCTCTGCTCAGTTGATTTTAGCTATTCAGGTTTTTCCTTTCATTTAATTGTGCTCATTTTTTTTCATGAGACATCAATTGCAGTCTTTGCCACAAACCATGAATAAGAAAGTAAAGAACAGGAGACACGCCATAGAGAACTTGGCCCTGAAGGTTTTTTCTGTGGATGAACTGAGTAAGAGTCCTTTCCTTAGTTTGACCTTCCAGGTTGTCCAGACAAGTTTTGCAACAACATTGATTTTTATTTATTTATTTGCAAGTATTTTGTTTTTCTTTTACTGCACGATGGACACTTGAGCGTCCATCCTATAAATCGGAAACTGTTTTGTTTTGAAAACAAACATGGCAGTCCAGGAAAAAGCTGTCAAATGCCGTTCTATATAGTCTTGCTCTGATGCTCAGATTGCCATTTTCACAAATCAATTTAGAAAAGTATTTTAGTTTTGTTATTTTAATGTTTATTGGTGTTCTTTAATGCTCTAGTTTTGTCTGTTTTGTTTTATACTATCAATCAAAGAACTTTTCTTTGTATCCCTTTAAAAGTCTATCTTATTAACCTTCATGTTTTAGTGACTGTAAAAGAATGTTGGCAAATATTTTAAAATGAAAAGAATTGCATAGTTAACTCTAAATAAGGATTTCTCAGCCAGAACAATTGAATGTGAAAATGTTTTCTAAGCTACAGTTATCCTTTAATTTTAGCAAACAGCATTACTTCTTTAATTACGTACATTGATGATTACATAAAATGATTTTTAACCTAATAATGCACATTAAGTGTATTTTATTGCACTTCTAAGACCAATGCAAGAAATGATTATGAAAATTACAATATAATCAATACTTGCTCTTAGTAGACTGGGCTGGACTGAACTGAACTGACTTAGTGTTAGATACTGACTTGCCAACATGGTAAACTCCTGAAAATGGAAAAAAGAAAGAAAAGGAGATTTAATTCACTTCTAGATTTTGTATTTCTTTGAATTAAAGGAACAGTTAAAGGCATAATGTATGCAATGCATCAAAGATATTTACATTCATAAAACCACTTAGTCTAATTTAGGATCATGGAAAACTCGAGTCTATCCTGGCAGCATTGAAAACAAAGCAGGCAGCATCACAGGGCACACACCCACACTGGGCCCACTTTTAGAGTCGCCAACTATCTTAACTTGCGTGTCTTTGGCAATATGGGAGAAAAACCAGAGTAACCAGCAGAAAAGCATTCAGACTCCACACAGACAAAAACTTGGCACAGGCTTTGAATTCAAGGTGTGTCATTCACGAAGCAGCATGTCCTCATGCCATCTGCTATAAACCTTTTCATTTTTAAAGTTTTCTTTAATATGAACCTGATCAGTAGGATGTAGTCTTCACAAAGCCTTTCTTGTACTAGTTATTATAGGAAGAAACATTAGTGGAAAGATATTCCATCCATTGGTAAGCTATAAAAAGAATGGGTTTCAAAGAAACATAAATTGTGATGAACTTTAACAATGAAACTACTGATGAATCTCTGCATTCATTTCAATATGGAAGATACACTAGGATTACGGAAAAGCCTGAGGAATGAATAAACATAAAGGGTAAATGCATCTGTTTGTACTAAAGGAAGAAAATAATTACATTTTCACTGGAAGAAAATTAAATTAACTTATTGTTTCTCAAGCTAAAACTTATAGTAAACACAGTACTGGGGGAGTATAAAAGCATATTTATTGATTTTACTGCAAAAAAACAGCCAACTGGCTTGTGTTTCACTGAAAATCTGGCATTATTCTGTCATATAAGAAAGTAAATCAGGTGTAAAAGGGAGAGAATTTGAGAAGACTGGAATTTTTTTTTGCAAATGAAAGACATTAGAAATAAGGACAATCTGTTAGCCCTCTCTATCACAATTTCCATTCCATAACCCATCATCTCTTCAGGATAGCAGGACAGCAGTGGTGATCATTCACTGCTTGCATCCGGCAACCATACTGGTTAATCCCATCTATATTTGAACCAACATAAGATTTTTCTGTGGCTACTGTCAGCTCTTGAATGGAACACCCCAGCTCCCCTAAAGTTCTCCAAAGTGTCTTAACTGGCATCCTACTTCGACTTTAAATGACCACAGTTTCCATCATATACTTCTAATATTATCCACAAGCTCATCATACCTTACATTTTCCCCTCTCAATAGCTTCTTGAAATACTTCATCTCAAAGAACTGTCTGCACTATTTCTGAAAACAAAACTCACTTTTGTAGGCCAGCCTTCATTGTACAGCGTGAAGTGCAGACGCTAGTCAAAAATACTTGTATAATGCCTCACTGTCTGCGGTGGGCTGGCGCCCTGCCCAGTGTTTGTTTCCTGCCTTGCGCCCTGTGTTGGCTGGGATTGGGTCCAGCAGACCCCATGACCCTGTACTTAGGCTTGGATAATGGATAGATGGATGCCTCACTGTGACTGTCAGAAGTCTTTTTAAATTTTATTTCTTTTTGGTCATTTTGGTGTGTGTTCAGACAATAGTGTGTGTGTATATATATATATATATATATATATATATATATATATATACACTTCATGCATCCGGAAAGTATTCACAATGCATCACTTTTTCCACATTTTGTTATGTTACAGCCTTATTCCAAAATGGATTAAATTCATTTTTTTCCTCAGAATTCTACACACAACACTGACACAATGACAACGTGAAAAAAGTTTACTTGAGGTTTTTGCAAATTTATTAAAAATAAAAAAACTGAGAAATCACATGTACATAAGTATTCACAGCCTTTGCTCAATACTTTGTTGATGCACCTTTGGCAGAAATTACAGCCTCAAGTCTTTTTGAATATGATGCCACAAGCTTGGCACATCTATCCTTGGCCAGTTTCGCCCATTTCTCTTTGCAGCACCTCTCAAGCTCCATCAGGTTGGATGGGAAGCGTCGGTGCACAGCCATTTTAAGATCTCTCCAGAGATGTTCAATCAGATTCAAGTCTGGGCTCTGGCTGGGCCACTCAAGGACATTCACAGAGTTGTCCTGAAGCCACTCCTTTCATATCTTGGCTGTGTGCTTAGGGTCGTTGTGCTGCAGAAAGATGAACCGTCGCCCCAGTCTAAGGTCAAGAGCGCTCTGGAGCAGGTTTTCATCCAGGATGTCTCTGTACATTGCTGCAGTCATCTTTCCCTTTATCCTGACTAGTCTCCCAGTTCCTGCTGCTCCTGGTGGTTTTTGAACTTCTTCCACTTATGGATGATGGAGGCCACTGTGCTCATTGGGACCTTCAAAGCAGCAGAAATTTTTCTGTAACCTTCCCCAGATTTGTGCCTCGAGACAATCCTGTCTCGGAGGTCTACAGACAATTCCTTTGACTTCATGCTTGGTTTGTGCTCTGACATGAACTGTCAACTGTGGGACCTTATATAGACAGGTGTGTGCCTTTCCAAATCATGTCCAATCAACTGAATTTACCACAGGTGGACTCCAATTAAGCTGCACAAACATCTCAAGGATGATCAGGGGAAACAGGATGCACCTGAGCTCAATTTTGAGCTTCATGGCAAAGGCCATAACAAAATGTGGAAAAAGTGATGCACTGTGAATACTTTCTGGATGGATACACTGTATATGTATATATATATATATATATATATATATATATATATATATATATATATATATATATATATATATATATATATATATATTTATTTATTTAATGAGCTTTTGTAAAGTTCTGTCTGTCTATCTATTGACCAATGTCTAGTGAAGTGACTTTATGTAAGCAGTGCTGGCAGGGTTTGACTCTGGCTTGTGTTGTGCTTTTTCTCTAACCCAATAAATCTGATGTTAGATCACGCTGTTTGTGGTTTTGTAGCTCTTCTAAGTCTTTTCAAGTTCAGGGCTAATGCCTTGAATATTTTATCATAATGCCACCTATTCATTCCTTGTGCTACTGCCATACAGCAAGCAGAGAACACATGTTAAGGGTTGCTTGTCCCGGTCCAAACAATGTGAAAGGTGGACTTTTATGAAGGTTGCTTTTTAGTGAGTCAAACATTGCACACATATAGCATAATTGAGATTGGCTGCATGTTGGTTGGGCAGCAGCTCAGAATTTTACTGTACTCTATACATGTGATAGCATTAATAGACACTGAATCCCAAGTAGTTCAAGTATTCACATATCACTCCATGTTAGCCTTCTATCTGTTGTTTCCCATGCAGTTCAAGTTCTTTGTTTTCTCAAATGTATAACATTCAAATTGCAAACTGAATTTCAACGACTGAAAAGAAATCTAACCTGTCCACTACTGCTACTGCTTTCCACAGTGCAAAATCAAAACTTAAGAACTGATTAAGGCAAACAATATCTGGCTATGCCCACCTGATTCAGATACTGTATAATGTTGGTAATAAAACATATATTTTAACCTAAAGCAAGACTTAATCTTTTATTTAGAAATGGATTTAAGCAAAAGTCAACAATCAAGTTTTTGGACTTGAATTGAGGATGGGTTTGGGGAGTGTGGTGGGAAATGTGAAGGTATAGGCCTAATTTACCTGTGGAGCTGTGTATCTTGTATAATTTATTATATTAATGTTCAATAAAAAACTCATAAAAAATTATCTGCTGATGACTCTTTAATTCATTTTCTGAGCCCAGTTTTAATTTTGGCAGGGGCCTATAGCAACATTGATAATTCGGCCTCATACAACCAAACCATCCTCATTTAGGATAAAGGTCACAGAGTGACTAAGGAATAACCAGAAAGAAGAAACCCAGATCTGTTTTTATATCCAGTTTATTCCAAACTAGAGCCCTTAATGGATCATCTTAATAGCCCCAAAAAACTTGTTTTGAGTTTCGGTGTACACATATGCCTTACATTCAACCTTATTCACATTAGAACATGTTGGACTCCCAAATCAATCTTAATTTTAAAACATGTTAACTGGATATAAACATTACATATCTTGGCTTGTTAATAGCAACAGAAAAAAGAAATTCCATCAAAATACCCTCCTTCAAGATGCCAATTATACTCCCACTATTCCATTGCAGACAAGGGTAAATGTTAATGTAAAAAAAGATAGCAGTCCAACTGTCATCCAGCAATTGGAGGAGACTGATTTCATGTCATTTTCTAACCCGACTAAACCAGACCAGGGTCATCGGGGTGCTGGAGCCTATCCCAGCTAGCATAGAGCACAAGGCAGGAACAAACTCTGGACAGGGTGCCAGTCCATTGCAGCTGAAGAACAGTGTGAAAACTAAAAAAAAGAACAGGGAAAAGAAACTGCATCACGGGGCAACCCCTACCCAGCTTCTGATCAACTGCCCTGTATTCAGCCACATGTAGATCATAGGACTCGATGAGTAGACCACTTTCACACTTCTAGGTTCATAAACTCGGAAATGTTGGCTTGCTGGATCTGGCATATCCAGTTAGATGACAACAATTCTCACACCAAGTTGAAGAGTTTTTGTAGTGTTCGTTTTTGTTCTGCTTTGAAACAAAAGCGACCATATCTGAGTTTTCACAACTTCCCAGTTGATAAAAGCCAAAAGAAGTGGACTCCAGCATTAAGACACAAAGAAGGTTCAGTGTTTCGTGTTAATCGAGGTAGCTCTTTTGCATGTAGTCTGCATTTTACTGAGAATGACTACCTTCCATTTGTACATTGTAAGCATCTCAAAATTGCCGCTGTCACATAAAGTTGAACACCTGGGGAGGTAGGAAGCAACCAAGCAGACGGCCGTCTGGGACATGATTTTTAGCATGTTGTTTTTGATGTGGCACTCGAAATGCAAGAGACAGACATAGAAAAACTGTCCAACACTGAAATCATGACAGAGCACAATTATGGTCATCCTCCATCAGGTATGCTTACATATTTTAATATACAGTAATAATGTTTAATGTAATCTTTATTGAAGCTCCAATGTACCACTTATGTGACTAACAAAGAATCAGTAATCAAGAGCTAATGTAAATTTAAGACTGATATTCAATACTTGTACGCAGTAACAGAAATTATCTTTTATCATTTTATCTGTTAACTGTGTGCAACTGTACTGCATATTTAAACAACTAAGGCAAGTTTCATGCCAATTTTATGCAGATGGACAATAAACCTTTATAACATTAAGAATAATGAATACTAGCCAACCCGCGGCATACCATACACCGCGTAATCAGGCCGATTTTTTAATGATTTTTAAGCACAGGGAGAAAATTAACATTTGAAAAATTGGTAATGTAATAAATCAGCAAGAAAAGCAACTTTGTAACAATGCACGGAACGAACCAACACACAATCGTCCGTGACTGAAAACTGGCGGACTGCCATCGTGCCTTGTCCTGCCAGACGGAGGGATGCGGCTCCCTCCATCGTGCTAGTCTGCTGATATGTCGTTCAGTATGCACTGCCCGCTCATGTGCCCACCTCCAACTCGTCACGTGAGTCGTTGTCGTCTTTACACAGTCCAGATGCACCTGTGACTCACATAGACGTTTCATTGCTCTGTACGGTTTTGGCTGCTTTTCTATATATAATCCACCAAGACACCCGACCACGGTAGTAGCGAGGTGGGAGGGGGGTGTGTACAAAGGGTAGGGACGCAACCAGTGGGAGCGTATGAGTCACACTTAGTGGGAATTCCACGGTTTGCAGCCCGAATGGGGTTCAACGGCTTACCCGCGCCTCTCAGCGCCGGGTAGACACACACTCAATCTCATGCATAATTATTAATTGAATGCTAAACACTTCTGGAAAGACACGGTTGTCTAAAAAGGGAGGGTTTGAGGATACAACAGAAAGTGAATGAAAAGATGGAACTCTGGAGAGAGCAACATATAATTGTCCGTGAGGGAAGAAGATGCATGTTTGTTGCGGAAGCGAATTGCTGTATGTAGTGTGAGTTGTGCGTCGTAACCGAAAACTCGGGTTTTAAAGACTGCTTACTTCATTGTGTTTTAACCTCAGTTGTAAAGGATTGTTTTAAGGATCCCATGGGATACCCCTCTCAAACCGTTTTGCATGCTGCATATGGCGATTCACCTCCGCGAGAAACTTGCCTCTATGAACAGTCAACGTGGCTCGGAGGTGCCAGGAGTTGGTGGCCGTGGCTCCTTCCTGCGTGTGCCATAGTTGTCATGTTTGTCGGAGGCTCAGTGAATCCATGCCCCTTCCGCCATGCTTTCCATGGTTGTCTTGCCTTAGTGAATTATATATATAGATACTGATTCTGACTTTAAATTATGTAATGAAATTGTCTTTGGTTGGTTATTGATTAGTATATGTGGGTTCATTTTCAACATGTAGAATTTTTGTATTAAACATGCGCACTAGATGCTTTTACCTTTAAAGTACAGGACCTGGAGTAAACTATCAGCAAACTGGAAACAGAACTGGCAAAACTTGTAGTGGCACCATTGCAGATCAACAGATTTTATGCATCTGATGTAGACTTTCAGTTTTTCACACATTTTCCTTCTGAGAGGGCCTTCAGAGAGTTTTGGCTTACAATTGAACTATCTCATACCAATACAGTGTATTGGTCAAAAGCACAAAAGAACGCATTAACTGAAAGCAAAACTGCTCCAATCCAAAACCACAAACTGCAGTTCATCAAGGAGTTTAACAGTTTAACTGCTAACGTTCAATGGCCACTTAATGTGAAAGGACACAAAGCTCTAGGAGGACTCTCTTAAAGCTCCTGTTATACTAGTAGCCATAACACACCCAGACTGAATTTGTTGATTTTATAAATATTAACTTCTTTTAAAGCCTGATGAACAAATCACACCTTTGAAAGTCACTTTTATGTATTTTGTTAAATAAATGACCTTGTTTAATCAAAATCATCTTGCTTTTAAAAATTTTGACAAAGTGTTGATGCTAGGTATTACTAGATACTAGGTATCTGTCCTGGGTATGACGTTAAACTGCATCCTGCCCTGCAAGTGGTCCTACAACTTTTAGGGAAATCATGGGGATTGGTGGCAAGATTGGCACTCCAGCCACCGTATAAAAAACTTGACACAGCTCCAAGATGACAGAAAGGCCTCCTTTTTGCTCTCCGCGGGAGTAGCTCTGCTGCAGCCGCCCATAGGAAGGCTGCTGGCATCATGAAGGGGATAGGGGAAAAGCCATCCCCGGAAGAGTTGAAACCGTTGGAGAGCCAATAGGGTGAGGTCTGTTGGGGATCGGAACTGGTGTGTTGCTGAGGTGTAGCCCACTGCATGGCAGCACTTGGGGCCCAGTTTGAGGCGGCCCATACAGGTGGGCGCATGGAACGTCTTGTCTCTCTGGCAAGATGATCATCTTCCTCTGCTGTCGGAGGAGCTGCGTAAACTCCGCATTTCAGTGGCAGCACTCTCTGAGGTGCGCAGACCGGGGACTGGCCAGATCTCTGTAGGTGGATACATCTTTTATTGGTCTGGTTGCTCTGATGGCTGTCACACTTGGGGAGTAGCTGTTGCTGTAGCAGATTGGCTTCATCCGATGGAGTCCAATGTCACTCCTTTCAACGAGCATATTATGGGACTCAGATTATGGCACTCCCTGGGTGCCTTGTCTGTTGTCTCAGTGTATGCTCCGACCGCGGTGAGTGATGTCTCAGCGAGGGAGACATTTTATTCGCAGCTTCACTCAGTGGTTGATGGGTGCCCATGAGGTGACACTCCTCTGGTCATGGGTGACTTCAGTGCAACCATTAGCACTGACAGGGCTGGCTATGAGGATTGTGTCGGTCCCCATGGGTCTGGTGACCATGGTGAAAGTGGCTCCATGTTCCTTGACTCTGTAAAAGCTCAGGGGCTGTGAATCGCTGGATCCTGGTTCCAGCACCCTGAACCGGATTGTTGGACTTGGTACTCTAATACTGGTGGTGCGGTGAAGGAGATCAATCACATCCTCGTGGGCAGACGCTGGAGGCTCTTGCAAAACTGCCCAGTTTGTGAATTCTGACCACAGACTTGTTGCTACTCTTGGGATCCAGCTTATGTCCAGTAGGTTACCATCTACTAGGAAAATGAGTTTGGACTTGGCCAGACTCCAAGACCAGGCTGTTTCTAATAAGTTTCCACGCAGTTTGTGTAAAGAACTTTCAGATTTGGATACGACTGCCAATCCTAATGTGATGTGGGAGACCTTCCGTGACAAGACCCTGAAGGTTGCTGAGGGTTGTGTTTCATCTTGCAGGGCACCCTGGATATCATCGAGAGGAGTCGCAGTGCACGACTCAATGGCAACTCTGGTCTGTACAGGGAACTGAGAAGGACGGTTGCGAGGGCTCTGAGGGCAGATAAAGAGGCGTTTGCTAGAGGAACCTGTGAGCAAGTGACACACCATCTGTGGTCTAGCGAGCCATGTCCTGCTTACAGAGGAGTCGAAGTATTATGCACATCTGAATCTGTCGGAGAGTCGCAGTTAGGGCAGCTGATGGAACAGTCCTTATGGATGACACTGCAGTTGTTACCTGCTGGGCTGGCTACTTTGAGCAGTTGTTCAAAGCTGATTCTCCGGCTAGGACGTTGGATATCTCTGGGTCCATGGTTCTTGAGGCTGATCCTCCAATTAGCTGTGAACCACCCAATCTCACTGAGATTGCACAGGTGGTGAACCAGCTGAGGGGAGGAAAGGCTGCAGGGATCTGTGGTATCCGGGGTGAACTTCTCCAGGCTGGTGGTAAGGCTGTCCTCCTGGCATTGCAAGCAATCTTTGCTTCCAAACAGGACTTGTTGTCTCTATCTGGAAAGGGAAGGGTGATCCCCTGGATTGCAGCAACTACAGGGGGATAACATTGCTCTCAGTGCCAGGTAAGGTCCTTGCTAGGGTCATCCTCAATAGGATCCGTGATCACTTGCTCACCTACCAGCGACCAGAACAGTCTGCTTTTACGTCTAAGAAGTCTACCATCGACCGCATCCTGGCACTGAGGGATCTCATGGAGCTCAAACGCGAATATCAGCAGAGTTTCTTTGCAGGCTTTGTCGATTTTCGCAAAGTGTTTGACTCAGTTGATTGAGCTCCCCTGAGGGATGTCCTGAGGGTTCCCAGGATCCCCTCGAGATTGCTGGATATCATGGCTGGCCTGTACACTGGTACTATGCAGAGTGGAGTGTTTTTTCCCAGTTGATTCTGGGGTTCGTCAGGGGTGTATTCTTGCTCCTACTCTGTTCAATGCTTGTATGGACTGGGTGTTGGGCAAAGTTGTGGGGTCCAGTGGCTGTGGGACATCTGTTGGTGAAGAAAGATTCACGGATCTTGACTTTGCTGATGATGCTGTGATCTTCGCGGAGTGAATTGAGGCTCTGATCATGGCGCTCGACAGACTGAGTGAGGAGTCTGAGTGTCTGGACTTGCGAGTGTCCTGGATAAAAACCAAGATCCAGGCCTTTAATGACCTCTTGGGCACAGCCATCAGCAGTGTGTCTGCTTGCAGAGAGAGTGTTGACCTCATTGAGAGGTTTACTTACCTTGGCAGTGACATTCATGTCTCTGGTGACTCTTCCTATGAAGTCAGTAGATGGATTGGGAGAGAATGGGGGGTCATGAGGTTGCTGGAAAGGGGTGTGTGGCGCTCCCAATATCGATGCAAAAGGACGAAGGTCCAAGTCTTTAGAGTCCTGGTGCTTCCTGTCTTGCTATATGGTTGCGAGACATGGACGTTATCCAGAGACCTGAGACGAAGACTGGACTTCTTTGGTACTGTGTCTACCTGGAAAATCACTGGGTACCGTTGCATGAGCGGTTGCTCATGGAGTCCCAAATAAGGCACATTACCTGCATTGTGAGTGAGCGTCAGTTACGGCACTACAGCCATGTGGCGCATTTCCCTGAGGGAGATCCAGCTCGTAAGATCCTCATTGTTGGGGACCCAAGTGACTGAACCAGGCCAAGGGGTCGCCCACGTAACACCTGGCTGCGGCAGATAGATGGTCATTTCCGGAGGGTGGGACTGGACTGCGTGTCTGCCTGGGGGGCTGCAAACCGGGATCTCGAGTTGTTTCGCCATGTAGTGGGTGTGGCAATGCTCCCCAACTTGCCCAATGTTGGGCATGCTCCCCAACTTTACTTGACTTTGTTAATACTAGCCTCCAATTTAAAACCTTTTAAACATGTTTCGATAAATACTTGTGAAGCACATTCAGATATTTAATAAATGGCATGAATTTAACAAAATATTTTTGTAAAATAAATTTGAGATTTAATGTACAAAATATTGGAATTCATATAATTACAAAAGCAATTATGATGGCAAAAAAAGTAATCACACTAGAATTTTGGCCCTTTGATTCATCTTGAGATTGTAGAAAAAGAAACACTTCTTTCAATGTTCTTAAGCATACAGCTAAAACACAGTTATTTACAGATTTTCAATATTCTTCCATGTAGACACGAAAGTAGTGCAGTTTCAGTTGATCATGTCATCATGCATCCATACTCTCGCCCTTTGTGTCTGTAATAAAGTCACACCAGCTCAGTTTGGTTATAGTCAACTGACCTTGCACCTCTAAACTTTTGTTTGTTTTTTTTTTTCTTTTCAAGTGTAGCTTGACCTTTGATGAGCTTTATGTGTTCTGCTTTAGAACACTCAACATCTATACATTTTTTTTTCATAAACCCAAAGCATGGATTATCAGATAGATCAAACAGTTTTGCACCAGGGCTGGCCTCTTTTCATTGCTTCAGCCTGCCATGTTCTCTTGATTATTCTTCTTGCCATTGATTGGCCAGATGACACCCCTCATACATGACACACTTCTTGAAATCTCTTTGCTGTTTCCCTTGGTCTTAGTGGCAGGCATATTTCTGACCACACAGTGCACTAAGACTAGGGCTGCAACTAATGATTATTTTGGTAGTCTAGTAATCGTTCAGTTTTTTTCCGATTAGTTGATTAGTCACAATTATTTCATGCCTGACTGTTTTGATGCCTGCAACCTGTGGTTGCACATCCTGCTGTGGGCTCCAGTGCATGTCTTACATCATCTGTTCACGTCTGTCCACCTGTGAATGTCACCCTGACGTCTCTGCATTAACACAATTAAAATTAATAATCAAATTAAAATAACAACCAGTGAAATATGAATTTGAAAATAATCAATGTTTTATATTGGTATGACCATCACAATAAAAAAGAAATAGATTAAACAATACAAACTAAAGTGCACATAGTCTTTAAACAAAAAAAAGTGCATTTAACTTAACCAAAAGTGGCCACTGGTGTGTCTTAAAGTCCAAAAGTTTAAATAAAGCTTCAATACAAATATAATAAAACAATAATGTACAGTTTATTAAAGATTCAGTGCATATATTCCTGATTGCAGTGCAGGAAGGTGAGCATTTCGATGTGCTCTGGTGTCAGGCTGGCTCTCTTCTTTGAGACCGTTTTCCCAGCTGCTGAGAAGAGACGCTCAGAGAGAGTAGAGGTAGCAGGAATACACAAGAATGATTTTGCAGACAGAGAAAGATGTTTTAATCATCACACTCTGAAGGAAAAGTGTTGTAATTTATCACATCATGTACTACAGTATATTATGCCAAAATGAAAAAAAAGGACTAAAATATGTAACAAGCTAATTACTGTTTACTCCAAAACACAAGTTATCCTACGTTAGTTAGACATTGATTATTATTCATATGAACTCAAAGATTATACGAAAAAAGAAGAAAAAAAACTAGGGCAGCTCAGCTACTCTTATTCACTTGTTTACTATAGCTCCAAACATGTTAGCAAACATAACGGAAGTTATATTCACTTAATCCTTAAACTGCTGCAACCGGCTAGAGTCGGTTTCCAGTGCAATTTGGAAGCACGCCAGAGCTGAGTATATTCGACAATGTATATTCATTGAATGCTGCAACCGGTTGTAGTCATGTCTCAGTGCAATTTGCCAGCACGCAGGGGGCAAGTATATTCGGCGACGTACATTCATTGAACCCCGCAACTGGCTATATTTGCTTCACAGAGCAATTCGGCAGCACACCGGAGTTGATCAGTCACTGCGTATATTCGTTGAACAGCCAGCTCATGAACACTGCCGGCCCCTGCAGCCTCACTGTCTCTGAGACTTGGCCTCTGCACTAGACGATCCTGCAATCATCAGCGTTTACCTCTGTGTGTTTGCATGAAACCAGTTCAAGCGCAGTTGGTTCGGTGATTTACTTAATCTCATCAATGGCTTCAGTTGAACATATAATAGATTGTTGCAGTAGTTTTTTTATAGTTTTTACAGTTCATTTGCAGTGTGTTGCAGTAATGCTCTTTGCATGAAAAAAAATACGTGTTCCATTACAATTTCACATTTTGTTTGTGAATTGTGACATTTACTTAAAAAGTGCAGCTAAAAAGTATTTGGCGTCCAGGGGTGCATTAACCCCCAAGTATGTGTCGGTTTAAGGGTTAACTGTCATTGTCGAAACCTTGATATACACAGAAAAGAAAGCTCCGCTTTGCATAATCTGCATTCAACTTTTTTTTCTTTTTCAGTGAAGTGCTCCCACACTTTAGAAAGTTTCTTTCTCAATTTTTTTCCATCTCCTTCCCCCTCCTCTATCCGACTCACCATTGCAACCACGTTTATTTTCCTCTACATTCTTCTTTTCCTCAGACGTTCTTCTTCGTTGGTAGGACTGTGTGCTGTCTTGACAAACAATAACAAACGATACTGCCCCCAGACGTTCATGTAGTGCATTGCAGTTACAAAAAGCAATGTGGTTCTTTGTGACTGGAGCCTCTATTGAAGGTCCTGTTTATGACGCATCGACAATAAAAAATCTGCGTCGATGATTTTTTGTAGTCGTCGTCGTTGATTACGCCAACTAATTGTTGCAGCCCTAACTGAGACTGTTTTATTCTCTCTTGTTCTCTATCAAAGCCAACATTTCAGGACTCACTGTTAAGCTCTCCAACAAGAGTAGCTGATGGAAGTTGGGAACAAGGTTCAATTTGCTGTCAAGTTTTATTCCAAGCAGACTTTCAGAAACTCTGGAGCACTTGTGTTGTTTGTACCTTCTGTATTTTCAGGAAGTGGAGGCAGAGGAACATTCTGCTTATTATTATGAAGTGGGACATTCTGATAAGGAATCAGATCATCCTCTGGATCGTAAGGAAGTGGAACATTCTGAGCGATTTGAAATAACTCCTCGGCATCCATCTGTGCAACCACTCCTGGTACCACTTGTCACGCTTGGGTCACAGATTTGCACAGAAACACAGGAGGTTGTAGAAAACAGTAATTTTATTCAAACACTGCAAACAAACATTTGTCTCGTTTTCAAAAGTTTAAACGTGCTCCATGACAAGTCAGAGATGACAGTTCCGCCAGGGGCAGAGAATGTCAGAGAGAGAGAGAAAAGCTAACAATCAATTCCAAATCTGACAAGTGCCCGTACAGACTTTTAAGTATGCGGAGTATCGCGCAAGAGATTTATCACGTGACAGAGCACAAATAAGGTAAGGAGCAATGTGAAGGTAGTCTGTCAACGTTTTTCAGGGGTTTTCCCAGGAACGTCTGTTTCTCTGAGGGTGCGATCAGTCCCCCAGCTCACTATATATATATATATGTGTGTGTGTGTGTGTGTGTGTGTATATATATATATATATATGTATATAAATATGTCACATAAACATATGCAAATTACCTGATCCCTTAGCCAATGCCAGGTCTGCAGAGGGCTAGTACTTGGGACTGGTGATAGGGTGGTCTGCATTTTCCCCATGCTAATATGTGCACACTGGAAAAGCAAGGCGACCAGGTGGTTGCACAGAGCTTTCCCTGCAGCTTAGGAGTATGACATGTTTTTTTAATTGCAGAGGTTCAACAGTCTGTAAAGTGACCTTCAGGTGGACAGAGAAGTGTGTGATACTACAAGGCAAGGAATTAAATGTTTGTTACAATAAATGGTTGATAATGAGGGGTAATTAATGAACATGGGCCTTCTGAACAAAGGTTTATGGAAAAACAGGAGCAATATGACGTTATGGCAGTCAGCCACTACAGGCAGTCCTCTAGCTGTTAGCAAGTTATCATGCAACTTTAAATACAAGTGACATCTACCATAACTAATAACTAGAATGCTGACTAATTTAAGCACTTTACACTGTGCACTTTGTATTTAAAACTCTTGCAATGCCATAAACATAGAAACATTGGATTTGCTTTAGCGGGTAGATAAACAGTACCAAAAAATTCAGTATAGAGATCTGCAATCACAGTGAATAAATGTCTAAACACGACAGGGGAACAGAACAAAAAAACTATAGACAGTATCTGCAACCACCATGAATAAATGTCAGCAGACCACTGTATTACAGAATATGTAAGTTTAGTTTGCTAAACTGTTTGGAATGTGGTTCCCATCTTTTCCTCATTGATCTGTAACACCTGTATTTTACCACTTCCTTCATATTCAACACATTTGATACTAATCACATACAAAGAAGAAAAGAAAATGAAAATTGCTCCATTCTAGCATTAACAAGAGAGCACTTACCTTTGCAGCCGAAAAGATAATTTTCATGAAAATATTTGTATTCCTTTTCAAGTTTTTTAGATGACATGTTGAACTCCACTAATTGTGTAATATATGCCGTGGTCAGTTTGGAAATTTTTGAGAGAACAGTTGAACAGTCCAGATTGCTCCATTGTGTTTGCTGACTACCATTCAATAGAAAGTTGATTACCCCAGGAAACTGGCCTGTTGATTTGTGACGTGGAGAGATCCAAGAATGCTATCTTAAAGATTCATGATTTCCTGTGGGCTGAAGAGGCAGAGTTAAGGCATCACCAATGGGGTGTGAGAAATAGTTTTACAACAGTAGTAGCTAAATCAATCACCCACTACTACAGCACAGAGAGGAGGAGAGATAAGAAGTTCAAAAGTGGAGAGAGATGCCAGTAAAGGAATGAAGAGAGAGATTTGGCCAAGTAGGTCAAGCGAGAACCAACTTGGAGACACTGTCAAAATATGTGGAAGTACTAGGAACATTTAAGGACCAGAGGTGACAAAGCAGGGCAGGAGCAAAACCCACTGAGAAAGTCATGGGTGTAGTTTTGAACTGGGTGGGCCGAGGCTTAATGTTTGATAGATGCACTTTTTTAAACATTTCTAAATACAGATTTCCAACACAATCTTGTATGGGAAACCATATAATGGAAAGTAATATGGGTTTATATAGATGTTATAGAGCAAGAAGTGAAGAGAAACTACTGGGTTTGGATTTAGAGGAAAAGGAAACTCTGTTAAGTTTTTTGACATGAAACTTCTGGTGGGGCCATACCAGTATTTTCCTCAATGTGTACAGACTTTTGTATAGTAAACATGACCTCATTAATAGCTATCTGTCATTGGTAATGACTAACAAAGCATGCAAGTTCACATACCTTTCATGTCACAGAAAAAGACAAAAAAATCAAACAGTGGGAACCTGGTTCCCAGGCTATCACAACAGTCATGTAAATACCTCAGTAAAACAGATTGGCTAAATTGAAATGGCAACACAACAAGTTTAGAATGGAATGCCTTTGAGGTGAAAAATGACAACCCACAATAACATAGAAAGAATAAGCAGACTACACATACTGCATGACTCATAACTGCACACTGCATATTCTATAGCATTACTTACTAATGTGCACTTGCAAACAATGGAAAAAGTGTACAAAGAAATACAAAATTTCTACACACTGTAGATACCTGCTCTTTCTGTAAAGTGAAAGATTCTGCACATCTTTGAAAGAGTACAAAGATACCGCTGGCTCCTTTTCAATGAAGTGCAAGGTTCATGTGAAGGCTTCCTTAGTATTTTTTTTTCAAATTTTAAAGTAAAATCAGGATGTAGCATGATGTATTACAAACAATACATTCTTGATACTGATCTTTTGTTTTATTTATTTTTCAGATAACTATCGGTACCTTTAATGGAGAAAATGGTATAGGACGTTTTGTTCCTCTTTGCTGGTATGTGGTCACAACTGGAAGAAACTCTAACTGGAATTTGCAAAAGTGGAAGCGCAATAAAAGAATACAGTAATCCCTCCTCGATCAGTGAAAGGTGAAAATCCACGAAGTAAAAACCATATGTTCATATGGTTATTTTTATATATTTTAGGCCCTTATAAATTCCCCCACACTATTATAAACATTTCCTGCACAGTTATGCAGCATAAACCCTTTGTATTCTCTTAGATATTAGGTAAGATTCGTTGATTCGTTGAAATTATGTATGTAAACACACTGTTTATATACAGTGAAAACTAAATATTATTTTAAATTGAGCATCTCCGATATCACATATGTTACAGCCATTATGACAGACAGGCCACCAGCAATAAATACGTACGATGCAAGAAAAATTGTATACTGTAAAATGTGTGTACAGTGACACTAAACGTATGTACATGTAATAAGTAATGTACTTAGAAAATTAATCATGGTTACTCACCAACAATGACACAGCGACTTGTTCCGATAATGATGAGTTTAATTTTACTGCACAACAAAGAACAGCGTTACAGCTCTTCTAAAGGAGCCCCTTTAGGCGATTGTGTAGCACCGCCGTTGTTCTTCCGGCAGTCTTCAATCCAAATCCCTAAAGCAGATTCCATCCGGACTACCACCTTATTACATCCACTTACAACTCGTTTTGCGCCCTGGTTAAAGGACGCTGCGGCCATAGATCTTATATTCTTTTCCTCCTTTTTAAATAAAAAGAATCGTGGACTCATTGATGTCGTAATGGCGTCCTGCAGCGTTGTGGCTGTTCCCTTCCTTCAACATATCCAAAACTTTTACCTTTTCGGCAATCGCTAACATCTTCTGTTGGCGCTAGGGCACGGCCCCAGAAGCAGGAGCAGATCGTTTTGGAGCCATAACGAAGGGCTTGACTACGCACAAAGATAAACACAAAAAAGCACAAAAGTTAATTCTTTACACAGTGAAACATGTTGATGCTGAATGAGCGAGATGAGACTTCCTGGTTAATGCAGCGGAATCGAATTTAAATATAACTAGAAATTAAAAAAAGTGGTCACTTGGTATTTTGTTTCTCTTCTGTTCCTCTGATGGTGTTTCACAGTAAGAATGACCAACAGTTGTCTGCTAACATAGACTCGCCCCACTTTCCACTAAAACGTCTCTCCACTTGAGCAATGTCCTGGTGGAACCTCTCTCCGTGTTCATCAGAAACTGCTTCCATGGTCTTAGGCAAAAAAATGCAAATAAGAGTTGTGGAGCTCAGCCCGGACCCAGACAGACAACGAGACACACAAGTCCCAAAAGCACACGTTTATTTTTTATCTTCTGCCCATTACAGAACTGCACACAGTGCACCAATTAGCTACAACAATAAACTCAGTCCTTTGCTTTTCTCTCTTTGCTTTCTTTTTTTTCTCTGTCACCCTTGCTTCTCGACTTGGAAGCTCTGTCGTCTGCCTTCTGACTCCGGCTCCCTGAATGGTGTGAGGCGGCCCCTTTCATATCGTACTCGGATGTGCTCCAGGTGCTCGTTGGTGACCTTCCGGCAGCACTTCCTGGTGTGGTGGAAGTGTTGCATGGGCACCAGGAAGCACTCGGAAGTGCTTCATTCCAGGGCACTGATCCTATCCATCCACAGGTCCCCACAGTGTTGAGCTTCCAAGCTCTGTTCCTATGGTCCCAACACCAACCAGGGCGGCTGCCCCCTCGTGTCTCGTGGGAGATACTGCTTCCCTCCTTGCCCTTCCATTCTCCGGGCATGCCGGCTAGGCAAGGGTCCCAGTCGACCATTACAGAGTGTAAGAACTGGACATTTAAAGACATGTTGTCAACAAGTACTGTTGTAGGTATGAAGACAGAAGGTCCTCAACTAGTTCTGCTTAGTTTTCCACCTTTGTATTCTCAAGAAAACTGTGGCACACAGTTTTATTTTTTAATAAAGGAAGGGTGTGTATTTTCTGTTTGCATACCTGTCACCTGGATAAGACAATGAAGGGATCAACGCACCCTTGCATATTTCTGTAAAAAACATTCAAAACATCTACTCTCTCTCTTCTGTGCAATAGAATGGCACATTTCTAACCTAATTATAAATTCCTGGCTATTCAGAGAGAGAAAAAAATGATTGAGAGCAAAAAATGTGTACCATTTTGGGTTGTTTCCACATTATCTAAGGAAGACTGACTTTTTTTAGTGCAAAATATACTTCAAATTATATTCTAAGCATGACTGATACTTATGCCATAAAACAAACATAACTTATATTTAATTAATTAACAGTTTTTTTCATAACAATGTTTTTCACTGATTCCTATATCTTGCAAAAACAGTTTGTGGTAGAGAAATTCCAATTTATGAAATGGATGTAGCACACTTAAATCTGTAAAGTATACTATTTCTTTGCATGGGAAAATTTTGTGTCAGACCAGTGTAATGTCATTTTCTAACCCACTTAATCCAGACCAAGTTCATGGGAGGGCTGATGCCTAACCCAGCTAGCATAGGGCACAAAGCAGGAACCATCCCCAGACAGGCTGCCAGTCCATCACAGGATGAACACCAACACATCCCCACACAAAACACACACTAAGGCTAGTTTTGTCATACCAGTGTAATAAGTTACATTACTAAGGGAAGCTTATTACTTATGTTGCCCCACTGGCCCCTAACACAGAACTGCCACTAAGTAAACAGCAACAGTGTGAAGTGGGTGAATGGGGAGATCCCCAATGAAGTCAACCAGCACATCTTCAGGACATGGTATCTCAAAGCAAACACATTATATATGATACACAGATAAGCCAGAATGTTGGCCTAGTTTGCAGAATCTCTGCCAGGAAAATAAAGAGCAAAAGAGGACAAGGAAACAAAGTGAGTAGACAGCCGGGATTTATAACATTGACCTTCTATGACCTAGTCCAGTGGTTCCCCATCTCAGTTCTGGGGACCCCCTTGGAGTGTGAATTAGCTTTAAATGTTTAACTTTCTTTTGTCAGTTTCCTATATTATCTTGCCCTTTCTCTGTGCAGTTTGCTACCTCCATTGTATCTTAATAATGCCAATTAAAAACAAGCACAGTAGAGCAAACAACACTGAACTAAGAAAGGCTGCAACTACTTTAGCATCAGACCTACTAATTAGTAAATAATGGATTAGACAATTAGGACACCTGAAAAGCAGAATGAAAATCAAGATGAAAATATTTTTAAAAAGAGAAAAAATGACATCATTCCCATTTAACTGCCTTGCACATTTTAATAAAAATAAATTTATCGAACTTAGTTTTGTAATTTCTACATAGTCTCCAACACACGGAAAATGGAAGATATGAGCATGGGAAAGGTGCTAAATAAATAAAATGTATTATTAATAGCTCACTTAATTAAGCCAGGAGTCCAATTAAAAACATGTTGGTAGGAACAAAAACCTGCAGTCACAGGGGGTACCCAGGAACTGAGTTTGGGAACCACTGGCCCAGTCTTTGGTGACTGTATCGCATACTAAGACAACAACAACAACAAAAACAATTTATTTCTTGTATTGCCCAAACTAACTCAATAATACCTTAGTGGGCTTTAACAGGCCCTGTTTTGAAAGCCAAGAGCCCTGAGCCTCAGAAAGCAAGAAAAAAAACCCAGAAGAAATCTTGGGACAGGCAATTCAGAAAGTGACCCCCTTCCAGGCAGGTGTCAAAAAATAATATAAATGCAATACACAAAACAGAACACAGGAAATCCTCTTCACATTGCTAGATTGATAATCTATAATTGCCACCCTGTTGACCTGTGATATACAGTAGACAGAAATAAGTTCTAAAAAGAAAATATCCAGTTCCCCATTGTGACAGCCTGGGGAGTTTTCTAAGGTGAAGCGGGAATCCATTTGCATAAAATGTGTGAAAAGAAAAATTCCAGCTAGCGTAAGAATGAGCACAGATCTAAAGCTTGACATTCTGAGAAACAGGTTAAAAGAGTAGAACGTACAGTATAACTTACATCTAGAATAAGACAACTGCAGGACAGTGGCTTAACATATGCAGTAAAGTGTCAGTGACAACCAGGGGCTCATAAATGACATTGTGAACCTGGCTGGGGAAGAAAAATAGTCAGTAGATACTGTCAGACATTTTCTAACCCTGTTACTCCTGAACAGGGTCGGGGAGGTCAGCTGGAGTCTATCCCAGGTAACATTGAGTGCAAGGCTGGGAACAAACTCGGTACGGGGAGCCAGATCATCGCAGTCAGTACATACTGACAAAGTGATAATTGTTGTAACAAACTATATATATATATATATATATATATATATATATATATATATATATATATATATATATGTGTGTGTGTGTGTGTGTGTGCCAGCCATTATCTATATCGTTCTATAATAAAGAAAGCTTACCATGAAATATCGTTCCCGGGGCTTGACAAGGCACTTCGAGATGAGGCGTGCATGGTGGCAGAAGTCTTGTCCAATCATTGAATCTATAGTTACATTTAGAATCCCGCCCCTTTATGTATGTATTAAGTAGCAGACATATTTGCATAAGAAATGAACAAGACAAACGAAAACAACAGTGACGCCTAAAGACACGCGTGTTCTTCTATCTCGCGCGGAACCGCGCTGCTCGTGTCGCTGCAGAGAGCGCGCGCGCGCCTGCCTGCTCGCCGTGACTGCGGACCTCCTCACCCAAACCAGCCGTAGCCGGTATGGCAGTGAATGAGCGCACCTCAGGCGACTCGAGGAACTGGCGAACAAAACGACTGCACGTTATAGAGAGAGGCAACTGAAAGAAAAAAAACAACAAGCCTCTAAGCTGAGAAGAATAACAAAGGAAGGAACGAAAGCCAAAGCAAGAAAAAAAACAAAAAAAAAAAAAACAAACAAAACAAAAAACAGCCACTTATGCACATGGAAGCCAGAGCGCGCATTCATTGGGATTTAGAGGCACAATTCGAATTTGGAGGCTCGCAGCATCAGAAGTGAAGATTCAAGTCTATAATAAAAAAAGGTAGGATTGTGATGTGCGGCGACAAGCAGATGACCTGTCACGGGAAAGACATGGCTATCTATCAGTGTCATCTGAAGAGCTAGAAAGGGCACGAAGAGGCGTATTTCTCGGAAGAGGACCAGTTTTTATTTTGTCCCTTAAAAAATCATCATATCGAGCCACAGGGTTCCCATTTCACTTTTATTTCAAGTTAAGGTCGGAAGGCTGGCTGCGGACGCATTGTCGACTTGGTTTTGGGCGCATCTTATGGTGTTTTTCTTAATTTGCCTGTGAACAATTCAGCTAGCGGATAATGTATGGATGAAAATATAAACAAATGAAAAATTAGTGTAGGAAGTATCAGATCAGTTTGTTAGGTAGATAGAAGCTTTACTGTTGCTTAGTGACATGTATATTAATTCCTCATCCATATATGTAGTTTTGTAGTTTGATACACAACTAAATTGCAATCGTGCAGTTTAAACCAATGGGGTTTATTCAGTGTTGCTTGACTCTTGGAAAAGCTATTTTGTAGAAACGGGTTAATTAAATTGTAGAAGAAATGTTGCATTTTAGCCCCCACTTCTTTTGTTACTTTTCTGCTCATAAAACTATTTAACTATGAATGCATATACTGGATGCCTGTGTGATAACGCTCATGTGCAGTGTGACACAGTCAAAGAGTTTGAATTGAGTTGTCAAAGCTATTAAACAAAGACTTAATTTTTTTTTAACCAAATGGCTACAGGAGACAATAAGGTAGTGACAAGGTTTGAAGGTAACCTCATGCCTCCATCTCAATCACTAGAGAAGATAAAAACTAAGAGCAATTTTATTTTGGCATCTCAGTGAAAAAAATGCATGACAAAGTCATATTTGTTCTTTGTCACATTCTTAGCTCTCTAGGAATTAGGTTGGTGTTTTCTAAGTTGTTTCATCCTTTGTGCTGCAGTTTTATTTGGTCCAGAAGTTAACTTATCAAGTTATAAGCTGTAGGCTCACCAACTAGTGACTACTAGTGTTACTCTGAGGAAGCCACTTAACCTAAATACATACTGTAATGTTAAATTGCATTGCATCTGGAAGGTTTACTTTTGCAGCATTGACCTTGAAAGACACCATATAAAATATGAATTGTGAGTGGATAGTGCATATAAAAAGTGACACAAAAAACTGGAAAACAACTTAATTAACATTTTTTCAGGCATTCATTATGTATCCGTTCAGTAATTGAAGGTTGCTCCAAGTAGCGTGGAATGGTATTAACAGATAACATTTTTACCAAAAATTAAGGATTTTACTAACAGCAGAGTATTTGTACTGGGGAGACACCATGTATTACATTCATTCATTTTACACCTTCTTATTCCAGTTCTGGGTCTGAGTCAGTTTGGCCTGCACAAGCCACAGACAGTAACCAGCCATGGGTTAGGTGTCAGTCCTGTAGATATTTGAAATGTGGAAGCAAAATAGAAGTACATGGGGGGAAAAAACCTAAGCAGACAACAGGAGAGTGTACAGACCCAATGCAGATAATATCTTGGCTGGGATTCAAACGATTTTATGGAGCTGTGAGATAACTGTGCAAACTAAATTGCAACTTGGTTGCCCCCATATGCCCGTGACACGTGGCAGTTAAGTCAATTGTTTTTCTAGGTTTTGTAGACATAAAAAGTCCAGTGTATAAATAGTGTCATGGAAGTGCCATAGCAGGGTATTTTGAAAACCCAAACATATGTTGTGTTTTAGTTCTTGAGAGGCACTAAATGGACCTCTCCCTTGTCTGTAGTTTATTTAGTAACAAAAGACACTTTAAAGGAAAAGTGTATCAGAATATTGGCTATTTTAGGTAGAATGTTTTGACTTAGAAGAAACTGTAACAGTGAAGTGCACCAAACTATATATACTGAAACAAAGGTCACTAATTTTTGTAGTGTGCATATCTATCTATCTATCTATCTATCTATCTATCTATCTATCTATCTATCTATCTATCTATCTATCTATCTATCTATCTATCTAAATTGGGAATCACCAAGAAATTGTCATGTTTTTGATGCAACCCAATGACAGACAGTTTATTGGCTTAACTGAAAAAGTTTCAGATTGCCTAATACAGTTTACCTTTAGGAAACTGAAGAAATGGCTACTGAAAATGAGACCTTGCAGTCACAGTTACTTCTACTCACTTGTTTTGGCTTCTTTTGTGGAATCAAACCACAATCCATTCCAAGTCACACA
The DNA here is from genome assembly GCF_016835505.1 of Polypterus senegalus. Classification (NCBI taxonomy): domain Eukaryota; kingdom Metazoa; phylum Chordata; class Cladistia; order Polypteriformes; family Polypteridae; genus Polypterus; species Polypterus senegalus. The sequence goes on along the minus strand of NC_053154.1, from coordinate 147,291,887 downwards.
TTTTGCACTGTGCTAACGGTAGGTGGTCAGCCGTGAACACACAATGCCTAGTTTACAAAGGTCCTCAGAAACAGCTCCCTTTTCTACACCATGGCCAATCAGACAACTCTAATACTCGGTGGCAAAGCAGAGCACTTCTGGGTGACATCAGTTAAGTTCTCTCTGACTATGTCCCTACCTTTTTTGCACAGCACTGCCACTACACACTCAAAAAATGGCATCCCCTGTGGTTCTTTCTGTCATCTTCTGAACAAGAGCAACTAAGCATGTACTATAGGAAAAAAGTGTACTTCATTTTGTTTCATTGTGCCACAGCAATTATGGCATAATTTGCATTTATTTTCATTTGCTAAATGTTTTTCTTGTCATGCATGAACATGACATACCACAAAACACACGTAATGCCAAATGTGGACAATACCATTTCCTATTTCAAAACTTATTTAATCACTGTCTGGTGGCTGTAATCTCACACCATAGGTTATATAAAATATAAAATCACAAAATATAAAAAGGCAGTGATAAGCGAAACAGCTGCATTTACCTTCATGTACAGTTTTACGAAATTGATGCTAAAATTCCTCTTACATGGGATTTTACAGTTTCAAAACTCATTAAAATATTTTTTTTTTACCTTTGGAATTTTTTTTTTTCAGCGGTGTAAAGAACGGAACCTTTCTTCCCAAAGGCTTGGCAACACTGTACTTTACATTCCTTTTGGAACCATACATTTCTCAGAAAATGGTCCAGATAAAAATAAATGATGGGAAAGTGTCTTTTCAATATGCAAAATGGCTAAACAGAATTATAATGACACAAAAATATATACTCTTAGACAAAAACTGTAATCCAGCAAGGCAATAAAATTGTTAAACAAAGTGGTTGAGAAAAAAACAAACGCTGCAACGTGTGGTTTTTGATGAAATTCTGCTTTAGCCATTGCTCCTATTTAAGCTTTGCACAAGAAGTCATTCCATGAGACCCAGCACAATTCCGCTACTTGATGGCAACTGTAGTCCTTGATGTGATGAAAATATCTGGGAGGGGTGGAGGGTTTTTTAATGCTAAATACTATTCTTCCTGAGTCAAATGCATTGATTTCACTGAAATCGCTAAGATAATAATAATAATAATAATAATAATAATAATAGGCTAAAAATAACATAGGCCTGGGTGGCCCCTTCGGGTTAATTATTGATGCCTTAAATTTTCCAAAGTGATTGAGTTCCACAAAGCTTAACTGGCAATCTAAAAACTGAAGATCAAAGATATTTGTTATTCATCACCAAAGATGAAAAATGGATCCATAACTTTGAACCGGAACAGACACAAAACCTAAGTAAACTGTTCTTCCCTATCCACACTACAGTCCATGTTTCACTCTCTTAGATTTACATACCTTTGGTGCCTTCAAAGATGCCATCTGCTGAAAAAAGGTTTTGGATTGATGATGAGGTATTTGAAAAAAGAAAGAAGTGTTCATAATCTGTTATCTAACATTTTTAAAAATGCTTTTGAAAAGCCCAACATAAGTATTTAAAACTAATGCCAATATTTCAAAATAAGTGAAAGACACAAAATAAGACTTGTAGTTACATTATTTATACTGCAAGGAAATACTTACCATCAAAAAATAAAACAAGAACAACAGATCTAAATATTAAAAATTAATCAACACAAAATTAATATGCAATAAAATATACCAAGTCACTAGCATTCCCCCTCAAAAGTAACATCCAGAAATTGCTGGTGTATAACTGCTGGTCTTATTATAAGAAGTTAGAAAATGTGTGCATTGTGTAATATACAGGTGAATTTGAGCACCTGGTTAACTGTTTTGAAAATTTGAGCATTTTTTTATTTTTGATTTCTTGATTAAAGTGATCACAGTTTTGTGTATGAAATATTTCTGTACCAATACACCATATTCAAAAATATCAGAAGTGATAGAACATAATTTCATATATTGGTAGCATGCATAAAATATGTGTTAAGTAAATAATGTAATTTAAAACTGAGTTCAAATAGAGTACCATTATGATACTATTTTAAGTTTGAATGTTATGGGAAATGGTCTGTATTATGTTATTTATGTGTGCATTTGTCTTATAAGAACCCGGATATATATATATATATACTGTATATATATATATATATATATATATAATATATATCCATCCATTTTCTAACCTGCTGAATCCAAACACAGGGTCACGGGGGTCTGCTGGAGCCAATCCCAGCCAACACAGGGCACAAGGCAGGAACCAATCCTGGTTAGGGTGCCAACCCACCACAGGACACACACAAACACACCCACACAACAAGCACACACTAGGGCCAATTTAGAATCGCCAATCCATCTAACCTGCATGTCTTTGGATTGTGGGAGGAAACCGGAGCGCCCAGAGGAAACCCACGCAGACACGGGGAGAACATGCAAACAGGTCTCCAAACTGCGAGGCAGCAGCTCTACCACTGCGCCACCATGCCGCCCATATATATATATATATATATATATATTGTCACGCTTGGGACACAGATTTGCACAGAGACACAGGAGGTCGTAGAAACAAGAAGGATTTTTATTCAAACACCGCAAACACATGAGCTTAAATGTGCTCCATGACAAGTCAGAGATGACAGTTCCGCTAGGAGCAGAGAGAGATAAAAGCAAACAATCAATTCCCAAAACTGACAGGCGCTGCGCAAGGCTTATAAGTCGGCGGAGTACCGCGAGGCTTGTATTACGCGTTATAGTGCAAGGATAAGGAGCAATGTGAGGGTATTCAGTGTTTCAGGGTTTGTGGTTTTTCCGGCCGGGACGCTTTGGAGGACCAGAAGCGGGCGTGTGCCCATCTGGGATCATGTGGGGGCCGCCATCCTGGTTGCTTTGGGGGCCACGGGTTGAGGGCAAGGAAGCCCCACCCTTTAGGGGCCCGTGGTACCCGCCAGGGGGCGCCCCAATGCCTTTGGGACCCTGGACCTCAGCACTTCCGCCACACCAGGAAGTGCTGGGGGGAAGAAGAAGAGGGACACCTGGAGAGCTTCCGGGAGAACAGCCGGCATTTCCACCACACTGGGGCATGTCCAGAGGGGAATGCCGGGAACCACCTGGAGCTCATCCGGGAGCATGTGTGTGAGAAGTGTGGAGGCGGCCCGAAGAAGAGGCATTTGTCTGGCCAGGACTGTGTGTGTTGGGGGTTTATGCATGGGACTGGGTCTTAGTGACCATAAATATTGTAAATATTTGTAAATAATAAACGTGTGGTGGTGAGTAACAACATGTCCGCCTGTCTGTTACCGGGTCGGCTCCACAATATATATATACATAAATATATACAGTATATGCAAATATCTTTATATATATATATATATACAGCATATCAGTATATATATAGTATATAGTATAAATATATCTTTTTGCGAATAGACTTTTATTGCAATTCAATTTAAAGTTTGTATGTTTTCCTTTCTTTTGTGTTATAAAAAGATGTTCTTCACTTTAATTCGTTGTTTGTTTATTAGTGCCATTTTCTTTTGTAAATGTATTTATTTATTGGTAAGTCAACGGCTATTGCCAACCACTGATCACAAATTTTCACAGTTGCATTGCAATTACCAGCCAGACAGGGATGTTTTAATTCACTTCTTTCTACCCAAGAATCAGTGGATGAATATTTGAAGCCTTGTAATAAAAGAGAAAGGTAGAGCCATGCCATCACCTTCTTTAGGTCTATTTAAATCAGGCTTTTCAAATCATGGCCATTTTGAAATCTTTTACAAATTACAAGTTACAGATGAGTTGATATTTTTGGATAATAGATTAGTGAATATGTATATATCTGAAACAATATATTTATTTATTTATTATGTAAATCCAACAATTTAATAAAAATATTCTCAGAATAGCAGCGGAGCGATTAGCTGTCAGATACTTTATAGAGTGCTGTACATCATCATAGAAGTATAATTTTTGTTTAAGCCATTTCCGTATGACCCCGTTTATCTTGGATTGCATCTTAAGATGAATAGCTAAGGGTTCAAATATAATCTAAAAAAGTATTGGTCATAATGGGCATCTGTGTCAGGATCAACATTCAATATGAAATGGTCCTAATTGAAGCCTCTGTACTAGAGTGAAATAACTTAATATATGAGAAAATGTTTGCAATGTAGTAAAAGAGATAATTCCACTCAACACTCATCAAAAGCTATTTCTGCATCCAGAAGTACAATCTTGAGACTCAGATAATAGAAGGAAATAACTTAGTTACATTAAACAATCCTCAAACATTTGAAACTAGATGTCTGCCTTTGATAAACCTATTTTGATCTAGAAGTATTATAAAAAGGAGTAGTTTCCTTGTTTTTCTAGTTTTCATTTTCAGCATGACCTTTAACATTATTACCCAGAATGATATGTAGTAAGGTTGGTTTTTATTTTTCTTTGGAAAGGTAGCTATTGACACCTGGTGTGTCATTTTGGGTCAAATGTTATGTTTTCTACTTTTCACATTAATTACCAGTATTAACAGTGCTAATTTAGCAGGGGACATTTCTATAGAATTCTGCTGGGAAGCATTTTAGCCTTCAGCTCTCCCTGCTCTGCAGTGAGTTTGTAGCGTTTTGATGGAGCATCAGGGGTTTTTCCTCCTCTGTGCAGGGTGTGTTAATAAGTCATTAACTTGAGACTTATCTACTTTACATTTTTAACTTGCCATTTATGTAGGTGACCTACATAAATGCTTTATCTGTCCTTAAGGAGGAAAGATGTGAAAACATTTTTCCCCCTTAAGATTGTGATTGAGCATCTTAACATTCCACCCAGCAGAATTTATTATTAAACTTTCTGCATTCTAGATAGGAGTAATTTTCAAGAGATAACACAGAAATAGTAAGCAAACTTTTTTACCCTAGCACCCCATAATGCTTTTTGAAGCCAGCGTAGCATTACAGACCTGTTAGCAGCCAATGTTGGATGAGACAGCCCCCTGAATATATAATACAGGCTAGGAGTCTGCAAGTAGAAGCCAGTACTCACCTTCAGAACAGCTGGAATGGCCGATATGCAGTTATTCCTCTTCCACGCCTTCCCCAACCCTCCTGTTAGTATACAGCGGCCAGTGCTCCATCACCTAGATGCTGGAGCCTGAAAACCACTACCGCCCAGCCACCCCCAAACAGTGTCTAAGTGGGCAACTGGCAAAATTGTTGGCCCTACAGCTTCTGCCTTATTGGCTGATGGACATTGCCCCTTTTGTCAGCTGGTGAGTTGCAGCATCCTTAACTAGCAGATTCCTAGCTGTTATTACTCTGCAATTCTGTAGACAGTCTGGTGTTCATAAAAATGAATGAGACCTGGATCACTGAAGATTTCTAGCCCTCTACTTCCGATTTCAGGGACAAGATGGGTCCATTATCTATTCCTCTCTATTTCTCTCCCTTTGGTTTTCTGTAAGTCATATGTGAACTGGGCTTGTAGGGACAGAGCATCATCAAATTTATCCTTCTTGCTCCTGTTATTTGAAAAAATGTTACTGTTCAAATATTAAATGATATCACTATTATTTTTTAGATAGGAGCCTCAGTGATTTGTAATTCTAGCTGCTGTTGCCTCAGACTGCAAGAAATTTTACTGTTCTGGTATTAATTCTATTAATCATCTGATATTGGGTCCAGAGTGGCACAAATAAAACTAAAACAGTTGTTGAAACACTCTTTACTCTTAAACTAAGAGCAAAGGTGTAATACGTAATTTTATTAAGGGTCAAAAATATCATTATATATGGAACTAGCAAAATACCCGTGCTTCGCAGCGGAGAGGTAGTGTGTTAAAGAAGATATGAAAAAGAAAAGGAAACATTTTAAAAATAACGTAACATGATTGTCAATGTAATTGTTTTGTCACTGTTGTGAGTGTTGCTGTCATATATATATATATATATATATATAAATATATATATATATATATATATATATATATACACACACACACATATAAACATATATACTGTGGAGCCGACCCGGACACAGACAGGCGGACATGTTCTTAATCACCACCACACGTTTATTTACAAACTATTTACAACAATGAAGTCACATAGACTCAGTCCATTTAGTGCACAATTACCCCAGCAATCACAATCCTGGCCACAAATGCCTTCTTCTCGGGACGCCTCCACTCTCCTTTCTTGCCTTGTCCTTCTTCCACCCGACTCTAGCCCTGAATGAATGGAGACGGCCCCTTTTATCCAGTTCCCGGATGAGCCCCAGGTGTTCCAGCATTCCTCCCTTGGCCACGCCCTAGCGTCCTGGCTGTCCTCCCGGCAGCTCTCCGGGTGCTGCCCTAAATCTTTCACCAGCACTACCTGGTGTGGCGGAAGTGCTGGGGTAACAGGTCCCCAAGGCATTGGGGCGCCTCCTGGCGGTGACCACAGGCCCCTACAGGGTGGAGCTTCCATGCCCTGTACCTGTGGCCCCCAGAGCAACCAGGAAGGCGGCCCCCACGTGATCCAGGGTGGGCTTTGACCCTCTTCTGGTCCCTCACGGCGTCCCGGCCGGGTCGTTGCCCCTGGCATCCCTGACAATACATATATACATATCTACATATATATACATATATATACACATATCAACATATATATATATATACACATACATACATACACACACATATACAGTATATATATACACACAGACACATATATATATATACATATATATACAGATCTACATATATACATATCTACATATATACACACATATATATATATACATATCCACATATATATATACATATATATATATATATACTGTATATAGCAAAATCCCCGCACTTCGTAGCGACGACGCACTGCTTTTAAATTTTTATTAAGAAGAAAAAAAAACCTTTTTAAACTGAAGGAAAATATACCAATAACTATCTGTTAAAGATCTCTTTGTATACCACATTGTCAGTGTCCTGTTGTAATATGACCAAGCTGTGCGAGCTTACTCTTGAGAATGCAATGTATAGTAGTCCAGGAGAAAAGCAATGTTGCCTCAAATCAATGGCAACCTTTTGTAGGGTCTGTCCCTGAGACTTATTACTTGTCATCGTGCAGCAGAGCCTTACTGGAAATTGGAGGCATTTGAATTGAGATGGGAGATCAGAGGGTATAACGGGGATGCGAGGAATACATTGAGAGTGGAGAAACTCTAGAGACAGCATGTGTAATAACTTGTGGATTTTTCTGTGAGCGTGACAAAGTTGCTTCCGCAAGACCGCATTAGCTGTGGAGCTCAGCTCGGAGCATATTCTTTTCCTACCTTGTCAATTGTGTAATGCGTTTTTTGAACAGGTTTGATTCATGGAAGTGATCACTCGTACTGCGTTCAGTCAGTTCACGTGAGCTGCTCTCTTGTGTGATGTTGCGATGTCCACGGCTTTATTTAATGTTAGCTAAGACCCGGCACTTAAAAGTTTCTCGCTACAGCAATTTTAACTCCGTTACAAAGTGATCCAAAGTCTTGTTTATACCTCGTGTCTTCTCATTAAACTTGTATCTCGCGAATAAAGTATTTGACGAAGGCATGACAAACGGCAGCGGTAGCGTGTCTATAAATTTAATTTAAACTTACGGTTTACACCGTGCTTTGTTTCCGCAGTTGCTGCACTTCTGAATAAACTTGTATGCGTTTTTCTTCAGCGCTCTTTGGAGTTCTTCCATGTTTTCTATGTACTGCGTTCACAGTCAGTTCACGTGATTACGTGGGAGGCGTGATGATGTGACACGCAACTCCGCCCCCCACGGGCATCGAGCTGAAGTTGATTACAGTATATGGAGAAAAATAGGTTCCAGTTATGACCATTACAGGTAGAATTTCGAAATGAAACCTGCCCAACTTTTGTAAGTAAGCTGTACGGAATGAGCCTGCCAAATTTCAGCCTTCTACCTACAAGGGAAATTGGAGAATTAGTGATGAGTGAGTGAGTGAGTCAGTCAGTCAGTCAGTCAGTCAGTGAGGGCTTTGCCTTTTATTAGTATAGATCAGTGGCAGATTTAGAGCTCATGGGGCTCAATGCATACATTTTATTAAGGCCTTAATATTTTGCCCAAAAATGATTTTAACAGGCTCAAAAAAAGGACATTATAATAATTCTTTACATTTATATCGTGCTTTTCTCAATAGTCAAAGGGTTACCACACAGGGAGGACCCAGGACCGAACCCATGATTTCCTTACTTCTAACCTGCAACACCGCCATTTAACCTAATAATGTTTCTTTAGATTTGAAACACAATACGCAAATCACATTACTCTTGTTCAGTGGTTCTCAGACTCAGTGACTCAGTTGTGGGGATTCCATGTTGCTGCAGGTTTTAATCAAGTTATGTATTTACATCCTTATGGATGGCACTGCAGTTGTGACCCGCTGGGCTGGCTACTTTGAGCAGTTGTTCAAAGCTGATCCTCCAGCTACGACGTTGGATATCTCTGGGTCCACCGTTCTTGAGGCTGATCCTCTGATTAGCTGTGAACTACCCAATCTCACTGAGATTGCATAGGTGGTGAACCAGCTAGGGGGTATGGAGGCTGCAGGGATCTGGGGTATCCTAGATTTCTGCATAAATATGACCTAAAACATGACCTAAAACATCATCAGATTTTCACTCAAGTGCTAAAAGTACATAAAGAGAAACCAGTTAAACAAAAATATTATACTTGGTCATTTATTTATTGAGGAAAATGATCGAATATTACATATTTGTGAGAGGCAAAAGTATGTGAACCTCTTGGATTAGCAGTTAGTTTGAAGGTGAAATTAGAGTCAGGTGTTTTCAATCAATGACAATCAGGTGTGAGTGGACACCCTGTGTTATTTAAAGAACAGGGATCTATCAAAGTCTGCTCTTCACAACACATGTTTGTGGAAGTGTATCATGGCACACATAAAGGAGATTTTTGAGGACCTCAGAAAAAGAGTTGTTGATGTTCATCAGGCTGGTAACGGTTACAAAACCAACTCTAAAGAGTTTGGATTCCACCAATCCACAGTCAGACAGATTGTGTACAAATGGAGGAAATTCAAGATCATTGTTACCGTCCCCAAAAGTGGTTGACCAACAAAGATCACTCCAAGAGCAAGGCGTGTAATAGTCAGCGAGGTCACAAAGGACCCCAGGGTAACTTGTAAGCAACTGAAGGCCCCTCTTATATTGGCTAATGTTCATGTTCATGAGTCCATCATCAGGAGAACACTGAACAACAATGGTGTGCATGGCAGGGTTGCAAGGAGAAAACCACTGCTCTCCAAAAAAACATTGCTGCTCGTCTGCACTTTGCTAAAGATCACGTGGACAAACCAGAAGGCTATTGGAAGAATGTTTTCTGGACGGATGAGACCAAAGTAGAAATTTTTGGTTTAAATAAAAACCGTTATGTTTGGAGAAAGGAAAACACTGCATTCCAGCATAAGAACCTTATCCTATCTGTGAAACATGGTGGTGGTAGTATCATGGTTTGGGCCTGTTTTGCTGCATCTGGGCAAGGATGGCTTGCCTTCATTGATGGAACAATGAATTCTGAATTATATCAGAGAATTCTAAAGGAGAATGTCAGGACATCTGTCCATGAACTGAATCTCGAGAAGGTGGGTCATCCAGCAAGACAACGACCCTAAGCACACAAGTCGTTCTACCAAAGAATGGTTAAAGAAGAATAAAGTTAATGTTTTGGAATGGCCAAGTCAAAGTCCTGACCTTAATCCAATCGAAATGTTGTGGATTGACCTGAAGCGATCAGTTAATGTGAGGAAACCCACCAACATCCCAGAATTGAAACTGTTCTGTGAAATGGGCTAAAATTCCTCCAAGCTGGTGTGCAGGAATGATCAAAAGTTACTGGAAACGTTATTGCTGCAAAAGGGGGGTCACACCAGATACTGAAAGCAAAGGTTCACATACTTTTGCCACTCACAAATATGTAATATTCAATCATTTTCCTTAATAAATAAATGACCAAGTATAATATTTTTGTCTCAGTTGTTTAACTGGTTTCTCTTTATCTACTTTTAGGACTTGAGTGAAAATCTGATGATGTTTTAGGTCATATTTATGCAGAAATATGGAAAATTCTAAAGGGTTCACAAACTTTCAAGCACAACTGTATATGGTTGTGAGACATGGACACTATCTCGTGACCTGAGATGAAGACTGGACTCCTTTGGCACTGTGTCTCTCTGGAAAATCCTTTGGTACTGTTGGTTTGACGTTGTGTTGAATGAGCGGTTGCTCATGGAGTCCCGAATGAGGCACATTACCTGCATTGTGAGGGAACATCAGTTACGGCACTAACGCCATGTAACGCGTTTCCAAGAGGGTTATCCGGCTCGTAAGATCCTCATTGTTGGGGACCCAAGTGGCTGGACCAGGCCAAGGGGTTGCTCACGTAACACCTGGCTGCGGCAGATAGAGGGTCATTTCCGGAAAGTGGGACTGGACCTTGCGTCTGCCTGGGGGGTTGCAAACAGGGATCCCGAGTTGTTTCGTCATGTAGTGGGTGCGGCAGTGCACTGTACCACTGCATGATCCCCAACTTGACTTGACTTGTTTTTTAATTGGACTTCTAGCCTAATGAAGCAAACTGTTATTTCCCAGTTTTTATAAACAAGAAATAATTAGATTGGTGATTTTTTTTATTAGACTGTATCAAGTACTTATGTATTTTACACAGGATTCATTTAGTGTTCAGTTTCAGTGAACAGTTTTCATTCTTCATTATTTACTAATGAACACATTAGTGGAGCTGACACTGAAGTAGTTAAAGACCGGTGTTTGGCTAAGCTGCATGCACTTGATTAGTAGGCATTACTTTTAATTAAACATGAAATGTTAATAAACAATTCATATAAGTGGTCTTTTATTTACAGATCTGTTATTTATGTATTGCAAAGTGTTACAATTTTTTCTTTTGGAATATAATAAAAAAAATTTTGTTGATCAGAACTTTAGGATAATACACATGGATTCTATATTTGTTGTATTATTTTATGCATTTTTTTATAGACATTCTGTGTTTTAAGTCAGCATCTTTGGGAGTCTGTGGAAATACAATTATTTTTAAAAAAAGTATTAAAACAATTAATTAATATTGGCAGCTGAAATACTGCATAAACATAAATATACAGTACATGCATTTATTTGTTTTAAATAATTTTGTAACCATTAAGTGTTTCACAGTTTTTAGCGTTGGAAATACCTTTAATTTATTTTATTTTTATGGGTGTTTTTCTTGAGGTGTAATTAAAAATATGAATTTACTTCTGTAGTATTTGTTTCTTAAAAATCTTATGTATGATACAAACAGAAATAATAAACATAGTTCAAAACCTTTTTTTGTCTTTTGCACAAAACTGTTGACTACTTTATTAAAACTTGTTTTCAGAGCAGAGTGTTGAATCACTGAAATTGCCAGTAAATGGTGAGTTATAGTGAATGGTAAGTACTTTTTGTAGCCTTTTATTGTAAGTGCTCTGCACAACCATTCACAAGAAGCATTTGGTAATGGGCATTCTCATGTTTTAATATCATCACTTCTGCAAATAACAAACAGCTTTTGTTTCTGTATATCCTTTTGACACATCACTCATCAGATGTTCACAGTTGCTGTTTTCTCTATGTGCTTTTGCCTTTCTTCTTGTTTTGCTTTTAATTTTCTATCTTCTTCATGAGACTGTGACATCATTGTCATTGTGTTAAAACACTAATACTGTTTACAGGGGTGCTGCTAGAGATTTTGGGCCCCATAAAAGGGTATAATATTGGGCCCCCCATACAAAACCAAACCTATACCCTATGTAAACCCACCCATACCCATTTCAAGATTTTGATGTTACCTATGCAGGATGGCATTGCTCTAGTTGAGTCTCATACTTACTAGGGCTGTCAAATTAGCAAAAAATGTGGTTTGAATATTTGATTTAAAAATAATATATAAAAATATATATTCAATATATATTCAAACCTAGGTTAACAATTCTAGGTGTTAGTTGTTTGTTTGCACTTTTTTATGCGTTATTATTATGGTATCAACAACAGCATCAAGAGCAAAAGACACCAGTAAAAAAATTATAGCATTACTTGGGCAACTATTATAACTCAGTATAGGAGTCATCAAAATTCCTCGCTGGTGCACACTATAAAAAAGAAGCATATGCACATCTGTCTTGTCTTCAGTCTAGAAGTAACGACTAGGTGATCAAAAACTATTTAAACAGAGAGCCATAAAATCAGCCACAAATAGAAGCTGAAATCCTTGCAAGCTATGCTTGCCTTTGCCGCACTTCTGTACATTATCTATACTAATAAAAGGCAAAGCCATCACTGACTGACTGACTGACTGACTGACTGACTGACTGACTGACTGACTCACTCACTCACTCACTCACTCACTCACTCACTCACTCACTCACTCACTCATTCATCACTAATTCTCCAACTTCCCGTGTAGGTAGAAGGCTGAAATTTGGCAGGCTCATTCCTTACAGCTTACTTACAAAAGTTGGGCAGGTTTCATTTCGAAATTCTACGCCTAATGGTCATAACTGGAACCTATTTTTTCGTCCATATACTGTAATAGACTGCAACTCGATGGCCATGGGAGGCGGAGTTGCGTCTCCCATCATCACGCCTCCCACGTAATTGAGTGCCTGCCCATATAAGGTAAATATTCGTGGGTGAAGGACTGTGCTTAGCATATTCATAAGTAAAAATATCTGAATCACAAACTGATGTTAATTATATTTTGTCCATGAATGCTTATTAAATAATTCCAAATAGTCTGTTCTCTTCCTTTCATAGCTTTTCCGATGGTTGTGCTCTTTCCAGGCATGTATTTTCGTATTAAAGCATTTAACCAATCACCTTTCAGCCATCATTTGTTGCCAGGCACAGAGGCCTTCACAATCTGTTGTGCGGGCACTCTAACACAGAATAAATGTCGATTAACCTGTTGCTTCAACCAATCAGATTTTGAGTTGGTGTCAGTACGGCCCTCTAGCAGGCGTACGATGACTTCACCGTATTCAGACCCATTAATTAAATAGAAGCCGCAGGTTCGACTTTCAGCATTAGCTTCGATGGCGATAGAAAGGGACTTTTTGATGGAACTGAGGTGCACGGATAATCCGTACGACAGAGTGATTGAACTGTTTTTGAGGAAAGAGAGGAGGATGGATTTTGTTTACAAATAATCCAAATTTTTGGTGAGTGAAATGTTGCGATTTTCCTAAATAATATTGCAAGTTTATGAATTATTATTGATGTTTTTTATGTGTGTCGTGGCTGCAGTAGAAAGGAACTTGTTCACCCTTGGTTTGTCTATTCAATAAAGGCATTTATTGTGGCTACAGGAGTTATCTATCTGCGATGCAGCGACTCTTTATAGTGTATTTCTGCATATTGAGATGGTTTTTATAAACATTAATTAGTTTTTGAGGTGCGGGTTGATTCAGACGGAGCAGTACTGAAGGCCTAGGTGTGAGATGCACGGTCCGCCAATGGACCAGATGATACATAAATTTAATGAACATTACAACACAAAAATAAACAAAACTGTAGAGAGGCCCATGATTAAATGAACGGTAAAAAAGTAAGAGCGAAGGTGACTTATTGAGGCAGGCAGGCGAGAACACAATAGCTCGGGGCTTGATGCAGTGGGCGTTAAGTCGATCTAAAATGCGCGCTCAAATTAGAAAAAATATATCTTTTCAAGTTCTATTTGGATATAAGTAGGTTCTATTTAGTCGACAGAAATATCTTTGGTAGGAATGTAAGTTGAATTTAGTCTTTACATTTCTAAGGTGAAGAAAAATTTATGCAATGATGACTAAATTTAACTTACATTCCTACCAAAGATATTTCTTTCGACTAAATAAAAATTACTTATACTTATAAATTTAAATAGAACTTGAACAGATACGATAGTTCATAATGCCCACGCAGCACTACGTGCACGTAAGAGCGGAAGTCATCCGTTTTAACAAGCAGCGTATTGCACTGATACGAAATAGCCTGCCCATTTAATTATTTAGGAATGGATAGATAAATTAAGATTTTGTACAAATAATGTTTTTTCCATTTTTCTTCCTCGATGGATTCTGGCACGCCTAGCAACAGCTGTTCGCACCCCAAAGGATATATATATATATATATATATATATATATATATATATATATATATATATATATATATATATATATATACAGTACTAACAAAATACCTGCGCTTATGGCAGATAGTGTGTTAAAGAAGTTATGAAAAAGAAAAGGAAACATTTTAAAAATAACGTAACATGAATGTTAGTGTAATTGTTTTGCCACTGTTATGAGTGTTGCTTTCATATATACAGGTGCCGGTCATAAAATTAGAATACCATGACAAAGATGATTTATTTCAGTAATTCCATTCAAAAAGTGAAACTTGTATATTAGATTCATTCATTACACACAGACTGATGTATTTCAAATGTTTATTTCTTTTAATTTTGATGATTATAACTGACAACTAATGAAAGTCCCAAATTCAGTATCTCGGAAAATTAGAATATTGTGAAAAGGTTCAATATTGAAGACACCTGGTGCCACACTCTAATCAGCTAATTAACTCAAAACACCTGCAAAAGCCTTTAAATGGTCTCTCAATCTAGTTCTGTAGGCTACACAATCATGGGGAATACTGCTGACTTGCCAGTTGACCAAAAGACAACCATTGACACCTTGCACAAGGAGGGCAAGACACAAAAGGTCATTGCTAAAGAGACTGGCTCTTCACAGAGCTCTGTGTCCAAGCACATTAATAGAGAGGAGAAGGAAGGACAAGATGTGGTAGAAAAAAGTGTACAAGCAATAGGCATAACCACACCCTGGAGTGGATTGTGAAACAAAACCCATTCAAAACTGTGGGGGAGATTCACAAAGAGTGGACTGCAGCTGGAGTCAGTGCTTCAAGAACCACCACGCACAGACGTATGCATGTCGCATTCCTTGTGTCAAGCCACTCTTGAGCAATAGACAGCGTCAGAAGCATCTCGACTGGACTACTACTGTGTGGTCCAAAGTTATGTTCTCTGATGAAAGTAAATTTTGCATTTCCTTTGGAAATCAAGGTCTCAGAGTCTGGAGGAAGAGAGGAGAGGCACAGAGGTCCAGTGTAAAGTTTCCACAGTCAGTGATGGTTTGGGGTGCCATGTCATCTACTGGTGTTGGTTTTCTGAGGTCCAAGGTCAACACAGCCGTCTACCAGGAAGTTTTAGAGCACTTCATGCTTCCTGCTGCTGATGAACTTTATGGAGATGTGCAGATTCCATTTTCCAACAGGACCTGGCACCTACACAAAGTGCCAAAGCTACCAGTACCTGGTTTAAGGACCGTGGTATCCCTGTTCTTGATTGGCCAGCAAACTCGCCTAACCTTAACCCCATATAAAATCTATGGGGTATTGTGAAGAGGATAATGCAATACGCCAGACCCAACAATTCAGAAGAGCTGAAGGCCACTATCAGAGCAACATGGGCTCTCATAACACCTGAGCAGTGCCACAGACTGCTCAACTCCATGCCACGCCGCATTGCTGCAGTCATCCAGGCCAAAGGAGCCCCAACTAAATATTGAGTGCTGTACATGCTAATACTTTTCATGTTCATACCTTTCAGTTGGCCAACATTTCTAAAAATCCTTTTTTTGCATTGGTCTTAATTTATATTCTAATTTTCCGAGATACTGAATTTGGGACTTTCATTAGTTGTCAGTTATAATCATCAAAATTAAAAGAAATAAACATTTGAAATACATCAGTCTGTGTGTAATGAATGAATCTAATATACAAGTTTCACTTTTTGAATGGAATTACTGAAATAAATCAACTTTGTCATTATATTCTAATTTTATGACTGGCACCTGTATTAATACACTCACCTAAAGGGTTATTAGGAACACCTGTTCAATTTCTCATTAATGCAATTATCTAATCAACCAATCACATGGCAGTTGCTTCAATGCATTTAGGGGTGTGGTCCTGGTCATGACAATCTCCTGAACTCCAAACTGAATGTCAGAATGGGATAGGAAGGTGATTTAAGCAATTTTGAGCGTGGCATGGTTGTTGGTGCCAGAGGGGCCGGTCTGAGTATTTCACAATCTGCTCAGTTACTGGGATTTTCACGCATAACCATTTCTAGGGTTTACAAAGAATGGTGTGAAAAGGGAAAAACATCCAGTATGTGGCAGTCCTGTGGGCGAAAATGCATTGTTGATGCTAGAGGTCAGAGGAGAATGGGCCGACTGATTCAAGCTGATAGAAGAGCAACTTTGACTGAAATAACCACTCGTTACAACCGAGGTATGCGGCAAAGCATTTGTGAAGCCACAACACGCACAACATTGAGGCGGATGGGCTACAACAGCAGAAGACCCCACCGGGTACCACTCATCTCCACTACAAATAGGACAAAGAGGCTACAATTTGCACAAGCTCACCAAAATTAGACAGTTAAAGACTGGAAAAATGTTGCCTGGTCTGATGAGTCTCGATTTCTGTTGAGACATTCAAATGGTAGAGTCAGAATTTGGCGTAAACAGAATGAGAACATGGATCCATCATGCCTTGTTACCACTGTGCAGGCTGGTGGTGGTGGTGTAATGGTGTGGGGGATATTTTCTTGGCACACTTTAGGCCCCTTAGTGCCAATTGGGCATCGTTTAAATGCCACGGGCTACCTGAGCATTGTTTCTGACCATGTCCATCCCTTCATGACCGCCATGTACCCATCCTCTGATGGCTACTTCCAGCAGGATAATGCACCATGTCACAAAGCTGGAATCATTTCAAATTGGTTTCTTGAACATGACAATGAGTTCTGTACTAAAATGGCCCCCACAGTCACCAGATCTCAACCCAATAGAGCATCTTTGGGATGTGGTGGAGCAGGGAGCCGTGCCCTGGATGTGCATCCCACAAATCTCCATCAACTGCAAGATGCTATCCTATCAATATGGGCCAACATTTCTAAAGAATGCTTTCAGCACCTTGTTGAATCAATGCCACGTAGAATTAAGGCAGTTCTGAAGGCAAAAGGGGGTCAAACACCGTATTAGTGTTCCTAATAATCCTTTAGGTGAGTGTATATATATATATATACACACACACACACACATATGAACATATATACATATAAATATATCTACATATACACATATCTATATATATATATATACACACATACACATAAATATATACAGTATATATATATATACACATACATACATACACACACACACACACACACACTATGTGTGTATATAACCACATATACACATATATACATACCTACATATATATATATATATACACATTCATACATATATACACACATATATATATATATCCACATATACATATATACACATACATACATACTGTACATATATATCTACATATATATATACTGTATATAGCAAAATCCCCGCGCTTTGCAGCAACGAAGAACTACTTTTAAATTTTTATTAAGAAGAAAAGAAAACCTTTTTAAACTGAGGGAAAATATACCAATAACTATCTGTTAAGGATCTCTTTGTATACCACTTTGTCATTTCAGCAGTCCGGTTGTAATATGACCAAGCTGTGCACTGAGATTACTTTTGAGAATGCAACATATAGTTTTGTCCAGGAGGAAAGCAATGTTGCCTCAAATCAATGGCAACCTTTTGTAGGGTGTGTCCCTGAGACTTATTAATTGTCATTGTGAAGCAGAGCCTTACTGGAAATTTGAGGCATTTGAATTGAAATGGGAGATCAGAGGGTATAACAGTGATGCGAGGAATACATTCAGAGTGTGGCGCTCTGCTGTTTTTTTGTGTAGCTGCCTTCACACAACTTCTCCGCTGCTTTATAAACGAATGCCATATAAGGCCGTCGTTTCTCCTTGCTTCGCGGTTCTGTACTGTTTTATTGTTCGTTTATTACGATTCTTATAGTTATTGTGTAGCTATTCGAGACTTACTTTACTGTTCAGGTACCCATTTCCTTTATTTAATCCAGGCTTGTGCGCTATTTTTGTTCGTTTATTACAATTATAGATATTTATTGATTCCCTTCTTTAGCTGACTGCCTGCTCATATAAGGCGCTCCGCTAGTTTTTTGTGAAGCAGCCTTTACACAGCTTCTCCGCTGTTTTATAAACGAACGACATATAAAGCCATCGTTTTTCCTTGCTTTGCCAAGGAAGCTGCCTTTTTATTTAATCCACTGGTTCTCCGCTGTTTTATTGTTTGTTTATTACAATTATTATAGTTCTGTTTATATATCACTTTGTCAGTTCAGCACTCTGGTTGTAATATGACGAAGCTGCGCGAGCTCACTCTTGAGAATGCAACGTATAGTTGTCCAGGAGAAAAGCAATCTTGCCTGAAATCAATGGCAACCTTTTGTTGGGTCTGTCCCTGAGACTTCTTACTGCTCATCGCGAAGCAGAGTCTTACTGGAAATTGGAGGCATCTGAATTGAAATGGGAGATCAGAGGGTGTAACGGGGATGCGAGGAATACATTGAGTGTGGAGAAACTCTAGAGACAGCGTGTGTATTAACTTGTGAATTTTTCTGTGAGTATTTGGTGGCAGCGTGACGAAGTTGCTTCCGCAAGACCACGATAGCTGTGGAGCTCAACTCGGAGCATATTCTTTTCCTACCTTGTCAATTGTGTAATGCATTTTTTGAACAGGTTTGATGCATGGAAGTGATCACTCGTACTGCGTTCAGTCAGTTCATGTGAGCTGCTCTCTTGTGTGATGTTGCGATATCTACGGCTTTATTTAATGTTAGCTAAGACCCGGCACTTAAAAGTTTCTCGCTACAGCAATTTTAACTCCGTTACAAAGTGATCCAAAGTCTCGTTTATACCTCGTGTCTTCTCATTAAACTTGTATCTCGCGAATAAAGTATTCGGCGTTTTTCTTCAGAGCTCTTTGGGAGCTCTTCCTTCTTTTCTACGTACTGCGGTCACAGTCAATTCACGTGATTACGTGGGAGGTGTGATGATGTCACATGCAGCTCTGCCCCCCACGGCCATCGAGTTAACGTTCATTACAGTATATAGAGAAAAATAGGTTCCAGTTATGACCATTACGTGTAGAATTTCGAAATGAAACCTGCCCAACTTTTGTAAGTAAGCTGTAAGGAATGAGCCTGCAAAATTTCAGCCTTCTACCTACACGGGAAGTTGGAGAATTAGTGATGAGTGAGTGAGTCAGTGAGGGCTTTGCCTTTTATTAGTATATGTATGTATATGTATATATATGTTTATATTTTTGTGTGTGTATGTATATATATATATATATATATATATATATATATATATATATATATTGTGGACGTTGACACAGACAGGCGGACATGTTGTTCTCAACCACCACACGTTTATTTACACAATTATTTACAAATATAATGTCACTAAGACACAGTCCAATGGTCACGTGCACAAAAACCCCAAAGTCACAGTCCTGACCACAATGCCTTTCTTCGGGCCGCCTCCACAGCTCTCCTGAGCTTCTTCCTTCCTCCTCCGACTCCAGCCTCGAATGAAAGGAGACGGCCCCTTTTATGCATGACCCGGATGAGCTCCAGGTGCTTCCGAGACTCCCTCGTTGGCCACGCCCCAGCGTGGCGGAAGTGTCGGCTGTTCTCCCGGCAGCTCTCCGGGTATCCTCCAAAGTCTTCCCCCCCAGCACTTCCTGGTGTGGCGGAAGTGCTGGGGTAACAGGTCCCCAAGGTACTGGGGTGCCTCCTGGTGGTGACCACGGGCCCCTACAAGGTGGAGCTTCCATGCCCTGTACCCGTGGCCCCCAGAGCAACCAGGAAGGCGACCCCCACGTGATCCAGGGTGGGCGCAGACCCACATCCGGTCCCTCATGATGTCCCGGCCGGGTCATGGCCCCTGGCATCCCTGACAATATATATATACTAGCAAAATACCCACGCTTCGCAGCGGAGAAGTAGTGTGTTAAAGAAGTAATGAAAAAGAAAAGTAAACATTTTAATAAAATAAATAAAATAAAATAAAATAACGTAACATGAAAATTGTTCTGTTACTGTTGTGAGTGATGAGTGTTGCTGTCATATATATATATATATGTATATATACACACACATATAAACATATATATATACATATCCATACATATATACATATACACATATATATAGTATACACACACACATATATACATATATATATATATACATATATACACATACATCCACATATATATACATATCTACATATACACACATACATACACATACACATATATACACATACATATATATATACATATATATATATATATATATATATATATATATATATATATATATATATATATATATATATATATATATATACACACACTCATTGCTTTGCGAGCAACTGTTGCTGGGGGTGCCAGAATCCATCAAGGAAGAAAAATGAAAAACATTATTTGTACAAAATCTAAATTTTTTTTATCCATTCCTAAATAATTAAATGGGCAGGCTATTTCGTATCAGTGCAATACGCTGCTTGTTAAAACGGATGACTCCCGCTCTTATGTGCAAGTCTGCATGGATATTATGAACTATCGTATCTGTTCAAGTTCTATTTAAATTTTAAATAGAAGGAATTTTTATTTAGTTGACAGAAATATCTTTGGTTGGAATGTAAGTTAAATGTAGGCATCATTGCATACATTTTTCTTCACCATAGAAATGTAAAGACTAAATTCCTACCAGAGATATTTGTGTCGACTAAATAGAACTTGAAAAGATATATTTTTTCAAATGTGATCGCGCAATTCAGATCGAGTTGATGCGCACTACATCGAGCCCGCATGCTATTGTGGTTTCGCCTGCGTGCCTTAATAAGTCACCCTCCCCTCGCTCTTACTTTTTTACCGTTCATCTAATGATTACACTGAGTATGGCTTTACCAAAACAATCATTGATGGTGAATAAAGTATCCATTTTTCATAAGGCTTCAATTGGTGATCTGTCTTTCTGCGTTAACTGCATATTTTTTCATATGTCTCAAACCAAGGGGATGCGAGGGTAAAATGAATCGGGAAGCGCTGATATATATGTATGTGAGTGTATATATATATATGTATGTATATATATATATTGAAATAATTTTACTGTGAAACAATGCAAAGAGTACGCGACACGTGTTTCGCTCTAATTTTGGGGTCATCAGGCATACATACTCAGTGCACCCCTCTCGGGAATCGAACCTTGAACGTCGGCGCTAGAGGCGAAGCTTCTTCCATTGCGCCACAGCGTGTGGTTTGTCTATTTGAGAGTATGTAGATCGGGTGTATATATATATATATATATATATATATATATATATATATATATATATATATATATATATATATATATATATATATATATATATATATATATATATATATACGGAGAAGAAGTGTGTTAAAGAAGTTATGAAAAAGAAAAGGGAACATTTTAAAAATAACGTAACATGATTGTCAATATACAGTAATTGTTTTGTGAGTGTTATTGAGTGTTGCTGTCATCAAGGATTTGATTATCATTATTTCTTTCAATCAGGTTCGTATTTGTAGGATGTGTTGTGTTCAAGTAACATTCCGTGTTTGTCTATCGTTGTAAAGATAACCGGTTTAATTCATTGATTCGTTTCTTACTGTATCAATAAACAGTTCGTCTTCTTCTTTATCTGAGATGTGACACACTGCATGCACGGGTTTTTTTTTACACTGTCTTCCTTTAGCGGGACATTGACTTTTCCACCGTGTACTTTGTTTCGCAGTAGTTGCACTTATGAATATGCTTGTATGTGTCACACGCTTCACATTTTTTTGCTGCCTTCTCAATTGTGTAATTCGTTTTTTGTTCAGCACTCTTTGGAACTGTTGCTTTTTGTCTGTGCACTGCCTCAGTTCACGTGAGCCGCTCGGTGTACATGCATCGAAGGTTCCCAGCTGTGCTGGTGCCATCTCGTGCGATGTCCACAGCTGTATTTAATGTTAGCTAAGACCCGGCACTTAAAAGTTTCTCTCGCAGTTTCGCTGAGTTTGTGCCAAACACCACCCTGACCATCTCATCTTCATCTGCATAAGCACAGTCCTTCACCCGTGAATATTTAGCGGCAGTGTTTCTATTGGATTGCCGCTGACGGACAGCCTTATATGGGCAGGCACTAAATTACGTGGGAGGCGTAACTCCGCCTCCCATGGCCATCGAGCAGAAGTCTATTATAGTATATGGATGAAAAAATAGGTTCCAGTTATGACCATTACGGGTAGAATTTCGAAATGAAACCTGCCCAACTTTTGTAAGTAAGCTGTAAGGAATGAGCCGGCCAAATTTCAGCCTTCTACCTACACGGGAAGTTGGAGAATTAGTGATGAGTCAGTGAGTCAGTCAGTCAGTCAGTGAGTGAGTCAGTGAGGGCTTTGCCTTTTATTAGTATAGATATATATCCTCTTTAATAAATCCCCTGTGTTCGTCCAGGTGTCCGTGTGTGTGTGTCTTCTGGTGAAGTGCGCATGCGCGGGCCACACGGCACGTGTTCAGTCTCTTCCTGTGCATTCTCTGTGTGTGCAGAGAGAGAAAGGGACACATACAGATGCGTGTGCACGCGAGACAGACACACACACAGACACAGGCGCACGCGATACACACACACAGATAGGTGCGCATGTGCATTGTTGCAATGTTTCTTTTCTTGGTTGTTTATTAAATTACTGATTTTTCAAAGGTTCATTTTTTTTCCCTGTGTTTAAAACTCATTAAAAGAAAGTGTTTTTAGCGAGCGGTTCGTAAGGCTATAGAGCGAACTCTTGCAGTGTTAGTTTTCTCTGTTGTTCAAGGTTTTTTTAGTGTTATTCAATGTTTTTACATTTAGTTTACTGTTATGCTGTGCATTCAATGGTGTAATTAACTATATTTGTGCTTAAAAACCTAAACAAATATATATTTACATACAGTTCATACGGTCTGGAACGGATTAATTGTATTTACATACAGTCCTATGGGAAATTATTTCGGTTTACGACCAAATTGGGTTACAACCAGAGTTTTGGAACAAATTATGGTCATGAACCGAGGTTCCACTGTATAACTGTCAGAGAAAATTACATGCATTTTATGGAAATTCAAACCAGTATTACTGAGAGAGAAAATTAAAGGCACACAATACAGTGACGCATATTACAGCCACATACAAGGTCCCTTGCCATTTAATATAGACTGTTCCTACTAATGTTTATGCACTACTATTCTATTGGCCGTTATTGTAACGGGCTTAATGTCTAGTATATACAGTGGTGTGAAAAACTATTTGCCCCCTTCCTGATTTCTTATTCTTTTGCATGTTTGTCACACAAAATGTTTCTGATCATCAAACACATTTAACCATTAGTCAAATATAACACAAGTAAACACAAAATGCAGTTTTTAAATGATGGTTTTTATTATTTAGGGAGAAAAAATCCAAACCTACATGGCCCTGTGTGAAAAAGCAATTGCCCCCTGAACCTAATAACTGGTTGGGCCACCCTTAGCAGCAATAACTGCAATCAAGCGTTTGCGATAACTTGCAATGAGTCTTTTACAGCGCTCTGGAGGAATTTTGGCCCACTCATCTTTGCAGAATTGTTGTAATTCAGCTTTATTTGAGGGTTTTCTAGCATGAACCGCCTTTTTAAGGTCATGCCATAGCATCTCAATTGGATTCAGGTCAGGACTTTGACTAGGCCACTCCAAAGTTTTCATTTTGTTTTTCTTCAGCCATTCAGAGGTGGATTTGCTGGTGTGTTTTGGGTCATTGTCCTGTTGCAGCACCAAGATCGCTTCAGCTTGAGTTGTGAACAGATGGCGGACATTCTCCTTCAGGATTTTTGGTAGAGAGTAGAATTCATGGTTCCATCTATCACAGCAAGCCTTCCAGGTCCTGAAGCAGCAAAACAACCCCAGACCATCACACTACCACCACCATATTTTACTGTTGGTATGATGTTCTTTTTCTGAAATGCTGTGTTCCTTTTACGCCAGATGTAACGGGACATTTGCCTTCCAAAAAGTTCAACTTTTGTCTCATCAGTCCACAAGGTATTTTCCCAAAAGTCTTGGCAATCATTGAGATGTTTCTTAGCAAAATTGAGACGAGCCCTAATGTTCTTTTTGCTTAACAGTGGTTTGCGTCTTGGAAATCTGCCATGCAGGCCGTTTTTGCCCAGTCTCTTTCTTATGGTGGAGTCGTGAACTCTGACCTTAATTGAGGCAAGTAAGGCCTGCAGTTCTTTAGACGTTGTCCTGGGGTCTTTGTGACCTCTCGGATGAGTCGTCTCTGCGCTCTTGGGGTAATTTTGGTCGGCCGGCCACTCCTGGGAAGGTTCACCACTGTTCCATGTTTTTGCCATTTGTGGATAATGGCTCTCACTGTGGTTCGCTGGAGTCCCAAAGCTTTAGAAATGGCTTTATAAATTTACCAGACTGATAGATCTCAATTACTTCTGTTCTCATTTGTTCCTGAATTTCTTTGGATCTTGGCATGATGTCTAGCTTTTGAGGTGCTTTTGGTCTACTTCTCTGTGTCAGGCAGCTCCTATTTAAGTGATTTCTTGATTGAAACAGGTGTGGCAGTAATCAGGCCTGGGGGTGGCTACGGAAATTGAACTCAGGTGTGATACACCACAGTTAGGTTATTTTTTAACAAGGGGGCAATTACTTTTTCACACAGGGCCATGTAGGTTTGGATTTTTTCTCCATAAATAATAAAACCATCATTTAAAAACTGCATTTTGTGTTTACTTGTGTTATATTTGACTAATGGTTAAATGTGTTTGATGATCAGAAACATTTTGTGTGACAAACATGCAAAAGAATAAGAAATCAGGAAGGGGGCAAATAGTTTTTCACACCACTGTATCTATGTATGTATGTATGTATGTATGTATGTATATATATATATGTATATTATATATATATGTATGTATGTGTGTAGATATGTATATATATGTATATATATATGTGGATGTATGTGTGTGTGTATATATATATGTATGTATATATATATATATGTATATGTATATATGTACATATGCATGTATATGTATATGTGAATATGTATATATATGTTTATATGTGTGTGTGTGTGTATATATACAGTGATCTTTCGCTATATCTCGCTTCAACTTTCGCGGCTTCACTCCATCGTGGATTTTAAATGTAAGCATATCTAAATATATATCACGGATTTTTCGCTGGTTCACGGATTTCTGCGGACAATGTGTCTTTTAATTTATGGTACATGCTTCCTCAGTTTGTTTGCCCAGTTAATTTCATACAAGGGATGCTATTGACGGATGGCTTAGAAGCTACTCAATCAGAGCATGTATTACATATTAACTAAAACTTCTCAATGATATACGATATGCTTCCCACGCGGTGCTTGATTGTTTGCTTTTCTCCATCTCTCTCACTCTCTCTGTTTGCACAGAGGCTGTTTGCCTAGAGGACACGGA
Organism: Polypterus senegalus; assembly: GCF_016835505.1. NCBI lineage: Eukaryota > Metazoa > Chordata > Cladistia > Polypteriformes > Polypteridae > Polypterus > Polypterus senegalus. The sequence continues at coordinate 147,266,314 of NC_053154.1, read as the reverse complement.
CGCTCCTCTACAAAATGCCGCTTTATCACGGTGCTTCAGCATACTTAAAATCCCAAAAGCACATATTGATTTTTTGATTGTTTGCTTTTCTGTCACTCTCTCTCTCTCTCTCTGACATTCTCTGCTCCTGACATGCATTCTTTGAAGAGGAAGATATGTTTGCATTCTTTTAATTGTGAGAAAGAACTGTCATCTCTGTCTTGTCATGTAGCACAGTTTAAACTTTTGACTAAAGGGTGTTATTTCATGCCTAGAGGGCTCTAATAATGTTAACAGTGTGGGAGAGTTTATAAGGGCTTAAAATATATAAGAATAACCATACAAACATATGGTTTCTACTTTGCGGAGTTTCATCTATCGCGGGGGGTTCTGGAACGCAACCCCCGCGATCGAGGAGGGATTACTGTATATATAGTATATATATATATATATATATGTATATGACAGCAACACTCATAACAGTGACAAAACAATTACATTGACAATCATGTTACGTTATTTTCAAAATGTTTCCTTTTCTTTTTCAATACTTCTTTAACACACTACTTCTCTGCTGCGAAGCGCGGGTATTTTGCTAGTTGTTAATACAGTATATTTGATTTTTTTACTCTCTGTGCATCTGCAAAGCATGATGTGCTTTTGACACTGCATGTTGTGTGGATGATGTAGCCTTCAAATGTAAGGAGTGGTTGAAAACACTTTTCTGTGTGCATACTAAGTGACATGATAAAAAAAAAAATAGTGCATATGTGTATTACCGCCTGTAAAGCACATATGAAGACCAAATAATGCTGCCCAGGATTGCTTAAACAAAGTGAATACAGTCAATAGGTTATTTTTCCCCAGCTAAGAGTCCTTTTGCTTCATGAAGCCAGTTGACAATATCTTTAATATAAACGGATGCTGTGTGACTCAATTGAAAAGGATGATGCCTATGTTCTTGTCTCACAAATGATGTAACTGAGTCTGAGTGTACAAAATTTTGCATTGTAATAATCGATAAATGTTTAATTGTCATATACATTTTTATTTAGTTTATATTTTTAAATCAACACTACAGAGCTAAACGAAAGTCTTTGCAATATTGAGAACATCTTAGCATAGATGAAGACTCAGGAATCACAGACTTAGGCGTGAATCAAAACTTGATCAAATGTTAAACAATACATATAAGTTACAGGAGAAGTGTTTAGAAACAATGCTTTGAGTACACTTGTAGATCAAAAAGAAGAGCAATGGGATAGGAAAACAGACTTTACATTGAAGTGTTGTGGCTGTAAGTTTTATTAATGAAGATAAGAAACTTCAAAATTGTGAAAATGCAGATCGTGGAAGTGATATTCAAAAACCAGATATGCAAAACACTGTGGCATTTCATAACATGTCTGGAATAACACAATGCCCAAATCAATGCAAGGTAAAACAAACATCCATTCTTTTACAGTCTAATATTAGTCTTCGTCTTCAAATCCCTCTCAAATGAATTTGAGCTGTATTCAAATAGTGACATACAATCTGACACTTACTATCTATGACAAAAGGTTAGCGGAAGATGCCTCTGTGCCGAAACCACAGCTAAACCAGTTCATTTCCACTATTGGAGGGACACCAATGTATTGAGGAGGTGTATGTGTAAGCTAGTCGAGGATTGTTTAAATTAGGGAATTGGGGGGGCAGGGAGTTTAGGACAGGCCAGGTTTAGATCTATACATGGAGGAACAAACAACGGTGTAGAAATTAAAATGCATAGTAATGTAAATTCTAAGCAAACATTTAAATGTAGAAGGAGTAACACATTAAAAATAGCTTGCCTTAATGCTAGAAGTATCAAAAATAAGGTAAGTGAGTTGGAGTTGTATGTAGCAGAGCATAATTATGATATAGCAATAACGGAAACCTGGCTAAATAACAAAGATGGGGATGAGTGTAACATAGAGGGATACCCATTTTTTAGGAAGGATAGACAGAACAGAAAAGGAGGTGGGGTTGCTGTTTATGCCAAAGAGAATTTAAATGTAAGGCCTCTTCAGCTGGATGATGAGCCACTTCGTAGTGAGCACTTTTGGCTTTGCCTGGAAAATATTAGGAAAAGGGGTCTTATTTTAGGAGTGTGTTATAGACCACCCAATTCAGACAGTAATTTCAACACACATCTTTTTAGTAATATCAAAAGGCAAGTTTACAGGGGAGATATTATAGTCATGGGGGACTTTAATTATCCAAATATTAACTGGGATAACCTTGCAGATGGAGGAGCACAAGAGTTTTTAGAAGTAATCAGTGACTGTTTTTTAACAGAGCATGCTAAAGCACCAACACGGGGTGAAGCCTGTCTGGATTTAGTATTTTGTAATAATCAAGATAGAGAGGTGATTGAACCACTAGGGTCAAGTGCCCATAATGTAATACAATTCTCAGTATTTTGTAAGAGTGCAGATGCAAAGACTGAAATAGTTAAGTTGGACTTTGGTAGGGTGACAATGTCAAAGTAGGATACACTGGGATAAGCTTTTAAGTGTGGAGACAGTCGAGGAGCAGTGGAACAGGTTTAAAAATGTTTTACATGTAATGCAGGACAGATACATACCTAAATTTGGAATTAATAGGAAACTAAAAAACTCCACAGTGGATTAATAAAGATTTAAAAAAGAAGTTGCAAAGGAAAAACTGCTTTATAAGGCATATAAGACTAATGACTGCAAAGTGAATCGTACAGCGTATGAGAACATGAGGGCAACCATTAAGAAGGATATCAGGGAGGCTAAAAGACAGTTGGAGAGGAATATAGCAGATAAGGTGAAAGAAGACCCCAAGAGATTCTTTCAGTATTTTAGTAGTAAAAAAAACAGTCAAGGAGGAGGTCAAGTGCATCAGGAATAGTAAAGGGAATTAAAAGATACAGACAATGAAATAGCAGATGCCCTAAACTTACATTTTTCTGAGGTGTTTACAAGTGAGCAAGTGGATAACCTCCCAGAGGTAAACACGACTACTAAGGAGGTACTGAGGGATTTGGAAATTGTAGAGAGAGAAGTGCTGCTCAGATTAAATAAGATGAAATCAAACAAATCACCAGGACCAGATAATATTTATCCTCGTGTTCTTAAGGAGGCTAGTGAGTACATATATAAACCCTTGACACATATTTTTAGGAAGTCACTGTGCACTGGAGAGATTCCAAAGGACTGGAAAATGGCAAATATCATCCCATTATATAAAAAGGGTGACAGGGCAGATCCAAGCAACTATAGGCCAGTAAGTTTAACATGCATCACAGGAAAATTAATGGAAGGAATTATTATGGATAAGACTGAGCAACACCTGGCAAGGATGGGAGTTATTCTGAACAGTCAGCATGGGTTCAGAAGAGGGAAGTTGTGTTTTACTAACATGTTGGAATTCTATGAGGAGGCAACAAAAGGATACAATCAAAGTGGAGCTTATGATATTATTTATCTGGACTTTCAGAAAGCATTTGATAAGGTGCCACATGAGAGGTTGGGCATACAATTAAAAGAAATAGGAGTTCAAGGTGATGTTTTTAGATGGGTGCAGAATTGGCTCAGACACAGGAAGAGGACGGTAATGGTGTGAGGAACCTCTTCAGAATTGGCCTATGTTAAGAGTGGTGTTCCACAGGGGTCAGTGCTAAGGCCGCTGCTATTTTTAATATATATATAAATGATTTAGATAGGAATATAAGTAACAAGCTGGTTAAGTTTGCAGATGATACCAAGATAGGTGGATTAGCAGATAATTTGGAATCCGTTATATCATTACAGAAGGACTTGGATAGCATACAGGCTTGGGCAGATTTGTGGCAGATGAAATTTAATGTCAGTAAATGTAAAGTATTACACATAGGAAGTAAAAATGTTAGGTTTGAATACACAAATTGAGATTACACCTTATGAGAAGGATTTAAGTCATAGTGGACTCTTAAGCTATCAAATTCCCAACAGTGTTCAGAAACCATTAAGAATGAAAACAAAATGTTAGGTTATATAGCATTATGTGTGGAGTACAAGTTCAAGGAGGTTATGATCAACGTTTATAATGCTCTGGTGAGGCCTCATCTTTAGTACTGTGTGCAGTTTTGGTCTCCAGGCTACAAAAAGGACATAGCAGCACTAGATAAGGTCCAGAGAAGAGCAACTAGGCTTATTCCAGGGCTACAGGGGTTGAATTATGAGGAAACATTTAAAGAGCTGAGCCTTTACAGTTTAAGCAAAAGAAGATTAAGAGGTGACATGATTGAAGTGTTTAAAATTATGAAGGGAATTAGTACAGAGGATCGAGAGTGTTATATTAAAATGAGTTCATCAAGAACACGGGGACACCGTTGAAAACTTGTTAAGGGTAAATTTTGCACAAACATTAGAAAGTTTTTCTTTACACAAAGAACGATAGACACTTGGAATAAGCTACCAAGTAGTGTGGTAGACAGTAAGACTTTAGGGACTTTCAAAACTCGACTTGATGTTTTTTTGGAAGAAATAAGTGGATAGGACTGGTGAGCTTTGTTGGGCTGAATGGCCTGTTCTCATCTAGAGTGTTCTAATGTATGGAGAATAGAGTAATGTTGATAAACAGACCAGAACTATACTATTCTGGATAATAAAGAAAGGAGAACTACAGTGTAGTTTGACTGTGGATTGCTACTATTGGCAAGTAAGTAAGTAAATAATTCCTTCAAATGGATAATAAAAGGTAATAAAATTATGTTCCAGTATTTTTGAGGGCCCCTGTCAGTCATGCACCCATGGAATTAACCAGACTTTTCCTCCATTACCTCGCCCCTCATTTTTCATTTCATTGTGGCTTCACCTTATTTTCACATTTTTTTCCTGTTGAGTCATTATCAGTTTTTGTTTGAACAGTGTGCTGCACGAGAAAATGTGATTAAATACTGAAAATACATTTTAATTGCTGGTATAAATGTAATCCGGCTAAATTAAATATGGATATGTTCAATACATGAAAGGAACATTAAAGGGGGTCTTTTGAGAAATCCAACCTGTTGCTGTAGGCCGTTTGTAAGATGTTTTCAATACAGATGACTCGGACCAAATTTAAAGGGTCCATGGATTGGATCAAGCCCACAGGAATTGAGTTTGACACTCCTGCTTTAGGAGATAAGTACAGTTTGAACCAAAAGACTAAGGGCTTCATGTATAATGCCATGTGTAAAATTCGCACTAAAACTTGGTGAGCAGACAAAACTGGAAATGTGTGTATGCACAAAAAATTCAGATGCATAAAACTGTGTGTAAGCAAAGTTCCATGCACTCTCCGTTTATAAATCCCAATCAACATGAATTTTAATGCACGTGCATTCACTTATAGCCCCACTCTGACCCCTTCCAGAATTTTGATTATTTGAATATGAAAATCAGTATAAATAGCCCCTTCTGTTCAATGTTTTGTTAAAAATTAATTGCAAAATCACTTGGGGGGAAAAAGAATTTCAGCAAATGCGAAGTCAAGGTAAGGAAAAATGTAGCATTTGTTGACTTAAGCAGTGTTATAAGCAACAAAAGGAAAACTGATAGAGTGATACAACGTGGCACAGTCGAAAGTTCAAGTTCGCAAAGTCAAGACTAGAAATATAAAAGAAGTCTTTAGATATCAAAGTCCATGTGAAATGGCGAGTCATAGCCCATTGTCTGTTTATTCTGTTTGAGACAATATTACAAAGCCTGACCCCTGTGCCGAGGTCACGACTCCAGGCAGTGATGGTGCTGCTGTACCCAGAACATCTTCGGGCATTGGCTGCTCACACACCTCTGCCTCGGAAACCAAGGCATTCACCCAGATCATAAGTGGAGGGAGCCCAGCCACACGAGTTAGCTACTGAACAGTCAGTTGGCACACTAATAAACTTTGCCTAAGGCACTTAACTTAGCACTGCGCTAAAATATAAAGGCTTTACTATGTGATATTTATCACAAATTAAATTAACTGGTTGAAAAATAAATGCTGCCTCTAATTCCCTGTTTTTAATTTCTGCTAATTACATTAAAATGAAATTGTAATGCTGTCTGATTTGGCTGATTATTTGGTGGGTCAGGGTCAGGTTCATCATACTGCATCTCTTCTATGGGCAAGCCACAATTGTGTGCCATATTATGCAGCACATTACATGTTTGCACATTGTGACATACTTTCTGTGGATTGTAGAGCAGCACATTAATAGAGTGGAAATGCTTTCTATTTACATAAGCAAATTCATTCTCTTAAGGGGCCTTTATAGTGTAGCATCAGTGCTTAACACCACAATAGATAGATTCTCTGCTCTTTACTTGGCCCTTTGAGGTGACTATTCTTAAAAGGACTGCTTTCCTTTTGCCACACTGGTTGGAAAAAGCACCTGCAACCGTGCACAGTTGCTGTTTTTGTTGGCTCTGCTGCTATAGATGATGTAATGCTAGCTTATTCTTTTGTTGATTCATCCATGGCTGAAGTAACTTGTCCAGCGCAGTTATAATAGTGTGCAGTTGACCGTTCTGATTACATTTGGAAAAACGGATGTTGCTACAAATTACTTTTTGATATTTGCCAGTTCTACTATAGTGTAAGGAAATCTTATACAGTACATCTGGATGACAAGTGGATATTACCATCCCATACAGCTGGCATGGCGCAACTCAATGATGATTGTAAACTACCAGATCGGTCAGAAAGTTCACATTGGAAAACTCCTGTGGCTAAAAACCTGAGAGTGGATAGAACTTGCAAAGGTGCAGGTAGAGCACAATTACTCAAAGTCTGCCATTGTGAATCCAGTGCCTGTTCAGCAAACAACTCGCAACAGGATAGCTCTCGGAAATCAAAATTGATTTAGAAGCCAGTTCTCATCATCTATAAATACGCACTCTCTTCTAATTCTTCCATTTGCAATATCTTCTAACAATGCTAAAGCAGCCATGGTAGTTGGAATAGTTTGGCCATTCAGTGCACCATTATATTGTTACAGAATGGTTACAATCAAGTGAATTTAATTTGTAAATGATATGCAATTAATTTCAGTGTATTTGATAAATCCTGTGTCATAGATGCAAATCTAAAACAGAATTGGTCACCACACAGAAGCAATAGCACTGCTTTAACACTCTTACCATACTCTTTACTTTTAGAACATCATATAAACCTCTCCCTTTGATATCTCTTTGATTCAGAGACCCGTCTCTCTCTTGTCCCCTTTCATGAGACAGTATATCAATCAATGTTTGGTTCTGTTCAGATATCATCATATCCAGTTCTGAATGTACCCTGCTCCTGGTAAACATCATTTAATAAGCCTTGTTCCTGACCCTCTTTGCCAGTTATGGTGGACTTTTCTCCACTTCTTATGGCAATGTTCTCCTACATTTTCCTTTTGGACACATTTATGTTTCCTGTTGTCTTCTTTTTTTCTTTGAATATTCCTCTTTTGCCTCACATTTTCATACTTTGAGACCTTTCTATGCTTTCACTTAAACCTTCTGTACTGTATTGTAGACATTTCTGATTGATTATTAATCAATAAGACACCCACCCGAGACGGCAATGTAAGGGGTGTAGGATCTCTGTTTCATGTTCTGGCCGTGACACTAGAAATATGAAGAGATCTGTATAATTTATGAATAAGGTTCATAAATCAGTGAAGGTCTACATTAACACTTTCTCTGTTCTGATTCAAACTATGGCTTGCTTTTACAAATAACCCAGTAACGTTTGGTGAAATAAGCAAAATAATACAGTTTGTTTATAACATAAGGATAACAGAAGATGGATATATGAAAATATATAGATATATATATAGACAAAAGACACAAACAGCACAAAACTTAAAATTATGAAAGCTTAGCTTAACTTTTTTACTCTAGAAAAAGGCACATAACTTGTCAATTCTATCTCTTGACATATATAGAATTTTTCTCTCTTATAGGAAAAGGCACACAACTTATGAATCCTGAATTTTTGAGTTCATGAGGTTAACATAGATAAGTTCTCTGGCTGATTATAAAGTTTCTTTTGCCATCAAGTGGCATTCATTTGCTCACAGCAGCTAGCCATTGCCCAGGCTTAGGGACCAACCCCCACCACACTGAGTTCTCTGTTTCATTGTGTAAGTGAGGAGCTGCATTGCTCTTTCCTTTTGGATTTAGGGTGAGAAACTTATAGTAGCCAGAACTTATCTTTCACAAGATTATTATCTTTAGTTAGAGTTAACACCTGTACCTGGCATTACGATGTCTGTTAAATTGTAGTTAATAGTCCTCAGAATCAAAGTACTGTATACTTATGGTCAGCTTTCTTCACACAACTGGTAGAATTTTTCAGCGCATTTTCTTATCCTTGATCAGGAGGTCTCTTTTTTCACCTTTGATTGCACCTTCTGGTTGCGGAAGCTACTATAGTCTTTTTTTCAAGGTTTTTAAATAAAGTGTCATCAGATGCTAGCACAGTTACACGAACTAAATCAACTGGTGATGAGTCAGTGATCACTGTTAACAAGGCAAATGCGTGGTTTATGTAAGGTCTCTTTCTCTCTCTTGCTCCTGTTTCCGCTGACCATCAGCAAGGTTGGACTAATGGCAACCTAGTCCACACTCCAACACAGATGAGTATTCCACCTTTTCAGTGCAACACAGTTGCCCTCTGGAGTAAAGGGATTGCTTCAATCTGTGTTGCGGACACACCCTATCAGCTATGGGTGCTCGCTATGGGCAGCCAAACTATGGTCAGGTCAAGCCCTAGTGTAGTGAGAGAAAAGCAATTAGTTATGGTGTTACAAGGGTTTTTATAGGGAGGAATAGACATCGCATAACATTGGCTTCTTGGGTGCACATAAGCCCATCCTCTTGATTGACCTGTGGTGCAAAGTGTGTTCATCAGTGTTACTCATCTTGGATTTATTGTCATTTGTTAGAAATTGAGTCCATTTCACGTAGAGAGACGTCCCTGGCTGTTACATGACCTGGAATTGATCATCTGATCAGATAAAGCTGCATTCCAAAGGGAGGCCCAGTAAGGCAAACAGAGAGTTTTAGCTGGTAATAAGAGTGTCTGAAATCAGTTTACTAAGCCAGGACTCTGGTTGCAGCCTGGTAAAATGGATACAAGTCTGTCCAACAGGATTATGACCATTTTTGTTGTTACTTTGAACAATTGACAGGGTTCTTCCCTACATTTTATTCCATCTTGAATGCTCTGTATCATGGATTAATGGTGCTTCCAGCAATTCAATTGAAATGTGGACTGCTGCTGCTTAATTGTTTAAATCCTGGTTTGCGCCAGCCTCTTGATGCTTGTTTTTTGTCGGTTGGAGCGCCATATGTTGATGCATTGCATTTTTACCATGTTTTAAGAGGTCAGCATGTTCATCTGCAGGTCCTTCATGTAAAAGACCATGGTCTTAAGCAAAAGTCAAATAATATTGTGTTCTGTAAATGTGAAATGGCGTATCGTAGCAGTGCAAAAATAATGCAGGAGCCTCTAAGACGGAAGCGTTCCCGAGTTTTCCATGAAGACGCATCCAAGACAGTGCCGTACGTTCTAATTACATTTGTTAGTTCTGACTGGTAAATCACTGCATTCTTCAGTCATTTATTTTCCTGAGTGCTGAACTTCATAAAGGACCCATCACCCTGGCAACAATGCAGTAATAGGCTAGTGCTGAGTAAGTAGCAAGACTTTTTTTTCGGAGGAAGCTTATAATTAGTAAAAAAAAAAAAAAAAGATACGATCTAAAAGTAGTTTCTGGGTGAAAGAAATGGCTTATAATAATTAGGATAACATATTGTTAGCTGGTGAATATCGGGAGATTTATAAGTTACTTTACTTTCACTTTATATTAGTTTTTTTTTTTTTGCCCAAGATTTTGCTATATAGTTTTATATACATTCCAAAGTAATTTATACAGTTTTAATTCAGACCTTAATTGGAAACTGTTATAAAATAAGTAGACACCTTAAGCTTGATAAATCTGTTTTCATGTTAGTGGGGAGCCAGACCCAATCCCAGCAGTATTTGGCACAATACAAGAACCAACTCAAGATGGGACTCACTCAACACCAACAGATACTGTAACTCAAATCAGAATTCTCTTGAAGCAATAATTCAGCACTGCCAACTGCACATATGTATATAGTATATTTAAATACTCATACAGGCTTACATATATAAATAAGAGATTGGGGAGAAATCAATACAGACTAGAACTGAAAATTATTTTGTCATGATTAGTAATTGATAAACTGAGGGCAAGTGTCAATATTTTTCTGCATATAAGGACTGCATTTTAATGCCCGTTTTCATCTGGTTTGGAACTTGCAGAGTAAAATACAGAACTTTACTTGGCACACTAAAAATGAATGCTTTTGTAATTGATTATACACTTAACTCTTTTTTCTTTCTTGTGAAAATAAAAATGAACTAGAGAAAATAGAAGAACTAGAGAAGAAACTTTAGAGATCCTGATACAAAAAGCTCTGTCTCCATTTAAGTGTTTGAGTACATTATAGTGTACACAATGTTACAGATGGAAAAAAGATCTTGATGTGAAACGTTCAGCTTCAAAACATTGTAATTTTAAAAAAGTCACGTAACATGCCGCTATATAAATTAAAGATGGCACAAGCAAAGTTGAATTTCCAATATATTCAAAAGTGTGATACAGTTTAAGTATTCAAATGTTAGTTGTAAATTTCCAATATTTCCACTCAATATCACATTTAACTGATCATCTTCTCATCCTCTCATTTCTCTTCCACGAACAGATATATGGTATTTTTTCCTTTGATAGCTTCAATAGTAGATTAGGCAGCCATCTGTCCAATGAGATAAAGCAAACTTTTTGTGTTCAAATGAAACAGGGTCCCATTATAGCTAAGCTCCATCCTTCCTTTCAGCTATAAAGGCCGAGTAACGGGATTCTGTCTTCTCTACATGACCGGAGCTATTGAAGCCTGACATGATTTTAAGGTTATGGCTTAATATGGCTTATTCATGCTGTAATTTAGCTTTTGTTGCTGCCATTCTCTGTGTTTTCATGTGGCTGCAGCCATATTATTTATAGTCACTATACCTGTTGTTGGTCATGTGTCAGGGGTCATGTTGGATCACATAATATTGCTCCATTTACTTTCACTTTCCAAGTTTGTGGGTACATTGCAGATCAAAAGCTCATGTGCAATATTAATATTTATTTTTGGGGAATCAGATCTTTGCTGTTTGTTTTTGATTGTTTTTGGACATTAATTATTTTATTTCATTTCAATCTTTCATCTTCAGACCCCTGCTAGTTTTTAAACAACATTTCTCTTTCTTTTATTTCGGTCCTAGTGCTTATCATCCTGACTGTGTTTCCATTGTAGCAGAACATACACCACATGCATAAACTCATTTAATCTGTTGTGCGCAATGACCAAGAATACTTTTGTTCAAGAAAACTTCAGACAAAATCACATTTATTCAAGAACTGCAATTTTCACATGTGCTCTGTGCACACTTTATTTGCCCCTTCCAGATCAGCATTAGTTTACTTTTTTCACAAAGTGTAAAACTGTAACAAAGCTTTGTTTCAAAAATAGAAACATTGCATTAATTATTAGTTGAAATTCACACTTCAAACACAAGGACTCATCTCACAAGGCTTTACCTAAGCGTATGATTACGTGATTTACACATACAGTATGTGTGTTATGCACTGTAACTGAGTTTCCCTAGTCTTACTGTGGAGGTTTCCATAATTAATAACTACATGTTGTAATGATTTCCTGGAGAGAAGCAGGTGCTTCTCTTTATTTTGTGCAACTGAAAAACTTAGAGGATGATATGACCTTAAGGGAGTAAGCAGTCAGAAAGATGACAGTATTCAAAAGCAGAAAACTATCAGCATCAGTCATCAAAACTAAAACATTAAAGCAAACTTGTAATCAAAAGAAGAGTTGTAACTGTAACTTGGATAATTGCCCCTAACTTTTAATTTTCGTCATTAGTTATTTTGTCTGCAATGCATTATTTTTTGTGATGTCCCCTTTTAGACTCTTTATTATGTAGACTTTACCAGAATGCCTCAAATCCCATACTTTTACCACACTGTCAGGTACTGTGGTTTAGCACTCCCTCCTTCCGTTTTACATCAATAACCTCAGGCAATTAGATAGAGTAGAAGAACAGGCAGGACAAATAGTTAGACTTTTAGTGTTATAGGTAAAATACCCAAGATATTAAATAAAGTTTAGATGCGAGTGTTGACACACCATACCATACAACCTGATAATGTCGATGTGCAATTTCAGGCAGTATATTAATTTGTACTTACAATCAGTTATTTCTGGTCACTTAATTTCTGGTCAGCTCTTTTCAAGTCATCATCTGGTCCGATTTCTTCAGGATGGAAAATGACAGAGAGAGCGCATACCTTTGTAAGCCTCCCTATTATTTTCCCTGCTTCCTGAGATCATTCACCAATGTACCAGCTCAGCCCCAACTCCCTCCCAGTTTAGCATTCACTAATGAAAAAGCACAGGCAAACTCAGCCCGCTAAGTCGAGCATTTTCTGTAGTTTCAAAGACTGCAGTTTAATTATAAAACAGGCCATGGTGGTTTTCTTCTTATCAATGTTACTCTTGGTGTAGAAAAAATGGTTTATCGAGCTCACTGCATCTTTCAGCATTATTATACAATTTGTGGCCAACAGGGGGTGCTCCAACTCCCCATACACTTTACACAGGCTCTGGACACAAGTTGCAGTTAACAGAGGCTTTTATTGTGTAAAAATTCTTCTCATGAAGAGTTTCCCACACCGCCAACACAAATTCAGCAATAAGCATACAGCATGTCTTTTTCTTTCTCTCATCTCTCTCTCCCTTTATCATTGCTTTCTCCCTCCTCCCTGCAAGCTTTGTCTCCTTCCTCCTGACTCTTGCTGTCTGAGTTGTGGCAGGCAGATCCTTCTATACAGTGCCCAGAAGTACTTCTGTTGTCCCGTAATCGTGGTCAGGGAGCACTTGTGGATAAGGTGGGAGCCCAACAAATTAGGGGTCGCCAATCCCCGCAGCACCTCCTGGTGACACCACAGAACCCAACAGGGCTGTGCTGATGAACTCCATCTTCCATTATTCCTTATGGGAATCCGTGGCACTGCTGCAACGCAGGGAGGCTGCAAACTAACGATTTGGAGGAAACAATGCCCTGAGCATGCTATCTCCCCTGGTCCTTCCATTCTATGGGTGTCCCAGGCCGGGTAAGGATCCCGGCTGTCCGTCACAACATGCAAATCTGATTTTAGAGATAAAGACATTCAGAATATTTACCTACTTGTATACTTTGTATTACTAATGTTTTCCACTCCACCAACACATTCATCAAATAGCAAACTGTTGGGTGCAGCCATCTTAAATGATGACATGATGTGTCATGTAACCAATAACAGATATAGGAACAGTGTACAATATAGCTATAGTCACACAGTGAAAGACACAAAATGGCAGTGATCAGTGCTAGAATAACCATAAAATGAATAAAAACATAAAGAACCTAATGTGCAAAAATTCCAAAAATAGCACAAGTTAAACAAGAGATGTCCAAAATGTTTGTTTATACCATATTTTAATTGGGTGAACTGACTCGGGTATTTTTCTGTTTAGAAAAAACTGATAAATCATGAGATATAATTTCAACTTCAAATAATAAATTGGAGTATTAAATTGCAGTTCAAACACAATAATAAATATTTTGCAAAAGGAATATAAAAAAAATCACAGTCTTATTGTATTGACCATTCCCTGTATTTTTAATATTTTTAGTTTAAAATTTTATTTAATCAAGTTCTCAAAATACCATATAATGTTAATATATTTACTGTATGTAGTAAATTAAAATATATAAGCTTAGTCAGAATTAAAGCCCCGTGGCAATAAAGGACAAGGTCCACTATTACAAGGTCTAGAATTCTGGACATTATGGATAATTGATATTTATGGACAATATAAGATACAGTATCATTGGGCCTGGCACTACTCTAAATCACACACAACTTTCTCAATTACAGTTTTCAAAAGTAAACTGTTATTTCTTTTCATCCAAAGTAATTCAGACAAAAACCAGAAACTTCTCTGTTTGGTAAAATGTACAATCTTACTATAAGTTCGGTGACAATCATCCATTATTAAATATATACCTAGCCAACTGCTATATGTTCTCATTTAGGCTCTGTTTTGAAGACTTCCATAGTTTACTGAACTACCAGACTGGTGTATTTCACCATGACTAAAATTAGCTTTCACAGGAAAAGGCAGTGAATAAGCTACTTAATTTTTATTGTGAGATATTTTATGGGGTTTACACTTTATCAATGGATTTTTACAAAATTTTGGAACTCTTTGACTGTTTGCATTATATTTTCTCTTTATACAGAGACTTGGACAGGTGTATTTATACCCTGTACCGGTATCTCTTTAAGAACTTACAGAGTCATTTAAACAAGTATATTTTAAAACACTGTGTGCCATATAACAAAATATATTACTCTTGACATCCCTTAAATACATACATCATTGAATTCTTTCTTTTATTCTTACGAGAAAACAAATTGTTGTTTTTGTCCTTATTTTTCTTTCCCTAGCTAAATCATAGCTGCAGTGATTCAAATGCAAAATGCTCCATCAGCATTTGTTAAAAACTTTAGTTTTCATAATGTTGTATGGAATAAATTTTTCTATGAAAGAAGCTGTTTACAGATCTTGCCATGTGAAAATCAAGCTCTTGCAATACTTCAAACATAAGTGTTCATCTTAAAAGCAAATATTTTAATATTATCATATTGGGATTCTACAGTAGTATTACATTATCACATATTTACCGACAGCACTATAACTGAGGCCCATGGTTAAAGGAAATTTCTCAGGTCCAGTTGGTTAACATAGCTAGTATATCAATGTAAGTACCTTGTGTTTCTGTGTCTGTGTCTTTTTTACACAAATAGAAATTTTAGGTTAGGTATTAATTGTGTATTAGGAGACTGCTTCAAATGAAATAATCTTCATTATAATATTCTGCATTAATATTTATGACTGTATTAAATTATGAATAGGACTCAGAAGCCTCAACGTCATTAATAATAAAACTAGCTGGCAGAATATTGGCTTTATATTCAGCCATTTTAATTCATATTGCTGTGGTCCAGATTTTTGGTACACTCATCACAAAAACAAAACACCAGTAATGCCAAGCTTTGAGTATAATGCCACAGTTGTTTAAACATTCAGGTGCATTCATAAACTTGGTTAGCTGGTTTGAAATTTGAAACATTTTTATATTTTCTAGTCACTTCATCAAAGCGTTTGCTGTTTGTTTTTACATGTATTTTTGTAACATGGAGTCATATTCCAAAATAACACTATAAAAATTTCAAAATAGCACTATAAAATGATGTAATTTATACCATTTTACAATGTCATTTGACTGAAATTGCTTCCATAGACATTGTATCCCAACTCAAGTGATGTAAAGATCTATGTACTGTTGTTAGATGTTGAGAGTCTGTAGCTAATTGTAGTTTGAATATCTTATTTATCCACTTTAATTTTAAAGAGGAGGAGAAGTGAACTGCTGTGACTGAGGTTCATGCAAGACACAGCTCAGCTGCAGAGACAAGCGTATGATTGGGAGAAGGCAGACGTGAGACTGTTAGCATATAATGAGACCTACCCCTGCATTCTGGTACAGTAAAAGGCAGTGATAAATAAACAATATCATTTCCACTGTACTGAATAAATAAAAAATATAATTATTAACAAAGTGAATAAATAAAAACACATTTAAGGTCATACCTTCCTAATATGGTAATATTGGTCATGCCACCCTACCCCATCCTGTGTTTTGGTTCAGCAGGCACGATGTTAGGACTACAGGGTTTGTTTGCTGTTTGGCTGCCAGGAGTCTGGACTGAGCCTTTTCTCATTTGCAGTAGTGATGAACAGGCTGACAGAGGAGATTAGACAGGAGTTCCTATGGACTATGATGTTTGCAGATGAAACTGTGATCTGTAATGAGAGTAGGGAGCAGGTTGAGGAGACCCTGGAGAGGTGGAGATGTGATCTAGAGAGGAGAAGATTGAAGGTCTGTAGGAACAGACAGAATACACGTGTGTGAATGAGAGGCAGGTCAGTGGAATGGTGAGGATGCAGGGAGTAGAGTTGGCGAAGGAGACTGAGTTTAAATACTTGGGATTAACAGTACAATGTAACGGCGAGTGTGGAAGAGAGGCGAAGAAGAGAGTGCAAGGTGGGGTGGGTGGAGAAGAGTGTCAGGAGTGATTTGTGACAGATGGGTACCAGCAATTGTGAAAGGGAAGTTCCACAAGACAGTAGCGAGACCAGCTGGAGACAGTGACACTGACAAAATGACAGAAGACAGAGCTAGGGGCAGAATTAAAGATGTTAACATTTGCATTGGGAGTTACGAGGATGGACAGGATTAAAAATGAGTACATTAAAGGGTGAGCTCAGGTTGGACAGCTTGGAGACGGTTTGGACATGTGCAAAGAACAGTTGCTGGATATATTGGGAGAAGAATGCTAGGGATGGAGCTGCCAGGTAAGAGGAAAAGAGGAGGGTTTATGAATGTGGTGAGAGAATACATGCAAGTAGTGTGTGCTACAGAGGAAGATATGGAAACAGATGAGCCGCTGTTGCAACCCCTATCAGGAGCAGCTGAAAGACAAAGAAGAAGAAGAAGAAGGCTGCCAGGAGTGGCTGTCAAACAAATAAAAAAAAAATATAAGCAATATACAAGTTGGAGTAACCTCTCTCTAGGTAAAATTGCAACAGTAAACTAATTCATAATTGGAGTTGCGCAGGATATTTCTCTTATTTAAGCTATGCAAGATCACAAATTCACCAGTGCTTCTCATTGGGAGATTTAGAAATTTAAAAAATATGTATAGCACTCTGTATTCAAGATATCTCAACAAAAATTTTACTGTCCCAAAAAAATTCTTTGAAGAGTAAATATGTCAAATTTAAACAAATTCTGTCCACTGGGAGCCAAGCTGATTCATGCAGGCAGACATGGCTATCTCTGTTAAGTGCTTTTCACATTATGTTCTATTATATATCTTCCAAACTTCCAAAACCCCAGTTCTGACACTGGAAAGGTAAGAATACATGTAGGAAGATACTTTGATAATATTTAGGTATAGATTTTCAATAAATGAACTTTCAGGAACCTGAAAGTAATGTGATAGCTGATGTCAAAAAATAACCACAAATTCTGTTAAATATGAGAAGGATAAAATTACAATCAATAGTATGATTTATTTTTTGGCAAATTTTAAACCTTCAGTTATGACTTAAGGAGTTGGGAAGAATAATAGCTACTGTGCACTAAAAAACACTTGGGACCTTCGGTGGATGACCATAGTGCTAGAACATACTCAGGAGGCAAAAAATATTTAGCTCTTCATTCAACTCCTAAATATTCAAACAATTGTATTTCATATAGCTGTTCATTTTTAATTCATATTGACATGGTTATTACTGTACAATAGTGTTAAATAAAATAAAAGTGTATCTGTTTTTGCTTTGAAAATAAGTGGCTGTTTCCCTGTTGCCTTGTTAAACCAAGTAAATACTGTGTACCAAACATTTCTTCTTAACTGTAAGTGATTTTTTCAAATATTGCACTTAAAATTCCTTACTAGATACCTTTCATCAGGTGACAACATTAGTAACTAAGTAAAATAGAGTTTGTTTTTCATACAAATCAGAAGCATATTATAATAATCATGAATTAAAAATACTATATTTAATAATGTCATCATGGTAATACTGGTAGTATACTTTGTCCTCAGTCGGATTCCTGGCTTAGGTGCATGCTCACGCATTGATGTTTAGAGCTTCCAGTAGGAAATTCACTTTTCCTCTGCAGTCCACAGAAATTTTTTAGGTTGACCAATAAATTTAAACTGACCTGTGTGCATATGTGCCTTTCATGCACTGTTCCATCCAGGTCTAGTTTTAACATTGTTTGCTCTGTGTGGATATAATTACTAAAGCAGATAGATACTGTATGTGAATCTATTTTTATGATTATGCAACTTTACACAACAGGAACAATCATAAAGCACAACATAAAGCATGCAATTTTAAACCAAAGCAACAAGACATAAAAAATGTAAATAAATGAATCTAAGATTAATATATTGTATAATGAAAAAGATGTAAATTTAATAAATGAAATTTGATTATATATCTAATGCAAATTATAATTTTGTCTGTTGTAGCTGTATGTGGCTAGTTTGGCCCTTAGCCTGGTAACTAGGTAGGCTAGGTTGACTGGGGTCCTTATATTGACCCAGTATAAGTGAGAGTGGTATAGTGGCTTTCTATCAAGGATTGCCTTCTGCCTTGCATCTGATGTCAAATTATAACTTGTTACATCCTACAACCATTTATTGGAATAAACAGGTTAGGAATAATGTTATGCATCTGTATGTTAAGTAAAACTTTCTCTTTTATTTTTTCTGTGTATGAAGATTTGACTCATGACAGGTACAAGAAATGGCTATTAATTCAGAGGTAAAATGCAAGCAGGACGATGACTGGAAAACTCACCCAGATATTGATGGAGGATGGGCTTGGATGATTGTCTTTGCCTCTTTTATAATTCACGTGTTAATCATGGGTTCCCAAATGGCTCTTGGGATTTTATATGTTGAGTGGTTGGATGAGTTCAAGGAAAGTCGAGGACTAACTGCATGGATTGGCTCATTGACAATTGGCATCACTTTGATTGTAGGTAGGTTCAGGCAAAGCTATTCATTTTATCTTTTTCAAAATTATGTTTTTAAAAACACACAGTTATTACTTTTATCTGATTATCTTCACAATAAATAAAAGTGCTAATATCCATCCTCAAATAGACTTTTAAAATTAAGGCACTGCTTTATTACACTGAGTTTGGTTCAAACAAGCCAAAGAGATAACATATTAGTTAAGACAATTCAAGACTCATGTTTATTCATTAATATGACTATACTGTACTCAAAACAAATTGTGTTAACACCATTACATGTTTCTTAAGTTTTACAGTATAGTTAAGAATGTTTTCTTGCAAAAATATAATTCTTGATGAAAAGGAATTTACTTTTCCTGCTTTTCTTCTTTACAGCTTATTTCCTGAAATAACAATTCCACTTTTCCTTTAATAATATGTACTTAATTTTTACTAAAGAACAGAATAAAATAATATCAGCTTTCCATGTGTATCTATTCATATTATACATTTAGCTGACATCTTTATCCAAGCCAAATTGCAAGATCTGGATACAATACAATTTACTGTATATTAATTTTTTGCAGTTGCACCAAAGGTGGGTCAAGAAACTTGCTCAGGGTCACACACTGAGTTGGAGGCAGTAATTGAACTAGCAACATAAATGTTTAAAGTTCAATGTCAATAGTTATGGGTGTAATTTATTTTTGTTGTTAATTTTCTGCTGTATTACTGCTTTACTCATTTTAGTATTATTTTGTTAATTTGATGTCAGTCTTTGACAAAGAAGAACTTTTTAAAAGTGTTTGTAAAATATTTTTTAAAGTATGCAGACAGTGTAAAGTTAATTATTCAGTATCACAAAGAACACGTTATATCATAACAAGTTTCAGTATGGCTGTCATAATTAGAAGCATGTCATTACTTATATTGAGACAGCCTGAATTAGCATAACTAGGCTTTTTCTTTTTTTTTTTTTGCTAGGACCTATTATTGGCCTTTTTGTGAACACATGTGGCTGTCGTAAGACAACAATTATTGGAGGCCTTGTGACTGCCTTAGGCTGGACTGTCAGTGCATACGCTACTAATGTTTACTATCTTTTCATATCATTTGGTGTCACAGCTGGTAAGTTTTCATGGAACTGTTACAACTGAGGTATTTCAGGAAAATAATGTGTTTTTTTTCTCTGTAAGATTAAAATAACAATTAATTTATGGCTGGATTAGAGTCCCATTTAGCAATTCATTTACCTATGATTCTTGCAAGTATTTGCTGTGCTGTGCATTCCATAACTACTGTTTGTACTGTTTTCTCCTTACTGCATATCCATGCCCATATAGTATTTCTTGACTAAGTTTTAGTTTTTGTTCTTTTAAGCTTACTTTTTAGTCACTGAATTACTAAATTTCAGTAATTACTGAATTTGTGAGGCAGAAGGACTTACTTTTTAGTCACACCCAAAACACACAGCATTGTTTTTTTTTTATCTTTTGTTTCAGATTTATACAAAAATTCATATAGGTGTATTATTACATTGGTCCACTTAGTGTAGATTAGCAAGAATGTGTGAAATTATGGTTCAGTGCTCATAAATAAACCTAGGTTATTTCCTCTTAGAGCATTTAAAAAAAAAGATTGGAATTATTTGTCAAGTTGACTGCTTAAATAAGTTATGTAGGACTTTCATTCTTTAAGAGTAATACCTTAGAAAATAGATCAGTTTGAAATATGTGAAGATTAACACATCTTTTAAAATCATACAATGGTTTTACTAAGAACCGATTTCAATTTGTTAAATATATTTTTAGCTTTTTATTATTATTTTATTCTTTATCTTTATCAGGTGTAGGGAGTGGAATGGCATATCTGCCTGCTGTTGTGATGGTTGGACAGTATTTTCAGAAAAGACGGGCTCTGGCACAGGGACTAAGTACCACAGGAACAGGATTTGGAACTTTTATTACAACTGTTCTTTTAAAATATCTCTGTATAGAATATGGATGGAGAAGTGCCATGTTGATACATGGTGCAATCAACCTTAACTTATGTGTATGTGGAGCACTTATGAGACCTTCCCCTGCTCTTCCATGTCGCAGGCAACTTGGGAATTGTGAAAAGAATGAGTGTAATGAAAAATTTGAGAAAGATGACATTGGCCAGAGTGAGTTCACAGGTTGCTTTGATACAGATGCCATAGAAGAGGCAGGCGATGATGAAGATGAACAGAGCCCACCTCAGGACCAAATTAGTGAACAGATGAAGCAATTAGACTCTAATGACACGGACAAAATGGAAGTTGTGCTCAGAGAAAAATACCCTGTTAGCATACTGAAGACAATAAGTCACGTGACTAGCAACATGAAACTAGGATTTTGGAAATGGTATTCTGGCTACTTTGGAAACAAATCCCTCTTCTCTAACAGACTGTTTATATCATTTGTTTTCTGGGCACTATTTGCATATTGTAGCTTTGTCATTCCTTTCATTCACTTGCCAGAGATTGTAAAACTATATGGCTTTGATGAAGAAAATGATAAAATTCCCTTAACTTCAGTTATTGCAATAGTTCATATATTTGGAAAGATTTTTTTGGGCATGATAAGTGATCTTCCCATTGTAAGTGCCTGGAATGTTTTTGTCATTGCTAATATGACTATGTGTGTTTGCATTTTTATTTTACCTTTGATGCACACTTTTGCAGGACTTGCTATCGTGTGTGCATTATTGGGATTTTCAAGTGGCTATTTTTCAGTGATGCCTGTTGTGACAGAAGATTTAGTAGGATTAAATAATCTTGCTAATGCTTATGGCATTATTATTTGTGCAAATGGGATATCGGCTTTATTGGGACCACCAGTTGCAGGTAATATACCTTTTTCTTATATTAGCGAGAATTGTGATTGATATTTACTGTATAGGCAGATAAAATATAATCTAAAGTGTTGATTCAATACATTGTAGATGCAATGTTTACACAATTGTGATGGAACTTGGGACCAAAGTTTACACTGGTGTTTTCCATCCATCCATTATCCAACCCACTATATCCTAACTACATGGTCACGGGGGTCTGCCAGAGCCAATCCCAGCCAACACAGGGCACAAGGCAGGAAACAAACCCCGGGGAGGGAGCCAGCCCACCACAGCACTGGTATATTTATAAACAAAAATGGTGTTGTGTGCATGGCTAGAAATTGAGAGCAGACTTAAGGCTCCCAAGTCATCCTTAATGTATAAAGTATTTTTTCATTCATACAAAACTGAATCTTGGAGGGCAAGTTTTAATGAATTATTATATTAATCAGAGTATTCATCAGAAGCCAAATCATGTCAATAACTCAGTGCTTTGTTTTACAATTATAGACAGTATATCTGTAAATTAAGAGATATAATGCATTGTATGAAGTCTTTTTCTAAGTAACATATATTTTTTGTTCTAATTCCTACTACAAAGGCATCTAATTAATTTCTTTTATTTAGGTTTCATTTTTTTAATATTTTTACTTTTTTTTATTAAAGTTATTAATATTTTTAACTTTACTTGTTAGGCTTTCTTCCTTTGCTTTAATTATTTCAGTTATCAATGAAAAATATGAGTGCAAGTAAGATAGTAGAATGAAAGCATATCATCTTATTCATTGTTTTTAAGTTAGCTGTATGAATTAAACATATTATAAACATTAAAAAAATAACATATCATTATTAAAATCAAGCCAGTTCAGAGCAGCGGAGAACTGGAACCTAGCACAGCACAAATGGACACATGGTCCAGTTTTGCAATCAGAGCCAATTTAGAACCACCTTGCTAGTATGGTGACAATGTGCTAATTGTAAACAGATTGTGACTAGACTCAGGATTTAAAACCAGGAACCTGAATTTGTGAGGCAGAAGGACTAACCACTGTACCAGCATGCTGCCCAAAAATAAAATAGCAAAGTCTAAATAAGTAAGTTCTAGAGAGCTAACTCACAGAGCATATAAAACATACATGCATTTTGCCATATTTCTCAAGAATATAACTCGCACACAGCTCTGTATTTCTAAAATGATACACAGACAGTTAGAAAAATACTGTCAGTTAATTCAGCATAAGGCTGTGAATAGTTTAAATCCATCCCATTAGCTCTGAGCTTATTTCAGTAATCACATCTATACAGGGTGTTAGTTTGTACAGTAACAATAAAGATTAATCCTATCACTCTTTCAAATGTGTTTCAGGCACATTATTCAATGCTTAATGCCTACATTATGCACATTTAATAAATAGATGTTTTTAACAAGAGATGGGCATTGGCACAGCAGTTAAAGCCGCTTCTTTTCAGCTCGAAGATCTGGGTTTGAATCCTAGCATTATCCTTTACTCTGTAAAATGTGTTCATTTTACCCATGTCTGAATAGGTTTTCTTCACAGACTCAAAAGAAATGCTTATTAGTTTGATTGAGAGAGTGTACATGTGTCCATGAGTGTGCCCTGTGATGGAATAGCACCCGAGCCTGGACTGTTTCCTGCCTTGTACCTGACACTGCTGGCATTACCTCAATGCAGCCTAGAACTGGAATACACTGGTTCAGACGATGAATCAGTGTTAAGATGGATGGGAAAATATAATGAAAGAAATCCATGATAATTAGTGTCTAGTAAAGAAATGACAACAATATGTACAATTTATGTGCAATGCTCTTAGTTAAGTTAAAAGGAAGGGAATGAGTGGTAATTGGTGACTTAAATATAAGTACAAAAATGACAACATTATACACAGTTGGTGTACACTGCACATAATTAATGTACTTTCTGCAACAAATGTTCCCAGTACAGTATTTGAATTGCCATTCATTTTTTTTTATTTTAATTATATTAAAGACAATAATGGACTACTTCAAAATGTTACTGCTGTCTTGGTTGTGCCACATTTTGCAAGTAAAACTACAGCTGTTCCCAGAGGTTATTGATATGTCTTACACATGGGTAATTTATTTTTATTTCTCATTGTAGAACTGCTTCAGCTCAGGGACATTTGCAAGTTTGTCAAGGATTGAACTACTTCATTCAGATTCTGTTGTAATATCACATGCTTGTTTAGGAATGGACTTTAACAAGGTTATTCCAGAACTCAAACTTAGAATTTATATTTTTTTCCAATCAGTATAATGTAAATTAAGGTGTTTTTTGAATAATTTTCATTCTGCATCACCCATCTGATCTGCCATTCTCCTGAATAATCCTATGTGGCAGAGCTGAATTCATAATTTCTTCAGTGATGTCAAGTCATCCAGATTGTGATTCTACAAAGAATCCCCAACACCATGACAATAAAACCACTATGCCTGTCCATTATATGATATTCTATGGGGTTCACCGACAAAAGTGCGATAGACAAACCGTGACGGACAAATGAACGCCGACAAACTCGGTAACTGGTTTTTCGACAAATGCGCGCCGACAAAATCGCCACAACAAAATCGCGAGAGAGGCCAAGAGAGTGGGACGCGTACATTACGCATTATGTACACATTATGTGGTAGGTTATAACTGTTATAACTGCTGATGGCATGCCGTGAGGATTGGCATTACGTGTCTTATACAAAGCGGAATTACCAGCAGTCAGGCAGCCAGCCAGCAAGTCTAAATAAGCTCAACTATCAAGACGTCTTGCTGCAATTCTTCCTACATATGCAGGGCTTGATCTTAAGGACTATTTGCGTGCCGTGTCTCATAATATTGACTTCTAAAATAAACATTATTATACACTCACCTAAAGGATTATTAGGAACACCATGCTAATACGGTGTTTGACCCCCTTTTGCCATCAGAACTGCCTTAATTCAACGTGGCATTGATTCAACAAGGTGCTGAAGGCATTCTTTAGAAATGTTGGCCCATATTGATAGGATAGCATCTTGCAGTTGATGGAGATTTGTGGGATGCACATCCAGGGCACGAAGCTCCCGTTCCACCACATCCCAAAGATGCTCTATTGGGTTGAGATCTGGTGACTGTGGGGGCCATTTTAGTACAGAACTCATTGTCATGTTCAAGAAACCAATTTGAAATGATTCCAGCTTTGTGACATGGTGCATTATCCTGCTGGAAGTAGCCATCAGAGGATGGGTACATGGCGGTCATGAAGGGATGGACATGGTCAGAAACAATGCTCAGGTAGCCTGTGGCATTTAAACGATGCCCAATTGGCACTAAGGGGCCTAAAGTGTGCCAAGAAAACATCCCCCACACCATTACACCACCACTACCAAGATGCACAGTGGTAACAAGGCATGATGGATCCATGTTCTCATTCTGTTTACGCCAAATTCTGACTCTACCATTTGAATGTCTCAACAGAAATCGAGACTCATCAGACCAGGCAACATTTTTCCAGTCTTCAACTGTCCAATTTTGGTGAGCTCGTGCAAATTGTAGCCTCTTTTTCTTATTTGTAGTGGAGATGAGTGGTACCTGGTGGGGTCTTCTGCTGTTGTAGCCCATCCGCCTCAAGGTTGTGCGTGTTGTGGCTTCACAAATGCTTTGCTGCATACCCCGATTGCAACGAGTGGTTATTTCAGTCAAAGTTGCTCTTCTATCAGCTTGAATCAGTCGGCCCATTCTCCTCTGACCTCTGGCATCAACAAGGCATTTTCGCCCACAGGACTGCCGCATACTGGATGTTTTTCCCTTTTCACACCATTATTTGTAAACCCTAGAAATGGTTGTGCGTGAAAATCCCAGTAACTGAGCAGATTGTGAAATACTCAGACCGGCCCGTCTGGCACCAACAACCATGCCACGCTCAAAATTGCTTAAATCACCTTTCTTTCCCATTCTGACATTCAGTTTGGAGTTCAGGAGATTGTCTTGACCAGGACTACACCCCTAAATGCATTGAAGCAACTGACATGTGATTGGTTGATTAGGTAATTGCATTAATGAGAAATTGAACAGGTGTTCCTAATAATCCTTTTGGTGAGTGTATATGCTTTAAACTAGTAACTCATGTTTGATGAAACTTTATCGATTTTGTCGGCGCGATTTTGACGCTGCGTTTTAATGGCCGCTATTTTGTCGGCGCTCATATGTCTATCGCGCAAATGTCGGGTCACTATTTTATTTTATGGAGGATTTATGCTGAGGATGATCCAGGTTCATCCAGGGACACAAAGAGTCAGAGCAGTGCTTTTCTGTGCCATAGATAACATTTTATCCAGTGCCTTTTGATGAAGTGATGATCATTCCTGAATAGGCTAACAAATGTCTGAATAACCTGATTTTTAAAAATTTTGTTTTTGTTCTTTCTTTTTTAAACAAAAATGAAAATTTCACTTTTTAAAGGCTGTAATCAATCCATCCATTATCCAACCCGCTATATCCTAACTACAGGGTCACGGGGGTCTGCTGGAGCCAATCCCCAGCCAACACAGGGTGCAAGGCAGGAAACAAACCCCGGGCAAGGTGCCAGCCCACCGCAGGATTGTAATCAATCAAAAATCTAAATAAACTGCTAATACAAATACTGTATAGGATTGCGAGAAGCTAGAGCTCATCCCAGTAGCAACATAACATAAAAGCTAGGAATCATCCTGAACAGGATGCCGGGCCATTGGGGCCAATTTAAAGAAATCAGTTTGCCTAACATGCCCATCTCAGAGATGTGAGACACAATCTACAACACCTGGGAAAAAACAATGTACACCTGAGTAGAACATATAAATAACACACACAAACTGTAAATTGACTGGGACTCAAACCTGGGAGACTGGAGCTGTGGTGCAACAGATTATCAGATTAAAATAATGTGCCACCTTTCAATTAACATACAATAAATAGATTTCTATTTGGAAAAGCTTTATACATCGCTTGGGACATAGTAGGATCTCTCTGCAGCCTAAATAAGCTGATGGAAAATGGTAAAAGTTGATTTTTTTCTATTTGTGGTTTTTGTTACTGCCTTTTGTTACTGCCTTTTGTTATCTTTGTTTAGTAAGAGTTGCTTCACAGACAGTATTTAGCAGAAACACATATTGATGTTACGATACAGAAAAAAATTTAATTTAGTATTACTTCCATCAGTATTCTAGGCCGTAGGACAGCCCTACAATTTCATTTCTACTGATCAAGGCTGACCTAAATCAGTCCTGATTGTTAACCAAAGTATTCCAACAGCTACCAGTAATTGCTCTTTTAACTGGCTTGATTACTTTGCACACTGAACAAGATAAAGAACCCTAAAACGTCGGTGACTTCATTTATCTTACAGTGTCTTCTGTACATTACTGCATCCCATAAAAAATCTGACCAACTTCCCTATGAAATATCTGCAGTAATGGAAGCAGACAAGGGGTGCAATTTTGTTATGACACTGTAAAACCTAACTTGACATATTAACATTATTTCTTACAGGTTTTTCATTGTGTAATTGTCAGTGGTCTTGTTGATTACTAAAATAGAATTGAATTCCACAGTATCAACAAAGAAAATAATATAGTTAATTTAACCCTGAATCTCACTTTATTGCCTCATATTACTACAGTGTAATTTTATGTATGGTTGGTAAGATGACATTGAAAAAACCGACATTTAAGTCTCATTTTATACAACATTATACATAATCTTTTCTGATTCGCATGTCTTTTTTCCAGTTTTGAAGTACTGTATATTTACAATCAGTAAAAACAGTGAAAAAAAACCTAGTGAACCTTATTATTTCAAATATAAAAAAATGTAACCACAAACTTAATTCAGCGAATAATCTTCATTCTTAACTCTTTTAAAAATCTCATCAGCTTCTAAAATGGTTATACATTAAAATATAAATTTCATATTAGATGCTTTGATTATTCAAATTAGGCTAACTTTGCAGTTACAGTACCTTGCTTACTGACAGTAAGACGGGATTTGAAGACCCTTAAATCCCCATGGTCACTTTTATTGCTGTCTTTAACTGTGTCTGGAATTACAGTCTTCTGTCTATAATTTATCAGTCCATTTCTTGTAAAGTATACCTACAAAAATGATCAAAAAATGATTAATTACATTGTTAGATTATACTCTAAACTTTTAACTTGACAACTCACTAATAAATAAATATATGGACACAACTACCTTTTTTCCCTAATTTTAAAAATACACATTGTGAAGCCTTCCCTTATTTAAAACAAATAAAGTGTTATTGTAAATTAATTTTAGTGTTATTCTTTTAAATAATAGGCTGTTTTACAATTCTTATCTTTTGTTTATTTTCTGTCCTTCAAGACAAACTATAACTTTGGAAGCAAAACAAAAGAGAATGAACAAAAATAACACCATTACATTAACATCAAAACTAAAATAGTAAAGTTTATAGGTGGATTTAATTTCAGTAATATATAATATTATGGATTTTAAAAATACTTCATCCTTTCAAAGCAAAGCACTAACTCAGAAGAAAACAATAGGGTCAATTTTTTCCACCTAGATTTATTTTTGGTTTCCTCTTCATAAAATGGGCGTCAAAGAAGTGTTATTTGTAAAAGACCAAAAATATTGTAGTTACAGTCTTAGTTTAGTCTAATCCAAATTAAAAGGTCATTCTCCAAACTATCATCCTTTTTATTTCTTTTGTTAAAATAATTGCAAAATGGATAGCAAAACCCCAACTGAATTATACTTATTCATCTTTATAAACATACTTTGTCAAATACAGGAAGCTGCATGGTTTTATTTCTTTAACTATTGATCAACTCTCCTCTCTAAGGCTTAGCAGAATTATACAGCAGTTGTAAAGTATGTACCACTTGTACATGTTACATGTGTATCTTTAATTTTACATTGTTTAATTTCTTCCATTAGTACTACTATAGATAATGATGCTTGTACAATAATAGACATGAGGAAAGTAATAGATGATTTCTGAAATGCATTAGAATTACCTGATTTCATGTAGTATGTATGTATTCCTCTTGGGCACTCATTTCACAGTGGTGCTAGACAAGATGTGGTAATGATATTACACAATAAGAGCTGTTGGACTGTTTATGCTTTTAGATTTTCACAATATGGTCTAATGATTGTATTGCAATTGGTTTCTATAAGGCAGCTTGAAACTGTCAGAAGTTCTCCAGAGAGTGGTTTGCTCTTTGGCAGTTAATATCTGTATAATTTGCTTATTGCTTTCATGTTTACAGAAGTCAGACACACAAGAAGTCAAATAGTTAGTTTTAGAGATTCATTCCAATTCCTGTATACAGAAGATTGTAAAAATATTAACTCATGTAATTAAGTATTGAAACATGAAGATGTTTTTTCATAATAATATTATGTGATTGTTTGCTAAATAACTTACTACATCCTTTAAAATGTTGTAGTTTGCTGTGACCATATGGTACGACCAAATAATGATGGATATCAAGTACCAAGTGAAGATAGATATTAAATACATTATAACTTTCCATCAAATAGTTAAGTAGTAAACATCATGTTTATTCAAGTCTTATTGGAAAACCAGGGGCATGAATCTCTCTGTCTGTCTAGCCTCTTCAAACGATGAGTCATAAATAAGAATAGGTAATAAGTGAATATAAAAATCCATACACAGTTTCAATGTAACATTGAGCTGGGATTATTAGACATAATACATTGGGTACACAAGAAATGGTGCATGAAACATAATGGACTGTCAAAGGTAATTAAGATGAAGAACAAACAGTAACATGGTGCCCTTTGCTCAGAAGAAAAAACAGGCAGTAGTACTTTTTATAATAAAGCATTTGGCTTAAATAAACAAAAAAAAAAAAACAGCACCATATGGGCTGTAAGACTATCTCGAACACAAGAGATTTTCAAAATCATGTAAGAAATAGAACTGCAGGAGTGGCATGCAAACCTTGCATTGACTTTAAAGATTGGAAATCTGGCACTTTTCCAGTTTACAAATTTAAAATAATGGAATGCAGTAAAAGTAAATGTCTGCAATTTCCTTATTTTTATTTGTTTGATAATTACACTGTCATATACATGGTATTGATCGGTAGGAGGCTTCTATAATAGTGTAAAATCTAGCTTTCCATGGACCCCAGATTAATGCTGTATAAACAACAGATAAGACAGCCACTAAGCTATAATATAGTATAGGACGTCCTCCTTCAGTTTACAACTACATAACCTTATACTATATATTCTGCTTTTTAATCATTTCTGAAAGTGCATTCTTTTAAACACACACATTATCAGACCCCATGTCATATGTAAGTATTCCGAGCATTGTGCTCTAGGTGAAGATGATTTTTGCCAAGACTTTTGGCAGTTTTCTTAAACTGCTTGGAAATTGCTTTTATACTGCCAGTTTCAAGCTGTAACAAAAATTCTTGAAGGTGTTGTGATCAAGACTTTGACTGGGTCACAGAATACATGATAAACACCAGAAAAAAATATCACATGTGCCTTTAATACTTCTGCTTGTGATCTTTTGGCAGGACATGTCTTTGCACAGGGACCCCTATTTTAAATTTATGTTGATTTTAAAGATTACATTATAATTATATAAAAGCCAGTAACACATCAAATTCAAATGAGATCCCATAGTCCTTCTATAAACTATCTAGAGGACAAAGAAATATTTAATATGAATTAATCATAAGTATCCAAAAGTTTAACAGAGTGTCAGTTTGTTTAATTAATGGAGGACAACTTTAATAAAAGCCTGATAGATTTGAAAGAACTTATTAACTTTTTGTTATGAAATGAATATGATTGATTCCAATTTCACGTAAAGAAGAATATCCATTCTGTATTGTGTAATAGCAGATGGATTAGGGTTCTTCCAATTGAGAAAGATAAAGCAGCACACTAGCAATATACTGTATATGATCACAATATATGTTCATTAAAAAGAAATGTATTCTCTGCTATGACAGCATACAGTGTTGTGAGAAGATTAATGATTATTGTTTGTAAGGAACTTCTTGATAGATAAGTAAAGATTTTAGTACATTAAAGTCTTGAGTGTTGAATATTCCCAGAACGTGTTGCTCCGATGAGCAAGGTGCCTAAAGACATCTTTGCCTGGATACATATGAGAAGAATTGAGAAGAAAAATATGCATTGTACAATGGTGCATTGAATTAGACGGTTGTTACCAAGACTTATAACTTAAAGAAAATTTCATTGAAAAATACCTTTCACAGCACTGCTTTAGATTTTCTGGAGATGTCCGTTTTTTTTCTAAGGCGTGGTATAGCTTGTAAATACCACGTGTTTTTATTGCAGGTAGTATATTTTGCACAGTGGATATTGAGGGAAGGTTTGTTTTAGCAAAGTGTCAGAATTCCATGTAGTACAAGAAATACTTTGATGAAAAATTATATTTAGGGTTCAGTTCTTTCAAGGATGAAAATATATTATTAGTATACAAGTCTCAATAGCCTCCAAAGCCAAGCACATTCTGCATGTTAAATATCGTATATGTTAGGGATGGTGGAAATACTGTATATGGGTGCAATTGGAAGTAAAATCTCAAAGGTAAGTTCAGTATTTTTCAAGTCAATGTTATTTTCTCAAAATCTTTTTATATATTAATTTGCCACATGAAATTGTGTTTGAAAGTGAAGCATATTTTATAAATTTATAAAGTAATTTGCATTTTATAATGGAGCTAGCGAGTACTAGGTTTGAATGTTCTAACTTATTTCGTCCACTTATTTCGTGGAATTCATCCATTTTAAAGTAGCAAATGTTTTAATTTAAGAAAATGTGCCGTCCATAATTCTGAGGTATGTTTATGACAACAAAAGTACCCTGGAAATAATACATTTTATCACTAGAGTCTTGATACTATGTTCTTAAAGTGAGC
This sequence comes from Polypterus senegalus, assembly GCF_016835505.1. Lineage (NCBI taxonomy): Eukaryota > Metazoa > Chordata > Cladistia > Polypteriformes > Polypteridae > Polypterus > Polypterus senegalus. Next base: position 147,234,727 of record NC_053154.1, on the reverse strand, counting down.
ATGTTTCTTTCTCACTTGTCTGGGCATTGTCAGTGCCAGACTTATGACAACCCCAATGGTCCTTACCCCATATTCTCTGAGTTATATTCTTCTAATTATTCTGCCTTTGTTTCTGCACTTATGTTTCTTGAGCAGTTATGTTCTGCCATGGCTTATAACAATGGACAGGTGTACGCTCAAATCTTATGATTTCATTTTTTTTTCTAAACGGTGCCTACTTTTCACCAGTTACATTCTGTTTTGTTATTTTACATAGCTTATGGAGTGAGTTTCATGCTGAAGTGTCAGCTTGGTGATGACAAGCACTCATAAGAGTTTTATTGTACTTAGTACAAATAACAATAAAACCAGGCTAAACTTATAACACTGCATTGTATTATTAGTAAAAGCCTTAGAATTTTGAAAGAGCCAAGCCACCTGCATATCACACTTTCTGTGGTATGTCATGTGGAATCATGAAAAAAAAATGCTCAGAAAAAAAAGGCAGATTGTGCAATAGAGCAGATTGAAACAACACAAAGCAGTTATTAAATACTATAGAGCATGATGTGTCGCTTTTGCTGAGGATATGGAAATTTAAGCAGTGAGGACAATGTTTTTGAGTGCATAAACCCACTTACACTCATTGATTCCAATCAGTATGTAAATACATGGGGGGAATGTGAAAATTCCATGAAGACTCAGGCACTGTGAGGCAGGAATGACAGCTCTGTGATAGCACTCTGCCTATGCTGTACTGCTGTAATCTGTACTAATCTTCCAAAATTTTAACTTGATGAAAACAAAATGTACGTCTTTAACATTTGTTCATATCTTGTCATTTGATTGCATGCTACATGCCTGCTCGGTCTTTCCTTTGCTAGACCATGAAGCACATGCATGCATGTTGATAACAGGTAGCAGCATACAATATCTTTATGAAATAATGAAATAAGCTTCCATATACTGAAAGAGTGTTAATAAAATACAGTAAGTGTGACTTTCTTCAGTTATTATTGTCTAGTTGTCTACAGAACAGAGAAAGTAATTCACATCTGTGTATCAACATTCAGTTTCAAAAACAGCGCTTGGGCATGAATTTCCAAGGTCATTGCCCCCAGCCCTGAGAGGGTTCTGCGGAGGAAGATGAACAGTGACATGAAGCACATAGCCAGTCTTCTTTAAAAATCAGTCATTATTCAAAAATGTATTACTATTCCCATGTTTTCCTAGTTGTCCTGGGTCCTAACTGCGTGGCTTGTATGTTCTCCCAGTGTCTGTGTGGATTTCCTCTGGGTGCTCTGCTTTCCTCCCTCTGTCCAAAGACATGCAGGTTAAGTGAACTGGCAATGCAAAATTGGCCCTAGTGTGTGTTTGGTATGTGGGTGTATGTGTGTGTGGTCACCCTGCGATGGACTGACGCCCTATGCAGGGTTTATTCCAGACTTGTGTTTTATGCTAGCTGGAATAGACTTCAGCCAAAAGCAACTCTGGTCTGGAATAAGCAGGTTAGAATGACATGACAACAACATAGATGTGCTGTTTTGCAATAGGTGTGCAATCTCAAAGTGCTCGCTATTTTTTAAAATATATATAATATGTTTCACTTTAGAAAGTAATTGTATCAGGACAATTACTACTGTATATACCACATTTGTGAAGAAATAAGTTTTGACTTGAAAATTCTGAATTTATAATTTAAATTGTTTCTTGCACTGGTTCCCTAGTCTATATGAGAATTAAACTACAGTACCAAGTTTCTGCTTGGTACAGTAGGTAGTAATTATGGGTATTTTTCTATAATTACGGGCTGGGTTTTCTCTCTCTGTCTACTCAAGTTGGTACAAGTTAATTCTTTCTATATTTTTTATAATATGTGCATTCACAAAACAGACATAAAATAGGAAGTTATGTGATGTCATTCCCCTTTGGCTTTTAACTGTTTCGAACTTTCAAAAAAAAATTCTGTAGTTATTTTATCCTTTTCCACTCCATGTTCCAAATAAAGTTACTGTTACTCCTGTTTTGTCAAAAGAGAGAGAGAAAGGGGTTAGGAGCACGCGCTGATACAGTGCATTGCAGCACCCACCACATGACAAACCAACTCAGGACCCCAGGTTAGGACCCGAGTGCAGCCATGCAACAGGTGACACTCCAGTGCCACACTAGTTCAAATGGAATTAAACCAGTGTGAGGTTATTTATGGTGGCTGGAGTGTCAACAAAGACGTGTTAATATGTATTGGAATGTACAAAACAAGACGATTCATAATAAATGGACAGTTGTTGAAATTAAGAACCAAGAAATTTTGTAGAAATTCTTCAAAATATTTAAGCATTGATGGACATAATGAGTCATGATCAGTAATATAAAGCAATATGCCATCTGCATAAGGAGAGACTTTTTATTCAAGTCCTTCTCTTATAATTCTGTAAATCTCTGGTTATTTATTTATGTTGGTAACAAGGGATTCAATAGCAATGGTAAATTAAATTGGTGACAGAGAAGATCTCTAGGATATAGCGGGTTGGATAATGGATGGATGGATGGATGGAGAAGATCCCTGTAAGGTTTTATATTCTAAAGCAAAATATCAATCATTATATTAGTTACACAAACGGAAGCTGTTGGTATGGAATGTAATAATTTAATCCATGCAGATATATTGTGAACAAATCTAAATCTGCATAATACTTTAAGTAACATTATTCACATCTATGAAAAGATTTTCCCTGAATCAAATATCTCAAGGTGCTCTTTTGCTGATGGGGCATATTTTGAACAAATATTTCTTATTTTATAGTGTTTATCAGCATTTTTGAAATCTATTTTGTTCATGAAAAATTACAGAAGAAATAACTTGCTCAACATTGTTTGTAAGAATTTTGGCATAGGAATACAAATTTTGACATAATACAACAGGAGAGGACAGAAGAAAGAAACTGTGCCATAGCTCACCAAAAGGCTGAAACTTTAGGATATTCCCATTATGGATTTTAGTCTTACTTTGAAAGATAACAACTTCTCAATTTTAAGATGCATTGAAAAAATATGATAAACAGAGATACAGTAATTCAATCTTAATTGAAAAAAAGTAAGAAAATGTTAACAAAGTAAACCATGGTATGTGTGTGTGTGTCCGTGTCCATGAACCTTTTATAATTAAAGGCATGAAAGCTAAGTTAATAGTTTTGCTTATGTAGAATGCATATTCTGAAAAGTTTTTATTTTTCTTAAGAAATCAAAACTGATGCATGGAGTAGTGTATTTCTTCACTAATTTCTAGGAACATAGCAAGCAATACATGGCCTAAAACAGAGTTTTGTTTTTTATGTATATATTGTGGGGTACAGCCCAGACACAGATAGGCAGACATGTTGGTTCACCACACACGTTTATTTACAATACAGTAATCCCTCCTCGATCGCGGGGGTTGCGTTCCAGAACCCCCCGCGATAGGTGAAAATCCGCGAAGTAGAAACCATATGTTTGTATGGTTATTTTTATATATTTTAAGCCCTTAGAAACTCTCCCACACTGTTTATAAATATTATCCGCACAGTTATACAGTAAACCCTTGTTTATCGCGGTTAATCCGCGCCAGGTAAATGAATTTCCACGAAGTAGGATTCGTTATTTATAAATCTTTATTTATAAATATTTTCGCAGTTAGATCATAGAAAACCTGTTTACGACTTTCTAAATACGTTTTTTAACATTATTAGAGCCCTCTAGACATGAAATAACACCCTTTAGTCAAAAGTTTAAACTGTGCTCCATGACAAGACAGAGATGACAGTTCTTTCTCACAATTAAAAGAATGCAAACATATCTTCTCTTCAAAGGAGTGCCTTCAGGAGCAGAGAATATCAGAGACAGAGGCAGAGAAAAGCAAACAATCAAAAATCAATACGGGCTGTTAGAGCTTTGAAATGTGCGAAGCACCGCACAGGCAGCATATCGTATATCATTGAGGAGTTTTATTTAATATGTAATACGTGCTTTGATTGGGTAGCTTCTCAGCCATCCACCAATAGCGTCCCTTGCATGAAATCAATTGGGCAAACAAACTGAGGAAGCGTGTACCATAGAGTAAAAGACACATTGTCCGCAGAAATCCGCGAACCAGTGAAAAATCCGTGATATATATTTAGATATGCTTACATTTAAAATCCGCGATGGAGTGAAGCCGCGAAAGTCGAAGCGCGATATAGCGAGGGATCACTGTACTATTATTTACACAATAAAGTGCACACTCCCAGTGCTTCAGTACAAATCACCCCTTTCAGTCCTGGACAACACAATGCCTTTACAGTCTTCAGACCGTCTCCACTCCTCTCCTCCGAGCTCCGTCCACTTCCACTCGACTCTTGCTACTGAGTGGAGGGAGGCGGTCCCTTTTATGCACTTCCTGGTGTGGCAGAAGTGCTAAGGTCCAGGGCTCCCAAGGCATTGCGGCGCCCCCTGGCGGTGACCATGGGCCCCTACAGGGTTGGGCTTCCAAGCCCTCTACCTGTGACCCCCAGTGCAACCAGGGCGGTCGCCCCCTCGTGGTCTGGAGGAGGCGCCCGCCACAATATATACAATGGGTCACTCTTTGTTATATTGCAGCCATTTGCTAAAATCATTTAAATTAATTTTTTTCCTCATTAATGTACACACAGCACCCCATATTGACAGACAAAAAAAAATTTTTTGAAATTGTTGCAGATTTATTAAAAAAGAAAAACTGAAATATCACATGGTCCTAAGTATTCAGACCCTTTGCTCAGTATTTAGTAGAAGCACCCTTTTGAGCTAATACAGCCATGAGTCTTCTTGGGAAAGATGCAACAAGGTTTTCACACCTGGATTTGGGGATCCTCTGCCATTCCTCCTTGCAGATCCTCTCCAGTTCTGTCAGGTTGAATGGTAAACGTTGGTGGACAGCCATTTTTAGGTCTCTCCAGAGATGTTCAGCTGGGTTTAAGTCAGGGCTCTGGCTGGGCCATTCAAGAACAGTCACAGAGTTGTTGTGAATCCACTCCTTCGTTATTTTAGCTGTGTGCTTAGGGTCATTGTCTTGTTGGAAGGTAAACCTTCGGCCCAGTCTGAGGTCCTTAGCACTCTGGAGAAGGTTTTTGTCCAGGATATCCCTGTACTTGGCCGCATTCATCTTTCCCTCGATTGCAACCAGTCGTCCTGTCCCTGCAGCTGAAAAACACCCCCACAGCATGATGCTGCCACCGCCATGCTTCACTGTGGGGACTGTATTGGACAAGTGATGAGCAGTGCCTGGTTGTCTCCACACATACCGCTTAGAATTAAGGCCAAAAAGTTCTATCTTGGTCTCATCAGACCAGAGAATCTTATTTCTCACCATCTCAGAGTCCTTCAGGTGTCTTTTAACAAACTCCAAGATAGAACACATGTTGTGTTTCTCATTTATTAAAAATCTCTAGTTAGAGCATTGCTTTCATTACATTCTGAAGAATAGGGCATCTTATCGTATTTGTTAAATATATTACTCTGCTCGGCTCAGTAACCTTGATTCTAATGCATTTTTACTTTCCGTGAGAACATTTTGAACTTCTTATTACATATATGATGAGAAACTGTTTTCAAAGCTAATTTTTTTTGAAAACCTGGCAATAATCAATCTTGGATATTCCTTGTTTATTTTGGATAATTAAACATTTAGATTTTTTTGTGAAACATAAGAGATTGTTTGTCCCTTCAGAAATGCTTTTCAGAGGATCACAGATATCTCCAGAAATACATTTGCTTTAGAAAAAATATTAATTTGTATGCAAGTGTATTTTTTTATAATAATGGGTTGAATCAACAGTCATGAGTTAAATTGGGAGTACTTGATAGTCTAAAGTTCCAAAGTTGAAGGGAAAAAGGAATATTGTCTTAAATAAGGATAGAGGAACCTCTATGGGTCCAACAGTTAATAATCCTTTAAGATCTGTAGAATTGTTGTAGCAGCATTAAATTGTATAGTTGTGCAATGATTCTAATGTTTTGGAAGGTACATATTGCATTATGTGAAATAATATTTTGTTTTTCTGCTATTTGTGTTATTTTTATTGTTAACCTGGTGACACCATTTTGTGGCCGTTTTGCTTAGTTGCAGCTACAGTATATTGTTTACTGTTCCTATGCTTGTTATTAGTCCTGATATGGAGATTACATGACAAATTATGTCATCATTTCCTGCTTTGAAAGGTGGCAGCATGTTATCAACAGCATTCAAGTTTTTGGATTTGTGAGAAGAATCCTTGTGACAAGCAAGATTTAAAAATTGCATTCAGAGAATTCGGATTCTTGCATGATGCTTTGACTTTTGGTATTCATTTTAGGCTTTGGTTATTTGGTATTTTATGATCTTAAGTCTTTTGAAGTTTGTGTGTTTTAAACAGTAAACTGATCCCATGTCCACTTTCATAATGGCATTGTCTGCCAGAAGCAGCTACAATATCATCACCTTCAAATACACAACTTGTTACTTTCTCCTAGACCTATGAAAAATTCCCTGTGTTGTTTAAACCATGTCATACCTTATTACTTTAAACTCTCTCTCTCCATGGTTGTCACACTAATTTTATTTAGCTGTTAATCTATACTAATAAAAGGCAAAGCCCTCACTCACTCACTCACTCACTCACTCACTCACTCACTGACTCATCACTAATTCTCCAACTTCCCGTGTAGGTAGAAGGCTGAAATTTGGCAGGCTTATTCCTTACAGCTTACTTACAAAAGTTGGGCAGGTTTCATTTCGAAATTCTACGCATAAGGGTCATAACTGGAAGCTATTTTTCCCCATATAATGTAATGGAGTCTTGAGTTGGAGATGGCCGCGGGGGGCGGAGTTTCGTGTGACATCATCACGCCTCCTATGTAAGTACGTAGAGCACAAGGAAGAACTCCAAACAGCGATCAGCACAAAACGCCATTTCACAATTGAGAAGGCAGAAAAACATTATGAAGCAAATGATGCATACAAGCATATTCATAAGTACAGCTACTGCGGAAACAAAGCACGGCGTGAACCGTAAGTTTATATTAAATTAAGTTCATAGGCTACCACTAGCGTTTGTAATTTAGTGCCTGCCCATATAAGGCCGTCCATCAGCGGCAATCCAATACAAACACTGCCGGTAAATATTCACGTGTGAAGGACTGTGCTTATGCAGAGGAAGATGAGATGGTCAGGGTGGTGTTTGGCACAAACTCATTGAAACTGCGAGAGAAAGTTTTAAGTGCGGGTCTTAGCTGACATTACGAGATGGCACCTGTACAGCTGGGAACCTTCGATGCAAGAACACCAAGCGGCTCACGTGAACTGGCGCAGTGCACAGACAAAAAGCAACAGTTCCAAAGAGTGCTGAACAAAACCGAATTACACAATTGAGAAGGCAGCAAAAAATATGAAGCGTCTTATACATACAATCATATTCATAAGTGCAGCTACTGCGGAAACAAAGCACACGGTGGAAAAAGTGAATGTCCTGCTAAAGGAAGACAGTGTAAAAAAACCCGTGCATGCAGTTTGTCACATCACAGATAAAAAGGAAGACGAGCTGTTTATTGATGCAGTAAGGAACTAATCGATGAATGAAACCTCTTATCTTTACAGCGATTGACAAACACGGAATGTAACTTGAACACATCCTACAAATACGAGCCTGATTGAAAGAAATAATGATAATCAAATCCTTGATGACAGCAACATTCAATAACACTCACAAAACAATTACTGTATATTGACAATCATGTTACGTTATTTTTAAAATGTTCCCTTTTCTTTTCATAACTTCTACTTCTCCACTGCGTACACGGGCTATATATATACATTTATATATATACCCGATCTACAATATATACTTTAGCATAGACAAGCGGTGGCAATTGTAGAGTCTTAAGCCTCTAACGCCGACATTCGAGGTTCGATTCCGAGAGGGATGTACTGACTATGTACGCTACCGATTCATTTTACCTTCGATCTCCTTGGTTTGGGACGTATGAAAAATATTAGGTTAACGCAGAATCATGTTACGTTATTTTTAAAATTTTCCCTTTCTTAGCACAAGCACAGCTGAGAAGCTTCGATGCATGTACTCCATAACGCGTTAAAAATAACGCATTTAATCACACTTTCAATTCCAAGCAAACGGGAACTTTTGTCAATGCATGATTTCCTGGTACATCCATTACACTGATGCACACATCACAGCTACAAAAATGTTAGAGTCGGAATAAAGCGCGTTCCTACGACTGATCATTTCGACTTCCCGAGAAAGCCTTAATAAAAGCATGGTTTTGTGCACACTGAAAAGCAAGCAAAATTAGATGCATTACAGAAAGCGGACTTTGTGGCTCTTACTGGGGATCATTGGACTTCCGTGACCGTTAGTAATTCTAAATACATCTAATTACAAAATGTTCAATGATCACACTGTTTTAGCCTAATGTACAAAATAATTTTGGCTAATGTTACTCAGAGTTTAAAGAGTAAGCTGGTCAAATTACCTTTTATGTTTCTGACTTATTTTTTTAAGAAGAAAAACTGCACTTTATGGTGAAATTTTGGTTATTATTATTTAAAGACAATACTATTCTGCAAATGTACTTAAAGTACTTAAACTACCACTTTATTTTTAAGTCTGCCCAATTTTAACCAGGGATGATATTTTTGTTTCTGTTTTGAATTCAAATGCAGTTTAAAGGCTTTTTTTCAGAAATTAAAACAGCTTCAGTTTACAATATTCATGTCCATGTCTATTATTTGATTCTGTAAGCCCACTAAAACCGTTTTAAATAAAAAAAAACATTTGCGATTTGGGGCAAATTTACGTGTCGATTACATACGATTAATCAAGATTAATTCTTACACAGCCTCTAATTAATTGGATTAATTTTTTAATCGAGTCCCACCTAATATATATATATATGTAGATATATATATGTAGATTTGTATATATATGTGTATATACAGTATATATGTAGATATGTATATGTTGTATATACAGTATGTATATATATGTGTGTGTATATATACAGTATGTGTATATATATGTATATGTATATATATGTATGTGTGTATATATGTATATATATATAACTGTGTATATATATATATATATATATATATATATATATATATATATATATATATATATGCCAGCAACACTCATATCAATGACAAAACAATTACATTAACAATCATCTTACGTTATTTTTAAAATGTTTGCTTTTCTTTTTCATAACTTCTTTAACACACTACTTCTCCGCTGCGAAGCGCGGGTATTCTGCTAGTCTATACTAATAAAAGGCAAAGCCCTCACTCACTCACTCACTGACTGACTCACTCACTCACTCACTCATCACTAATTCTCCAACTTCCCGTGTAGGTAGAAGGCTGAAATTTGGCAGGCTTATTCCTTACAGCTTACTTACAAAAGTTAAGCAGCTTTCATTTCGAAATTCTACACGTAACGGTCGATAATGGTCGACAAAGTCCACCATGTTGAACTTTCTTATTTCTTCACGAAATTTGGTAGGCGGCTTCCCTGCGCTAACCGAAACCGATGTACGTACTTATTTTGATGGTATGACGCCACTGTCGGCCGCCATATTGAACTTTCCAACGTCACTAATTTTCCAACTTCCCGTGTAGGTAGAAGGCTGACCCCATCTTCACGAAATTTGGTAGGTGGCTTCCCTGCACTAACTAAAATCGATGTACGTACTTATTTCGGTGGTATGATGCCACTGTCGGCCGCCATATTGAACTTTCCAACATCACTAATTCTCCAACTTCCCGTGTAGGTAGAAGGCTGAAATTTGGCAGGCTCATTCCTTACAGCTTGCTTACAAAAGTCAAGCAGGTTTCACTTAAAAATTCTACACGTAACGGTCATAACAGTTAACAACGTTCGCCATGTTGAACTTTCTTATTCATGGCCCTATCTTCACGAAATTTGGTAGGCAGCTTCCCTGCGCTAACCGAAACCAATATACGTACTCATTTCGGTGGTACCGCCATATTGAACTTTCCAACGTCACTAATTCTCCAACTTCCCGTGTAGGTAGAAGGCTGAAATTTGGTACTTATTTCGGTGGTATGATGCCACTGTCGGCCGCCATATTGAACTTTTCAATGGTTTTTGTTACTTATGGGCCCATCTTCAAGAAATTTGGTACGCGGGTTCCCAACACTAACTGAATCCTACTTACGTACATATATACGTCCATAGCCTGCAGCTCGGTCACCATGTGAGGTGGCATTGGGTCCCCCATCCCAACGCCTCCCAAGTTGTTGGCTGCCTGCTTATATAAGGCCATTCGTCACTCCAGTCTCTGCATTCCCTTTCTTGCTTCACCACGGGATTCATGTCTCCCTGCTGATAACTACAGCCTTTTTATTTTATCCATGGCTTCTCCGCTGTTTTATTGTTCATTTATTACGATTATAGTTATTGTGTAGGTATTTTAGACTTACTTTACATTGTTCAGGTACCCATTTCCTTTATCATTCCAACCGTACCCCCATTAACATGTCTATCGAGGTGATCACCATCGATCAAAGAACTGTCACTTACCGAGTGGTTTCCATGCCCGGAGATGGCACCTACCTTTTCCATTCTCTTTGTTACATATTGCACGGCCATATCAGGCTCGCTGTTGATATCCGGAGGAACATTGTGTCTTATGTATTGAATGACTGGGACAGGTTCAAGGTGTGGACTGATGACGGTACAGGAGATAATTATACTACACAGGAGCACTAGAAGAGTGAAATGCTTAAGCCCTTCACCTATGCATCTGCATGTGAGTTGATGGCTGCCGGTGAATTGTTTGGTTGTCGCTTTCAAGTGTACCGAAATGGCCAAATATTTTATACCTTTTGACAACCGCCAATGTCTCTTAAACATCTTAGATTGACAGGTGACGATTTCAGTAGTGGACACTTTGATGTTTCTGAATGTTTAAACTCTCAAAAGCTGGATGTAAAGTTATCGATGAAACCGGTTGTATACTTACAACGCTTGACAGATGCCGAATGTCTCTTCAACACAAGTCCTACAAATACTGTCGTAATTGAAACACACCATGAAACTCAAACCGATTATGACAGCAGCAATCCAAGCTGTGAAATTTGAAACAAGATTATTGTTCACATGGCCAACTGTAAGTTGCATGCTCAAGAGTAAGCTCAGCGCACAGCTTGTTTATGTTACAACCGGTGGGCCAAACTCACAATGTGGTATAAAAAGAGATCCTTAACAAATAATTATTGGTATATTTTCCCTCAGTTTAAAAAGGTTTAATTTTCTTCTTAATAAAAATTTTAAGGCAGTACTTCGTCGCTGCGAAACGCGGGTATTTTGCTAGTCTATACTAATAAAAGGCAAAGCCCTCACTGACTCACTCATCACTAATTCTCCAACTTCCCATGTAGGTAGAAGGCTGAAATTTGGCAGGCTCATTCCTTACAGGTTACGTACAAAAGTTAAGCAGGTTTTATTTCGAAATTCTATGCGTAACGGTCATAACCGATTCCTACTTACGTACATATATATGTCCATAGTCTGCAGCTCAGTTGCCGTGTGGGGCGGCGTTACGTCCTCCCACATCCCCACGCCTCCCACGTAATTGGCTGCCTGCCTATATAAGGCCGTCCGTCGCTCCAGTCTCTACATTCCCTTCCTTGCTTCGCCACGGGATTCACGTCTCCCTGCTGATAACTACAGTCTTTTCATTTAATCCATGGCTTCTCCGCTGTTTTATTGTTCATTTATTACGATTATAGTTATTGTGTAGGTATTTTAGATTTACTTTACTGTTCAGGTACCCTTTTCCTTTACTGTTCTAACTGTATCCCCATTAACATGTCTATCGAGGTGATCACCATCGATCAAAGAACTGTCACTTACCAAAACTCAAACCGATTATGACAGCAGCAATCCAAGCTGTGAGAAAACAGTAAAAAGGAGGAGTGTCAGACGTCGTAGTACAGTTTCTGATGCAGTTAGATGGAAACAACTTCATGACGCTGCCGCCAAATACTCGCAGAAAAATCCACAAGTTAATAGACACGCTGTCGCTAAATACTCGCAGGCAAATCCACAAGTTCATAGAGACGCTGTTGCTAAATACTCGCAAGCAGATCCACAAGTTCATAGAGACGCTGCCGCTAAATACTCGCAGGCAATTCCACAAGTTCTTAGACACGCTGCCGCTAAATATTTGCAGGCAAAGCCACAACTTAATAACGGGAATGCCTGTTAAACGTCTTAGATTCACGAGTATCGAATTGGGTAGTGAGCACTTCGATGAATGAAACCTGTTATCTTTACAACGGTTGACAAACACGGAATGTAACTTGAACACAACACGTCCTCCAAATATGAACCTGATTGAAAGAAATAATGATAATCAAATCCTTGATGACAGCAACACTCATAACAGTGACAAAACAATGGTACGTTATTTTTAAAATGTTTCCTTTTCTTTTTCATTACTTCTTTAACACACTACTTCTCCAATGCGAGCCATAGGTATTTTGCTAGTCATTTATATGTCTTCAGATTAGGGAGCTTAAAGCAGGGCAAAGATGAAGTCAACAGGTACATCAGCTAACTATGTTAGCAACTACATAGTACAAAAATTGTAGACAATTCAATAAGGTCACACTCTAATCCAGTTTATTCATAAAACAGGAGACAAACAAATAATCCTCGAAAAACAACAAAATACAATCTAAAAGTTTAACTTCAAATTTGCAACACAGTGTTAAGAGATGAAACAAAATGAAAAATATATTTTTGGCCTTCACTAAACTTTTGATGTCAGCTTCCAGTCAGCTTGTCCTCAACTGATCTGTTGACTGATGAGATAATTTCTAAGACAGTTCTAACACTGTGTTAGTAGTGAATCAGTTTATTTTATTGATAATCATCAACTCTTCCTCAATTGTAATATATATATATATATATATATATATATTGTGGAGCCGACCCGGACACAGACAGGCAGACATGTTGTTCTTCACCACCACACGTTTATTAATACAACTATTTACAATATATATGGTCACTAAGACCCACTGTCCATAAGTGCACAAACCCCAACACAGTCCTGGCCACTCAAATGCCTTTCTTTGGGCCGCCTCCACTCTCCTCTCTTGCCTCGTCCTCCTTCCACCCGACTCTAGCCTCGAATGAAGGGAGAAGGCCCCTTTTATACATGACCCGGATGAGCTCCAGGTGCTTCCGACACTCTCCCGTTGGCTGTTCTCCCGGCAGCTCTCCAGGTGTCGTCCAAAGTCTTCCCAAAGTCAAGGCATTGGGGCGCCTCCTGGCGGTGACCACGGGCCCTTACAGGGTAGGGCTTCCATGCCCTCAACCCGTGGCCCCCAGAACAACCACGAAGGCGGCCCCCACGTGATCCAGGGTGGGCTTTGACCCTCTTCCGTCCTTCATGGCGTCCCGCCAGGTCGTGCCCTGGCTTCCTGACAATATATATATATATATATATATATATATATATATATATATATATATATATATATATATATATATATATATAAATAACATTCTGTTAATTTAAATGTGGACACTCAACTTCTAGATATTTTTTTGAAATTGAGTCAAACATATGTGGGTCTTGGGGATTTTCATCTGTTAGGGGTGAAATTTTTTTTTTTAAATGTGTAAGTGGAGTAAAATGGGAATAATGAGGCTGGACAGTGGTAAGTTCTCCTACTTCATTGCTCCAGGAACTTAAATTTGGTTTATGTTCTGGCCACTGTCTGTGGAGTTTAGATATTCCCAAAGATATGCATTATTATCATCTGACAGTACTAAGCTGGCCTTGAATGAATGTGTGAGTACTGTATGTTTGCATTATTATGTCCTTGAACACTCTGGCATTACTTCTAGGGCTGGTTTCTGGGCAGATGATTGGATCATAAATGCCATGTTAGGAATCTGAAGCAACTTCTTATAAAAATGATATCAATTTAAAGCTATTTACTTAAAACAAAGTGTATTTTTAATTTGTACTGTTTTTTTGCTCTTCTGTTTTACAGGATGGATCTTTGATGTTTCGAATAAGTATGACTATTCTTTCTACCTCTGTGGTTTGCTTTACCTGGTTGGAATTGGATGCTTACTTATTAAACCTTGTCTCCAAAAGCAGAGTTCAGAAATGACAAACGAGCAGAATGTTAAAACCTAAGCAACTTGTTTATTCACCTGCTAATTTGTACTGAACATAAATAAAACAAATAACTTTATGCATGAAACACTTTTATCTTTTCAAGGGACTCAGTATGGCATGACACAGCACAATGACAATATCTTGTTTGCTATGAATCGATTGGTTTTTGAAATTTCAGCCAGTGTGTTCTTTTATGATACTTGTTTTATATTTTTGACAGTGGATCATTAATTTCTTCAAAAAAAGTAGCATAGTTTTTTTCATAGAAAATGTATTCAGTTTTAAGGGATAAGTAAATAAATGTTTTTCTCTATTTCAGCAAGTGCATTTACACCAAATTTTAAATAATGCAGTCTCTTTTTTATTCATATATTCTTACCCTTGACAATATAAACAGTTTAAAGGAATACTTTTAATTAACAGAGCAATAAGACTGGGTATATATGTAACCACAGAGCCCGGGAAAAATGTAATGGCGCTGGTTTCTAAAAAGGGTTACAATGCATGGCGTGTACCTGACATGAGGGTTTTGTTGATCTTATGCACATACATTTGCATTACATTAGTTATATTTATTTATTTCACTTTTTTGTTTTACTTTCTATTTTTGTTTAATATTCTAGAATATTACAAGACAGAAGGTGGCATACATTTGTATACTGCTTTAGTATAGTAAAGTGTCCTAAATTTAAATACTAATAAAAAAAAAAACAGTATAAAGCTGGGGTGCCCACACTTTTTCGGCAACGCGATCTACCTGCACTACCTTTGTGATTTACCGGTCGATTACGATCGACTCATTGGGCACCTCTGGTATAAAGGATACCTACAGCATTAAGAATATTTTATGGATGTGATTCATTCAAGTCCTCCAATATTAATGTGCCACCAAAAATGCATACACATACAAATGTAAATGCAAAATGTGATACAGATGTGAAAATGAGAGAAAAGAATGTCAATATTAGGAAGCCACTCTTACCAAATACTTTACAATTGCAAAAACAAAGTATGAAATACTCCTGACATATATATTCTTGTATCTGCATTCATTTCTGAAGCAGAAGTTACCACTGTCTTTGAGGGGTCTCTATCAATGTGGACAATGTCAAGGAATCCTAACTGCTTTTACATCTTACAATTTTTAGAATTTTCAGCCTATTTGTCTGTGAATTAAGATGCCTTGAATTGCTTGGTTTTATTGAGAAAAATAATGTTTCAGGGAAAGTTACGTTTCAAATGAAATATAAAATTATGATCTTCATTGTGCATTAGGCGATGCTTGGTGAAGATGGTGCTGCTTCCCTTTCCTAGCAGGAGCCCAGTCATCTGGATAGCCGTGAAGTGGTATTTTCTATTACTATAGGTAGTTTATTTTGTATGTACTCAATTGAATGATTTTTTGTTGCTGTCTGTCATAAATAAAATTATACTATTTGATTTACTTTTGTGTTTTTTCAGTGCATTATTGCTAGTGATGTGCATCTTTATCCTAGGGAATCCTCATGTAGAGCAGGATTTGAATATGAAAAGACCCCATTGAACTACTAGTAAGGTAATGCTTTTGCTAGGATCAAAATACAGGAAGTTAGCATTTGAGAATTGCACTTATATTTCACAGTTAAAGAATAAAGTAAATGCCATGTGCCATACTTTTTTGTTTCATTTTTTTTCTTTTGGAACTTTTTATCACATGGTTTTATATTTTATATTTGGGTACATATATTTTGAATGAAATGATTTTACCTGGATGGCATATAAACACACAGACACTTATGCTTTTATTAAAGTGGATTTCACTCTGGACTCTTGGGTTGGGTTAGGGAGCTAGTAATTTATCGTTTTAGTTCTGCATGGTGAAGAGGTGAGTGACATTTAGGATCTGGTATTTTATTATTATGTCTTCTGTGCATTTTAGTACTGCATTTATTAAACATGTATTATAAAAAAACAAAAATTGTTTTGAGGTTACTGGTAAAACTGGAAGACACGGATATCCGGTCATTAAAAAAAAAAAGGAACATTTTAATTTGATCATTTCTTGAACACACTTAACTTTATTACATGGCCTGGAACCCAGCCCTAATGCTAAGAGCTGAGAATCATCATTAAAATAATCTTGAAAATGAAAAGCCAATTTAAATACATGAGAAAAGGCCTTTGAGAAAATATTGTTGATAGCGCTCTACTATTAGCCAGTAGCTGACTCATTCTCAGGACTGGAAATTATAAACCACAACACTGTGCTGTCTTTCAAAGAAAATATTATCCTCAAGGTCACTCAACTGAATGTGCTCACTTGTGTTAACATTGATGTTGGCACGGACACATTTGGCAAACTAGTTTAGTAGTCAGACCTGTTCATTCTCGTCTCATTGTGTTCCCTTCGATGTTAACAGATATGTGAAGTACACTGCCCCCCCATTGTTTTTGGAACATACAGAACTTCAATTTGTGAAAACATGAACTTAAATGTATAAATAATAATCCAACATTCAAGGTAGAAGAATTCAAAATATTTTTACAGAGAAGTTCTTAACCCCCATTAACGTTACAGGGTCATTATTGTCAATAGTACAGTGGAATTCTTGTATTTGTTAATTAACATGCAACTGGCAAGTGAGTACATTTTGTAATAAATTGCAGGGAAAAATAGCTTCAATTGATTATTTGATGGATTTTTTTAGTGACATTATGTTTGAATTTTGTGAAGAATATTATTACATAAAATAGAAAACTTAATGTAGTGTTATCCTGATATTGAATTCTTTATCAAACTAATTTTTCATTCTACAAACTTGTTAATTAATTCCTTTGTTTTGTATTTCTTTTTTTTTAAATTCTTAATAATTTTATTGTAATCACTCCATACAAATCAATCAATTTTTACAAAAAATAGGAATGAGATTGAAAAACAAATCGACCCCCACCCCTGAGAAAGAGAGCATGGCCAACGGGGTAAAACTTAAAGAGACCAATAGAGATGAATGGAGAAGAAAAAGAAATGAGGAGATAATTGCTTCCTCAGTGCTTTAAGAGCTTATTCTAAAATATTACTGATTAGATCCTGCCAGGTTTTGAAAAAAATCTGTACAGATCCTCTAACTGAGTATTTGATTTTTTCCAATTTCAAATAGTATAACACATCGGTTTCCCACTGACTTAAAAGAGGATTCTTCCAGTTTATCAGAATAAGTCTGCGTGCCAGAAGTGTGGTGAATGCAATCACAGTTTGTTTGTCCTTCTCCACTTTAAACCCATCTGGAAGAACCCCAAACACAGCTGTTAATGGGTTAGGAGGGATTGTGACACCAAGCCTGTCTGAAAGGCACTTAAAAATTTTGATCCAAAATGATGTTAATTTGGTGCAGGCCCAAAACATGTGACCCAGTGAGGCTGGGACTTGATTGCAGCGTCCGCAGGTTGGATCTTTCCCTGGAAACATTTTGGAGAGTTTTAAGTGAGACAGATGTGCTCGATATATAATTTTGAGTTAGAGCTCGAGTGAATTTTCTGCATTGCTACTTTCCACTCCTTTTCTAATATATTGATTAAGAGATCTTTTTCCCATTTTCCTCTTGGATTTTTAAAAGGGAGGGACTGTAAAATAATTTTATATATTGCAGAGATGGTGTCTGAGTCCTTGAAATTGAGCAATATTTTTTCCAACATGGACGAGGTTGTAAGATGAGGAAAATCAGGCAGGTTCTGTTTAACAAAGTTCCTAATTTGAAGATAGTGAAAGAAACGTGTTGCTGGAAAGTTACATTTGGAATGCAGTTGTTCATAGGATGCAAAGACGTTGTCTATATAAAGATCTCTAAGCAATTTAATCCCAAATCTTTTCCAGATATTAAAAACTGCATATGTTTGTGAAGGTTGAAAGAGATGGTTCTCTTGCAGAGATGCCACAGATAACAGCTTCTCCATCTTAAAATGCTTTCTACATTGGTTCCATATTCTGAGTGAGTGAAGCACAATTGGGTTATTAGTATATTGCTGATAACTTGCATTTATTGGGGCACAGAGCAGGGAATATAAAGAAGTACTGCAGGATTTTACTTCTATTGTGGACATAGCCTGTGTATGTTCATCTATTTGTGTCCAGGTTCTTATCGCCTGTATGTTTGCTGCCCAGTAATAAAGCTGAAAGTTAGGTAGAGCCATGCCACCCTCTGCCTTTGGTCTTTGTAGGGTCGCTCTTTGGATACGTGGATGTTTTAAGTTCCAAATAAATGAGGTTATTGTTGAATCTTGCTTAAAAAATGATTTATTGATGTATATTGGAATGTTTTGAAATAAAAAAAGAAGCTTAGGAAGAATATTCATCTTAACAGTGTTAATTCTTCCAGCTAGAGTGAGATGAAGGGTTGACCATCTATGCAATTCTTGCTTAATTTTTTATATGTTCATTAAAAATGGTGAAGGCGGGAAGAGTGGTAATTGGGCATTAAACAGTTGGTATGACTTTCAAAAAATTGCATCACAAATGAAGGTAACTATGTAGAAAAGTGATGTAATTTGTTTCTTGAAATTCTTAATAAATAGAGTTAAAAAAAGTGCGGAAACTTTTTGAACGTGAATCGTACCTTTAGTTGGTGTAAGTATAGATTCCACAGGACTAGAAGCCATTTTAATTAGTTTATAACCTGTGAATGGAAAAATACTATGGAAACCACAGGACTAGAAGCCAGTTTAATTAGTTTATTAACTGGGAAAGGAAAGCAGTATGGAAGTGTGTAAAAAGATCAAAGACTTTGAGAAGAATCATTCATTATAAGGGCAAGATAGCCAATCAAAGGTGTATAATGTTACACGTCCCAAAACCCTATGTGTTTATTTTAACATAAATATGGCTGGCCAAAAAAAGTCAGCAACAGAGAAAGCAGTGCTAGAGATCAAGAGACATGAGCATTTCATCTAGATATTGGAGAATGTAATTTTTGAATAATGCTGATTATTTTGATTTAATGGTAAATCAAAAGCCGCTTTGTACAACATCCATCCCTTGATATTTCTGATTTTCAGTTAGCTTTTTTAAGACTGTTTATATCCAGACTTTGTTAATATATTTTCTATTGTATTTGAATCTATTTGGTATTGTTATACATTAGAAAATGCATTATACTTTGTCTAGAGTAATTGAAATAATAAAAGGGCACCTATGAGGAAGATTCCTGCTTTCTTGCCCATAGGATGTATCAAATCTATTTAGATTGCTTCTCAATAGTTAAAACAACTGCCGTAAAAGTAAGATGTTGTTTGGTTAGTAAGTGGCATATAATCAAAAGAGCTGTGCTTTTATGTGTGTCGTGAGGGCTTCCGCATGTTTGTTATCTATATGCGTGTTAATCTTCAAGGATGGGAGTAAATGAACCTAGTAAATGCTCCTGATAAGTAGCACAATCTTCACGATGTACAAAGCTGTGTGATAGCATAACTATCTTCCAAGACAAACAGTGCCATTTAAAAACACAAACAGTAGATGCTGTCAAGAGTATGCACCTTTGGGTTCACTGCTGGGAATATTAGGAGAAACCAGGGCAGACACACTTCTGTCTGCTTTTCCCAGAACTCTTATATGGTTGACCTGAATGGAGATCATTAGTGCTGGTCTGATCCTGACCATCTCCCCACTCTCACCAACAGGAACCCCAGTCTGAAACGACTGCCAGCTCAGCTCACCTTGACTCTCAAGCCCATTTGGCAATGCTATTGAAGCCACTAATATGTGCATTTATCACCCCAACGCTTTTTCAGGTCACTGAAGTCATCTTTCTTCACTAACAATTTCAAATAATACATATTAATATTTTATCATCAACGAGCAGAATCTTTTAAGGTGCGATACCCTTCCTGATACCAACCTTAATTAGTTACTTTTTACACCATGCAAGAGGAATGTGCATAATTTTAGTCCCAGACTGAAGTGGTTTGGACATGTGAAGCATAAGACAGAGAATTCAGTGGGTGGAAAAGTGCATCAAAAATGGAAGTGGAGGCGATGAGGCCAAGATGGAGGGCAAGGAAGATGTGGTTAGAGATGTCAGCAGATATGAAAAGATTGGGTCTCACCCCAAATGATGCTAAGGACCATGGAAAGAGGGCAAGTAATCTTGGTAAACCCAGAAAATAGCTCTGATGATGGTGAGTAGAGTAGTATTTTCTACATGTGATGGAACTTACTATCCATAGTTATCAGAAGAAACAATTTGTAGGTGAGGTCTGACAAAAGCAGCAGATTGTTCTGGTTTTACTAATTGAGAGTATGCTGTAATAGCAAAAAATATAGACAGCTGCATTTCACAAAATTAAATTGACTGTCAAATGAACAACATACCAGAAATGCCTGTGTTAACATCCTGTGATACTGTGCATCGCCATCAATCTCCATAAGAATATATAATATATTAATATTTTGTAAATCAATGGCATGTTGCAATCTTTGTTTTATGCTGCCTGAAACCGCTGCTCTGCCCTCATGTAAAGTTTGCTTTTACATTGCAGTAAAACGAAGAACAATATGCTTGTTTGTGAGATATTAGAACACTACAGTTTTATCCGTTTCACTTTATTATTTTAGCTTTTTCTACATTTTCATACAAAATGGTAAAGAATTGGGGTGCCAAGATGGCCACCACGTATAACAGGATGCAGCAAAAGTCAAAAAAACACAATTATTATGAAGTTGTCTCTGCAGAGGTGAGTTCAAACAGAACTGCCAAAAATGGTGGAGTTGTTCTAGCTGTCAATCATCCAGTCCGCATAGGGAGAAAGAGATAGAGATATTAAGATGCAGTGCCAACCCCTGATGGGGTTTTTGGAATTACAGTCCATTTAGCTATGCCATATATGCACATGTGTGACAAAGCAGAATCTTCAAGGCCAACTTAAATTGAACTTATCTAACATTGTACAATGCTGCCAGTTTCCAAGCTGTTTTGTCTCAGCCAGGGTTCCTCCCCAGGTTTGGGTTCAAGTGCTTGTTTTTTGTCTTTGTTGTTCATTTTTGATTATTTGGATGTTTTACTGTTTTTTATGTTTAAGATTCTTTACGTTTTATTTGACTTCATCTAAATCTGTGTTATGTTTAATATGTTTTGTGGGTGCTTCCCCAAGGGGCGAGGCCACCTGCCAATCACCTCTAGGAGCTACTGTTAACCCCATAAATCTGGAGGGTCTTCTGTGGTAAAGAGAGGTCCGTGGCTGATTGGTGTTTCTAATAAATAACTACCAGACTCGTGTCTTCAGGTGACGGCATGGTAGTGTGGTGAGAGTGGTACGATGTACGATGTGTGAATGGAGAGCACTGGTGCAGGGTCGCCCGCACCCCTAATTGACGCTGGGAGCTGCCGATTGCTGCAGCTGTGCCACGTCCCCGTGTTTACAAAGGAAAGCACATGTGTGAGATGGGAGGAATGAACAAAAGAAAAGAGAGCAGAGGTTAAAGGGAGAAGAAGTGAAGCAGGAGTGGGGGAGAGAGATGGTGCAAGGAAAGGAAGCAGATGGACACGTATGGAGATCCAGGGAGAAGCGTGGGTGGCCAGTGCTCAGGAAGGGACTGAATGGTCCCTCCTGTTGAGTGGCTTAAGTATAGCAGGAGCGGCCATCGGGCTCAGGAATGTACTCTTGAGAGGAGGAGCCGACAGACTGGCAGTGGTATGAGTGCAGCACAGGGCTCTGCGTCTCCCCATGGAACACCGAGGAAGTGGCGATGGGGACATGAGCCAGGGCAAAAGATTGTCTGCTTCTGCTGGTAGACTTCTTCTTGGTCTGCCAAGTTCACCTCGGTTACAGTACTGAGAGCGTCGGGTTCAAGAGACTCCCAAAAATTAAGAGAGAGCAAAGAGCTGACCTGCACAATCATATCTTCCATAGTTCCTGGCAGTTTCATTTTGAATGTGCTTGGGAGTTTTGGTGAATTTTCAAGTTTCTTTTGTGCTTATTGTGAATTATTGGATTTTTGACCTGTTTGGTGTCTTCTGACCACTGTTTGGATCCTTGTTTTGGAACTTTGTTTACTTTGGATTGCCTTGTTTTTTCAAGCTACTCCATTTTGAGTATTTATGCTCTATGGAAATTCATTGGTACTGTAGAACTCTTTTATGAAGAATAAATCTTTTATTTTATAATGATTCCACAAGGCCCTTTTTGTGCCTAGCTGGGGTTTTTGATGGGATTTCCTCCTCAAGTCCACATTTTCACAAGTGTTTTTGAGACTTACATGCTTTGAGACTTCTAGTTCATGACACAAGCCTGCTGTGTCCATTGCCAGATTCTGGGGCTCCAGGCAGGAAAGACCAGTGAAGGACAACATGCCATCATTTAAAAAATGTATTTGACTAAAATGTTATTATTAAGCACTTTATTAGATTTAACAAATTAGCAGCTGACTAACAAACTGTGGGATAAGTTAAATAACTCTCAATACAAAACCAGGAATGCTATAAAATTAATGGATATGAACCTAGGTGGACTTCTCAATACATCCATGTTGTATTCATAACCAAAATTTGTGACGTCTTAAAAAAAATTAAATAAATAACTGGTTACAAAAGTAACTAGATATAATAAAGATAATTATTTGCATTTCCTACTCAGCGTATTCAGGTTCATTTTTTGCAGCAAATTTAAAATGGCCTAACAATTAGGTAATGATACACAAATTATTTTTCAATATCAGCTGTGGAATATGTTCTAAACATATTTGCACAAAAATGATACAAAAGGTTCACCACACAAAAACAAGCTTTTGGCAATAAACTGGACTGTAGAAAGAGAACAGGCATCCTGGCTGGAAAAGAGAAGAAGCCATTATCTGGATGGGAGGCCAGCAGTATGATGCAGATGGATTGGCTGGTGGAACAAATAAATAACTTGGTGTAAATTAATGGAAAGACCAGAGGTACCTGGGAGTTGAGAACAGTTCAACCTCCCATATGATAGGTGGCAGTGGTCCTCACATAGGAACCCAATCATAACACCTGCAGGGATGCTTGGGAGTTGGAGTCTGGAAGTGCAGCCCTGTCAGGATCCCTGTGTATTGTTAAAAGGCGCTGTTGGGGGAGGCCCGCCGTACTTTCTTTATGGCCCACAAGTGCTTTCTGGAAGATACATCATGACACCAGAAACGTTCCTGGGTCTGGCCTAAAAAGGAACCCGCTGCCACACATGGACAAGTCCCAGTTGAGAAGCAGCAGGCAACACTCAGCAGAGTAGAGAAGGAGGAAGAATTCTATTGACTTACTGTGATTTTGTAGCTTATTGTTGGAGAGAGGATTGAAGATAAAGGTGCTTATGTGAATAAATACTCTTTATGTTATTCATATAACATGTGCCGTTATACTGTGTCTTGGGTTTGGGCCTCTCTGGCATCCCCTTGTGGTTACAGGACATATAAAGATCAAAATCAGGAGTTATTGTTTTATAATTTTAATAAGCAGAAATAGAACATTTTATTAGTCTTTGCATACATTACCCAGTAATCTATAAGAAATACACAAAATCCATTTTTTTCAAATCATTCACTTGCAAAAATTATTATATTCATCTCAATGGAAAATTAATGGAACAATTTAATGTAAAAACAGGCCTTTAAAATCTAAAGAAATAGAAAAAACGACTGTCAATATTGTACACTCTCATCATCTTGTAGCACAAAATGGGCACACCTTGTCTTAAACTGGTATTCTAAAAGTACTGAAAAATTCAAATAAAAAATGGAGACATGTAAACATAGAATAACACATTTAAACAAAGTGATTTCATTCACATATAGCATATTCTTAAAACTAAGAGAATGCTTTGGACAAAACTATCAATCTCATAAAAATGTTATAAAGTGAGCTTTTATTATTGCTTAAATCCCAAAAACACTGCTGGGGTGGGCACTGCTGGGCGCTTTACTCACACAGAGAGGTGATGCACCCGAGCTGACAACTAGGAGACAGAGACAAGCCCACCTACTTACACTGCAACAAACAATCAACTAGGCAGAAGAAAGGCGAGGCGGTGTCATGTGAAGACAAAATGGGTCAAGGGAGACGGTATTGGAGCCCCAAACCCCTTGGCAAATACAACCTGTGGAAATACTGCATTGAGAACCAAAACAACCCAAATCATACGTAAAAAATACCTTGTGCAACATTAATACTTGATCTTAGTGCAGAACATAAGCACTCCTCGTTATTTCTCATCAGTAACGCTTTCCTGGTTCTGTCTCCTACGGCGGATGCGCATCTGAAGCTGCAATTTATTGGTAAAAAAAATCTGCTTCCAGCCCATTTCTGCAGCCAAGGCTCTCATTTCAGGTGTAACTGTGTCACACGAGCTCTCCACAATGTTCTCCCATAGTTCATCGGAACTACACAGCTACAAGAGAAAAAATAAACAGGGTGAACACATCAATCTGCTAAACTCCAACTTGTAACATAAGCATTATGGCAAAATCTTTATATCTAGAAAGCACAATTGATGGATTGTTTGTTCCTCATGCACAGTTTAGTTTTGAAATGACAGATTTGAAACTTGAAATACTTTGGAACTTTGACACAGAGGTATTTCTCACCATACGTGGCATAGAGTCTGTGTAAGAGGCAATAAATACAGCAGTGTGATCATTTAATGAGGAATGGCGCTGCACAGGTTATGATGATGGTGATGGCTAACTCGGTTGCCTTTCAACCCAAAAATAATGTTTGTTTTCTGCTCACTACATAAAATGTTTTCTTTGATCAAGCATTTTTTCACTATCTTAGTCATGCCCTCAAGCAAACACCAGGTTGGGCCATATTCTCTCCAGACTTACATTTTGCAGCATGTGTAATCTGTCTCCTTTATGCCACCATTGCCAAGCTACATAGGTGAGACTTTTGACAGAAATTTTAGACACGGCCATCTGAGAAGGGGCAGGGGTGACTTGGGGTTAAAGGGAGCGATCGTAATCACACAGATGACGCTAGTGTCATAAAAAACTGGTATTAAAGTGTAAACACACTGATCATAACACTCAGACAATGCCAGGAAAGGAAGCTAAAGTTTCAAAACAGCAACTGGTATGAAGCACTACAGTGTGATCAATGGCACTGCACAGGTTGTGATGGCCCCAATATGTTTAAACATTTCTTTACCTAGTCATTTCTTCTCACTATTTTTTACTTTGGACCCACTCCACCCCGTGTGTGTCAGCAGAGGTTTTTATTGCAATTTGGAATTGTTTACACTAAAAGAAAAACTAATACTGCATGCAAAGACTTTTTCCAGCACTAAGAATACTTATGTAATAAATTTTAAGGTAATAATGTTTGGCAATGTATAACAATTTTAGAGCTACAACAACTAATCGTCATTATCGACAATAATTGATCATTAAAAACGTTGGCAACAATCACACTCATTGGTTAGCTTATTACGTCATTAAGCTTAATACATTTTGGCGTGCAACTGCGTCACAGCTTCTCTCAGCCGTGAACGCATTTGAAAAAGGCAAACAGTAAGCAAGGGGCAGAAAAGACAGTGTGACCTAAGACTTTCAAGGTTTAGGAACACTTTACACTGAACGCAGAAAAAAAGATTGAGAGTTAAAATGTGTGGGTCTGACTTTGTATGGCACGAGAGCACTTTGGAGATGCACAAACATTTGAATAGGAGACATGCCGTTACAGGCTCTGAGGAGGAAGAAGACTTGCCATCATCCCAGTAAGTTGGATGTCACTTCAGCGTTATGTAAACGCGATGTTTACTAGGCTAGGCATAATGACATGACTTTCGGTTTGAAGTGAGGAATAATCTGAGTCATAGTCCAGCCCTCTACAATGCACTAGCAATTAAAACACTAGCACATACGACGGCGTTTCACGATAAGCGACTAAAAATATAGGCTATTCGCTAGTAGCCAGTACACGTTCAGATTTTCACATGACATAGTTGGGTGTTTTTTTTGGTGCTGCGTTATCCACTTGCACTCATCTGTAACATTAGCGTGTGTATAACTTACAAAAATGACTGCTAAGAAACTTAAGTACCAATACAAGCAGGAGACTTTTTCAGTCTTGTCTGCAAAAGAAATCAAAATTTCAGCGACAGTGCAGCAGTGAATCCAAAAACACATCAGCCGCGACTGAAAGGCGTATCACTCATTTTGAGTCCAAACATACAGTAGTGCTTGAAAGTTTGTGAACCCTTTAGAATTTTCTAGATTTATGACCTAAAACATCATCAGATTTTCACTCAAGTCCTAAAAGTAGATAAAGAGAAACCAGTTCAACAAATGAGACAAAAATATTACACTTGGTCATTTATTTATTAAGGAAAATGATCAAATATTACATATTTGTGAGTGGCAAAAGTATGTGAACCTCTAGGATTAGCAGTTAGTTTGAAGGTGAAATTCGAGTCAGATGTTTTCAATCAATGGGATGACAATCAGGTGTGAGTGGGCACCCTGTGTTATTTAAAGAACAGGGATCTATCAAAGTCTGCTCTTCACAACACATGTTTGTGGAAGTGTATCATGGCACGAACAAAGGAGATTTCTGAGGACCTCAGAAAAAGAGTTGTTGATGCTCATCAGGCTGGAAAATGTTACAAAACCATCTCTAAAGAGTTTGGACTCCACCAATCCACAGTCAGACAGATTGTACAAATGGAGGAAATTCAAGACCATTGTTACCCTCCCCAGGAGTGGTCAACCAACAAAGATCACTCCAAGAGCAAGGCGTGTAATAGTCGGCGAGGTCACAAAGGACCCCAGGGTAACTTCTAAGCAATTGAAGGCCTCTCTTATATTGGCTAATGTTTATGTTCATGAGTCCACCATCAGGAGAACACTGAACAACAATGGTGTGCATGGCAGGGTTGCAAGGAGAAAACCACTGCTCTCTAAAAAAAAACATTGCTGCTCGTCTGCAGTTTGCTAAAGATCATGTGGATAAACCAGAAGGCTATTGGAAGAATGTTTTGTGGACGGATGAAACCAAAATAGAACTTTTTGGTTTAAATGAAAAGCGTTATGTTTGGAGAAAGGAAAACACTGCATTCCAGAATAAGAACCTTGTCCTATCTGTGAAACATGGTGGTGGTAGTATCATGGTTTGGACCTGTTTTGCTGCATCTGGGCCAGGACGGCTTGTCTTCATTGATGAAACAATGAATTCTGAATTATATCAGAGAATTCTAAAGGAGAATGTCAGGACATCTGTCCATGAACTGAATCTCAAGAGAAGGTGGGTCATGCAGCAAGACAATGACCCTAAGCACACAAGTCGTTCTACCAAAGAATGGTTAAAGAAGAATAAAGTTAATGTTTTGGAATGGCCAAGTCAAAGTCCTGACCTTAATCCAATCGAAATGTTGTGGAAGGACCTGAAGCGAGCAGTTAATGTGAGGAAACCCACCAACATCCCAGAGTTGAAGCTGTTCTGTACGGAGGAATGGGCTAAACTTCCTCCAAGCTGGTGTGCAGGACTGATCAAAAGTTACCGGAAACGTTATTGCTGCAAAAGGGGGTCACACCAGATACTGGAAGCAAAGGTTCACATACATTTACCACTCACAAATATGTAATATTCGATCATTTTCTTTAATAAATAAATGACCAAGTGTAATATTTTTGTCTCATTTGTTGAACTGGTTTCTCTTTATCTACTTTTAGGACTTGAGTGAAAATCTGATGATGTTTTAGGTCATATTTATGCAGAAATATAGAAAATTCTAAAGGGTTCACAAACTTTCAAGCACAACTGTAGGAGTGAAAGTTCCAGATTAGCTGGCTATGCGATAACGGGCAAGTACTGCTGCAGCAAGCCTAGTTTAGCCGGTGAAACAGATTTTGTGGCAGGATCACACCGTTTCAAATGTGAAAATCTAACAGCACACAGCCGACAGCAAATGACATGCAGCAGGCTACGACAGTGTGTTGCTTGCAAGCAAATGTGCCAAAGAATCTGCTGTGGTGAAAGGTTTCCAGACACTAAAAAGACAAATGATGATGCAAAAAGGTATGAAGTTTCAGTTAAAATAAACTCGGCATATTACTTGGCAAAGAAAGGACTGAGTTTCACACAAATGTTTTGCTGCAAAACGAAAATAATCTGGACATTTCCCCAGTATAATAATTCTTTGCATTTATATATCGCTTTTCTCACTACTCAAAGCGCTCAGCAATTGCAGTCAAGAGCCCAAGAGAGCAGAGTCCCTTTTGGCATTTACGGGATTCAAACCGGCAACCTTCCGATTCCAAGTGCAGATTCCTAGCCTCAAAGTTATTTATTGTGGTGCAACAAATTCTTGTGTGGTGGAATATTGTGGAGTTCAGATATTTACATGATGGTTTGCCAGTAAAACTTATCTTTCACAGAAACTGAAAAAAAAACTTAGTAACTTATAAATTGTTTAATTTTGAAGTGTGTGTTTAGTGTGATTCTGAATACATAAGCCATATTGTTTAGTTAATTGATTGGTTTTTAAGTGTGTGTATGTTGTGCGCAGAACAGCCATCAAGGAAAACAGTAAACTACTGAGCTGACATCTGACATTCTTAAAAACAATCAATAAAAATCTCGGTTTTATCAGCAATGACACGGAGGAAGTTTGTTAACTTCCAAATCTTAATATCAACTATACAATCACACATAACTATCACAATTACAATTATGCAGTTGCAGTTACAATTACTTGCTAGTAAAAATCTGCGTTAGGTCAATTGCCCCTTTAACTTGGCTGAGTGTGAGTGAATGTGTGTCTCAATGGACCCTGGGATGGTTTAGCGCTCCAGAGTGCTGCCAGAACAGGCCCAAGTCCCCCATGACCGAGAACATGCTGGGAGTATCTAACTCATCCCATAGACAAGCACACACAATTTACACTGCTTGTCTGCTTTGTAGGGTACTCATGCTACCTGACTTGTTTGTCCTTTGCTTTCATAATGTGATTACAAAAATACTAATATCTTCACATTGTATAAAGATTAGAAAAGAGAAGCTAGAGGAGCAGAAGATTGGCCAGCACTTGCAGACATACCTATAATAGAAACTGTTGCGACCATTTGACTTTCCTGTTGTTATAAACAATTCATACTTGGTAAGTGTACAATGGGTAGTGCTGTCCAGTCATTTTCAGTTTACTTTTATTCATCTCGAAGATGTTTCAAAGCATTAATATCGTCATTCCGTAAACAACTGGGAGCCTGCTTGTTTTTTTTTTTGTAGCCATTTTTGTTTCATTCCAGAATGATCTTTTCTAGCTGAAGTATGATTTAATTTATTGATAGGAGCCAGCACACATGACGTGCACATGCTTGCAAACACTGTAGGTGCAAACAGATGAATCCTAGCCACACTGAATTGCCTGCCTCATAGTTACATTTACACTGCCCTTATTTGCTGCTGGCAACACAGGTGCAGTGTCTGACAGACAGACACACAGATAGATAGATAGATAGATAGATAGATAGATAGATAGATAGATAGATAGAACTTTGTCTCCAGAATACTCATAAAATCATAATTTATCCCTCATTTATTTGTCAGTGAGTGCAGTGGCCAGAGTTTCTTCTTTTAGACCCTCCTCATATACAGTACATGTCAGCCAGGTGTCTTTAATATTGCAGTGCAAACAACAACATTTGCAATGCACCATGTGAAGATGCTCTGATGTGGGTGGCCACACTAGAAGGCACACTGATGTGAGACAGGCATTCAGCATGGTTAGCGTGTAGTCCCGATTGTGAACTCAGTGCCTCCACCGAACTCCACTTTAGTTACGGCATCTGCAATTGAGAAATAATGGCTTTGGCAAACTCTTCCTTGTCCTTGGAACCATTTGTTGTTTCTGATCTTTTATTGCTGAGTGACGGCATTGCCCAATGTTTCTTTTATTTTTTTTTTACTTCTAATTCTGTTGACCCTGAGCTGGATTAAGCAAGTTTGAAGAAGGGTGTATGACGGGAATGGATTGTCAGCAAAGCAGATGTTTAGACTAGGCGCACAACTGGAAAATATTATCTGACAGAAGGATTTTATATGATTTTAAACAAAAAAATATTTGGCAGACTACCACCCATATTTATTTTGGAGCTAACATATGTACGGAAAAAGTAAACAGAAATCAAGAAAGAAAGGATAAAAAGTGGGGCGTGTATCAATAAATGAAAAACATTGAAACCCAGAGATATAATTATTTGAAAATATTTAGGAATAAAGATGCTTTTGTTCTTCCTTACTGAAAGGATGCAATGGATTTTCAGCTTGTGTGCTATATTGTTAGAAAACACAGAATCTGACTATATGAAGAAACTTTATTAAACCTTTCGCCTATGTATTATCTACTCCAACCTTGCCAAGTGCTCTATAGCAGGAGTTCCTTTTATCTTGACGTACCATCTCCAGGAATTGAAATTTGTCAAAGTACCACCAATTGTTTTGGTCTTGTATTGCTAAGTGCTGAATTTTTATTAGGTCGAACGAAAGGCCCTATTTCATTGCTTTTGATTTTCAAAAAGTGTTAAATTAATTTCATGGGTAGCACAGAAGTGGGGAATTTATAGGCTTTTGGGATTTCAGCGTAAGGTTTATAAACAATATTATTTATCTTATTGTGTGCATATACTAAATGTGTCTACTAAATGTTTAAAACCAGTACTAAACATTCAAAAATTATTATGACATTACCACGTGAATGACTGCATACCAAAGTAATCCAGGATATTTTCATTTATGTCATTATGCTGTAGTAATACAGTTGTCAATGCAGATTTGTGAAGTTTGTGACATTTGCTGTTGTGAGATTGCATCAGTGTGTGGAGGAAAATTACCTGGTTAATAACACCAGTAATATTTAATAGACAAGTCAAATTAACTCAAATTTAAAATGTCTCAAATCCCTGATACTTTAATTTTCCTTTTTAAGTGTGTTTGCATATAATGCGTGAAGCACCTATTGCAATAGCCAATGTCTGTCTGTCACTCCACATGTAAGATCTGGGCTCACTGTGGATGAATTCTTTTGAAAAGTGGCACACCTACTCTTCAAGGACATTTATTGAAGTAGTTCAATTTTTGTTAAGATATCTTGAACAGATCACACTTTTCACAGTTTTAAAATTTCAAAATCTCTCATTAAAAAGCATTGACGAGTGTGCAAACCTGTCCAACTAAAACTGAAACTTTCTGTGCAACGTTAACTACAAATTAGTGTACTGCTTCAATTATGTCTTGACAGAAATGACACTAACTAGTATATTTTTTTTTCACCTCCAAAAAAAGTAAATGAAGCACCAGCAGAATGTGTGTGTGGTCAGGAAGTCGCTGTCACTGGCAGCTTAGGTGTGCGTGAAACTGCAATTGTCTATTGACAAGTCCAGCAAGGAAATCTTAATATCAGCGAGTTGTTTCTGCTTTCTGAAGTTTTCCAGCTGCTTGAGCACAAGCAAAAGAGAACAAATGCATCAGCACCTCCATCTTACTGATGCCTCACAACAGGTAAGTTAAATGATCTGCCTAACTGTTAATAATAATGCAAGCAAGGAAAACAAAAGGTCATCTAGCTATGAATGATTTATTCTGTGACGTTATGAACAAGATTAAATGAACATTTACTTAGTATTAACCTTACACTATGCCAGCCTCACAGCATCCTTATCTGCAGTTTATCATGATTTAGTATTTCACTGTCAGTATAATTTAGTAGGATGACCAGGCATCGTGGTGACATGGATAGACCTGATTCAAGGCTACACGTCCAATAAAGAACTGAAGAATATCAAAATTTCCCAGTTTCAACAGGCTGCCCATCTAAAAAAAAACACTGTTCCACCAAAACAAACATCCATACCATCACTTAGAATAATGTGTGCTAAACTGAAAAGGGGGCCGAGGCAATTTAGGTATAAAACTGCTGTCCAAATTCCCGAGGGGAAAAGGTTGATTAAGAAATTGTGTTAAATTTGAACAGCATCACAAAGGGGAGTAAGAACCAGACAAAAAACGGCAGTACTGCCATTTATTTTTGCCACATCAACCAATCCTCCTGCATAATAATGAGTAGGCCCCCCTCATGCAACCAAAACAGCTCTGACCCACTGAGCCAGGAACTCTAAAAGACTTCTGAAGGTGTCTTGTTGTATTTGGCACCAAGATGTTAGCAGCAGATCCTTTAAGTCTTGTAAGTTGCGAGGTGTGGCCTCCATGAATTGGTCTTGTTTTTCCAGCACAGATAATCGATCAATTTGAGATTTGGGGAATTAGGTGGCAAAGTCAACACCCTGAACTCTTTATCATATTCTTCAAACCATTTCTGAATAATTATAGGATTGTGGCTGGGCACATTATCCTGTTTAAAAGGCCACTGCCAACAGGGAATACCATAAAGAGGTTTATGTGGTCTGCAGCCCTCTTTAGATAGATGGTACATGTCAAAGTAACATCCACAAGAATTCTAGGACCCAAGATTTCCCAGAAGAATACTGCTCAGAGCACCATAATGCCTCTGTCAGCTTGCCTTCCTCCCACAGGGTATCATGCTGCCATCTCTTCTCCTGGTAAATGATGCACGTACACTTGGCCATTCACATGATCTGAAAGAAAACCTCATTCTTTGGACCATGCCACCTTCTTCCATTGCTCCAAGGTTCAGTTCTGACTATCACATGCCCACTGTAAGCGCCTTTCGGCAGAGGACAGGGGTCAGAACGGTCACTCTGAATGGTCTGGAGCTACACAGCCCCATATACAGAAACCTGTAATGCAGGGCGTTTTCTGACCCCTTTTGGTCATGGCCAGCATTAAGTTTATCAGCAATTTGTGCTACAGTAGTTCTATGGGATTGGACCACTTGTGTGCCCATGACTGCCTCACTGGTTCACTTCCTGCCCTTCCTTGGGCAACTTTTGGTAGGTTTTTAACTACTGGATACTGGAAACACCCCACAAGACCTGCCATTTGGACATGCTCTGATCCAGTCTTCTAGCCATCACAATTTGGCCCATGTCAAAGTCACTCACTTTCCCTGCTTCCAACACATCACCTTCAAGGACTGACTGTTCACTTACTGCCCAATATATCCCAGCCCTTGACAGGTGCCATTTTAATGAGATAATCAATGTTATTCATTTCACTTGTCCGTGGTTTGAATATTGGGGCCGATATCTGTGTAGGATTTATTTGTGAAAGTTTTTTTTTTTTCCTTGTGCCCAGATCCCTTTCAAATGATGATGAAATAAAGCAGCCATTAAACAAATGTTCATGGGCTTTATGCAAGGGTATATATATTATACCAGGGGTCTCAAACACGTAGCTCGCAACCCCTTTCCAAGTAGCTCACCAAAGGGTTAATGAATCCTACATAAATTTGAAAACTTGATTAGTCAAATTAGGGGTGGGCAATCTTTCCAAAAAATCATATCACGATCCACAATCTGAATTGCGATCTATCTTTTCAATGTGGCATACACTTCAAAGACTATCCGAACTCAAACTCATCAAGCCCTAAGTAACACTTTATTTTAAATATCAAACAAAGTTGAATTCAATTGTTCTCTCGTTCGCTATCTATGCGGAGTTAAGGAACACGCCCCGAAGCTGGCGAGTGAGCGAGGAGCTATGAGAATAAACATTAGAAAACATAAGTAACTCTCGGCCATTTTCATTTTGTAAAAGTAACTCTCAGGGGAAAAATGGTTGGAGACCCCTGTGCTACACAAATGTCCTAGTTTGGGACTTTGAAAATCTGGTCACTCTTACAGTGGGATGCAAAAGTTTGGGCAACCTTGTTAATAGTCATTATTTTCCTGTATAAATCGTTGGTTGTTACGATAAAAAATGTCAGTTAAATATATCATATAGGAGACACACACAGTGATATTTGAGAAGTGAAATGAAGTTTATTGGATTTACAGAAAGTGTACAATAATTGTTCAAACAAAATCAGGCAGGTGCATAAATTTGGGCACCACAAAAAAGAAATGAAATCAATATTTAGTAGATCCGCCTTTTGCAGAAATTACAGCCTCTAAACACTTCCTGTAGGTTCCAATGAGAGTCTGGATTGTGGTTGAAGGTATTTTGGACCATTCCTCTTTACAAAACATCTCTAGTTCATTCAGGTTTGATGGCTTCCGAGCATGGACAGCTCTCTTTAACTCACACCACAGATTTTCAATTATATTCAGGTCTGGGGACTGAGATGGCCATTCCAGAATGTTGTACTTGTTCCTCTGCATGAATGCCTTAGTGGATTTTGAGCAGTGTTTCGGGTCGTTGTCTTGTTGAAAGATCCAGCCCCGGCACAGCTTCAGCTTTGTCACTGATTCCTGGACATTGGTCTCCAGAATCTGCTGATACTGAGTGGAATCCATGCGTCCCTCAACTTTGACAAGATTCCCAGTCCCTGCACTGGCCACACAGCCCCACAGCATGATGGAACCACCACCATATTTTACTGTAGGTAGCAGGTGTTTTCTTGGAATGCTGTGTTCTTTTTCCTCCATGCATAACGCCCTTGTTATGCCCAAATAACTCAATTTTAGTTTCATCAGTCCACAGCACCTTATTCCAAAATGAAGCTGGCTTGTCCAAATGTGCTTGAGCATACCTCAAGCGGCTCTGTTTGTGCTGTGGGTGGAGAAAAGGCTTCCTCTGCATCACTCTCGCATACAGCATCTCCTTGTGTAAAGTGCGCCTAATGGTTGAACGATGCACAGTGACTCCATCTGCTGCAAGATGATGTTGTAGGTCTTTGGTGCTGGTCTGTGGGTTGACTCTGACTGTTCTCACCATTCGTCGCTTCTGTCTATCCGAAATCTTTCTTGGTCTGCCACTTTGAGCCTTAACTTGAACTGAGCCTGTGGTCTTCCATTTCCTCAATATGTTCCTAACTGTGGAAACAGACAGCTTAAATCTCCGGGACAGCTTTCTGTATCCTTCCCCTAAACCATGATGGTGAACAATCTTTGTCTTCAGGTCATTTGAGAGTTGTTTTGTGAGCCCCATGTTGCTACTCTTCAGAGAAAATTAAAGGAGGAGGAAAACTTACAATTGGCCCCCTTAAATACTCTTTCTCATTATAGGATTCACCTGTGTATGTAGGTCAGGGGTCACTGAGCTTACCAAGCCAATTTGAGTTCCAATAATTAGTTCTAAAAGTTTTGGAATCAATAAAATGACAACGGTGTCCAAATTTATGCACCTGCCTGATTTTGTTTGAACAATTATTGTACACTTTCTGTAAATCCAATAAACTTCATTTCACTTCTTAAATATCACTGTGTGTGTCTCCTATATGATATATTTAACTGACATTTTTTATCGTAACAACCAACGATTTATACAGGAAAATAATGACTATTAACAAGGTTGCCCAAACTTTTGCAT
The DNA here is from genome assembly GCF_016835505.1 of Polypterus senegalus. NCBI lineage: Eukaryota > Metazoa > Chordata > Cladistia > Polypteriformes > Polypteridae > Polypterus > Polypterus senegalus. Next base: position 147,199,172 of record NC_053154.1, on the reverse strand, counting down.
CCCATTGTATTTACCAAAAAAGTGCCACATTAACCTGATATTCATAATGGCCGCAGAAACTGAGACTTGTTTTTATCGACCACTGTTCAGCTGTGCTTGAAGCTGTTGTGCTGTGAGGCGCCTGTCACGCTAGCTGGTGACCCTTAGACATTTGGGGAGACTTTGGCTCTGCCAGATCTCTTCCTATCAGAGTTTCTTCCACTTTCCAGATACCTTTGGATTGTGTAGGACACAACACTCACCGACACTTGGGTTATTTTTGCAGTTTCTCTAAGGAAAGTTTAATAATACTCAGTTTCATTTCATTTGTTAATTGCCTCTTTCTTGACATTATCACTGGAATTTACAACTTTCTACAGTGCAATGGCCAAGTAGAAGTTCTGAGGGCAAAGTAAAATAGGCTGTTCCAAGTTTACTTCAAGACAGACAGCGAGTTTTTAAGTAATCAACAGAAATTGATACCTGGATTGTTTGCTTCAAATTGCAAGTCTTAATTTACTTTAATTGTTGCAGAACATCTGTAGGTTGTAACCTATTACTTGTTCACTGAAGAAAGCTCATTTGTAATATTCTGAAATTTCCTTTTTACAGTTTGTGCTAACCTAAACTGTAAATGTAAACCTCTGGCAGTTTACTGCTTACCTTTTCACCATTTTAGGTCATTCATTGCATTTCAACTGATTCAATTTGAAGAAAAATTGAGGAGTTCTAAAATGCCTGACCGGTAGTGTAAATACACAGACGTCTGAATACTGGTTGAACTTCATGGCTACCGATTCAATTGCCAGTCCAACTCACCATAAGACCCTGAGCAAGTGACACAACTAGCTCCAAGTGGCCCTGGATAAAGACAACAGGTAAAAATAAAATTCTGTGTCGTGGTGTTTGCCGATTTTTTTCCTCAGATAACAACCATAGCAAAACAGTAACAAAAATGAGCAATCTGCCACACTTAAGCCCGATTCCATACTTTGCTTGCACAGATAGGCTGTCAACTTCTTTGTATTACGCCCTATGGACATCACAATGTCTGATTCTTCTTTCACAGTACTGTCAAAAGCCAGCTATAATCAGACATGTTCCAGAACAAGCCTGAAAACTTCCAAAACTGACCTAATCCTGTATTATATCATTTATATTGCCATCTGTTTTCTGACCACATGTAGTTCAGTTTTTGGGGCCATTCAAATGCACATCTATTTTCACTCACATTCACCCAATTTACAATTTCCCAGTCATTGTAACGTGCAGAATGTGGGGTGTGGAAGGATACAGAAAAAAAGGAGAACAACCCACATTGAGTCACCAATATTTCATTTTCCCCTCCCACAATCCTGATTGCATTATAAGGAAAAACTAAATACATGAACAAACAAACAAAAAAAATAAAAACAGTCAAATCTGAAATAGAAAATGAAAGATGAGTAAAACGCTAAAATATATTAAAACTCGAGTAAACAAATTCAGAGTTATACTGGAGGATAAAGAAAAATTCTCATGCCATCTTTTGAAGCTTGTTAGAATTTTTATGATTTGTTTAACTCAAAATAACTAAGCAAGAAGATGAATCAATACAAGTACATTATTACAGAAATAGTCTAATATAACAGACACAAAAAGCTACATAAAGCAAGAGTAATAAAAAATAAGTTACTTTGTATTGAAAGCTTCCTTTCATGATTGAGTTGTGCATGGCATTTGTAGTGTGCCAGAAATAATAAATAATTGACACATCACTGTGATTTCTACTTTACCATACATGATTTTTTAGTTTTTGTTACACATAAAAATTGTTTGCATGTATGTTTCCATATAAAAGTACTTTTGTTTGTACTAGAAAAAGCATACTGCTTAATGCAGGCAACATAAGGATCATCTATAAGCTGGGAGGTAAATCCCATTTACACATAAACATAACCCATATATGACATTTTGTGAAATAGACGGCTGCATGGAATTGCATGCATTTTCACTATGGATTGACTATTCAGGTGTGTTATGAAACATAACCATGTCATTGTGGTAACTGACCTTTGAAAAAGAACACTTTGCTATTTGACCTAAAAGCTGTATATGACATCTTTTTAGTTGCATGGTGTGACAGATTAGGGCTTTCTCGCACCCTTGTACCCTCAGACACCACGTCAGACACCAGATAAAAGTCCAATAATAGGATTTATTATAATAATAAAGTGCGCTAAGCACGCTCCTCTCCACAATAGTCAATAATGAAATAAAAAATAAACCAATCCTCCAAACTCCCAGACGCTTAGCCACCCTGCCTCCCACCTCAGCTCGTCCGTCTGGGATTTCTCAGAGTCCTTTATAGTCCTTGACCCGGAAGTGTTTGTCCCTCAGTCCGTGTGACTTTCTATCACTTCCGGTTCAGGTAAAAACTTCTCTTTTTCTTCAGCCTGGAAGTACATCATTTCTTCTGTTCCTGTGACTTGGAAATACTTCCGGGCTCTACTGAAAATATAAATCCCTGGGCCTCCCTGCAGCGACTCCTTGTGGCCCCCATGGTATCCAGCCAGGCTGTGTATTATGACTCCATTGTCCATGATTCCCTGCTGGCAGTCGGGGCATCTCTATGCTGCATGGAGGGCTCCATTAGCGGCCTGGGGATATTGGCCGGGATGAATGCCCGGGCATATCTCACAATGGTTTTTAATTAAAATAACTTTAAAACACACAAATTATTCCTCATCAGCTGAATTTCCCTCAAAGTTTGGATTTATGAAGTCTAAGGAAATGATAAACACTTACTTATAAGAAAATGTTTAACCAATAAATTAAATTACACACAAACATATCTCATCAGATCTCAATGGGAAAAAAAATCATGCTGGATATCTATACTGATACGGACTGGGTAACGTGGATGCCACATCATCTGATGGAATAAAAAGTATCAACCTACACAGTGCTGGATTCAAAGACACCCCGAAAATCAAAGTGAAAAAAATGACGCGGCAGGCTAGTCCATTTTGCCGAAATTTCATTGCAGCAGCTCAAAATCAGACTCAGTAGTTTGTATGGCCCTCATGTGCTTGAATGCATGCCTGACAACGTTTGGATATGCTCTAAAGAGAGGACGGATGGTGTCCTGGGGGATCTCCTCCTAGATCTGGACCAGGGCATCACAGAGCTCTTGGACAGTCTGAGGTGCAACCTGGTGATGTCAGATGGACCGAAACATAATGTCCCAGAGGTGTCCTATTGTATATAGGTCAGGCGAGTGTGGGGGCCAGTCAATGGTATCAATTCCTTCATCCCCCAGGAACTGCCTGAATACTCTCACCACATGAGGCCAGGAATTGTCGTGCACCAGGAGGAACCCAAGACCCACTGTACCAGCATAGGGTCTGACACTGAGTCCAAGGATTTCATTCCGATACCTAATGACAGTCAAGGTGCCATTGTCTAGCCTGTAGAGGTCTGTGTGTCTCTCCATGGATATGCCTCCCCAGACCATTACTGACACACCACCAAACCGGTCAAGCTGAACGATGTTACAGGCAGCATAACGTTCTCCATGGCTTCTCCAGTCCCTTTCATTCTGGCATATGTGCTCAGGGTGAACCTGCTGTCATCCGTGAAAAGCACAGGGTGCCAGTGGTGGACCTGCCAATTCTGGTATTCTATGGCAAATGCCAGTCAAGCTCCCTGGTGCCGGGCAGTGAGCACAGGGCCCACTAGAGGACATCAGATCTGATTTTTTGGTCAGAGACAGTGCCCTGCTGGAGGTCATTTTGTAGGGCTCTGGCAGTGCTCATCCTGTACCTCCTTGCCCAAAGGAGCAGATACCAGGTCATGGTGATGGGTTAAGGACCTTCTACGGCCCTGTTCAGCTCTCCTAGAGTAACTGCCTGTCTCCTGGAATCTCCTCCATGCCCTTGAGACTCTGCTGAGAGACACAGCAAAACTTTTGGCAATAGCACGTATTGATGTGCCATCCTGGAGAAGTTTGACTACCTGTGCAACCTCTGTAGGGTCCAGGTATCGCTTCATACTACCAGTAGTGACACTGACCGTAGCCAAATGCAAAACTAGTGAAGAAACAGTCAGAAAAGATGAGGAGGGGAAAATGTCAGTGGCCTCCACCTGTTAAGCCATTTCTGTTTTGGGGGTCATCTCCTTGTTGCCCCTCTAGTGCATCTGTTGTTCATTTCATAACTCCAAAGCAGCTGAAACTGATTAACAACCCCCTCTGCTACTTAACTGACCAGATTAATATCCCAGAAATTTCGCTGACTTGATGCTATACTCTGATTAAAAAGTGTTAATTTAATTTTTTGAGCAGTATATATTTATTTATATATACACACACACACTGTAGATATATGTACACACACAATAAATCATTTATATATGAGTGGAAAAAATGCCTTCATTTCTAAATGTTTGATTTGTAATTTTAAACTGTGGAGCAGAGGGGCAAATCAAGGAAAAATGTGTGTTTGCCCCAAAGATTATGGAGGGCACTGTGTGTGCGTACACACACCACATACAGTACATATATACATACACACACATACAAACATACATGCACACATATACACACACACACACACACACACACACACATATAGGAAAATATATCTTTATTGTGAGTAATGATGCACTTATACTTTTATTTTCACTTTTTATTTTTATAATAATAGAATAGGTTAGAACGAAAAGCCTCTACTTTCTGGAATAGAACCTATCAAAACTGCCTCCATTTGCTTGCCTTAATGTGCACTACTCATGGAAGTTCAGTAGATGGCAGCATGTGCACACATTTGCAGTGCCTCTCTGCCTTCACAAATTTGGTCTGACTGCTGCATACTTCAGAGTACTTCTGACTGCCAAGACTCCTTGGACCTTCTTGTGAGTAGAACAACTGAACACTGCCTAGGGTCATCTGGGGACAACATGACTCCTGCACCTCATACAGAGCTAATGATAAAACCATGAAACACCATTTCTTTGAAAAGCTATCATGTTAATGATAGTTGTGGGAATGTTAACACTTCTCTACATTTTGATGAAACTACATAATAAAGGCACAGCATCATGATTTTGGACAAGAACAGACCTATTATTCAGAGCCAATGCTTAACTATACTCAACGGCCACTTTATTAGGTACACCTTGCTAGTACCGGTTTGGACCGTGTCACACACGTGCATGTGGGAGGTAGCTAAAGGGCTTGAATGAGGGTAATTCCACACCAAACCAGGGGTTGATGGAGTGCAGTAACCTTTTCTCTCTTCCCACTGCAGACCAGTTCCGGGAAATTCCTCCTGGCCTTGGGCCCAACGATGTCACTTCTAGTTCCAGTGGAGTTACTTCCTCTACCTTCTTTTAAAACTGCCATCTTTGCCTCATCTATGGCAATTCTTTTCTGGACTATTGTGCAATCAATTTTCAAATTTGCAACTGGGCTTCAGTATACGGGAGGCTGCCCTAAACTGTTTTCCAAATGTCGCAGCAGAAATCGAGATCAGGCCATCAGACCAGGCAATGTTTTTCCAGTCTTCTGTTTGTCCAATTTTGGTGAATCTGTGCGAAATGCAGCCTCAGTTGCCTGTTCTTAGCTGACAGGAGTGGCACCCGGTGTGGTCTCCTGCTGCTGTAGCCCATCTGCTTCAAGGTTCGACTTGTTGAGTGTTCAGAGATGCTCCTTTACATACTTTGATTGTAACGAGTTGTTATTTGAGTTACTATTACCTTTCTATCAGCTCAAACCAGTATGGCCATTCTCCTCAGACCCAGAGAACTGCCACTCACATGATATTTTCCTTTTTTCAGACCATTCTCTGCAAACCCTAGAGATGGTTATTCGTGAAAATAGATCAGTAGTTTCTGAAATACTCAGACCAGCCATCTGGCAACCAACCAGCCATGTTCAAAGTCACTTAAGTCACCTTTCTTCCCCATTCTGATGCTCATTTTGAACTTCAGCAGGTCATCTTGAGAATGATGCATTGAGTTGCCGCCGTGTGATTGGCTGTTTAGATATTTTTGATAACAAGCAGTTAAACAGGTGTACATAATAAAGTGACTGGTGAATTTATTATAGACTGCTCCAAAGTTTTTGTTTCTTAAATCTTTTGTAGTTTATTATTATGTTTTTCTCTGAGTAATTTTGTTTAAGTCCCAGCCCACACTACTTCTTCTTCATTTAAAAATGCAGACATTAGTCTCCATTTTCACCTTTAGTCCACGCTACCACACTGTTTTTAACCCAGACTTAATGCAGACTTTTGAGAACGCTCCCCTGAGCCACACATTTCTGAAAACACTGGTTTAGTGTTGCAGTGTGAATGGGTTAACACAGAGAGCTTTGAAAACACAGATGCTCTGATTGGTGACCCTTCTCTGATTAGGTCCTATTCATTTCAATGTCTCATTCCCTGATTGGTCAGCCTGTTCCGACATAGCAGGCAAAGGAGTTGCCTTTCATGGCGCCTGTTGTGTTGTTTACTTGTATGCATCTAAGATATGTTTAGTATAGTTTGAATGCTGCATACATGCACAAAAGGCAAAAAAATATACCAGTTGCTACAGTTTTTAATGTTTAATGTTCTCCCCCACTATAGTACAAGTCCTAACACTTACTGTCGATAACTGCTGCATAAAGCACTTTGTTTTAATGTTCTATGTAAAGTACAATATATACCACATATAAACAAAGCATTTGCTTAAGTAGAATGCCTGAAAATATTTCTTAGTGTGTAAAGCTTTTCAGTATACACAATCCAGATTAATTTTACATTTTGGATGTGAAGTGTGATGGACGGCCGGCAGCTCAACCCGGCCGGGACGCCCCTGGAATAGACGGATGGGGGAAGGCAGTGACTTGCTGACACTGCTTCCCCCAAGACACTAGATGGCAGCTTCAGATTCTCGCAGGGCACTATGGAACATGGAGTTCGGCTACACAGCCCTGCTGGGTGCCATGGGTGCCACCAGGAGGAGCTGTCAAAGAACCTGGGGACATATCATTTCAGTATAGCCCTGGAAGTATGAGGTAATCACAAGGAAGGAAGCCCCGAAGTACTTCCGGGCTGAAGAAAATCCCTGTTCTGTACTAGACCCGAAGTGTCAGCCAGTCACGTGGTTGGAAGGACAGAAGCATATCCGGGTCATAGACTATATAAAGGACTAATGGAGACCCAGCAGGTGAGTTGGAGTTGGGAGGGAGTGTGACAGAGGAGGAGAATCATTGTATTATTCTCATTATTATTATTGTTTTGTATGGTGGCGGAGGTGCTTCAAGGCACCACTATTAGAAGAGTAGGAATAAAAGATCCTTTTGGTGCTTTTACCTGGTGTCTTGGGAGTTTGTCTATCGTATTTGAGGAGCGACAGCACCCTCTAGTGTCACAGTAGATACTCAAGAGAAATTGTAGTACTACAGCAGCAGACATGTAAAATTGCAAATAAAACAGTAGATAGATAAGATAGATAAATAAATAAGAGGCCAGCACAGGGCAGTGGTTAGTACTGGGACCTCAAAAATCCATCTCCCAAATGACATGTTCAGAAGGCTTTGGTCATAAAGTCTTTATTTATTATTTGGATGTTCTTGCTGGATGAACACAGCATATGCAGGCTTAAAAATAAGAACATCCAAATAATAAAAAAAAAACCTTATGAGCAACACCTTTCAAACCCCACCTTATTAATCCCCTCAGCCCAAACCTTCAATTGCTATATATTGCCTTTGATTTCTGTATGTCTAATAATTTTCCTCTGATGATGACAGCAAGTTATTTTCTACCCTTTGTGGATCTCTAGCTACAAATATATATATATATATATATATATATATATATATATATATATATATATATATATATATATATAGTGAGATGTGGGGACTTGTCATCCCGGCCAATACCCCCAGGCTGCCAGATGGAGCCCTTCCTGCAGTATGGAGGTGCCCCGAAGACCAGCAGGGAGTCATGGGACATGTAGTTTTTATACAAGACCCTGCTGGATACCACAGGGGCCGCAAGAGGGAGCTGCAGGGAGGACCGAAGACTTCTTTGTGTCCCTTAACCCGGAAGTTCGTCAAAAGAAGAAAGAGGGTGAAGAAAAGAACATTTTACCTGACCTGGAAGTGATACAAGATCACATGGACTGGGGATTGAGAACACTTCCGGGTCAGGATATATAAAAGGACTATGGGAGCTCCCAGACGGCGAGCTGAGCTGGGTGGAAGGGTGGCAACGCGTCTGGGAGTCGGAGGATTGTATTATTGTGTATTTGGTTTGTGTATGAGTATAGTGGAGGAGAGGGTGTTTTGTGCACTGTGGTATTTAAATAAAGTCAACTTGTGGACTTTTACCTGGTGTCTGGAGTCGTGAACAGGGGTTCAAGGGAATGAGAGCGCCCCCTATCTGTCACAGTGGCGTAGCCGGCAGGATACTCCAGCGTCTATTGCGGAGGACCTGTATAAAAAATTTCTGTGGGCAAAGAACCCCGAAAAAACTACGGCATCAGGACTCACCACATCATCGCCAAACCCGAAAAATCCAAGTCCAAAATGGGGAAGAGGAAGGGCAAGCTGAGCGACAACGCCAGCGGAAGAGCCTTGTGCGCAATGGCCAACGCTCAGAAGGAGTCACGGAGCGGCCTTACAATACCGGAGAAACCTCCAGGGACCAACGATCGCTCTGAGGTACGTGCCGGAAACGTCATTAACAACCTGTTATATAATAAAACACTTTGTTCCATGCATGTACCTCGGAGATGATCACCTGAAGGCTCCGAGGGGAAAAGAAGACTGCCCCGACGATGATGGCATGTTCCTGTCTAAGCCAGAGCACCTCGGAGAAGACTTCCGCATGACGGCAGCCGACGAGGGAAACGGCAACAAACCCGGTGCTTTCTGGGAAGGAGGAGGTCCGCGTCCTGCTGTTTGCGCCTTCGAGCCCGAAGTAACAGACTTGGACATTCCGAAGGGGAAGGGGGAGGCAAGCGAGGCACCACTCAACCCACGAGAAGGTAAGGAGGGTCGGGAAATGGCTGATCGGGATGTCACAAAAATAATAAAGACAGACCGCAGTTCGCCGAAGGAGGCAACCTGACCCTCAGAGAACTCCAAATCCCAGATGCCTCCGCAAGACACTCCTGAGCACGTGCCAGAAGCGGACGTGCTCATTGGCTCCTGGTCGGCAGGTAAGCCGAACATGGAAGTGAGTCTTCTGCCGGCCGAAGT